>NC_052147.1:164460932-165086056 GCF_902713615.1 Scyliorhinus canicula | reverse complement strand
AGACCCCCTCCACCGCGCATGCGCTGGTGGTAACGTCATCGGCCGCTGACGCTCCGGCGCATGTGTGGACTTATGCCGACCGGCGAATGCCTTTCGGTCAGCCCCGATGCCGGTCGGTGTGGCGCCAAAGGCCGTTGGTGCCAGTCGGCGGAGCAGGAGCCACTCCGGCGTGGGCCTAGCCCCTAAAGGCACGGAGAATTCCGCACCTTTGGGGAGGCCCGACAACGGAGTGGTTGGCGCCACTCCGCTACGCCGGGACCCCCCGCCCCGCCGGGTAGGGGAGAATACCGCCCATAATTTTTTAAAAATCTTTCACCTTAAGAACTAAGCTAAATCTTCATGAGTAACTTTTAAATGATGAAGCAATTTTGATCTGTTATGAAACTCCATTTTTTTGTCTGCCTCCCCATAACCCTTGGCCGTGATTTAAACAAGTCTCATTTTCGATGCGTTTAGTGGGATGTTTCTCAACAGCTGCATCATCAAGAATGACCCTGCTATCAAATGGGGCTCTGTTTTCTTTTGGCCTAGGTCAGGAATTCCCTGCCAAGGCTGCACTTACCTCCCTTGGACTGACCTCTGCTGACTCCAGACCCCCCAATACCCCAACTTACCTCTGAGGGTCCTCGATCTCACACCAACTCTGAATGGCAGTGTACTCCTGGGCTCAATCCCTGATCTGGGCATCCTGACACCTTAGCACTGCCAGCCTGGCACCCTGACAGTGCCCCTTCCAGCCTGGCAGGGTGCATGGGTGGCAGTGCCAATGTGCCCAGGTGGTAGCAGGAGTGCCAGGTACCAGCACCTTGCCAAAGCTCAACCACCTGGAGGCCTCCGATGGCCTGGGAGACCCCCCAGATGCCATTACACCCGTTCCAGTTTGTATGGACCAGAACTAAATGGCACCATGGCGAGGTATCCCAGGCTTGTGTGTTCATTCCCGGCCCTCAGGAGAATTGGGAGCCAACATATTTAAATGAGCATAACGGCTCACTTAAATGTGTAAATCTGGATCTCGCCCAGCTCACGACATCTCGTGTGGTCTCATTAGATCGCGTGAGGTGTTCTGAGCATTGCAAATCCCGCGAGGGGCTTCTACAAGATTTAACAGCCTTGTCGCTTCAGGTGCGACGAGGCCGTTCGATCGTGCCCTTTGCCTCTCGTGTCCATCAAAAATCTCTCTAACTCAACCTTGAATATATTCAATGTCACAGCCTCCACTGATCTTTGGGGAAGAGAATCCCACAGACTAAAAACCCTCTCAGAAAAGATTTCCCCTCATTTCAGCCTTAAAAGGGAAACTTTGTTCCCTGGTTCTAGTCTCCCCATAAGGGGAAGTGTCTTCCCACCATCCACCCTATCAAGCCTCCTCTCTCTCCTACATATTTCAATAAGATCACCTTTCATTCTTCTGAACTCAATGAGCATTGGCCCAACGTCTTCAACCTTTCTTTATCAAATAAACCCTTTCATCTCAGAAATGAAAAGAGTGAATTGTCTCTGAACTCCTTCTAATACAATTATGTATTTTTTTCAAAAACGGAGACCAAACCTGTGCACAATATTCCAGATGTCTCACCAGGACCCTGTACAGCTGCAGTACAACTTACCTAGTTAGATGTTCCACTCAGGCTTTGCAGGCACTGCCTCTCAGTGCTGAGATATTCCACCACTGCAAAGGTTGAATGTGCATTTGTGTGTGGCCATGTTCAGCACATGATGCTGCTGAATGCTGGTCATGATAGAACCGATCTTGATGCATTTATTCTGTGGCAGTCGCCTTATTAAATCACAGAGTAACTCTTAGACAATGAGGGCTTTACACCTAGTTCATGCATTCAAACCACAATAATAATAATCTTTATTGTCACAAGGAGGCTTACATTAACACTGCAATTAAGTTACTGTAAAAATCCCCTAGTCGTCACATTCTGGCGCCTGTTCGGATACACAGAGAGAGAATTCAGAATGTCCAATTCACCTACAAGCACGTCTTTCGGGGCTTGAGAGAGGAAACTGGAGCACCCGGAGGAAACCCACGCAGACACGGGGAGAACTCCGCACACACAGTGACCCAAACCGGGAATCGAGCCTGGGACCCTGGTGCTGAGAAGCAACAGTGCTAACCACTGTGCTACGGTGTCGCCATTAAACCTCTCCAACTCAGTCAACATGCATAAAACAGAAATCACATTGCCATCAGAAACATCAAAAAGCATTTGAGTGCAGAATCAATAGTTCCACTGCCCTCACTGCTGTAAAGGAGCCCTCCAATACTTACTGGGGCACTTGTATCATTTACAACTTGACCATTGTGAAGACACAGCCCTTGAGATATAGCAAGCACTCAGGAGAAGGAGGAAGAGCAAGAGTTGGGAAGAAAGAGCAGGAGGAAGAGGGCGAGAAGGAAGAAGAGGATGAGGAAGTGAGCACATGTGACACAGTGGTTAGCACTGCTGCCTCACAGCGCCAGGGACCCGGCTTCACTTCCAGCCTTGGGTGACTGTGGAGTTTGCATTTTCTCCCTATGTCTGCGTTGGTTTCCACTGGGTGCTCCGGTTTCCTCACACAGTCCAAAGATGTGCAGGTCAGGTGAATTGGCCATGCTAAAATTTCCTATTAGTGTCCAAAATTGTTAGATGGGGCTACTGAGTTTCGGGGACAGGGTGTGGTCATGCATCCAGGTAGGGTGCTCTTTCAGAGGGTTGGTGCAGGCCCTATGGGCCGAATGGCCTCCTTCTGCATTGTAGGGATTCTATGATTCTCGGAGGTAGCCAGCACATTCCCATTCTGGCTGGACTATCCATGGTCACCACATCTGACTCCAGTTCCACAAACAAAGCACAAATTCCCACTGTATAATAGGCCCTACCTTTCTATTCCTCTAATGTGGTCAACATTACGCCATGTCCAATTTTTCTCATGGAATTGATAATCACATCCACACCACACCCAGGTTTGGCACCAGGCCTGGTACAAAGCCCTGTACCAATTTATGGCCAGACATCTTCATGATCCTTGAAAGTGAATGCAGACTTTTTGGCAGGACCGCCAATGAACCAAGCATCCCTGTGTGCATACCTAACCGAAAGACACCCCATCAAAGTCATCATCTGAGTGGAACAGAACTCATGTACAACATTGTCCTCCGAGGAGCTGGTATCGATGCTGTACTTAGCCTCTGGCTTGGCGAAAGGCCACTTGTGCATGGTCTTGTCAGCAAAGTTAAAACTTCTGGGATAAAATTGACAGTCATAGATCGCATCAGAAGCTGAGTGACAGGAATCAGGGAGTAGTGGGAAATAGTTGTTTCTCAGACCGGATAAAGGAATACAGTGAGCTTTCCCAGGAACAGTAGTAGGACCATTGCTTTATATTAATGACCTCGAGTTGGATGCGGAAGGGCACCCAAAATTTCAAAGCATGCAAGTGGTACAAAAGCTGGAAATATTGTAAACTATGAGGAGGATGGTGAAAGATCAGCTGGTGAATGGGAAGACAAGAGTTTGATGAAATTGAATGAAGAGATGTGTTAAGTCATACTTTTTGGAATGAACATTGGTGGGAGGCAATATGAAATAAAAGGGGGTTCTGAAGAAGGTGCTGGACCTGAGGGGCCTAAGGGTATATGAGCACAAATCAGTGAAGGTGGTCGGAGAGGTTTAGAAAGCAGTTAATACAGTATACAAGAGTCTGAGGTTTTAAATAGAGGTCATGAGACACAAAAGCAAAAGATTATGATAGACCTTTATAAAATATTGGATCACCATCAATTGGAGTATATCTGCAGGTATATTAAGATGGAAAAAACTCCTTTTTTTTAAAGCCAATATTAGCACTTAGAATCCTAACTTAAGAATTCTAGGATATTGTTACTCTGTGTGGACACAAGTACAACTCTTTCATACTTCCTTATGAATATTTATTACAAGAATCAATTACATTATAATAATGAATACTATATCATAGAATACCTGGTAATTAAATTATCACGTAACAATTCTACTTAAGATTACATACAATTTTAAAATCTATCTTAGATAGTCAAACAAATATCCATATGAAGATTATACATACAAACTAGTATAATTTCTTAATAGTATGGAATTTCTTGATCTCAAACTTTTTGGGGAATTCTCTCAGAAATCAACCTTTGGATTCTGGTATGTTGATGGCTTCCCCCATTGTGCATCAATCAACCTGGCTCAAACACATTATGTGGACAATGGAAGGCACTGAAATGTGACTGAAACAGGCTGTAGATAATAAATATATTATCCCAAGAACTAGAGAACCCAAGCAGTCTGCAAAAAAAACACCCACTGCACAATATCAGCTGAAGAACAAGGCAGCAACACTGCCTGGAGACTGCTACTTCTTAAAAATCTGCCCAACCTGTTCCTTTCTCAAATCATACCAGAGCACATGTAAGAAAATTACAAGTGGCTCATCGATGAACATCCTTGAAGGAATCCTGCAAATATCTTGATATATGTATCTAGCTGATGAACCTGTCTAAACTATCCTTTCAGAATGCAAAAGTCACACAATAACTGTTTTCCCTACAGCGAGCCAAACACGCAGAATATGAACGATTCTTTTGTTTATAACATGCAAAAGTGCCCTATTATCTTGAATTTTATCTTTCTCAAGCACGTGTGTGTGTACGTGATGTAGTGTTTAGACTTTTAGGGTGAAAGCATGAATAAATCATCCTCTTTTTTAAACCTGCAAAAGCTTGCTGCTGTTATTTAAATTGACCACACACTCTCTGGGGTTCGGGAAGCACACACATATTCCAAAACTACTCCGATTATAGACAGCAAGGGGAAAGGTTCAAATATTTAGTTCTCTCGCAACCCTGTCCACAATACAATCTACAGCTTGCATATCAGAAAAGACTGGGATTAGTTGGATTTGAGAATGTGGATTTGGAAAGGATCCACTGTCATTTTCAATGGTCTCCTTGCCACCACTAACCGCAGGCTCATCAACAGCTACTCTAATTCTGGCAATCACTGTCTTCTCTGTGGTTAGCTGTGTTGCCTGCAGTTATGTTCCACCTTAATCTGCAAGAGAGAGAGAGAAGTTTGCCAGTAAGTGTGGTGTGTGGGTGTTGTGGCTGTTGTGTTTAATTGCTGGCAGTGTGTAAACTGTGAGAGGTGTGTGTGTGTGTGAGGCATGTAGCAATGTTAATTGTGTAAGGGCAAGATGGAGCTATGAATGTGAGGCATGAGTCATATGTGCCTGAGAATACCAGGGGGGGGGGGGGGGTGAGTGAAGATAAAGTGAAGTGAGCAGTGTATGAGACTAATGGTTCCGTTGTAAGGATATGGCATTTCAAGATGAATTCACTGACCTTGGCCACAAGTGTGAGATCATTAAACTTCTTGCGTAGTTTGTTCAAGGCCTTGAGGTGATACTGTTTGCATTGGCTCCCATGTTTATCTGCTCCTATGCCTTTCTGAAGGCTACCTACAGAAAGAACCCCTTTCATTCTGGTTAGATGCTACACTTAGGACCTGGGTATTGCATCAAAACAACTGGGACGCTGCTGTCTGCCATGTTGTGCCAACCTTATTCTTCCTGTAGATCACTTCCTCTTCTGCAATGGCTCTAATGCCTATTGCACCAGAATTCACCTCCCCTTTAAGAGATCCCTGATGATTTCAATTGTGCAGGTTTGCTTTAATTGGTATTCCTTGCATGAACCAAGGCCCCATGCTGAGACAGACAGCCATTCAATAGAGAGTTTCATGTCCAGCTCTGCATGCCACAATCAATATAGTTAGCAAGCAGCTTGAAGTTTGTGTGTTGCCTGCGTTGCATTGAGTGAATGTTGGTTGATCAATCCCAAACCCATTTTCACAGACTATCTAATTTTTAGCTTCCAGTATTATAAAATCACTGAACAATGAGTATCATTGAAGAGGTTTCACAAGTTACAATTTTGATGCTTTTTGAAATTGTAGAGTAGGTGAGCTGTGGGCAGGCTGCAACTCCCTGAAAGCACAATGTTTCAGTGAGCTTTTTACCACCACCTCCTGTTATTGTAGCCTACTCAATTTATTCAACTTGGTTAACAAGCTGCTGCCAATCTATTAACAATTCAATATCTGTCCATTCTTGAATCTCACAGTGATTAATGGCAGTTTTTGCTTTTGCAATCCTAGCACTTGAACATGTTTTGAACACAATGTTGATTTCACAATGAATGATAGGTAAAGAATGATTCCTGTTTGATGGGAGCCCACTGGTACAAAGCCAAGATGCAATGTAATTATTGTCACTTGGTTATTGTTTCTGGTGGAGTTGTGCTCTTCCCAGCCACCCCCATACCACAATCACCTGGCCACTATCCCCCACCAAATTCACTTACAAGTTAACTGTTACCAACTTAATCAGCACTCTTATAGGCTGCATATGTTCAGCATATGCTAGAAACAGATCTTGATGACTAACTATAGGGAGGGATTGCTTCATATTTAAGACTGCCCGTCGTTAACTCCCTTTGACTGTAAACAACTTCCAGCTTCACAGCTGAAGCTAATTGCTAATAAGGAATTGGCCTTGTTAGTTGTGAGAGCATTTCACATCTGCAGGGTATAGATCATAGAATTTACAGCGCAGAAGGAGGCCATTCGGCCCATCGAGTCTGCACTGGCTCTTGGAAAGAGCACCCTACCCAAGGTCAACACCTCCACCCTATCCCCATAACCCAGTAACCCCACCCAACACTAAGGGCAATTTTGGACACTAAGGGCAATTTATCATGGCCCATCCACCTAACCTGCACATATTTGGACTTTGGGGGGAAACCGGAGCACCCGGAGGAAACCCATGCACACACGGGGAGGCTGTGCAGACTCCACACAGACAGTGACCCAAGCCAAAATCGAGCCTGGGACCCTGGAGCTGTGAAGAAATTGTGCTATCCACAATGCTACTGTGCTGCCCACGGTATGATTACTGCTTGCTCCTGCTGGTGGCTGCAACTGCCTAGAGACTGCTGTTGTTGTTTCCTTCCTTTTGTGTAGCCGGGAAGAATGACAATATTTTCTAAGGTGCCTGGGTCCTGGAACACCATGCTCAGGGGGATGTAGGAGTCCACAAGGCAATCAGGTTTGAAGCAGGAAGACGCTATGGGACCTGATGCGCAATATTGGCCTCCTGATGAAGAAAAGCTTTTGCAGATTGCTGATGATTTTGTTGCTGGTGTGATGAGTGCTGCATGTAAATGGCACATCACCGTGGGTTAAACACACTGGAAGTCAAGAATTTTCAACTGCACCTTGAGCGCCAGTGGAATATGTAGATGCCAGGATTTGTGATTGGGCCATGCGGGAGGGCCCTGCACAGTTGTGGTTCCTGGACGGAGAATGGCACTGATATGTGAAACAAATAACACATTGATAATTTCTCTGATGAATATCTGGACATGGTAACACATTCTCAGGCTTATCCTCCATTTCTGTTGAGGAACCTGCGAAGGGTGGTACTATGTGTTTTTTTTTGTGCAAACAAGCTGATATAGCTTTGTATTGGTACCAATATGGAACGGTAATGTTTCCTTGTGTTTAATGGTTAGTGTGATAAGTGGAATGTTACGTAGGTGATTTTCAAATTCTTGTTACTGTTTACCATTTAATAAACAAAATATTCTCACATAGATTTTGAACAAACATTTTAAATAAAGTTCTGATTTTCTCCAATTATTCCTGATGATATCACAGTGCTATATTTGGGGACTCCAATAATCTTGACAAATTATGGCCATGGAAAGTTCTGGAGTCATTGCAGTGCACAGGAGACCATGTGACCAATCTAGTCCATACTAACACTCCATTCCAGTTTGTCCCATCCTCATGTTCTATGCCTGCGGGCCTGAAAGTTTATTTCCCTCAAATGCCCATCCAATTTCATTTTAAAATCATCCATGTTATTCCATCTCCGCTACCCTCGTATGCAGAGAGGTCCAGATCATTAAGTGGACTAATTAACGTTGATTATTGTTGCTGGCCTCGCCGGGACGAGCTCCCGACAGTTCCTGCTCACTATCACACTCAGAAATGTTTCCGGAGAATCACTCCCAATGTTTCTTTGAGCTGACCTGGAATAAGCCTTTGGTATGCCTCATTTTTTGATGACTAGAGACTTCTAGTGGCGTTATACAGGGGGAAGATGTGCACAAAGTTTAAATCACCCCCCAAAATAAGTTGTTGCAATTCCAAATCAGGGATGGAAGCCAACAGCTTGTTAATAAAACCCGTTTCTTCCCAATTTGGAGCATGGACGTTAACCAGGACCACCGAGATGCCCGCCAAAGACCAATAAAAATGACATGTCCACCACTGGAGTCAGCCAAGGTCTCAGTAACATAAAACTGAACCCTTTTGTTGATTAAAATTGCCGCACCCCAGGCCCCACCATCAAAGCCCAAATTAAAAGCTTGTCCCACCTACTCCTTCCACAACCTTGTCTGGTCTCTGACCCGCAAATGAGTCTTTTGTATAAAAACCACATTGGCATTTAAACTTTTAAGCTGAGTAAATAGCCTCACCCTCTTCAATGGGCCATTTAAACTCCTGACATCCAGATGACCAAACGAATTGGGGGGCCTCTCCCCCCCCCCCCCCCCCCAACCCGTTGGTCCGGAGTCAGCCATTTCCACCAAGAGGAATTTGATGCACCATCAATTGGACACAAGACAAAGATGTGATCCAAACAAAAGGCTTTAATGCACAAGATGTGTGCCCGGCAGCAGACGTACAGAAGAATGGCTGACTGCCGGGAAGCACGGGTTCTTATATCCCGCCTTGTAGGCGGAGCTACATACCTCTCAGCCATTCGGCTGAGAGGCACATGACTTACCTGGGCCAATGGGCAGCGAGTCCTCTGCACCAATAGCAGCTCACTTCTAAGGTACCGTAATACCCCTAGTCATACTACCACAGGATTATTACACAGTTATGTAGAAAGTACAGTAACGAGAACCACCAAAGGTGGCCGCCAACCCACGAACCAGATTAAACAAAGAAATCTGCAGTCACCGTTATCAAACTACTCCTGCCCCTCACTGCCTAACCCCCTCATCCCCGCCCTGCACCCAAATATACACACAGAAAACAGGAAGACGAACATAAACATAAAAACCTACTTCTAATAAACCTAACCCCAAACAAAACAAAAACACTAAGCTCATTATCTGAAAGAGAACTATTGTTGTATTTGGTCCCTTGTACTATTATGATGAACTCAGCAAACACTTCGATCTGTCCAAACCAAGATCCTTTTATTATGTCTCGTGTGAAAGGATGGCAATCTGATACAGAGCACGTTATCACCGGAGTCTTGCTGCTCCTCTGGAACTTACACCTTGTGCTGACCAATTACATGTACGTCTTATTACACTCTATATCTTGTTCTTCCCCAGATGGCCGGATATGTCTTTATATCCAAGTCTCATGTATTTGCTTTGTTTGGCCCCTTGTTCCGCATTGTAACCAATCACTGTCGATGAACCATTTGTCAATGTTCTCTGTTGATTATTCTTTTGTCTACTATGTACGTACTGTGTACGTTCCCTCAGCCGCAGAAAAATACTTTTCACTGTACTCTGGTACATGTGACAATAAATCAAATTAATCAAATCAAACAAGGTGGCTTTCTCTCGGGTACTGTTCTTTTAGTCCTTTTCACTTTGTTTCAGAGGGTATTTTTATTTAAAAACCCACTTGCTCAATAGAATAAGGCACCTACATCGGTGGAATGCCAAGAACACGCAGGGGGGGGGAAAAGCCTTAAAGCAGATGTTCATTAACTGAGTCGGAGGCCTCTCGGGACTCATCGGTGGAAACAATGGCGGAGACTCCAGCTATTCCACTAATGGCCAAAATGCTTTCTAGCACCTTGGGGGCGGAATTTGACAAACACTCACGGGGTTGTGTCAGGGGACCTCCGCAAACAGATGGAAGAGACCTTGGCTCCCATTCACTTGGCATTGGATAGGACCAACAAAATAGTAAAGGCGCATGGTGACAAGGTACAATGCATGGAGGTGGCCCTTTCGAAACATAGCGACCAGATTACCTCTCTGGAAAACGGAGATGGCCCTGATGGCCGATGCGAATAAAGCTTTGATGGCCAAAGTGAATGATCAGGAGAATCGTTCCAGGAGCAAAATATCTGAATTGTGGGGCTGCCAGAGGGGATGGAAGGCACAACTCCCACAGAGTATTTTGCAAAGATGTTTGGGAACATGGTGGGGAGAGTAGACTCACATCTCCACCCGAGCTGGTCCGAGCCCACCGGAATCTTGGGTAGAACCTCATCCCAGTGAACCACCATAAGCAGTAATCATGAAGTTTCACAACTTCCAAGAAAAAGCGCAGGCACAGAAATGGGCAAGAGAGCATCGCGACTACAAATGGAAAGACCATCAGGTTTCAGCAGAATGTGGGAGCGGAGCTGGCAAAGAGGTGGCCGGTGTTCAACAAGGCCAAAGCCACCCTATATAAAAGCAGAGTCCGGTTTAGGGTAATGTCTCCGGCGTGGCTAAGTGACTTTTGAGTGAAAAGACTATTTGTTTTGATGCGTCGGAGAAAACGGATTCCTTTGTAAAGAAGCCTGAGCTGGGTGCAGGGTGATTAAGTTTTTTTGATATTGGGATGGGATGGACATGTTGACATAGAAATTAAATCGTGACAAATGTCAGTTTGGGATCCACAAATTGTAATTTTTAGGCGATATCATATCACAGGAAGGAATTCAACCGGATCCAAGACAAAATCAATGCCACAGGAGAAATGCCGGTGCCAACTGACAAGAAAGCGATTCTGCGAATGCTCGGTGTGGCAAACCTCATGGGGGAGTTCATTCCCAACTTATCCAATCGCACAATGGCTCTACGCAACCTCATAAAAAAGAATGTTGATTTTAAATGGACAGCTGAACATGCAGCTGAGTGGCATGACATGAAAACAGCTCTGGCCACCACTCCAGTGTCAATGTTTTATGACTCGATGAAAGACTTGAAAATCTCTACTGATGCCAGCAAACAAGGCATAAGCACAGACCTACTTCAGAAAGATGATCAGGACATGTGGCAATCAATTGCGTATGCGTCTTGCTCGATGACTCCTACAGAGCAGAGTTATGCGCAAATTATATAAGAGTGCCTTGGTCACAGGCATCACTAAATTTCATAATTATGTTTATGGTTTGCACATTGTATTGTAGAAACTTATCACAGGCTTAACTTAACATCACCAAGAAAGACCTTAGCGAGATGTCTCCACGTCTTCAGAGAATGATGATGAAGCTAAGGCGCTACGATTTCACACTAGTCTACACACCAGGCAAAGACTTAGTTGTTGCTGATTCCTTATCCAGAGCTACAAATGATACTAATACCACGGTTTCAGATATCGTACACATTGTGGAAGCACAAGCTTCATTTGTTGCTGAGATACTACAAGTGTCTGAAAGAAAGCTACAAATCATTAAAGAAAAATCAAAAAAGGACTTGACACTCCAAAGGGTAATCAAATACCTCAAAGAAGGATGTACATTCGGGTTTGCATTTTTCTGTTCTTGTTTGGCTTGAATATTTTGCAAGTTGGACTTGGGTAGGGAGATTAATTTTATGTGTGTTTTTTCTCTATTTATTCTAACTGTTGGGAAAATCATAGCTCCCTGTGGAGGATTATGTTGCAAGGGGTTTTTATACTTTGTGTCGTTTTTCTGTTTGTATTTTTCTTCACTCTGGGCTGGAGCCGCCCTGCTCCCGAAAAGTTAGCTAACGGGAGGTTGACTGCAGCTCATAGAATTCTATGATTCTATGATTCCAAGCTCATTGTATTATTGTGGTGAGAGAGGTTGGACGTCTCATCCCATCCAACTATGATATGGCCCAAAGATGTGTGGGCTAGGTGGATTGGCCACACTAAATTGCCCCTTAATTGGAAAAATGAAATGGGTGCTCTAAATTTATTTTTTTAAATTTAAAAATATCTTTTGGTTGTTGGGGTCGAAACTCATGCAAACACAGGGAGAATTTTCAAACTCCACATGGACAGTGACCCAGAGCCGGGATAGAACCTGGGACCTCGGCGCCGCGAGGCGACAGTGCTAACCACTGCGCCACTGTGCTGTTCCGCCTCACTATTTCTGTACGTATATTTGGGTGTCGGGCGGGGAAGAGGGTGGAGGCAGTCGGGGCAGGAGTAGTTTGATGACGGTGACTGCAGATTTCTCTTTGTTTAATCTTGTTTGTGGTTTGGCGTCCATCTTTGGTGGGCCTGGTTTCTGTACTTTCGATGCAATTGTGTAATAATCCTTCTTGGTGGAAATGGCTGACTCCAGACCAACGGGTTGGGGCAGGGGGAGGCACCCAATTTGTCTGGTCATCTGGAATGTCAGGAGGTTGAATGGCCCAGTGAAGAAGTCGAGGGTAGTTCCTCAGCTTAAAAGATTAAATGCCAATGTTGTTTTCATACAAGACACTCAGAGACCAGACAATGTTGCGGAAGGGGTGGGTGGGACAAGTTTTTCATTGGGCTTTGATGGTAGGGCCCAGGGTGCGGCAATTTTAATCAACAAAAACGTTCAGTTTTCTGTCACGACATCTTGGCTGACCCTACTAGTGGACATGTCATTGTTACTGGCCTTTGCTGGGCACCTCGGTGGTTCTGGTTAATGTCCATGCTCCAAATCGGGACGATACAGGTTTTATTAACAAGCTGTCGGCTCCCATCCCTGATTTCGATTTGGAACAACTTATTTTGGGGGGGTGATTTAAACTTTGTTCTGGACCCTAGTCTGGATCGGTCCAGACCCAAATCCCTGACTCCATCAGGGTTGGCCAGGACTTTGTTGGTGTCGATGGAGCATATAGGGGGTGGGGGTGGGCTGGGCAGATCTGTGGTGTTTTAAAGGCTTTTCCTTTATCTCCCATGTGCACCAGGCATACTTTAATATTGATTTTTTGGTGGTGGATAGGTCACTCCACTCTTTGGTGGAGGGGGAGGGTTACTCAGCGATTGTGATTTCGGACCATCCCCACATTTTGTTGATTTGGCACGAGACTCGGGTCTCTCCCAGCAGCTGCCATGAAGTTTAGATATAGAATTATCAGCTGACAAGAAATGTTGTGAATGCATATCCACCGCCATTGGGGAATACATTAAAATTAATAAAAATTAGTCTCTGACCTTCTACGCTGTTGGAAGCCCTTAAGGTGATTATTGGGGGGGGGGGGGGGGGGGAGATAATTTCTGACAAAGTACACACAGACAGCGAGGGCAGAGCAGCAGAGGCTGGTGGACTCCATCCTGAGGGGACTATCAGTACTCACTTGCCCCAATCCTAAAGTCATGGCAAGTAGGAAAAAGCTGCAGACACAATATGAATTATTATCAATGGATAAGGCGGTGGAAAACTATGACTTGAGGGGTGTATTTTAGGACACAGGGAGAAGGCCAGTTGACTCTTGGCTCACCAGCTGAAACGACAGATGTCTTCCTGGGATATTGTGCAGATATGGGACTAGAGTGGCAAACTGGATTCCGCCGTGCCTCAGGTAAATGCGGCTTTTGAAACATTTTATCAGGATCTTTATCGATAGGAGACCCCGGCGGAGAGTTCGGCCATGGTGGATTTTTTGGATGGGTTATCCATTCCAGTGATGGAGGGGGAGAGGCGTGAAGAGTTGCAATTCCTGTTGGGCCCAGAAGAAATTATGAAATGTATTGGGTTGATGTAAACAGGTAAAGCTTCAAGCTCTGATGGCTTCCTCATTCAGTTTTGTAAGAACTTTGCAGATTAATTGGTCCCTCTAATTTTAGATATGTTTAATGATTCCTTGCCTTTGTTTCCCATTGTCTTGAGTTCCCTGATCCTTAAGAAAAAAAAGGACCCCATGTAATGTGGTTCGTATTGACCTATTTCAGTTTTAAATATGGATGCTAAGTTACTTGCAAAAGTGCTGGCATTGCGGTTGGAGTCTTGCGTCCCAGAGTTGATCGCAGAGGACCACACAGGCTTCATCAAGGGTTGGCAATTGTCAGCCAATATACATCGCCTGTTAAATGTTGACCTCTCCCCTTTCTTCGGTGACTGAACCAGAGATGATTGTTTCCCTAGATGTTGACAATGCGTTTGGTAGGGTTGCGTTGGAATACCTCAGATTGTTGGGAGGTTTGGTTTTGGACAAAATTTTATATCGTTGATTGTATAGGGCGCCCACTGCCAGTGTTCGCATGAATGCTTTGAATTTGAACCACTTTCCGCTGAATGGGGGCACAAGGCAGGGATGTCCATCATCCAGCAGAGGCGGCAGAAGAGGATTCTGGGAGATATCAACCCAGTTACCTCGACTGTATTGTGGGTAGCCGAAGAACTGGTGTCAAGGAGAGGTTAAACCTGAAACATTACATTAGTGTTTACTCTGAAAGAGTTACCGGAAAAGAAATCACTTCTAACTCTCGGGCAAATATCTGAAAACCCAGAACCAGCTTTGAACAGCACATCCCACACACAGACAACACCCCATGAGATCCGCCACACCACTTCCGACCTGACCCTCCCACCCAACCTGGCCGCTCCTCCATAGTCGAACCTGACCCCATCCCCTTGGATCGATCCGCCCCACCCCACCCCCTTGGCCGACCTGACTCCCGCTCCTGTTGCGACCCGATCCAAGCCTGATGCAGGTATGACCCAGTCCGACCGCCTCCTGGATTGACTCGCCTTTCCCTTCGGGATTGACCCCCTTTCGGATGTGACCCACTGCCTCCCCGTACTGACCCCCTCGTCGATCCAACTGCCCCCTCTGGACTGGCACCCCTCCCAGACCTTACCCCACCCTCCCAGATTGACCAATCCCCTCTGTCAAACCCGCCCCCCCCCTGATCCTGGGCTGACATTCCTCTCCAGTCGGACATCCCCCTTCTGGACTGGCCCCTGCCCCCTCCAGTAAAACCCCTCCCCCCACTGAAGACTGTCTGATAGTCTCCTACCCCCGGTCCAACCCAATCCCGCACGCACCCCCCCCCCCCCCCCCCTCCGGTCCTTCCTGGTGAGGCACCACCCTCCCGCATCCGACCCGTTCATGCCACATCCTGCCTCCAGTCCGACCCTCCCCCTGCCCTCCATCCAGTCCATCCCAACCATCCTTCCCCTTCCTCCAGTCCAACCCAATCATCCCCCCCCCCCCAACCAAGTCAGATCCCCCCTCCGATCTGACCTGACTCGACTGTTCCACTCTTCTAAATCAATCACCCCCACACAACCCCATCACCTCCCCTCCGGTCCCACCCGAGCAATAATGCTCCAATCCGACCCAACCACCACCTTCACAATCTACCACCTCCTCTCCAGTCCGACCTGACCCCCCCCCCCCCCCCCCGACCTGATCCAAACCACGCCCCCCCCCCAACCCCAGTGCTGTTTGAACCATTTACTTTTTAATTGTCCCTTTAAACAGCTTCGTCCAGGGCGTGTTCCTTTCTTCCCTGCACTCCAGTTACTCCTCGCCGAAGCAGCCGGGGGTCGCACTTCTGGCTGGACGAGATTGAGGCTTTGGAATCGTAGCATGGCTACGTCCCTTAACAGTGGCAATCCGCCAAAGATTTATATTCTGAGGATATTATGGGCCATTAACTCTACTGTTGTGTATCAAATATCTGGCATTGTGTAAGTGTGGGTACTAGATTCTTGTGTATCTGACCCCACTTCGCTAAGTATGATAGCCCATGTTTCCTGGCTTCACCAATATCATTGCAACTGACAAACTATTTACTCTTCCTGCTATCATTTGTAAAAGATTACATTTGGCCATTTGCCATGTTATTGATTTCACCCATTGATTTCTATGTGGATTAAATGTCATTTCAATTTGTGAGTCCTGGATAAAAATGTTCCAGTTTTCACAGGGCGAGATCTTACTCATTCACCGCCTGTCTCATTATGATTATTGATCACTTTCTTTGTTTTCTCTAGCCGTGAGGGGGTGGGGGGGGGGGTGCAGGGAAGTTGCACACAAAAATAAAACCACCTCTTTTAGATTTCAGTTTCATCTTCCCATAATTTGTGTTAAATTCCATTGTATTCCATAATCCATTGTAACTTACTGTGATCTCTGAATAATGTCAATTTAGATTGATGCTCCTTTTTGTCTGACACTACTCACATGCAGATCACCTCACTCAATGTCAATCAAAATAACACCCTGCAGAGACTTAAAATATTCTCTCGCTCTCCATCCATCTGTATCCATCTTGTGGATATTCCTCACTGGGTTTACTTACTCCCAGGCCCTTAACTGTTTCTATCCAAATGATTCACTTTCTTAATTGTACTTAATTGTACTTTCTTAAACAGGTATCAGTGTTTTTAATTCATTTCTAATTATTTTAACGTCCATTTCTCCATGGGATATGTGTCAACGCCTTGATCATTTACTGGTCCTGTTAATCATTTCATGCCATTTTGCTTGTCAAACTGTGGGAAATCCTGGCATCTGTTTTTCAGTGTAGTATTTCAAGTACTTCCAAACCTTTGAACCAGCCCATTTTGAACAGGTTTCCTGAGTATTTATTACTTCACACGTAACTCATCTGCATACTTATGCAGTGCCCCATGTGTCATGCCATACATTCTAAAATTCCTTGCCATCTAATCAAATCATCTTAAAGTTGTTGCTTATCTCTCCACGTGTGGTGCAGATGCCTCAGGTGATAGCCAGAGTATCAAATTTTGTTCTCTAAAATAAAATAAGACAGAGACAAGGAACGGGATTCTCCCCTACCCGGCGGGGTGGGAGGTCCTGGCGGGACGGAGTGGCGTGAACCACTCCGGCATCAGGCCGCCCCAAAGGTGCGGAATCCTCCGCACCTTCAGGGCTAGGCCCACCCCGGAGTGGTTTGCGCCCAGCCGGCCGGCGGGAAAGGGGTTTGCCGCCACGCTAACCAGCGCCGAAGGGCCTCCGCTGGCTGGTGCGAGTTGGCGCATGTGCGGGAGCGCAAGCGTGTGCTGCCGTCATCCCAGCGCATGCACAGAGGGCTTCGTTTCCGCACCAGGAATGGCGGACCGGTACAGCCTCCGGTGTGGAAGGAGAGTGCCGCATGGCACAGGCCCGCCTGTGGATCGGTGGGCCCCGATTGAGGCCACTGTGGGGGCACCTCCCGGGGCCAGATCCCCCCATGGCCCCCCAAGAACCCCAGAGCCCGCCCGCACCACCAGGTCCTGCCGGTAAGGGACCTACTCCAATTTACGCCAGCGGGACTGGCAAAAGACGGGCAGGACTTCGGCTCATCGCGGGCCAGAGAATTCAGGCAGCCCCGGCGCCCATTGAGTCATGCCAGACCCCGCCATTCTCTGAGGCGGGCGGTGCGACTCACACCGGGCCGTTTTTTGGGGTGCCAGAGAATTAGAAGGACGGCGGGGGTGGGATTCACGCCGACCCCCGGCAATTCTCCGATCCGGCGGACAGGTTGAAGAATCCCGCCCAAGGTCACGAATATCACCAAGAGAAAGTTTTTTACCAGCCTCATCTACACTTTCCTTTTGTTATAAAATATATCCATAGAATCCCTGCAGTACAGAAAGAGGCCTTGCGACCCATTGAGTCGGCACTGACCCGCCAAAAGAGCACTGTAGGATCTTATTTTTCTTCCAAAAGTAAGGTACTCAGTCTGGTTGAAGAGGTGTCCAAAACACTCTTTATTTTTCAAAAATTTACTTAATACACTTGCATGAAAACTGAATCAAAACTTGGATCAAACTAGTGCATAAACTTGTCAGACTGCAGCAAAATGCCTCTAAATTGGAACATAAAGAAAAGGTCAAATAGAATACTTCAAATAAATAATTTCTATCGATGCTTCAGGAATTCCGAAAGGCTAAAATTCTCTTAATGATCAATCGTAGGATTAAATTCTTACGGAAATCCTTATCTATGGTTTAGCCCTTTATTTACTCTTATTGGTTGTACTTTTCAGCTGAAATCGCCTGTTTCGTTCAAAAAGGTGTCAATCACTTAACAAGCGCTTGGTTAATTAGACATTAATCACTTACTCCAAATTAATTAGTATTTCCCTGACACAACACAGTTCCCATGTATTCTATCCCACGGTCAAAGTCTTTGTGTCATGGAAGGCCTGGCCATACTATTGTTACTAGATTGTTGCAAATTTGCTGAACGTGCCTTCGTATTGCTTCTTTAAGTATACTTATGCAGCACATCTTTTGAAGTATTGTCAGTATTCAGACAGTCATGGTCATGTTTTAATAGTTCACTCATGCTTCTGCAGACTCAGTGGGCTGGATTTTCCGATTCTGAGGCTATGTCCCCACACCGGCGCGGGAACGGTGGTGTTTTACGACCAAAAAGTCTGCGTAAAACAGCCACTGATCCCCTGTTTGGCTGGGGGCTAGTAGTGAGCAGCGTAGAGCACCCGGTTCTAGTTGGCGATATGGCCTGGAGAATTGCTGGGTCCGTGGCCGCACAGGCATATGCACATGGCAGCCGCCTGCAGCGGCCGCGCTGTGCAAAATAGTGCCCCCACTTTGGCCGGCTCACGTGCTTCGGACCAATCCCCAACAGGGCCCCCAGCCCCTGACAAAGACCCCCCCCTGCCCGCCAATCGACCCTCCCCCGACTGTGACTGCGCTGGACTGAGTCCGCAGGTACCACGCCGAGTTCCCGACGGATGACATCACAAGTGACCGACGGCGTTGGGAACTCGGCCGGTCGGGAGCGAAATATGGGGGGGTGGACCTCAGGCAACATCCTGAGACCGTCGGTACGGCGCACGGCAGAGGAGGAGGAGCATCGCAAAAGCGGCGCCGCCCACGATTTGGTCGGAAACGGGTATTCTCCGGCCAATCTCGCCCAGTATATTTTAAGAATCATTTTATTCTTCAATCGAGGTTTACGTGATTTCTTAAAGGACCCCTTAAATAATTAGTAAATCCAATAAGGACCTTACCTAGACCCACATCCCCGTCCTATCCCCTTAGACCAGCATTGATCATGGCCAATCCACTTGGCAAGTTATGCACATCTTTGGACTGTACAAGGAAACCAGAGCACCCAAAAGAAACCCACATAGACATGGTGGGAATGTGCAAACTCCACATAGTCACACAAGGCTGGAATCGAACCCAGGTGTCTGGCACAGTGAAGCAGCAGTGCTAGACTGAAATATTCCATTGAACTGCACCCAGAATTTCTGTTTGCTGTTTTGATCTCCTGCGTCTATCTTCTATCCAGTTTGATGCATCCCACTAGTTACTATCCTATGCCAATCACAAGTGCTAGTGAAATGTTGCAGTCCAATAAAATACTGGCATATCTTTAAAACAGAAATCAAACATTTTTGTTTGAATCCAAGCATGAACATGTTTTGATTGCTTGTTTTTTTTATCTTCGATGGCATCACCATTTTTCAAAAGTAACTTGCTAAATTACAGCTCACTCTTCACTTCTCAGAATTGTCTCAAGTTCAAAATGTTGGGCTGACAAATTTCTATTGGTGTTTATTTCATCTCTTCTTCGAAAATAATCTTGTGTTCTTATATCCATTGAAATCATCTAGACTGTCTGTATATTTATTTTTATTGCTTTCTTAGAATCCCTTTAAATATCACTTGTTTTTTTTCTCATTTGATCAACTCACATGAATTCAAATTAATCTATCAATTCCAATTTCTTGAACCCAAGCTTGGTGGTATTAAAAGTCAGATACTCATTGGTAAATGGGCGCTCAAGCGAGAGCACAATGCCACTGGAGAATCCAAGGAGAGGGCTCCAGCGGACGTCCCGATAGGTTCCGCGGCTCGCAAGATTCACCGAAGTCCCGTGAGACGTCTTCGTCGGAACTCTGCCCAAAATGGGTGGGACCAAATGACGCTCGTGGAAGTAGGTCATAAACCTACTTACGATCTACCTGCCCACGATCCACCAGCCTCCCTTGATTCTCCGACCTCCCAGGGAGGCTGCAGCCGGACGCCGATCAGTGCTGGTCCACATAAACATGGACCAGATGGAACGGCACCCGTGGAGGTCTCCCAGGCCATCGGAGGCCCCTGGGTGGTCAGGATAAGTGCAGGGTGACTCCTTGGCCCTTCCCCTGGAACATGGACACGCTGGCACTACCCAGCTGATACCTTGGCACTGCCACCCTGACAGTGCCAAGGTGCCTGGATGACACTGCCAAGCTGGCAGGAGCACTGTGTGGGTGCCGGTGTGGCAGTGCAAGGGTGCCCAAGTGCCCATTGTGAAGGGTTAGGGGCTGAGGGGGGGGGGGGCATGCCCATAAAATGAGGTTGGAGGGGGGAGGTTTGAAGGGTGGGTGAGTGCAGGGCAGTTAAGTATGGGCCTTTGGGAGGTTGGGGAGGGTGATGGGTGGGGGTCCTGGAAGGGAGGGAGTGCTGTAAGAGGGCTTGGGGGACCTGAAGAGGGAGGATCCCCAGGGACCCTATAACGAGGTGTCCTCACTTGGGGGGTGCGTTGGGTAGTGTCCATGTGTTTGTGGGGTGACATTGTCCATGGGTGGAGGCCCACAAGCTCAATTAGAGATTGGGGTACCCTTTCAAAATGGCGGCCCGATCTCTCAGTTCAGCGCCCCAGTGTTAAAAAAAATTCCATATGTGGGCTAAACCAGTAAGGGACTGCCCAGGAGACAGTGGCGTAGTGGTACTGTCGTTGCACTAGTAACCCAGAGACCCAGAGTCATGCTCTGGGGACCAGGGTTCAAATTCAGCCTTGACAGATGGTGAAATCTGAATTCAGTAAAATATCTGGAATTAAAAGTCTAATGATGACCATGAAACCATTGTCATAAATACCCATCTGGTTCACTAATATCCTTTTGGGAAGGAAATCTGTCGTCCTTACCTAGTCTGGCCTACATTTCAGATCCATAGCAATGTGATGGACTCTTAAAAATGCCCTCAGGGATGGGCAATAAATGCCACCTCAGCCAGCGATGGCCACATTCCATAACGAATAAAAAAAAGTGACTAAGTGTCACTGAATAGCACTGGGGAACTCGCTGGCAGAGAAACTCCCTGAAAAACCCGCCACAAATTAACTGAGAAACGTTTTGGGAGAATCGCGCCCAATGCGTTTGCATCAAATTTCCCATTTGCAAGCATATGTTTCTGAGATAAACAAATGGCTTGAATAGGTTAAGGTCTTTATTTATTTTCTCAAAAATAAACAATCTGATCCATAACTATTGCTGCAGTATTGAAAATCTACAAATAAGTTTGCAAATTCTTGAAGCTACAACAAACCTTGTTCCACTTGCAGTTACCTGCAAAACAAAACACAAAGATCGGAATTCAACCAAAATATTTCAAAGTGTCAGACATCAGAGTCCTCACCCCCTGTGCGGAACGGGCCCTGGAGGTCGGGGGTAGCCGAGGCCATTGTGGTGACCACGGTAGACGTTGGCGCTTGACGCAGAGGTGAGGATCCACCGACCCCTACCCAGATGATCTGTCAAACGTGAGTTGTTAATTCCATACAGACTGACCCAGTCCTCCCACTGACCACATGTCCATTCCCCCACAGGACCTATAGCTGAAGGCACTGGCCCATCTGGGGTGCCACTACCCGCCCGCCGCCTACCAAGAGAACACCTCAGAAGAGAGCTGTGAGGATGCCACCATAACAGTCGCGGCACAGCTGTCATCCCCACCCTCCACCAGCGCAGAGATACACATCTCAGTGGACAAAAGTAGTGGACAAGCTTCTGGGGCACAACGTGGTGAGAACCACACAGTTGCAGATGCACATCAGGTGGAGGCAGGGATGCCCAGGCAAGACAACTTCCAGAGTTCTGCTGGATCCAAGCACCCAGCTGGGCCCCAGTCAGACGCTGAGCCTCTGGAATGGGTTTACCCGGAGCTGATGCAAACAATAGGGTGTGGCCGTGAGATTTCAAGGGGGATGGCAGCAACATTCCAACAGGTCCAAATCCAATTGGCGGAGCCCCAGAGTCAAGGGGCACAAGAGATGGTGCCGGCAATGCGTGGCACTGAAGCCGAAACTGCTATGTGACGACCGCAATGGAGAACTGGCATCATGAGTGGAGGTGTCCAAGGCATGGCTCAGTCGGTAATGGCCATGGCAGAACACCTCGGCAGCATGTCCAGGTTTCTGGGGAACATCATCCAGTACCAGTACTTGATGAGGCACTGTGGAGCATGTGCCAGTTCAAGATGGGCATTGCCAAGATGCTGCAGAGCATGCCCAGTCACTGAGGGGCATCACCGAGGGTGTCGACATCATGCTGAAGACATTGGGGGGGCCATCAGGGTTGGCAGAGCCTGGTGATACAGGGGCACTTGCGGCTCAATCCAGCTGCTCCTCCATCCCGAGGTGAACCGCAGGGCCCTATGGAGATTGATTAGGAGGAGGGGGCGCTGGCTGTCACTCCAGAGCAATCCTATGGAGTGGCGATAGCGGTCATCAGGTCCCCAGATCTCCAGAATTCCACCCACCTGACAATGGTGCGTCTCACAGTCAGTACCCGGTACAGTAAGGCATGATGAGACATGTGCTGCTGGCAAGTACACCAGGGCCTTCCGGCCCAAGAGCGCCCAGAGGACGCCCACCGGGGCACCAAAAGCCATGGGATGCGGTCGGCAGCAGGCTGTCTCCACTTCTGATGTGCATCCTGGGGACATGCCTCGACGTAGCGATACATCTAGGAGGGCCAAGCACATCGAGGATCACTGAGAGCACCGTGGTGTCGGGGATAAGGGGGGGTTGCGGGGGAAAGGACTGCAAAAGTGTCTGAATGGTGTGGGGATGGTGGGATGGCAGATCGGGGCTAGGGGACACTTATGTCAATCATTAAAATCTGTTCACCTCGACCAATATGACGCCTCCGGCACTTCCTTCCAAAATGTGGGCCGAACACGAATCCCATACACCATCTCCCCAGACATGGAGGCCCCAGGCTGCCCCCCCTCCGTTTCCCCCACCCCCCACACCCCCACCACACCACATGTAGGTGATGGGTGAGAGTGAGCACTCAGCAGATGGGCAGGGGCAGACTATGGCATTGAATGAAGAGCTCCAGTGCTCAGCTCTCTGCAGGTTATCATCACCCCCTCTGCCGTCGACCGTGGCCAGCTGACAGTGACGATACAGTCCCAACACTCTGGAGTGATGACAGACAGAACCTGGAGAGTGATAAATGTGGGAGGGCTGGAGGGGGGGAGGGGGGGTGGGGGAGGGTGCGGAGGATGACGAAGGGGGGAGGGACAAGGTAGAGGGATTGGGGAGGGGGCTGGAAGGAGGTTCAGGAGAGGCGAATGATGGACGAGGCCACGTCACACTTGGAGTGTACCTGTTTGGAACCTTAGTTCGGCCACACTTGGAGTATAGTGTTCAATTCTGGTTGCCACACTACCAGAAGGACGTGGAGGCTTTAGAGAGGGTGTAGAAGAAATTTACCAGGATGTTGCCTGTTATGGAGGGCATTAGCTATGAGGAGAGGTTGAATAAACTTGGTTTGTTCTCACTGGAACGAAGGAGGTTGAGGGGCGACCTGACAGAGGTCTACAAAATTATGAGTGGCATAGACAGAGTGGCTAGTCAGAGACTTTTTCACAGGGTAGAGGGGTCAATTACTAGGGGGCATAGGTTTAAGGTGCAAGGGGCAATGTTTAGAGGAGATGTACGAGGTACATTTTTTACACAGAGGGTAGTGGGTGCCTGGAACTCGCTGCCGGAGGAGGTGGTGGAAGCAGGGACGATAGTGACGTTTAAGGAGCATCATTAGCCAGGCCCTCAGCGGGTGCCTCTTGTCCCAAGAGGCAGCCGCCCATCCTGGGGTGGCCCTTGAAGTGGCCGGGGATGTCCGACTGCCCCAGGATGTAGCTATCGTGTACACTCCCTGGGAAGTGTGCACACACGTGCATGAGTGGTCACACACGAGCTGGATGTTCAGGGAGTGGAATCCCTTTCTGTTGCTGTAGTGTACTCCCAGATGGCCCGGTGAGCGCAAGGCGACATGAGTGGCACCTATTACCCCCTGGACCAAGAGCATCCCGACAATGGCGGAGATTCCCGCTGCTCGGGCATCTTATTGGGCCTGTTCCATGTCAAAGTTTATATAGATTTCTGTCCGGTTCGGATGCCAAGACGGTCACCCGCTTTGTGGTGGTCTTCTGTGCCCTCCACAATCCCGCACAGCAGCGGGGCGATGAGCTGGAGGTTGGTGATGAAGAACATGTGGCCACCTCCAAGGGGGAGGATGAGGATGAGAATGATAAGGAGGCGCCGGACAAGCAGGGGCTGGAGAACGAGCCAAGGAGGAACCGGAGGACCAGCCGGAAGCTGCAGGACAGGTGATAGCCGTGAGAGTCCGGCAAGCCTGGAGGGTCAGGGAGGCCCTCATACTCACCCAATTCACTGAGGCCATGGCCTGGTCAGTCAAGTCCCACTCCCAATTCCACCCTCCCAGGGTCTGTGTCACATCACTCCGGGGTGCAGGGACTGTGTCGTCACTGTCCACAGCCCGTTCCCCCTGCCCTGGTGCTCTCAATGTGCTTTTAGTGATCCTCAATGTGCTTGGCCTTCCTCAATCTACCGTTACATCTAGGTGTGTCCCCAGGATGCACATCTGATGTGGAGGCAGCCAGCTGCTTACCTCATCCCATGACCTTCAATGCACAAGGCGGGCATCCTCTAGGGTCGGAGGGCCCCGGCTCACTTGTCGGGCGCCCACACACAGCTGTGCCGCCCTGTCCTGTGTGCTGGCTGTAAGATGCAGCCGCATTAGAGGGGTGGAACTCAGGGGAGCGGGTGGTCACTGTCGCCACTCCATAGGATGGGTTCAGATTGGCACCCAGCACTCCCTCTCCTGGTAGGTGCCCATCGGGCCCTGAGGTTCAACTTGGGATGTAGGGGCAGCTGGTTCGAGCCCTGCCTTCCCACGAATCATCTGGCTCTGCCAGCCCTGGTGGTTCCCCATGGTCCACACCTTCGTGTCAACACCCTCGGCAATGTCCACCTGCGACTGGGGCATGCTCTGCAGTGCCTCAGTCATTCCCATCTGAGAGCAGGACATGTCCCACAGAACCTCATCAAGGTCAGCCTGGTACTGGGTCACATCCCCCAGTGAGTCGGACACTCTGCCGAGACCCTCAGCCATGGCCGTCACAGACTGCGCGACGCCTTGGACACCTCCACGAATGGTGACAACGTCATGCACCAGGCTCTCCACTGTGGTCAACACCCCAGCAGTGTTGGCCTTGGTGCAGCACATTGGGGGTAACATCTCCTGCAACCGTAGCCTCTGGGACTCCGCCAATCGACCATGGACCTGCTGGAGTGTCCCTGACATCTCTCTCTGAATGTCACGGCCACATCCTAACGTCTTCATCAGCTCCGGGTACCTCTGTGCCACTGGCTCCGCATCAGGCTGGGACTCAGCTGGGTCCTGAGATCCAGCAGACCTCCGACTGCTGTCTCGCCTGGGGGTTCCTGCCTCCACCTGATGTGCATCAGCACCAGTGTAGTTCTCATCAGATTGTGCCCCAGAAGCCTGGCCCCTAACATTTCCCACCGAGGTGTGTGTATCTGTGCTGGTGGAGGGTGGGGATGAGAGCTGTGAAACCTCAATCGTGCTTGAGGTGTTCTCCTGGGAGGCTGGAGAAGGGACCACCCAGGATGGGCCGGCGCCATCAGCTGGAGGACCTGTGGGAGAATGGACATGTGGTCAGTGGAGGGATAGGTCAGGTAGTAAGGCAAATTCCCATCTGGGAGCGAGACATGTCTCGCAGAACATCATAAGGTCAGCCTGGTACTGGGTGTCATCCCCCAGCGAGTCGGACATTCTGCCGGGACCCTCCACCATAGCGTCACAGCTGTCATCCCCACCCTCCACCAGCACAGGCTCACGTTTGACAGGTCCTTTAGCTGGGGCCAGGTAGTTACTCACCTCTGCTGAATCCGCCAGCCTCCGCATTGGTGTCCACTCTGTCCTTGACCATCCTAGTCACCTCCAGGGCCGCTCCTCAAAGGTAGTGAGAATTCTTATGTCTGGCACCCCACTGTGGTGATATCATGGTTGTGTTGTAATTCACCAACTGGCCACCAGGAGTCGTATTAGCACATGAGCTAGCAGCACAGCATTCTAAAATTTTTATAATCTTTTTATTGTCACAAGTAGGCTCACATTTACACTGCAATGAAGTTACTGTGAAAAGCCCCGAGTTGCCGGCGCCTGTTCGGGTACACAGAGGGAGAATTCAGAATGTCCAAATTACCTAACAACACGTCTTTCGGGACTTGTGTGAGGAAACCAGAGCACCTGGAGGAAACCCATGCAGACATGGGGAGAATGTGCTGCCCAGTTTTTCAGTTTCTCAAAATGTTTCTCAGTAACGGCGGCGTCTTCTTGGAGGAAAGCACTCTGGTTGCCGCACGTTTTCCAAAAAGGCGGCAAATGTTTTTAAAAAAGCGAGAAAGTTCCTGCAGCTCCGAGCGCACCAAAAAACAGGTTAAAGATCAGGATGAAGTATTTCTGTGTAAAAGATGTGGTCGAAGGCACAAATTAAGACAGTGTCCAGCGTTTGGCAAGTTTTGTTCCAGATGCAAAGGAAAAAAATCACTTTGCTCAGAATTGTTACTTTAAGCTCAACCCCAGATCAGTCAGCACAGTGGAAGACACAGTCTCCAGTGATGAAACATCATTGTTTGTTGGAGTAATAACAGAGAAGAAGAATATTTTGGAGACATCAAAAAATTCTCCAGCACTTAAAAAAATGCAAACTGATACTCCATTTAAAATAAATGCAGTTGATGAGGACAAATGGCAGCTACAGTTGAAGTGAACGGTACAGTGGTCAAATTGAAGTTAGACACTGGTGCCAAAGCCAATTTAATCAGCATGACTGATTTTTAAAATCTAAAAATTCAGCCAATTGGAATGTCCACAAAATATCTTTGAAAGATTATAATGCTTCAAGCATCAACTGTTATGGTGTTTTGACCTGAGTGTGGTGGTGAAGAACACAGTTTATTCCATCCCATTCTGTATTGTATCCGAGGGCTTGAATTCATTATTAGGTGAGCAGTCTTGTGTAGAATTAGGTCTAGTGCAGTTGGTATATAGCATCCACAAAGGATTGGATCAACACTCCAACGATTCTGAAAACATTATCAGCAGGTTCAGCGGTGTGTTCACAGGTTTTGGTACACTACCATTCACCTACAAGATACAACTCAAAGAGGATGCAAAACCTGTGATACATGCACCTAGAAGAATACCGGCACCTCTTCAGAATCACCCCAAAAAGGAGCTAGACAGATTGACAAAATTAAAAGTAATCAGAAAGATAGAAGAACCTACCGAATGGGTAAACTCCATGGTATGTGTACAGAAAAAGAATGGCGATATTTGTATCTGTATGGATCCAAAGGGTCTGAACAAAAAAAGTGTACATATTGTAAAGCAGTCATTAAAGAAAGCAATGGACAGCTAATCTGATCCATATCTCACAAATCACATATCTCACATTACAAAGCGTTACCATTTTCACATGGTAGATCGCCAGCAGAGTTACTCATGAATAGAAGGTTGCGTATCACACTTCCATACTTGGAAAAGAAGATGGAAGAAAAGAATACAAAACATTAAAGCAAAATAAAAGCAGTTGTATGATAGAGTGACTAGAACTTTACCACCTCTGAGTAGTGATGACATTGTGAGAATAGAAGATTCAGGCAATTGGTCGAGAAAAGCCATTGTACTTAAAGAAGTAGCACCTCGTTCCTACAATGTACAGACAGAGGAAGGCTTGGTTTTCAGAAGAAATTATTGCGCGCTGTTAAAAACCAGAGAAGACTTTCACAACAACGTGATGGATGTCAAATCTACATTAGAATCAACGTCAGCTGCAATGTCAGATAATTCAGTTGTTCCTGAGCATGAGAATGTTATGGAGAACATTGAATCTACAAGTTTTGAGTGGCAAGATGAAACGTGGAGAAGATCAACCAGAGGCAGAAGAAAATCTCATCGACCCAATTTGTAGATTTGGAATATTTGTACATACTATGCTTGCTGTTCTTGTATATATTTGTTAAACCAGTTTTAAAAATTTTAAAGAAAAATATTAATACTCACAGCCCAATGACATCACATGTAAATATACTGATGGTAATGTATTAATTTAATCCTTCAAAGGAAAGGGAATGCAGTGATAGCATGGCTGTGCTGTAATTCACTGACTGACCATAAGGAATCTCATTTGTATATAAGTGAATGTTAGAGTCAGGTGACCTCAGACTGATTAGGAAGCTGGGGAGAAAGGTTGCTTGTGCATGTTTGTACTGTTATCATCTGTTGTTTTGTATATAGTTGATCCACAGTTAATGTTAATAAATCATTTATAGCTTTAGCTACAAGTGTTCTTGTAATATAAATCATCCAATAAGAACATTACACCCACCACCAGCCTGGGCCCTCTCCCAGCGACTGTGGGAGAGCTTTTCCTAAGGAGACACAGAAAGGGCATCATTAGCCACACATGTAGTTCACAGTGGTGAGAGGGGTGTGTGAAGGAAGGGTTGGAGGAGTTGAAGGGAGAGGGGGTGGAGGAAGGTTGGGAATCACAGGGAAAGTTTTTTAAATTAAAATAAATTTAGAGTACCCAATTCATTTTTTCCAATTCAGGGGCAATTTAGCTGGCCAATCCACTTAGCCTGCATATCTTTGAATTGTGGGGCAAAACCTACGCAAACACGGGAAGCATGTGCAAACTCCACAGGGACAGTGACCCACAGCCGGTATCGAACCTGGGACCTCTGCGCCATGAGACAGCAGGGCTAGCTCACTGCGCTACTGTGTTGCCCTTCGCATGGAGAATTGAGGGGTGGATGCACGTTTGGGGAAGAAAGGTCTCAGGGATGGGGGTGGGCATTGGTGTCTACTCACTGGTCCTACCCAGTGTAGGTTGTTGACCTTTTTCTGACACTGGAGGTCAGTCCCGGCACTCACAGCGGCTCCCAACTCGTCCCAGGCAGAACTGGCTGGCTTATGGCTGACCCTCTGGGACCCTCGGGGAGACAGAACATCCCCCCTGGCTTCCACTGAACATAGAACATAGAACATTACAGCGCCGT
This sequence comes from Scyliorhinus canicula, assembly GCF_902713615.1. NCBI lineage: Eukaryota > Metazoa > Chordata > Chondrichthyes > Carcharhiniformes > Scyliorhinidae > Scyliorhinus > Scyliorhinus canicula. The sequence continues at coordinate 165,056,904 of NC_052147.1, read as the reverse complement.
ACAGGCCCTTCGGCCCTCAATGTTGCGCCAACCTGTGAAACCCCTCTAAAGCCCATCTATACTATTCCATTATCATCCAGATGCCTATCCAATGATATTTGAATGCATTTAGTGTTGGCGAGTCCACTACTGTTGCAGGAAGGGCATTCCATGCCCCTACTACTCTCTGAGTAAAGAACCTACCTCTGACATCTGTCCTATATCTATCTCACCTCAATTTAAAGCTATGTCCCCTCATGCTGGACATCACCATCCGAGGAAAAAGGCTCTCAATGCCCACCCTATCTAATCCTCTGATCATCTTGTATGCCCGAATTAAGTCACCGCTTAACCTTCGTCTCTCTAACAAAAAGAGCCTCAAGTCCTTCAGCCTTTCCTCGTAATATCTTCCCTCCATACTAGACAACATCCTTGTAAATCTCCTCTGTACCCTTTCCAATGCTTCCACATCCTTCCTATAATGCGGCGACCAGAACTGCATGCAATATTCCAAATGCGGCCGCAACAGAGTTTTGTACAACTGCAACATGACCTCATGGCTCTGAAACTCAATTCCTCTACCAATAAAAGCTAACACACCGTATACCTTCTTAACAACCCTCTCAACCTGGGTGGCAACTTTCAGGGATCTATGGACATGGACACCGAGATCTCTCTGCTCGTCCACACAACCAACAATCTTACCATTAGCCCAGTACTCTGTCTTCCTGTTATTCCTTCCAAAATGAATCACCTGACACTTTTCTGCATTAAACTCCATTTGCCACCTGTCAGCCCAGCTCTGCAGCTTATCTATGTCCCTCTGTAACTTGTAATATCCTTCTGCAGTGTCCACAACACCACCGACTTTAGTGTCATCTGCAAATTTACTCACCCATCCTTCTACGCCCTCCTCCAGGTCATTTATAAAAATGACAAACAGCAGCAGCCCCAAAACAGATCCTTATGGTACACCACCAATAACTGGACTCCAGTCTGAACATTTCCCATCAACCACCACCCTTTGTCTTCTTCCAGCTAGCCAATTTCTGATCCAAACTGCTAAATCACCCTGAATCCCATGCCTCCGTATTTTCTGCAGTAGCCTCCCGTGGGGAACCTTATCAAACGCTTTACTGAAATCCATATACACCACATCAACTGCTTTACCCTCATCCACCTGTTTGGTCACCTTCTCGAAGAACTCAATAAGGTTTGTGAGGCACAACCTACCCTTAACAAAGCCATGTTCACTATCTCTAATCAAATTTTTCCTTTCCAGATCATTATATATCCTATCTCTTATAAACCTTTCCAAGACTTTTCCCACAACAGAAGTAAGGCTCACTAGTCTATAGTTACCGGGGTTATCTCTACTCTCCTTCTTGAACAAGGGGACAACATTTGCTATCCTCCAGTCTTCTGGCACTATTCCTGTAGACAAAGATGACTTCAAGATCAAAGCCAAAGGCCCAGCAATCTCCTCCCTAACTTCCCAGAGAATCCTAGGATAAATCCCATCCGGCCCAGGGGACTTATCTATTTTCACACTTTCCAGAATTGCTAACACCTCCTCCTTATGAACATCAAGCCCTTCTCGTCCAGTAGCCTGTATCTCAGCATTCTCCTCGATAACATTGTCTTTTTCCTGTGTGAATACGGACAAAAAATACTCATTTAGCACCTCTCCTGTCTCCTCGGACTCCACGCACAACCTCCCACTACTGTCCTTGACTGGCCATACATTTAACCTAGTCATTTTTTTATTCCTGACTTATTTATAGAAAGCTTTAGGGTTATCCTTGATCCTACCTGCCAAAGACTTCTCATGTCCTCTCCTGGCTCTTCTTAGCTCTCTCTTTAGAGCCTTCCTAGCTAACTTGTAACTCTCAAGCGCCCTAACTGAACCATCATGTCTCATCATTACATAAGCCTCATTCTTCCTCTTGACAAGTGTTTTAACTGCTTTAGTAATCCATGGTTCCCTCACTCGACCACTTCCTCCCTGCCTGACAAGTACATACTTATCAAGGACACGCAGTCGCTGTTCCTTGAACATGCTACACATTTCCATTGTGCCCATCCCCTGCAGTTTTCCTCTCCAGCCGATGCATCCTAAGTCTTGCCTCATCGCATCATAATTGCCTTTCCCCCAGATATGACTCTTGCCTTGTGGTATATTCCTATCCCTTTCCATCACTAAAGTAAACGTAATCGAATTGTGGTCACTATCACCAAAGTGCTCACCTACCTCCAAATCTGACACCTGTCCTGGTTCATTACCCAGTACCAAATCCAATACGGCCTCGCATCTCTTTGGCCTATCTACATACTGCGTCAGGAAACCCTCCTGCACACATTGGACAAAAACAGACCCATCTAAAGTATTCAAACTATAGTGTTTCCAGTCAATATTTGGAAAGTTAAAGTCCCCCATAACAACTACCCTGTTACTTTCGTTCCTATCCAGAATCATCTTTGCAATCCTTTCCTCTACATCTCCTGAACTTTTCGGAGGCCTATAGAAAACCCCTAACAGGGTGACCTCTCCTTTCCTGTTTCTTAACTCAGCCCATACTACCTCAGTATTCGAGTCCTCATCAAATGTCCTCTTAGCCACCATAATACTGTCCTTGACTAACAATGCCACCCCTGCCCCTCTCTTACCACCTTCCCTGAGCTTACTGAAATATCTAAACCCCGGCACCTGAAAAACCATTCCTCGCCCTGCTCTATCCATGGCTCCCGAAATGGCCACAGCATCGAAGTCCCAGGTACCAACCCAGGCCACAAGCTCACTCACCTTATTCCGGATGCTCCTGGCATTGATGTAGACACACTTTAAACCACTTTCCTTCCTGTCGGTTTCCTCCTGCAACTTTGAATCCTTACTCATGACCTCACTACTCTCAACCTCTTGTGTACTGGAGCTACAATTCAGGTTCCCAATCCCCTGCTGAACTAGTTTAAAACCTCCCGAAGAGCATTAGCAAACTTCCCCCCCAGGATATTAGTACCCCTCTGATCCAGGTGTAGACCATCCCGTTTGTAGAGGTCCCACCTACCCCAGAATGAGCCCCAATTGTCCAGGAATCTGAAACCCTTCCTCCTGCACCATCCCTGCAGCCACGTGTTCAACTGCTCTCTCTCCCTATTCCTTGACTCGCTAGCACATGGCACGGGTAACAACCCAGAGATAGTAACTCTGTTTGTCCTGGATCTAAGTTTCCACCCTAGCTCCCTGAATTCCTGCCTTACATCCCTATCCCTTTTCCTACCTATGTCCTTGGTACCTATGTGGACCACGACTTGGGACTGCTCTCCCTCCCCCTTAAGGATCCCGAAAACACGATCCGAGACATCGTGGACCCTGGCACCTGGGAGGCAACACACCAACCGCGTGTCTCTCTCGTTCTCACAGAATCTCCAATCTATCCCCCTAACTATAGAGTCTCCAATGACTAATGTTCTTCTACTCTCCCCCTTCCCTTCTGAGCAACAGGGACAGACTTTGTGCCAGAGACCTGTACCCCGTGGCTGACCCCTGGTAGGACCCCCCCCCAACAGTATCCAAAGCGGTATACCTGTTACTGAGGGGAACGACCACAGGGGATCCCTGTTCTGACTGCTTCCCCCACCCCTCTCACCATCACCCATCTATCTTTATTATTTGGTGTAACTACCTCCCTGAAGCTTCTACCTATGACCACCTCTGCCTCCCGAATGATCTGAAGTTCATCCAGCTCCAGCTCCAGTTCTCCAACATGGTTTTTGAGGAGCTGGAGTTGGATCCACTTCAGACAGATAAAATCAGCAGGGACACTGACCACGTCCCTCACCTCAAACATTCTGCAGGAGGAGCATTGTACTGCCTTCCCTGCCATCCCCTCTAGATAAAAAACAAGAAAAAGAAATGATGTGGAGATGCCGGCGTTGGACTGGGGTGAGCACAGTAAGAAGTCTTACAACACCAGGTTAAAGTCCAACAGGTTTGTTTCAAACACGAGCTTTCGGAGCACGGCTCCTTCTTCAGGTGAATGGAAAGGCTTGTTCCAGAAATGTTTATATAGACACAGTCAGAGATGCCCCGGAATGCGAGCACCTGCAGGCAATCAAATCATCAAAGATGCAGAGAGAGAGGTAACTCCAGGTTAAAGAGGTGTGAATTGTCCCAAGCCAGTTCAGTCGGTAGGCCTCTGCAAGTCCAGGCTTGTTGGTGGGGGCCGAATGTAATGCGACATGAATCCCAGATCCCGGTTGAGTCCGCATTCATGCGTGCGGAACTTAGCTATAAGTTTTTGCTCAGCAATTTTGCGTTGTCGCGTCTCCTGAAGGCCTCCTTGTAGAATGCTGACCCGGAGATCAGAGGCTGAATGTCCTTGACTGCTGAAGTGTTCCCCAACTGGAAGGGAACAGTCCTGCCTGTTGATAGTCGCACGATGCCCGTTTATTCGTTGTCGCAGTGTCTGCATGGTCTCGCCAATGTACCACGCTTCGGGACATCCTTCCTGCAGCGTATGAGGTAGACTACATTGGTCGAGTCGCACGAGTATGCGCCGCGTACCTGGTGGGTGGTGTTTCCACGTGTAATGGTGGTGTCCATGTCGATGATCTGGCATGTCTTGCAGAGATTACCCTGGCAGGGTTTTGTGGTGTTGTGGTTGCTGTTCTGAAGGCTGGGTAATTTGCTGCAAACAATGGTTTGTTTGAGGTTGCGCGGTTGTTTGAAGGCCAGTAGTGGGGGTGTGGGGATGACCTTGGCAAGATGACTCGTGCGACTCGACCAATGTAGTCTACCTCATACGCTGCAGGAAAGGATGTCCCGAAGCGTGGTACATTGGCGAGACCATGCAGACACTGCGACAACGAATAAACGGGCATCGTGCGACTATCAACAGGCAGGACTGTTCCCTTCCAGTTGGGGAACACTTCAGCAGTCAAGGACATTCAGCCTCTGATCTCCGGGTCAGCATTCTACAAGGAGGCCTTCAGGAGACGCGACAACGCAAAATTGCTGAGCAAAAACTTATAGCTAAGTTCCGCACGCATGAATGCGGACTCAACCGGGATCTGGGATTCATGTCGCATTACATTCGGCCCCCACCAACAAGCTTGGACTTGCAGAGGCCTACCGACTGAACTGGCTTGGGACAATTCACACCTCTTTAACCTGGAGTTACCTCTCTCTCTGCATCTTTGATGATTTGATTGCCTGCAGGTGCTCGCATTCCGGGGCATCTCTGACTGTGTCTATATAAACATTTCTGGAACAAGCCTTTCCATTCACCTGAAGAAGGAGCCGTGCTCCGAAAGCTCGTGTTTGAAACAAACCTGTTGGACTTTAACCTGGTGTTGTAAGACTTCTTACCAAGAAAAAGAAAGGAAGAGCTTTCCTGATATTCCCTTAACGCCTTAGGTTAGAGGAGGTGGAAGGGTGGTAGACACTACAAGTGTAGTGTCTCGGGTTTAGCAACCCCCCGACTTATATACAGGTACTCACCTTTCAGACAGGCCCCTGCTCCCGCCGAAAACCCGGACGCCGCTCCCGCTGAAAGGCAAACAAATTTAAAGGCACACACTCACCTTCACAACATGGCCCTGCTCCCGCTGAAAATCCGAAGGCCGCTCCCGCTGAAAGGCAAGCAAATTGAAAGGCACACACTCACTTTCACAACAGACCACTGCTCCCGCCAAAAATCTGGAGGCCGCTCCCGCTGAAAGGCAAGAAAATTGAAAGGCACACACTCACCTTCACGACAGGCCACTGCCCACGCCGAAAATCCGGAGGCCGCTCCCGCTGAAAGGCAAGCAAATTGAAAGGCACACACTCACCTTCTCGACAGGCCCCTGCTCCCGCCGAAAATCCAGAGGTCGCGTCCGCTGAAAGGCAAGCAAATTGAAAGGCACACACTCACCTTCACGACAGCCCCTGCTCCCGCCAAAAATCTGGAGGCCGCTCCCGTTGAAAGGCAAGCAAATTTAAAGGCACACACTCACATTCACAACAGGCCCCTGCTCGGAACATGACCAGTGTATCCCCGAATCTTGGTGCTGGTCTCCTGAGTGCCATTGTTGCGAGCTGGCTGGGGTTGACTGAGCAAGAGCTGTTTAAGTGCTCTTGACCTTGATAGTGGGGGTGCTGGCGAGTGCTGCAGCCAGTGAATCAGCTGGCGAGCCTTCATTTGCAGCGAGTAGCCCGTGAAGTCTCGTTAAGTGGACCAATTAACATTGAATAGTGTTGCCGGCCTCACTGGGCCGAACGCCAGGAAGCTCACGGCAGTTCCTGATCGCTACCACACTTAGAAAATCTTTCTGGAGAATCGCGCCCATTATCTATTTAGGGCTAATGTAAAATAGTAGAAAAGTGAGGATGGAGAGAAATTTTAGAGTTCACCTGATTGCTGTTTAGCATAGGGCTAAATCGCTGGCTTTGAAAGCAGACCAAGGCAGGCTAGCAGCACGGTTCAATTCCCGTAACAGCCTCCCCGAACTGGCGCCAGAATGTGGCGACTAGGGGCTTTTCACAGTAACTTAATTTGAAGCCTATTTGTGACAATAAGCGATTTTCATTTCATTTTATTGACTTTGAGAATAAGAAAGTAATTTTGCTAACTTTCACCACTGATTGTATGTCCAAGACAGTTCCTTCAGTTGTGCAATATGGCATGGGATTTTACAATAAATGTTTTCCAAATGTAAGTTACACTCAAGGAAAGTATTGAAAATCAGTTTGAGGTTTTCCATTATTGAAGGTATTTTGAAGCAAAGAATTGATTCTTTTCATCTTTTATTCATCAGAAATTACCCATGCAAATGAATAACTTCTGGATGAGAATTGCATTCCTCGTGAGAGGAGGGGTTAAGTAGGAATAAATTTTTCAGCAATGCTGCTTCAGGGACCCGGGTTCAATTCCCACCTTGGTGACTGTGTGTGTGGAGTTTGCATTTTCTCCCCGTGTCTGCGTGAGTTTCTTCCGGGTGCTCTTGTTTCCGCCCACACTACAAAGATGTACAGGTTAGGTGGATTGACCATGATAAATTGCCCCTTAGTGTCCAAAAGGTTAGGTGGGGTAAGGGGATAGCGTGGGGATATGGGCCCCGGTATGGTGCTCTTTCAGAGGGTCAGTGCAGACTCCATGGGCACTGTAGAGATTCTATGATTCCATGATGATTCAATGAAATGCTAGCTGAAAGTTTTAATTCAAACTTTTCCTTTCTAGTTGTCTGAGGCTCCTTGAATGTAATTTTGCTTGAAATATTGCAGGCTCTGATTAATTGCCAATTGCTGTTTTTCCTTTAGAGGTAGATATTATTGATGTCACAGTGAGTCTGAATGCAATTAATGAAAATAATCAGAAATCTCTGGCAAATAACAGGAATAACTGGACCTGGGTCAATTTCCAATTTATTGCATAGTCATTTTTTCTTTCTACTGGGAGTTTGAGTTTATAAGAATTACAAACCCTCAATGAGCTGAATCATATGGACCATTCTTTAGAATCTTATTTTGGATAACTAAGTTGTAATAGTTCACACAATGGTGACACAGTGGTTAGCACTTCAGCTTCACCGCACCAAGGACCCGGATTCAATTCCGGCCTTGGGTGAATCTCTGTGTGGAGTTTGCACTTTCCCCCTGTGTCTGTGTGGGTTTTCTCCGGGTACTCTAGCTTATTCCCACAGTCAAAGCTGTGCAGGTTGGTGGAATGACCATGATCAATTGCCCCTTAGTGTCCAAAGGTTGGGTGGGGTTACGGGGATAGGGTGGGGGAGTGGGCCTCGGTAGAGTGCTGTTTCAGAGGGTCGGGACAGATTCGTTGAGCCGAATGGTCTCCTTCTGCATTGTACGGATTCTACAGATTCTATGACATGGAATAAAAACAGAAAATACTGGACAATCTCAACAGGCCTGGCAGCATCTGTGGAGTCTGGATGACACTTTGTCAAAGCTGGTTACGACATGGGGTGTTGCAAGTGGCATTATTTAAGTTAAGAAACTGTTGGTAAAGCTCAACTTATCTGGTGGCTGCTGTGGAGGCAGAAACAGGGGCTGGATTCTTCGTTTTAGCAACTACGTTCACCTGCTGGAACTGAATTGCGTGCAGGTCACATTCCTGCTGGCAGAGCTGTTCCAAGCAAATTCAGGTCATACAAATGGACCAGCACTCTGGCCAAGTGAACCACATTATATTTCCTGACCTGCTGACCTCTGATGCACTGGGGCTGTGATTTGCGTTAAAGAGCCTGACAAGTTGGAGCTGCTTAAATACTTCCATTCAGCGCACATTCATACCAGCCAAGCCGACGGCAGTGAGAAGACCTGCCCTCCTAATTTTGGGAGTCTGGGGTTGACAGGATGCTTGATGCCGCCGAAGAGAGCGGCAGCACACATGGTCCAGCAGCTCCTTAAAGGACAGCTGTCAACAGGATGCACATGGCCTGATACAGTGCCCCTTTTGCACCTCCTCCTCGTCCTGATGAACGGTCAGCACTTGGGCCTCAGCTCCTCTTCTGGGGCAGGTTCCACTTGTGCAGGGTCCACCCTGAGCTGGCCTTTATACTCTAGCCGCTGTGCATCTGCAACAACAACAGTGGCCAAGTAGATAGCGAGCATAGCTGGCTGTACTCCTCTATTCATTCTCTGTGGTGGTGGGGTGAAGAGACAAAGAAAGTTAGCCAGATCAGGATTCCTTGACCATTCCCAAAGCCACCTGGTACATGGTCACCCTGAGTTGTACACCTGTGTCACCGTCAATGTGCTCCCCACCTACCTCCTGTACCCCACACGCCCCCTTTCCCCATTGCTCACTCAGCCCCTCAATATGTTGCTGTCCGCACTGCACCCCTGTCCCCATCAGTGAGTGGCACCTGGCCTGTGTTGTGTGGAGCCTCTATCCTCTCCATTCATTCCTGTCAACAGGGGTACTGGTTGCTGCCGCAACCTGTGTCAGTGATAGGCTCTGTGGCCCCTCAGTTCCCCCAGTGGGGCCTATTGTGGGTCTCCTCACTGGGTGGGCCATGTGTTATCCCAACAACAGGGTGGCAACTGATTGTGTGGTAGAGACGGTCACCATGTGCTGCCAGTCATCTCCATATCAACAGGTTAGTGTGTGGGCAAGTGTTATAGATGAGGGTGAGTGAGGGATATATGCGTTTGCTGGGAGCTTAGCTGCAGTGTGATGTGTCATAGAGGTTTACAGCATGGAAACAGGCCTTCGGGTCTGAGGGTTTCCAGATGCGTGGGCTGGAAGGTTTCCCATATGACCAGAAGCTCTCGGAGCATATACAGGATACAGTGAGCAGTCAGCGGAGTGACCAGCCAGTGAACTGCTGTAAATTGCAGCAAAGGAGCGGATTTCAGTGACTTTCTGCAGCAATGGGGGTCTGAGCCAGACCACCGTGTTCCCAAGGGGGACACTCCAAATCTTAATTGCCAGCACTTGGCCCATAGCCTTGAATGTTATGATGTGCCAAGTGCTCATCCAGGTATTTTGTAAAGGATGTGAGGCAACCCGCCTCTACCACCCTCCCAGTCAGTGCATTCCAGACTGTCACCACCCTTTGGGTAAAAATGTTTTTTCTTAAACCCCTCCAAACCTTCTGTCCCTCACCTTGAACATGTGTCCCTTCATAACTGACTCTTCAACGAACGGGGACAGCTGCCCCCTATTCACCCTGTCCTTGCCCCTCAATATCAGTATCATATTATATGAGCATGGCCCAGTCACAGCTGACCATGGCTGAGAGCATTGCCCAGGCACTGGCCGACGTGGCGCAGGGACAGAGGCAGGTGGTCCAGTCCTAGAGGGAAATGGCGCAGTCACTGGCTGATGTGGCACAGACCCAGAAGGTGGTGGCACAGTCAGAGTGTGATGTGTCACTGTCCCTGGGACACTCGAGCAGCAGCCAGGCCCATCCAGGTCGTTACAACCTGCCTCCGTGCCCTGTCGGAGGGGTGTATGGGGTTTGCTAGCTGCAGAGGGGGTGCGGGGTTGGGGGGGGCGGGTGTATGGGCGGACATTCCCGGTGGGCTTGGATCTGTTCAGCCAGTACTCACCACTCTGGTATCACACCCCCTACTGTGTGATAGAATGGCCAGCTCACATGCAGGGATCATCCAGGGATCATCCAGGTGAATGGTGGAAAGTGCTACCGTGGGCAGGAGTCGGACATTGTCAAATGATGTGGAGCATCAGAGCTTATCGCAGAGCAGGCTGTCATTATCCTCCATCCCATGGACCAGACCCGTTGTTACTGCCAACGTAGGGCCCACACCCCGTAGTGCGGCAAATATGTATCATGGAAGGGGGTGCAGGCGGGGGGGAGGGGGGGGGGGGGTGGGTTGGTTGACCGGGGGGCGGGTGGGTGATTGTGGGGATGGGATGCGGTATCCATACCCCTGGCCAGTCCCACCACCCTCCTCTCCCCACTCACCAGTTGGTGAACCTGGAGGAGATCACAGTGTCCTATGCGCATTGGCCTAGGTGCACACATTGTTCGGCCTCCCATGCCTGCCCAGGCCCCATGCCCTATCCATCCTTGCCCTACCCCGCATCCTCCTCATCAGACGAGGGCGTTCATTCTTCTCCTCCAGCATGTAGCCCCTCTGCTGTGCGCTGTTATGGAGGACACAGCAGGCTGCCATGATGTGGGCGACCCTCCCAGCGGCATATCTCCAGAGTGGTCCAGGCACCTGAACGTCATCTTCAGGATGCTGAAGCACCACTCAATTATGCCCCTGGCATAAGATGATCAGAGGATTAGATAGGATGGACATCGAGAGCCTTTTTCCTCGGATGGTGATGTCCAGTGCGAGGGGACATAGCTTTAAATTGAGGGGAGATAGATATAGGACAGATGTCAGAGGTAGGTTCTTTACTCAGAGAGTAGTAAGGGCGTGGAATGCCCTGCCTGCAACAGTAGTGGACTTGCCAACACTAAACGCATTCAGATGGTCATTGGATAGGCATATGGACGATAAGGGAATAGTGTAGAGGGACTTTAGAAGGGTTTCAGAGGATGGTGCAACATCGTGGGCCGAAGGGCCTGTACTGCGCTGTAATGTTCTATGTTCTATGGTTGCTGCATGGGCGTCGTTGTAGCGGGTCTCCACATCAGTTCGTGGCCTCCGGATAGGCATCATCAGCCATGACCGCAGCAGATATCCCCTGTCGCCCAGGAGCCAACCCCCCAGCCAGGGGAGATGCCTCAGAGAGGCCTGCAATCGTTGAGTATGCCAGGATGAAGGCATTGTGCAAACTGCCCAGGTAATGGGCGCAGGCATGCATGATGCACAGTTGATAGTCACATACTAGTTACACATTCATCGAGTCAAAACCCTTTTGGTTTGTGAAGATCGGCCTGTCATCTGCAGGTGCTCGTTGGGTGACATGCATCCCGTCCATCACCCCCTGGACCCGAGGCATCTCGCCGATGGTGGGCATCCTGTGGGGCTCGGTCTACATTGAAATGGATATATTGGGCCGAGTGGGCATATACGGCCTCCGTGATGGCTCGGATGCACCTGTGTACCGAGGACTGTGAGATCTTGGAAGGACCCTGTGGTGTAAAGGTTCAGGGTGACCATCACTTTGATGCCCACCAGGAACAGACATCCTCCTCCATTCCCCCACAGTGCGAGGTGTGCCATGACCTAGCAGCTATACTAAGAGGGAGTCTTCAATGGCATGCCCAGTCTGGCAGATCCTCGAATGGCAGACACTCACGAATACTGTCATATTGTATGCAAAAGTGACAGTTTGTTCAGAAAAAGGTCCAACAAATGACAGTGTACCAATTGGCCAGGTGGTCAGTTGGCACGGTGGCACGGTGGCGCTGCTGCCTCACTGTGCCAGGGACCCAGGGTTCAATTACAAACTTAGGTGACTGTGTGGAGTTTGCACATTCTCTCCGAGTCTGCGTGGGTTTCCTTTGGGTGCTCCGATTTCCTCCCACAGTCCAAAATGTGCAGATTAGGTGGATTGGCCATGCTAAATTTTTATTTGATTTGATTTATTATTGTCACATGTATTAATATACAGTGAAAAGTATTGTTTCTTGAATGCTGTACAAACAATGCATACCGTACATAGGGAAGGAAGGAGAGACTGCAGATTTTAATGTTACAGTTATAGCAAGGTGTAGAGAAAAGATCAACTAGGTCCATTCAAAAGTCTGATGGCAGTAGGGAAGAAGCTGTTCTTGAGTCGGTTGGTACGTGACCTCAAACTTTGGCATCTTATTCCTGACGGAAGAAAGTGGAAGAGAGTATGTCCGGGGTGCGTGGGGTCCTTAATTATGCTGGATGCCTTTCTGAGGCAGCAGGAATTGTAGACAGTCGATGGATGGGAGGCTGGTTTGCGTGATGGACTGGGCTACATTCACGACCTTTTGTAATTTCCTGCGGTCTTGGGCAGAGCAGGATTCATACCAAGCTGTGATACAACCAGAAAGAATGCTTTCTATGGTGCATCTGTAGAAGTTGGTGAGAGTCGTAGGTGACATACCAAATTTCCTTAGTCTTCTGAGAAAGTAGATTCTTTGGTGGGCTTTCTTAATTATAGTGTCGGCATGGGGGGACCAGGACAGGTTGTTGGTGATCTGTACACCTAAAAACTTGAAGCTCTCGACCCTTTCTACTTCGTTCCCATTGATGTACACAGGGGCATGTTCTCCACTACGCTTCCTAAAGTCGACGACAATCTCCTTCGTTTTGTTGGCCTTGAGGGAGAGATTATTGTCATCGCATCAGTTCACCAGATTCTCTATCTCATTCTGTACTCTGTCTCGTCATTGTTTGAAATCCGACCCACTACTATGGTTTCATCAGCAAATTAGAAAATCAAGTTGGAGGGGAATTTGGCCACCCAGTCATAGGTGTACAAGTAGGGGGCTGAGGACACAGCCTTGTGGGGCACCGGTGTTGAGGATGATCATGGAGGCGGTGTTGTTGCCTATCTTTACTGATTGTGGCCTGTGGGTTAGAAAGTTCAGGATCCAGTCGCAGAGGTCCCTTAGTGTTGTCCAAATTGTCCCTTAGTGTCCAAAAGGTTGGGTGAGGTTGTGGGGTTTCAGCGATGGGGTGGGGGAGTGGGCCTAGGTCGGTGCTCTTTCAGAGGGTCAGTGTAGACCCGGTGGGCTGAATTGCCTCCTTCTGCACTGTAGGGATTCTAATAGTGTTTTAGGGAGCATTTCTTTCTGGCTTAAAAGTGGTGACAATGGTAAACTAGCTGGTTTATAATTTCTCACATTCTGCCTCCCTCCCTTTTTGAATAAGGGCATTACGTTAGCATTTTTTCAATCCACTGGAACCTTTCCCGTGCCCATGGAATTTTGGAATATCTCTGCTGCCACTTCCTTTAACACCCTGGAATATAGGCCATCAGGCCCTGGAGACTTGTCTGCTCTCAATCAAATTTGTTGAGTACCATTTCCCTATTGCTGCTGATTGATCCAAGTTCCACCTTTCTATTATCTCTGAATTGCCCGTTCCTATAGGAATGGTATTAATGTCCTGCACCGGGAAAACCGAGGTAAAGTATTGATTTAGCATCTCTGCCATATCTGTGCTCCCCACTATTAACTCACCAATTTCATCTTCCAAGGGGCCAACATTCACCTCAGCGACTCTTTTCCCTTTTATGTACCTGCAGAAGCTTTTGCTATCCTCTTTGATATTCTGTGCTATTTCTTTTCGTAATTTACCTTAGCTCTTTTTATTACTTTTTTTAGTATCCCTTTGTTTATGTTTGAAAGTTTCCCAATCTTCCAGTTTCCCAATCTTCCACTGGCCTTTGCAAGATGATTGAACTTAGTTTTTGTCTTTATAATGCCCTTGATCTCCTTGTTTAGCCATGGATGTTTTTACCCATTTCCCATCTTTCTTCCTCACTGGGATATATTTTAGTTGTGAGGAATTGAGTATCTCCTTAAACAACTGCCACTGCTCATCAGCTATCCTACCTTTTAGCCTTCCTGCCCAGTCTATACGGACCAAATCTGTCTTCAAGCCTGTGTAATGTCTTTGTTTAATTCCAGAACACTCCACTTTCTTGCCCTCAAACTGAATCTTGAATTCCAGCATACTATGGTCACTACTCCCTAGTGGATCCTTAACTATGAGGTCATTAATTCATCCCTCCTCGTTACACAATACCAAATCGAGAATAGCCTCCTCCCTGGTTGGTTCCCCAACACACTGTTCCAGAAAACAACCTCTAATACATTCAATGAACTCTGTCTCTAGGCTACCCTTGCCAATTTGCTTCCTCCAACCCATGTGCATATTAAAATCACCCATGATTATTGCCGTACCTTTCTTGATTTCATGCTTTATACTGTACCCCATTGTAGAACTACTGTTTGGGGAATATAGATTACTCCTACCAAGGACTTCTTCCCTTTGTTATTTCTTATTTCTACCCAGACTGATTTGACACCTTGATCTCCTTTGCTTATGTTATTTCTCATTACAGCACTGATGCCTTTCCTCACCAGCAAAGCTACACCACCTCCTTTTCCTTTCAGTCTATCTTTCTGAAATACTGCGTACCCCCTTATGGGGTTGAGATAGCCATTACTGGCTCCCCACGCTGTACCTATCCCACATCACCTGGTGCGCCCCAGACAGCTTGCCTAATCTGTGTGCCCCCATGAAAATGTCAACCTTTGCTGTTTAGTAAAGTCACGGGAGTCCACACCGAGTAAGATTAAAGAAATTTGGTTTATTTACAATTAAGTTAGAAACAACCCACGGTATATCTGTACCGGGTCTCTCCTGGGTCGGTGCCTCACTTGCCGACCTTTTGTACATAGCTGATTGGAGTTCCCCCGCCCCTCAGTGGGGGTGCTCGTACTCCGCGAGAACCACGGGGAAGATAATCGTTCCCACCCAGCAAGTCCCGTGTGGATATGACACCCCTTAAATAAACTCTTTGGCAGCTTTAATTGACCTGACTCAAGAGGGAGAAGGTGTCGCTTCTCCACTCTCCCCACCCTGGTGAGCATTGCCACAACAACAGAGGGCTCTCAAAACTGACGCACTGACACACCACCTGGCTTTGGTCTTTTTGGGCCCCATTTGCCCACATGCATTTAGCCTTTTGTATCCTCCTCACAACTTGTTCTACCACCTATCTTTGTATGCTCAACAAATCTGGCTACAATACACTCAGTCCCTTCATCTAAGCCATTAACTTAGATTATAAATAGTTGAGGACCAAGAACTGACCTCTGAGGTACCCCACTAATTACAATTTTCTAACCTGAAAATTCCATTATTATCCCAAATTCCCATTTCCTGCTTTTAGTCAATCTTCTTTCCATGCTAACATATTACCACTGACACCACAAGATCTTATCTTATGCATTAACTCAGTAACTCTTTTATCTGGGGCCTTATTGAGTTCCTTTTGGAAACCAGGGGCGGGATTCTCCGACCCCACGCCGGGTTGGAGAATCGCTGGAGGGGGGCGAATCCCGTGACGCTGCTCCGACGCCGGGGGGCCGATGCTCCGGCGGCCAGAGAAACAGCGCTAATTGCGCCGGTCGGGGGCCATGCAATGGATTCTCTGCACTCAATGGGCCTAATGCCCGCCGAGTTCGGCCGAGTCCCGCCGGCGCTGTTCACGTGTGGTCCTACCCGGCGGGACCTCGGCATTCATGCTGCAGGGCCCGTTCTGGTTTGGGGGAGGGGGGATCCAACTCCGGGGGGGCCTCCACGGTGGCCAGGCCCCACGATCGGGGCCTACCAATCGGCGGGTGGGCTAATCCCGGGGGAGGCCTATGATCCTCCGCGCCGGGCCCCTGGACAGCTCCGCCATGTTGCCCGGGGGCAGGCGCGGAGAGGTCAACCCACGCACATGCACAAACTTGCGCTGCCTGTGCTGGCGCCCGTATTGGCAGGTGGAGCTGCATGAAGCGCAGTACCATGCTGGCCCCCTGTGTGGCGCAGGATTGCTGCTCCTGGGGGCCAGGTGACACCATTGTAAAACACTCCGCCGTTTACGACGGCGTCAACACTTAGCCCCATTATCGGAGAACCCCGCCCCATATCCACCATGTCTACTGTGCCCCTTTACCTATTGTTACCCACTCAAAGAATTCTAATAGTGCTTAGCACATTTGCAAGTCTGACAGAATGCCCACTGTCACCATCAGGAGCATGGAGCAGTCTAACATCAACTTGGCACAAAGCATTGTACAGAGGTTGGAGCTCATCCTTACCCCTCCACACATCTTTGGTTCCAACCAAGATGCAGCGATGATGGCTAATGCCTCAGCTTCTATTGCAGCACAAACAGACGTCACTCGCAGTCTGAGTGCTGCAGTAGAAGCTGAGGCTGAGGTTATTCATCTTCAACATCCTGGCAAGCAAGCTCAGACTACTGCTATCATAGCTCAGATACCAGGACTCGGAGTCAAAGAATCTCGTAGGTGTTCTGCAAACTGTGCTATGACAGATTACTAGGATTGCTGAGGTGCCACCCTAAGCACCTGGGCCTCCCTTCACTGCAACTTCACCAGTGCCCTTGCTGTTGCCTGTGGCCAGCTAGCAGAAACTGCTGCCATCCATGTCCAGATTTTGCAGTGATGTTGGACTTCTCTGAGGGGCAGCACAGCTTGAGTGTGCCCTGCAAAACCATCTGCAGTCTTCTCCAGTGAAAGCCTTCCACCAGCAATGCTGCGGCCACAGGAGCAACAGTGTGTAGGAGCACTAGACCTTGCAAAGACATCGACAAGTCAGGAACTAAGGAAATGCACCGGAGTGATTAGTTGACTGTTTTATGGAATATTAGATAGCTTGTTGGATAAAGTTGGATTATAATCATTGTTTTATGGTGGCTTATTTTAACAATGTTAATAATAATAAGAGCAAGCTGTGATGGTCAGTAACAAATGGAGGGAAAGTGTGTGACAGTTGTAGAATTAAGAATTTGGGTCAGAACATGTTCATTGGTCAGATTAGATCATCGTGGACAGCCCAAGTGGAAAAGGTGACATATTGGTTGGCTCTTCCTTTCCTCTTGCTCCTTCTCAACCTTCAAATCAACATTGCAAAGGAGGAGCAATATGGGCGGTCGGGCCCTGCCGAATCCATAATACTACCACTGGGCAGCTACAGCGAAGAGAGTGAGGGGATGGATACATGAACCCAACATGGAATGGATGAGGATGGAGGAGTCTTCCTGCAAGGCTCACCAAGGCAACGCTCCCATCATCCCCGGCGAAATGCACATCCTGCCCAATGCTGGCAGCCACACCAAAGACATGGGACCAGGTGAGGCAACGTTTTGGTCTAATCAAGATGTCCCCCATGGCCCCTATCCCTGGTGATGAGGGTTGTGCCCTCATTGTGGCAAGGTTGTGCAGAATACAGCAGACCACGATGAACCACGATACATGTACTGCGCGGTTCCTCCAGAATGATTCAGGTTGCCAAAGCATTGCTTGACTCCACATCATCTGCTTGATTATGTTTTGGTAGTAACACGGCTTTCATTATATGGATGTTGGCCATTTTTGATTAGATGGCGCCCCTGAATCATGAGTCAATGAAGGCCTTGTCGCCCAACAAACATTCTCTGGAAAAACAAACGCAGAAATATTGAAAGAGGAACAGGGTGAAGCAGAATAAAGGCATCATGACTTGGCCATGCTGACATTCACAGCCACCGGTGGCACTGACATCACTGTGCTCTGAGGCATGTCTACCTTTAACAGGTGGCACTTGCAAATAGCTTGAATAAAGCTAAAATAAATTCTCTCGGAAGTCTCCTTCACAGATAGGGGCCATGGGGGACATCTTGATTAGACCGAAACGTTGCCTCACCTGGTCCCATGTCTTTGGTGTGGCTGCCAGCACTGGGCAGGATGTGCATTTCGCCGGGGATGATGGAAGTGCTGCTTTGGTGAGCCTTGCAGGAAGACTCCTCCATCCTCATCTATTCCATGTTGGGTTCATGTATCCATCCCCTCACTTTCTTCGCTGGAGCTGCCCAGTGGTAGTATTATGGTTTCGGCAGGGCCAGACCGCCCATATATTTCCTCCTTTGCAATGTTAATTTGGAGATGCTTCGATTCCATCTCCTCCCCACCACACACACACACAAACACCATGATCATTTTGTCTATGATGTGGAAGAAGACTTTGGGATAGAGATCAGTAGGAATCTAAATCCTTTTGTCCTTTCCTTTCCCCTCCCTTTCTTTACCTCTGCACTTACTTAAAACCTGTTACATCTCCATCATTTTCCAGTTTCAGGAGATACTGAGGCAAAAAATTAGATGATGCAGCCTACTACCAGGATCCCATCCATAAAAGTGGCATTCAAAACTTACCCCCAGTGAGATTGCATGTCAGTTTGCTGCCTGCCTAAGTCTGTCCTGCCATATGTATATGAAGATAGAATCATAGAATCATAGAATTTACAGTGCAGATGGAGGCCATTTGGCCCATCAAGTCTGCACCGGCCCTTGGAAAGAGCACCCCACTTAAGCCCACCCCATCCCCATAACCCAGTAACCTCACCTAATCATTTTGGACTCTAAGGGCAATTTATCATGGCCAATCCAGCTAACCTGCACATCTTTGGACTGTGGGAGGAAACCGGAGCACCCAGAGGAAACCCACGCAGGCACGGAGAGGACATGCAGACTCCGCACAGACAGTAACCCAAGCTCGAATTGAACCTGGGACCCTGGACCTGTGAAGCAACTGTGCTAACCACTGTGCTGCCCAAGATGTGTGAGCAGGACCACAGCATTGTCTCTAAGTTGCATCCATATCCCCAACCTTCCTGAGAGAGATTGCAAAGTGATAGGACAAAGAACAGAGCAGTATTCCTGAAGCTTGTGCTCAATTTGGGTTTTTTAACTGAAGCCCACAAAAACATTTTTTTTCAGATATCTTTTGCTCAAGACCTTTTCTGAATTCTTTCCCTGGCAGTTTTGGGAGTGTTTGAGAGAATAAAGTCATTGTTAGGAAATAGAGATAGGTTCAGATGATTTATATTTAGAATTGTGGATGTCAGGAATAAGGTGTAGCTTTAAGTTTAAGATTAATTTACATTTCTGCAGTTGTGTGTTATGTAAACTTGAGTTTTTGCTTCACTTTCAGATACCTGCATTTTTATTAAGTTTTAATGACTCTAAAGTATGGGCAAACTATGCTGTTGTGTAGAAACCAGGGGACCACAGAGACAGCAAAACCAGTTTTGTTTCAGCTGAAAGAAGGTGACCAAGCTGGAAGACGTTTTCACAAAAACTGCTTATTTAGGCAAGAAAATGTAAAGGAACTGTAGAGCAGGCCCCAATCTGAGGGGCAGATTGGTCCCATAACCAGGGAGAGGGATAGAAAGAAGTTCCAAGAAGACCTTCTAGTCAAAGGGAAAGAGTTGGGCAGCACGGGAGCACAAGTGGATAGCACTTTGGCTTCACATCGCCACGGTCTCAGGTTCGATTCCCCGCTGGGTGACTGTCTGTGCGCAGTCTGCACATTCTCTCCATGTCTGCATGGGTTTCTTCCGGGTGCTCCGGTTTCCTCCCACAGTCCGGAGACATGCAGGTTAGGTGCATTGGCCATGATAAATTGCCCTCAGTGACCAAAAAGGTTAGGAGGGATTATTGAGTTGCGGGGATAGGGTGGAAATGATGGCATAAGTGGGTCGGTGCAGACTCGATGGGTCGAATGGCCTCCTTCTGCACTGTATGTTCTATGTAATCCTATGTAACTGGAACCTTGAAAAAGGTCTTCCTAAGGGACGTTAAGAGTGTGGAGCAGAGGTTCCTAGTTAAAAGACAAGACTGCAAGGGGCATAACTTGAATAGCACGGGTTTACCAAAAGACAAAGATCCAAGGAGACCCAAAGGTTGATGAGCCCTTCCTAAAGGCATGTGAAGCAGTGGTGTTCAATTGGCGCAGCTGGGTATCTGAGAGATTGCATGTAAGGTGAAATTTGGATACGCAAGGAACTCTGGTGAAGAGGAACATCAGAAGGAGAGGCTGAACCCTGGAGATGGACGTGAAGACAATTGTGAGAATTAGTTATTTAGGAGAAGATATCAAGGTGTGTTCTTGGAGAGCGGAGATTGGCAACCCTTGTGTGAAAGACAGAGTTCCAGTGAGACCAGTTGGCACACATTGTGACAAGTATCTGGGGGTAATTGATGAGGAAACCATAGAAGTTGTGTGGGTGGCATCTGCCACTTGGGTTCAAAGTGTGGAGGGCCTGACCACAGGTTGCCTGTTGGTTTACGGGACTGTGCACTGACTGTGAACATTAGAGTGTTAGGTGAATTTTGTAACCTGTGTTATCCATACGAATCTATGCATACAAAGATATAGTTGTGGGTGAAGGAGTATTGTAGTATGATTCATATATTCTTGTTTAATAAATGTTTTATTCTTTTGTTACAAGTTCATTAGCTGACTCCTGTGAATCTGTTCAGTAGCTGCCCAACACATTTCTAAACAAGAAATAAAAGTTAGGATCTATCAAGTCGGCTTCCACCCTGAGATTTGACTTGTCCAGTAGTAACATCAATTGGGATCTTAATATTATGTAATTGGGAAATTGATTTTCAATGATAACCCCTCCAATTCTGTGAAATGTGAAGATAGATTAGAGGTTTTTAGAGTGAGGCATCATGGAAAATAAGTTTTACCAACGTGCAGTTAGATTTACGGAGCTAGAAGGTTGAAATAGATTTACCTTCCCATTAGATATTCAAGACTGCATTTCTGCCAAGATGTAATTGGGTAATCATGTGAGGTACCCTTTTTCCCAGGGTAGAGGGGTCAATTACTAGGGGGCATAGGTTTAAGGTGCGAGGGGCAAAGTTTAGAGGAGAGGTACGAGGCAAGTCTTTTACACAGAGGGTAATGGGTGCCTGGAACTCGCTACCAGAGGAGGTGGTGGAAGCAGGGACGATAGTGACGTTTAAGGGGCATCTTGACAAATACATGAATAGGATGGAAATCAAGGGATACGGACCCCGGAAGTGTAGAAGATTTTAGTTTAGATGGGTAGCATGGTCGGCGCAGGCTTGGAGGGCCGAAGGGCCTATTCCTGTGCTGTACTTTTCTTTGTTCTTTGTAGTGGATGAAGACCTACATCTCACTTCTACAAGAAAAACAGCATCAGAAAATTAGCATTGCCTTACTTTTTTTCCCTTAATGGATCTGTCCAGGCAGCTCCAGTTAACTTGAAACATTCTTCGCAATCGCACACTAATGGGTATGATTGTCCATCCAAGAAACTCTATGCTTCTGATCAGGGATTCTGTGGGTCCTTGCATGGTTGATAAGCCCGATCCTAGAGCCACTTCATTGACTGCACACTTGGCAGGTGTTTCCGGGTGGTGGGATCATAGAGTCCATACAATCCCTACGGTCTGCACCAACCCACTGAAAGAGCACCCTACCTTGGCCCACCCCTCCCTTCCCACCACTCCCTATCCCCGTAACCCCACCTAACCTGCACATCCTTGGACATTAAGGGCAGTTTTAGCATGGCCAATCCATCTAGCCTTCACAGCTTTGTACTGAGAGAGGAAACCAGAGCCTCCAGAGGAAACTCTGGCTGTGGTTAGCATTGCTACCTCACGGCGCCGAGGCCCCGGTTCGATACAAAATATCCTTTCGCACTATTTGAATCAGAGCAGAGGATTGTTCTGGTGTCTCTCACCCAAAATCACGAAAGCTCGAAATTATGTGGACACTTATCTCATTCCTGTATATAAATTGGCTGCTATCATTGCCTACGCTTTGTGACTATATTAAGGTATATCAGCAGTGAGGGTGTCAAAATTGCTATATAAAATGCAATTTGTTTTTCTTCCTTTCTATTTAATAAAAGAAAGATTGTTCTCTATTATGGAGAATACAATGCACCTCACCATGATAAGTTTTTGTCTAGTCTTTTGTTCATCTTGTAATTTTTTTTTTTACAATTTCCAAAGTCCCAGAGCACCATCTGCTGGAATTTACTACTTAAAGTAAAGTTGGGTTACTCAAGAAAATGTTGTCTTCAAACAAACTAGTGATTCGAAAAAGCTGGAATGCCAAGCAAGTGTGATGTGGTATTTAGCAGCTTACTAATTGCCCTCTCTAGCCACCTGGGTTGGCCACTTCCCGATTCCAAAATGGATGCCCGCAAAGAATACAGGGAAAATCGGCCAGCCACAGGAAAACAAGCAGGTGCAAGGTTTCCTGTGTATTAAGACTTGCTGAACCCAGACAGAACCGAAACCAATAGCCATCTACATATTAATGAGCAATCCCCAGGAACAATTAGAAACATTGAAGCGATCGGGACCAAGACAGACTCCCCTGCGCCAGCGGGAGCCAGGACAAAGGAAGGCCAACGGACACATAGGAACCGCCCAGCGATCAGGGAACAGATCCAGTATTGGAGAAATTGATAGAACCGATTGGGACATGGTCCAATTAATTGGGACCAGGTCCGGGGTCCGCCCACAAGGGCGCGAAACCCCTGGGGACTATAAAGTAGAGTCCCCAAGTTCAGTTCGCTCTCTTGGCAGGATCTCTTGGCAGTTCTTTTTTGGCAGCTCTCAAAGACTCTCAACAAGGAGAGACCTGCCTAGCAGCTGCACCAACCAAGTAAGTCTCCAGTCAATGCACGCTACGAGATAGGCGCTCCTAGCTACTATTCCATACCAGCTTGAAGCCTGCAGACTCAGAACCGGACAAAGGCCATTGTTCCTCTGACCTGGTGGGCCATTTGAAAGCTAAGTATAGGCCTTTAGTTGTAGTGATAGTCTAGTAAGTAGAGTTTTATGCATGAGTAGTGATTGACTGTGTATATAATAAATGTGTTTTGATTTGAAACTTACTAACTGGTGTATTGAGGTATTGATCAGCACTTGGCTTTGAACCTCGTGGTGGTATCAGAAAGATACCTGGCGACCCTAGAGCAAAGGTTATTAAACAGAGCAATTCAGTAAAAGCATCACCTAGCAACACCTCTGTTATTAGGAGTCTTGAACAGGTGACTGCAATGTCCATCTGAGGAACACAGGGCAGGATTCAGCGGTCTCATCAAGCCCAATGACGAGGCCATTGAATTTTGTGAGAGGCCTCTCATGAGATTTGGGATTTTCAAAATGTCTCAAGAGATTTGATGGAATCTTGCAAGATGCCATGATCTGGCTCTCGCTCCCACTAGGGGGATCCACATATACATGAGCCATTAGGCTCATTTAAATATGCCCCTGCCGGATTCACTCATGGCCCAAGATTCACCGGCAGCACTTGAGAGACTCCAGGCCATAAGAAATGGGCTCAAGGATCCCGGAAGAGGGAAGTTGGGTGAAGCGAGGAGGTCCAGAGACAACGGTGAAGTCGCTAAGGGGGATTGAAAGGTCGAGCTGTCTTTAAAAATGGCGCCCCGATCCGTGAGTAATCTTCCTGCACTGGCAAGCTGAGCTGAGCCGGGGCGTCCTCACTGAGGCCAAAAGAAACAGCAAAGCAGGGGGCAGGATTCTCCGTTGACCGACTCTGAAATCGTGCTTGGCGATTGGGCAGAGAATCGGGGCCGGCGCCGGTTTGACACAGGTTTGCGATTCTCTGCCAGCTACAAACCGCCGTCATCGTGACACTCACCGCACACGGTCGCAATGCCGTTGGCGCCTCAGCGACCGGCCCACCCACGATGCTCTGCCCCCAATGGCCCGAGTTCCCGACGGCACTCAATACGTGTGTTCTGAGCTGGTGTGCCGGCTGCGGACTGTGTCCAGCGGCATCACACTCGGCTGGGAACTGTGTCCAGCGCCATCACACTCGGCTGGGAACTGTGTCCAGCGCCATCACACTCGGCTGGGAACTGTGTCCAGCGCCATCACACTCGGCTGGGAACTGTGTCCAGCGCCATCACACTCGGCTGGGAACTGTGTCCAGCGCCATCACACTCGGCTGGGAACTGTGTCCAGCGCCATCACACTCGGCTGGGAACTGTGTCCAGCGCCATCACACTCGGCTGGGAACTGTGTCCAGCGCCATCACACTCGGCTGGGAACTGTGTCCAGCGCCATCACACTCGGCTGGGAACTGTGTCCAGCGCCATCACACTCGGCTGGGAACTGTGTCCAGCGCCATCACACTCGGCTGGGAACTGTGTCCAGCGCCATCACACTCGGCTGGGAACTGTGTCACTGGCCGGCGGGGGAGGCGACTGAAGGGCTGGAGGGACTGATAGGGGGTGGGTAGTGGGTGGCCAGGGGGTGGGCAGGGGGTGGGCAGAGGGTGGGTAGGGGTGGCCAGGGGGTGGGCAAGGGTGGGCAGGGGGTGGCCAGGGGGTGGGCAGGGGGTGGGCAGGGGGTGGCCAGGGGGTGGCCAGGGGATGGGCAGGGGGTGGGCAGGAGGTGGTCAGGGGGTGGGTAGGGGGTGGGCAGGGGGTGGCCAGGGGGTGGCAAGGGGGTGGCCAGGGGGTGGCCAGGGGGTGGGTAGGGGGTGGGCAGGGGGTGAGCTATGGGGTCGCGGTTTGCAGGTTAAGTTATGCGCACACCCGCAATAACCACACAAAGAGCGAAGCCACTAACTGCCGAGCCTGGGAACAGTGCGCACCATTGCATCTGATCCATCAACGCAAGGCCTTACTGGCATCGCGTAACTATCAGCCACATGTTGGGCGCTGGTGGGGGGGGGGAGGGCAGGGGGAATCATCAGATAACACCCAAAACTATACTCCATATACCCCAAAACACTAGCCTCAGCGTACAGAAAAAAAGGGGAATTAACTGCACCCACCAAACGCCCAGGCAGCTGTCACCCACCCCAGAGTTTATATAGTATTGATTCAATCAGGAACATCACACAAACAAAAATAGGGTCCACACACCAACAGTGTCTGCAGGCACAAAACTTGCAGCCATGCAACAACAATAATAGCCAGGTAAAATACTGCTGGAGTCCTTCTCATAGTCCTAACCATCATTGAACAGCCTTTCAAAATCAACTCCACACTCATAAACCCTAAGGACAGTCCAAAAGGTTGGCAGTTGACTCCAACAAGGACTCCCCAGTAAACCATTCTACCACACCAGCATCGCAAAAAGGCCACAAATGGAAAATGGATGAAACCGTTATGCGACACTCACCAGAAGTCGCCCTGATGACGTCACCTCCAGCACTGCCAGATACAGCAGATCCCAGAACTCTCCCAGGACACGCAATGCACAAGCCGGCATCAATCCTAGGCCCATCGCTCACCTGCCATTTCAATAACGGTTCCAAAAAGAAGGCCTCGCAGCAACAAAAGACCATCCCTCAGTTCACACTCTTAAAAAAAATTGGAGGACGACTTCCGGTTGCCGCTCTGCGGAGCTAAGCCGCACGTTCGGCAGCTCCCGCCAGGAACGGACTTTTGGGCTCTTTTTAGGGCCCCCAGCGGTACTTATTTGACGATTCCCGACGTGGGAAGGAGTCAGCAGCAGTTCCCCATCGGTATATGGCCTGGACAAGGAGTGGGGTGAGCAAGATAGCGGTGGCAGCGCCAAAGAAAAAGCGAGGGAAGAAGCACAAGATGGCGGCCGGCGGAGACCAAGCGGCATGGAGGCAGTGGACGCAGGAGCAGCAGGAGACTCTCCAGCGCTGCTTTCGGGAGCTCAAAGCGGAGCTGCTAGAACCGTTGAAGGCTTCAATCGACAAGCTGCTGGAGACGCAGACAGCCCAGGGGGTGGCAATCCGGGAGGTCCGACAGCAGGTCTGTGAAAGAGAGGATGAGGCCTCAGCCCTCGCGGTAAAGGTGGAGATGCACGAGGCGCTCCATTAAAAGTGGCAGGAGCGGTTCGAGGAGATGGAGAACCGGTCGAGGTGGAAACATTTGCGGATCCTGGTACTCACAGAGGGGCTGGAGGGGTCAGACCTGGGAGCCTACGTGGTCGTCCTGCTGAATTCGCTGATGGGAGCTGGGTTCTTCCAGGGGCCCCTGGAGCTGGAGGGGGCCCACAGAATACTGGCTAGGAGGCCCAAGCCGAATGAGCCACCGCGGGCGGTGCTGGTGCAGTTCCACCGGTTTGCTAACCGGGTGTGTGTGCTCAGGTGGGCCAAGAAGGAGCGGAGTAGCAGGTGGGAGAACACGGTGGTGTGGATCTACCAGGACTGGAGTGCGGAGGTGGCTAAGCGGAGGGCCGGGTACAACCGGACGAAGGCGGTGCTACACAGCAAAGGAGTGAAGTTTGCAGGGCCGGCTCAAGGTACCGGCAACTCGGGCAGTCGCCCGGGGCGCCATGTGCTAGGGGGCGCCATCAGTACTGAGGTTGTAAGATTCTAAGGACGATCTGCGCATTTGCAACATGTTGCCTCCGCTTGATGGCAGCTACGCATGCTCAGTAGCTGCCCACACGCAGCCCGGAGTCACATGGGGTGCTCCTTCAGCCCCGGCCCCGCCCCCTGTGCGGCCGCCATGTTGATTGGCCTCGGCCGCCTGCCGGTCTGGTTCAGCCGCTGGCGGCTGCTCAGTATCTGTGTGAGGCAGTGGCTGCATGGAGGGTCCTCGGCGGGAGGAGGGCCGCCGAGGGGAGCAGGAAAAGGCTATCCGCAGCGGGGAAAGGTGATGGAGCGCAGCGCTGGAGGCCTTTAAAATTGGCACTTGTAAGGGCGCCGAAGTTCAGCTTGCCCGGGGTGCCAGCAACCCTAGGGCCGCTGCTGGAAGTTTGGCATGTTGCAGCCGGCGCGTTTGTGGGACACCTACAAGGACCGTCACTATTACTTCGAGTCCCCGGAGGAGGTGTGGGCCTTTGTGCAGGCCGAGAAGTTGGACTCAAACTGAGGGTTGGGTGCGGGGGTCTGTATGTAACTGTGCTATTTTTCTGAGGGGGGGCTTTCTGTTTAATGCTGGTTCTGTGTTGTTTTCAGGGCGGGTGGGGCACTGTTTTTTTGCGTGGGTTCAGTGGATAGGCTTGAGGCGGGAGGTAGACTTGTAGTGTGGGGAGCTGATGGTGGGAAGGGGGCTGGGGCCCTGCGAGGGGCTTGGGCCGACACTGGAAGCTGCCTTAGAGGAGGCGGGGTCGGGCAGGTGGAAAGCGCAGGCTTATTTCCGCGCTGAGGGTTCACGGGGGTGGGGTCGGAGGGGAGAAGCGCGGGCTTTTTTTTCCACGTGAGAGCGGGAGGGGTGGAGTAGAGCCTGCTGGTGGACACTGGGGAGGAGGGGTAGCCCCACGATGGGAGAGGTTGGAGGAGTGGCGGGAGTTGCCGGGGTCAGCAGGAGTCAGTTGGCTTACGGGAGTACTATGGAGGGAGTAACGCGGCTAGGAGGGGTCATAGCTTGGGGCGGGGGGGATGGGGTGGGGGGGAGTGGGGTGTGGGGGGGGGGGGCTACCGGGTTGCTGCTGGAATTGCCAGGGAGGAGCTGGAGTATGCAGGAGGGGTCGAGATGGGGGTTTGCCGCCGTGGGGAATGGGCCGAGCGGGGGGCGCTGGCCAGTGGCGGGCAGGGGAAGGGTTATGGCTAGCCGGCGGGGGAGGGGGACAGGGAGCCCCCTGATCCGGCTGATAACTTGGAATGTGAGGAGACTGAACGGGCCGGTCAAACGGGCCCACGTGTTTGCGCACCTGAAGGGGCTGAAGGCGGACGTGGCCATGCCTCAGGAGACGCACCTGAAGGTGACGGACCAGGTTAGATTGAGGAAAGGATGGGTAGGCCAAGTGTTTCATTCAGGGCTGGATGCAAAAAAATCGGAGGGGGGTGGCAATCCTGGTGGGAAAGAGTGTGTCGTTTGAGGCATTAAATGTGGTGGCATACAGCGGCGGGAGGTATGTGATGGTGAGCGGTAAGCTGCAGGGGGAGCGGGTGGTGCTGGTGAATGTCTATGCCCCAAACTGGGACGATGCGGGTTTTATGCGACGCATGTTGGGCCGCATTCCAGATTTGGAGACGGGGGGGCCTGATAATGGGGGGGCGACTTCAATACAGTGCTGGATCCCCATTGGATCGATCCAGGTCCAGGACGGGTAGGAGGCCCCCTAAGGTGTTGAGGGGGTTTATGGATCAGATGGGAGGGGTGGATCCTTGGAGGTTTGCAAGGCCGAGGGCCAGGGAGTTTTCATTCTTCTCCCATGAGCATAAGGCCTATTCCCGGATCGACTTTTTTATTATGAGCAGGAGGCTGGTTTCGAGGGTGGAGGATGCCGAATATTCGGCGATTGTCATTTCGGATCATGCCCCGCATTGGGTGGACCTCAAGCTGGCGGAGGAGAGAGGCCAGCGTCCACTCTGGCGCTTGGAGGTGGGGCTGCTGGCAGGTGAGGAGGTGGTCGGGTGGGTTCGTGGTTGTATTGAGAGGTACCTGGAGGCCAATGATAATGGGGAGGTCCGAGTGGGGACGGTCTGGAAGGCATTGAAGGCGGTGATTAGAGGGGATTTGATCTCCATCCGAGTCCATAGGGAGAGGAGAGAGCAGAGAGAGGGAGAGGCTGATTGGGGGAGTTGGTGACGGTGGATAGGAGATACGCGGAGGCTCCGGAGGAGGGATTGCTGGGGGAGCTGCGTAGTCTTCAGGCCAAGTTCGACTTACTGACCACCAGAAAGGCGGATGCTCAGTGCAGGAAGGCATAGGGAGCGGTCTATGAATATGGGGAGAAGGCGTGTAGGATGCTGGCGCATCAGCTCCGTAAGCGGGATGCGGCCAGGGAGATTGGCGGAGTTAAGGATAGGGGAGGGAATGTGGTGCGAAGGGGGGTAGATATCAATGGGGTCTTCAGGGACTTCTATGGGGAAATGTATCGGTCTGAACCCCCAGCGGAGGAGGGGAGGAATGGGGCGCTTTTGGACCGGCTGAGATTCCCGAAGGTGGAGGAGGGGCAGGTGGAGGGACTGGGGGCGCCGATTGAGCTGGAGAAGCTGGTCAATAGGATAGGGAGCATGCAGTCCGGGAAGGCGCCGGGGCCGGATGGGTTCCCGGTCGAATTCTATAATATGTATGCAGACCTGCTGGGCCCCCTGTTGGTTAGGACCTTTAACGAGGCAAGGGAGGTGGGGGGCTTTGCCCCCGACTATGTCCTGGGCGCTGATTTCCTTGATCCTTAAGTGAGACAAGGACCCCCTGCAGTGTGGGTCATACAGTCTGATTTCGCTGTTAAATGTGTACACCAAGCTGTTGGCGAAGATCTTGGCCACAAGGATAGAGGACTGTGTGCCGTGGGTCATCCACGAGGATCAGGCGGGGTTCGTGAAGGGAAGGCAGCTGAACACCAACATACGGAGGCTTTTGAATGTTATAATGATGCCGGCGGTAGCGGGGGAAGCGGAGATAGTGGTGGCGCTAGACACGGAGAAGGCCTTTGATAGGGTTGAGTGGGGGTACTTGTGGGAGGTGCTGGAAAGGTTTGGGTTTGGGGAGGGGTTTGTCAGATGGGTGAGGTTGTTATATGAGGCCCCAATGGCGAGCGTATACAGACCTGCTGGGCCCCCTTTTGGTTAGGACCTTTAACGAGGCAAGGGGGGGGGGCTTTGCCCCCGACTATGTCCCGGGCGCTGATTTCCTTGATCCTTAAGCGGGACAAGGACCCCCTGCGTACAGAGGCCACGAATAGGAGAAGATCGGAGTACTTTCGGTTATACCGAGGGATGAGACAGGGGTGTCCCTTGTCCCCCTTGCTCTTTGCGTTGGCAATCGAATCCCTGGCCATGGCGTTGAGGGAGTCGAGGAACTGGAGGGGACTGGTGCGGGGTGGGAGAGGAGCACCGAGTGTCGCTTTATGCGGATGATTTATTGCTTTATGTGGCGGACCCAGTGGGGGGAATGCCGGAGGTGATAAAGATTCGCAGGGAATTTGGGGACTTCTTGGGGTACAAGCTCAACCTGGGTAAGAGCACCCAGGGGATCAGGAGGAGGGGATTGGTAGGCTCCCACTAAAAAGGGCAGAGAGGAGCTTTAGGTACCTGGGAGTCCAGGTGGCCAGGAGCTGGGGGGGGCCTACACAAACTTAACCTTACAAGGCTGGTGGAGCAAATGGAGGAGGTGTTTAAAAGATGGGACATGTTGCTGCTGTCGCTGGTGGGCAGGGTGCAGTCAGTCAAGATGACGGTGCTCCCGAGGGTTTTGTTCCTGTTCCAGTGCCTCCCATCCTTATCCCGAAGGCCTTTTTTAGGAGGATCAACAGGAGTATTACGGGATTTGTATGGGCGCACGGGACCCCGAGGGTGAGAAGGGTGTTTTTGGAGCGGGGCAGTGATAGGGGGGGGCTGGCGCTGCCCAATCTCTGTGGGTACTATTGGGCTGCCAACGCAGCGATGGTGCGCTGGTAACAACGCCGTTGCCGCTCCCTCCAACGACGTATACCACGAGCCCGGTGGTGGCGGCTACCCTCAAAATTTGAGGGCAATAGAGACGGCACAGGGGGGAGGTGGGGGCCTCGACGGGGTCCCCGATACGGGGGAACCACCAGTTTGTTCCAGGGAGAATCGATGGCAGGTTCATGAGTTGGCACAGGGCAGGTGTTAGGAGGTTGAGGGACCTGTTTGTAGATGGGATGCTTGCGAGCCTGGGTGAGTTAGAGGGGAAGTACGGGCTCCCCCCGGGGAACATTTTTAGGTATATGCAGGTAAGGGCGTTTGCCAGGCGGTAGGTGGCGGGGTTCCCTCTGTTGCCCCCACATGGGGTCCAGGACAGGGTGCTCTCGGGGGTGTGG
Source organism: Scyliorhinus canicula (assembly GCF_902713615.1). Taxonomy (NCBI): domain Eukaryota; kingdom Metazoa; phylum Chordata; class Chondrichthyes; order Carcharhiniformes; family Scyliorhinidae; genus Scyliorhinus; species Scyliorhinus canicula. Next base: position 165,026,277 of record NC_052147.1, on the reverse strand, counting down.
GTTGGAGGGGGAAGGATTTTGGACATGTACCAAGTGATGCAAGAGGTAGACGAGGCCTCGGTGGAGGAGCTGAAGGGTAAATGGGAAGAGGAGCTGGGTGAGGAGGTTGTGGAGGGGCCATGGGCAGATGCTCTGGAAAGAGTGAACTCCTCCTCTTCTTGTGCGAGGCTTAGCCTCATACAGTTCAAGGTGCTTCATAGGGCTCATATGACCGGGACGAGGATGAGCAGGTTCTTTGGGGGCGAAGACAGGTGTACTAGGTGCTCGGGGAGCCCAGCGAATCATGCCCATATGTTCTGGGCATGCCCAGCGCAGGGGGAATTTTGGAAGGGTGTAGCAAGGACGGTGTCGAGGGTGGTAGGGTCCAGGGTCAAGCCAGGCTGGGGACTCGCAATTTTTGGGGTTGTGGTGGAGCCGGGAGTGCAGGAGGCGAAAGAGGCCGGTGATCTGGCCTTTGCGTCCCTAGTAGCCCGGTGGAGGATTCTTCTCCAGTGGAAGGATGCGAGGCCCCCAAGCGTGGAGGCCTGGGTCAATGATATGGCGGGGTTCATCAAATTGGAGAGGGTGAAACTTGCCCTGAGGGGATCAGTACAGTGGTTTTTCAGGCGGTGGCAACCTTTCCTAGATTTCCTGGCAGAACGGTAGGGAAAAAGGCCAGCAGCAGCAACAGCCCGGGGGGGGGGGGGGTTGTTTCGGTGGGTAGGTTTGAAGGGACGTTATAGCCACCGAAGCTGGTTTAGCTCACTCGGCTAAATCGCTGGCTTTTACAGCAGACCAAGCAGGCCAGCAGCACGGTTCGATTCCCGTACCAGCCTCCCCGGACAGACGCCGGAATGTGGCGACTAGGGGCTTTTCACAGTAACTTCATTGAAGCCTACTCGTGACAATAAGCGATTTTCATTTTCATTTTTCATTTTCATTTCCCGACATAAACTGGAGAATTGAAATGCATGCAAGGAAAATTGGACAATGTCAGAAAGACAAGCAGGCTGCAGAATCTCTCTGTGTATTCTGCCTGCAAAGAAACCAGACGGCACTGAAACTAACAGCTGTGCATATTAATTGAGCGATTCCCGGTGATTCCCGGGCACAATGGACACAATTACGAATAACAAAGGTCAAGCTAGACTCTTTGGCGCCAGCAGAAGTCCCGGACAATAAGTTACAAACAGCCCCAAGAACCGCCCAGCAATCGGGAAACAGCCCCAGTATTGGGGAATTCAAACCAATTGATTGGTATGAGGACCAATCGATTGCAAGCAGGTACAGGGTCCACCCAGATGGGCACGAAGCCCCTGGGACCTATAAAGGACAGATCCCAAGTCCAGCTCTCTCTCTTAGCCGGCCCTCCCAGCAGAATACCTTTGCAGCAGCTCTCTAAGAACTTGAACGTGAGAAGGAGAGGCCTGGCTAATTGCTACACCGACAGGTAAGTGTCATACAACGCCCGCTACGAGAATAGACACTCCTGACCCCTTTAGTCCACACCAACTGGAAGCCTGCGGATCCAGGACAGAGCAAGAGGCCATTGTTCCCTGATCCGGCAGTTCCCTTATTCCAGATAAGTATTGGCCTAGTAGTGGTAGGAATAGTTTAGTCTTAGTATTATATACATGAGTAGTAAATAACTGTGTAATAATAAACGTGTCTTGTTTGAACTTACTAACTGGTGTATTGAGTCGTTGATCTGAACTTGAACTTGAACCTCGTGGTGGTATCATAAAGATACCTGGCAACTCTAGAGCTAAGGAATAAAACAGAGCCAATTGAGTGTAAAGCACACTCACCCAGAACGAGCAACAACGTATACATGTGTACCTTGTTTATGATGGGTGTTAATCTATTTCTTCTTTTTTGTATTTATCAGGGGGGGGGGTTGTTACTTCTTGTTTTTATTAGATGTTAATATTATTTTCTGTTAATATTTTCTGTTATTGATATTTTGTGAAAATCTGAATAAAAATTTTTTTTTTTTTTAAATTGGAGGAAAGCGGCTGACAGCTCCAATTCATCCTTGTCGCCAATGAAGTAAACAGCAATGGCGAGTCTGAAGAGTTCATAAGAAAGACATTTATTCAGCATAACAGTAGTATTTACACAGGACCCAGTTACACATCTCAGTGTCCTCACTCTATCCTTTCAGCTGGTGAACGGGGGGATCCTGAGAAGAGAACTCTTAAAACCAGATAGCTAGGATAACACTAGAATAGCTCTACATAAGTTAGTTTATTGAAGATTGAAACTAATCATAGAAACTATATCCAGGAGTCATTATTAACCATTAAACATGTATTCTTACAACATAGCAGTAACAGGCATTTAAATTCTTGCCAATAGTAGTGGCCACAATGTATGATGGGATTTAAGCTTGATAAGTTGACCAAATTCCTAAGACAGAGAGAATCAGACATAAATAATGTGGTCATCAATAACACAGCCAGCTCAATAAGCAGTTCTTATCAACAGCTCCAGTATCCTGTGCTCAGACTGACAATGGTACGAGTAGGAACCACACGAAGATAAGGGAAATGGGAGTAGGGGAGAGAAAGAGACAGCGGATACGAGGGTCTTGAAAAACCACAGATGGCCAGGGAACAGGATGGGGTTAAATCACGAGCTGATCATGCAGTCACCACGCTGCCTAAAGTAAAATTCATTAGTCAAGGCACAATCGACAGCTATAAGGATTTAATCAAGTCCAACTGGGATGGGCTACTGATTTTTGGAAATTGTATAACTGTTGAACCTAAAGCAATGTAAAGCAGAGTGGCTTTGGCATTTATCCAAATCAATCTCCCTTGTACGTTGAACCAAGCTTGGAAAGTAAAGTTATCTTAACCAGAGTTTCTGCCTCCACAGGTCTTTGTGTTTAGCTGAGCTGTAACTAAGTGGGACGATCCCCATGTAAAAAACAGTTCAATACTCAGTCCCTGAGAACGCTCCGACAGCTGCTATAGCAGCTGACCTGTTACACCAGTGCTGGTTAAGTCACAATCAGCACTAGGGAACAATCATTCCCAGCTGTGTGTGTCCTGTGCATGGTTATAATAGACTGGTCCCCATTGCCCGAGGTCCCTGAGGTGAAGGAATTGAATCCCAAAGCCTCAGGTACTTCAGGAATCTGCGCATTATAGTAAGGCCTCGCTCTAATATGTAGATTTGCCAAAACGTGATTTGTGGGGGCGATTCTCCTTGCAACATCTTGCGAGATTGCATTGGACCTCGCAAGGCAGAGCAAGCTGGGTAGATCCCGGGAGGGGGGTCTCCTAGCTTTAACAGCCACACTGTGCCATGGTGAGCTGCTTTACTGGCACAGTGTGGCCGGTGGATCGCACCCTATGAATCTGTCAGTCAACATCGCAGGAAGTTGAAGGTGAGGCAAGAGGACAAAGTGGGGGAAAAAGACTACTTAACACTTTACTTTGAAAGGTTTGAAGGGTTCAGCAGTGCCCAAACTGAACATTCATCCTCAATAATACTATCCACTAAAAGTTTTGGTGAATAGTCTGATGATTACAACCTGCCAATTTTTGGAGACAACACACCTCCTGAAAAGTATGAACACTAAGTGGAGGAATTGGATTACAAGATATTGCTCAAACTCATTGTTCTGCTGCTGCTTAAGTGAGGGAAAAAACCTACTCTGAAGACATTGCCTTATGGCTAAAATCTGTTCCATTGGGCACGTTTGAATATTTTGTAATAAATAGACCAGAGAACATGGGTCACAAGGGAAATTTGAGATAAAGGTTTGAGATTTGAGATCGAAAGCAGTTTAGAAGTCTAATGAGTTCTATTTTTGAGGCTGAAGAGAAATGGCATGATGGAAATTAGAAATTGGTTAATTTTTTCAGAAACCTCGAAGGCAGTCTATGTTATGTTTGTAAATGATTCCCTGACCTAGTAAAGGGAAATAATAATTTGTCACAAGGTACGCCAACTGGAGAAATGTTGGAAGAGATATTGCTGATCATGAAACTTCCAAAAGTCATATTAAGACCATGGGATAGATTCTCCGCCCCGCCATGCCACATTTCTGCCTCGACCCACCAGCGGGATTCTCCGTTTCGCCGGCAGGGCAATGGGGTTTCCCATTGTGGGGCAGCCCCACGCTGAAGGGGAAACCGGCAAAACGGAGAATCCCGCCAGCGGACAATCCCGCCCCATGTGTGCATTCGTTCAAAGATGTAAATTATCTAAAAGAATTGATTCTGAGTTATCACTCAGTTTAAAAAGGAGTATTCGTACTGGCGGAAAATGTTGAGATGTGTTGTTGCTACAGTCAAACTGCTGTCTTCCTTGGGACTTCCTCTAAGAGGACATGATGAGTCATCAGTTTCAAGTTGAAGAGGTAAATTTTTAGCCTGCATTGAACATTTCAGTATAGTACATTGGACAAACATCTCAAAGAGTATTTGAAAAGTTATCAATATTGCGGCTCAAGGAAAACCGACTTTTTAATGCACAGAACCTATGATGACTTCATCACTGTAATGGCAAAGTGGCTCAGAAACCAATTCACTAATGGAGTAAAATATGCCAAATATTGTTCCATAATCACTGATTCAACACCAGATGTGAGTCATGTTGCCCAATTAACGTTAATTTTAAGATTTAAGTGATGGTGAAGTTGAAGAGCGATTTCTCTGTTTTGTCCAGCTACAATCCCATACTTCTGAGTGCCTGGAGACAACCGTTTTAGAAATAATTGCAAATTTAGGTTTGTACATCAAAAATCGCAATGGACAATGTTTCGAAGTATGGTAAATATGGCAGGAAAATATTCATGTCTACAAGCAAGACTGAACAATTCAAGCTCCTGTGCATTATTCATCCCATATTCCATCCACTCATTGAATTTAATCTGCAATTCAGCAGCTGAATCATGTGAGGCAGCCATACATATTTTTGATTTTGTTCAAAACTTGTATGTCTTTTTTCTGGTTTCCATACATCAGTGGGATATGCTGTAATCACAATTAGAACAGACACATGGAAAACATTTTCTCACCAAAAGAATTTGTGACACTAGGTAATCCACTCATGTAGATGCTGTTTTGGCTTTCAGACTGAACTTTGTCAAAATAATGGAAAGCTGAAACTTGTGACAGCTGAAGCAAAATCTTTAGCAGAAAAGTTTGAAAAGTCCAAATTGCAGTTTTTAATGTCAGCAAATCGCTGCAAAATGTTAAAACAAATTTATTGAATGCTTCGCAATTGTTAGCCTCAGTTAGAGATTTCATCATGGAAGTTAAGATGACTGTACCTCAGTGGAAGCGGAGGCACTGAGATTAACAAAGAATACAGGCCCTTCTGATGATGAGAGGCATGCAATAAGTTATTTTTTGAACAAACTAGAGACAATAAAATCATTTTAAAGGGAAAAGAGAAGATCAGCATTGAGACTGTCAATATTATTTGTGACACAATAATAGTGCAATTGCAAATTTAAAGTGAATCTCTGAAGAAAACAAATTAATTTTCATGCTTTTCGACAAAAGTTTGGATGACAATGATAAGAGCCGCTGCAGTAAGAGATTAATTGAATTATACGGCAGGACATGGACACAAATCTTGTTGAAGATGAAGTAAAACATTGAATCGATAATGATGAGCTCTTTGCTTCAAGAACACGAGCTGATTTGTACAGACTTGATGGTTATGCAGGAATATTTTCCACAGTACCTGCCACAAATGCTTCCGGTGAATGTTCTTTCTCTGTATCGAAAAGAGTGAAAAATTATCTCTGAAGTACGATGAGTCAGAAACGTTTGACAAATACAGCAATATGAAATATGATGAAATATGAAATATGATGGATTGAAAATCCATCTTTATTTTACCTATGAGAACATGATTGATCATTTTGTGAAGAAAAACTGCAGAAGAAAAGCCATCTAAATTGCCACGGATTGCAAACTGGTGAAGCAAGAAAATCAAAAAATCTGTCCCTCTACCATGTTCTTCAGTTTAAATTTTGTTCTTCAAAGGAAAGCATATGCTGGTAAGATATAATGGCTGATGGTTACATGCAGGCCGTTATAACTGGTGAGTAATCCCAATCCCCCATCGTTCTCAGTATTGGTCTTCAGAAAGTCTCTTCCCTTCTGGACAAAGAATGGTATTCTGCCAGACAGTTTCCAGGAAAGCCATTACTATTGGACTTAGACTGGATACTTCAATTTGTTACAGTATTTGCTCCTGCATTGGACCTTTTCTGGCTCATTCTGTCCTACACTGTCTTGTGCTTCAATTATATCATCTGCTGATTTCTCCATCCCCGGTCATGTTTTCTCGCCTCAAGACTCACAGATTGCAAGATGGGCCATCTCTCCCATCATGCTGACAACATATAGGCTTGGATTTCAGTTAATTGATTACAGGATTGTTCCCATAGGTTAAAGAGCTTTAAAGCAGTTAAGCAGTGATTTTGGGTTTTAGTGGCTTGCATTGTCAATTCAATAAATCAATTACAGGTTTGTTATCATAAGTCAAAGGCACTAAAGCAGTTAAGCAGTGATTTGTGGTATTTGTGGCTTGCATTGCATGAGCTGAGTGTGGGCTGGGCCAGGAGGGCATTGACATCTTTGGGGTGGAATTGGCATAGTTGGGGGCGGTACTTGATGTTGTTGTGCCTGGGGTTTGATGACTTCTGGAATGGGGCTTGACGTCATTTACGGTGGGCCACCATGTCACCAGAGGGCGGGTCATGATGTGGACACCCAGTAAACAAGGATAGCACAGGGCCCACAAAAGTGTAACTCCATCTCTGTTTGTATATTCATATCCTGCATAGTCACGTGAATAGAGGTGGACTGGACAGAGTGATATGAGTGTTTTGGACTGGTATTTAAATATGGCACCATGGCTTTTGAACCTTTCAGCTGTTGGCAGGTGGACGTAACAGCTGCCAGCACACGAGGTGACTCAGAGAGGAACACATTTTGTGCATGATTAATGAGGTACCGAGCACTGAATCTGGCACAGGATCCTGCACTGGTCGATGGGACAGACGACACTGGAATTGCCTGCCACTGCACTTAGTCCCAAAATGGGAGAATTCCGATTTATGACACATCATTGAAGACTACCTCAAGTCAAAATTGAGTGTGGGGCATGGAGAACTCCAATTAGCCATGGTGGAGGCTATTGCCGGCGTGCTGATTGCTGCATATGCTAAAAGAAAAGTCATGTTTGTAGCATGGTCAGGATAGGCTCCCACATAGCCCAGGCTCCATTTCAGGGCAGGGGTCCTCTGCACAACTGCCAGAAACCTTGTTCTCCAGGCTGTCTTCTTCTTTTTAAAGGCATAGACCCTACTGAAGATAAGTTGTGTGGATGCACACAGGCTGCTGCATAATTGCTTTCTGCAATTGACGGAGACGCAATAGCACAACAAGGGAAGGAGGGGTCTTCCAAATTTTGTAAAACTGCCCTGGGCACAAAAGGTAGAATCTTGTGCCCTCCCTTGTGGCATGTTTGGTGGCGGGGGCACGTTTAATTGGATGAGAGGATGGTCGGTGTGGACGTTCATGCCAGACTAACAATTACAGCCCTTAAGTCGACAATCAATACCCACCATGTTTGTTTGCAGGAACCCCGGGGTCCTTGATCCTCGGGGAAGGTCCACTGCTGACCTGTTATGTTCCTTAGTGGCATAAGATATGGCAGGCCTTCCCAAAATGAGGCAAAATAGTGGTCTCACTGGCTCTCCAAGTGAATGCTAAGACCTCTTGACCTCCATAAGATTCTACCCATTGAGGGGGGGAAGAAGGCCTCCAGACTAATGCTGAGAAAAGAGTGGAATATCAATGACAATGACTAGAATTCTCCAGTCATTGCGATTCATATTTCCCGCTGGCAGCACACTCCCACCAACGGGTTTCCCGGCGGTGTGGGTTGGTTTCAATGGGAAATCCCATTGTGTAGTTGATGGTGCCTTGCATAATTGGGAAGTCCGCTACCTAGTAAACCCATGTTTGCTTTCACCATGGTCTTTCTTCCTCAGGAAGTAGGGGATGATGTCCCCTCTCCTCCCGTAGAGAGCCACGGTTAACTCCCTGATGTTTCTACGGAAAGCAAATTATGGCACGCGTGAATGGCACTAGATACTGCCTGGAAAAAACTGATTGCGAAGGAGAAAGGTAGACAATGATCTTCACAGCCACTGGAAAGACTGCCCTCACCCTGGTTTGAGGCTCCAGGTCATTGTGAAGAAGATGGCACAACCTCATCATTACCTCCTTAATGAAGCAAGGCCACCTGAGGCATTCTTCTTACTTCATCCCAATGTAGGAGTGGTATTTCCAGAAGACCAGATTATAAAGGATGCCACACACTAACACAAACGCAACCCTCTTTGATATGGACCACAGTGAGCCCACCCACTGAGCAACCTACGCATTGAAATTTTGTGTAAAGACCAGTGGCTTGTCCCATAGTGTTATGTCAGTGTCCCATGGCTTCTTGCCTAATACTCTGCCAAACAGTATAACCACACTTAGATGACAACATTTTTCTTTTCACTCAAGGGGCCAGAGCAGATTTTGGAAAGATAAAGTTTGACACAAAATTTAAAATTTTAAATTTTAAAAATTAAATTTTAAAAAATTCAATGTCAAAGCAATAAATTGTTAATTGTAAGAAAGGAATAATAAACAACAAAAAACCATTATAAAGTACAAAGCAGCAGAACTAACCAATAAAATCTTTTTTTTAACCTTGTTGAAGAAGCGGAGTTAGACAGACAGACAGACAGACAAGACCTGGTCACCAGGGGAGGGGTGCGAAAGGCCGACCAAAGGAGATTGATTTAGCCAACACTGACCTTGAGCTCAACACTTGTAGTCCACATTCCAAGATGTCCTCAGCAGGATTCAGATGTATGTAGGGATAGGAAGTGCATTACCTTTCAGCCTGGGTTTTCCTCCTCTCCCAGCCTGTTTTGTGGACAGGCTTTTGTGGAGAAGGAGGATCGGAAGAAGGGTGTGTGTATTTCTTTTTCTCTTATACACACATACTCAGATTCACAAACACACACATACTCAAGCATACTCACTCACTCCCCTCCCAGGCTCACGAGGTTTGGACATTTTACCAAAATGTTTGGCTGTTGCGGGGGAACTTTGCATCTGTGCATTGCGGTCAGCGGAACTTGAAGGTGTACCTGTGCAAGAGACCCTAGGTGTTCAAGTGAAGGCAAGAATCCAGCAGAGGGCAGTAGAGCGGAGCTACTGATTGGCTGTTGTGGGGAAAATTTGCATACGTGCATTGCGGTCAGAGGAACTTGAAGGTGGTTTGTGGAGGAGCTGTTGTCAAGTGACAGTGCTCCAATTAGCAGTAGCTGGGAGAAATTTAACTCTTTGTGTGCTTGGTAAGTATTGTGATTGGTAAGTAGAATCCTTATTCCTTTCACTTATTCATGATTTGATATTATATTTGTAATCAGTTAAGGTAAAGTGTAAAAATGGCAGCAGATCCCAGACCCGTGTTATGCTCCTCGTGCTCAATCCGGGAGTTCAGGGACGTGGCCAATGCCCCAACTCCTTCATGTGCGGGAAGTGTGTCCAGCTGCAGCTCCTGTTAGACCGTATGATGGCTCTGGAGCTGTGGATGGACTCACTTTGGAGCATCTGCGATGCTGAGGAAGTCGTGGATAGCACGTTCAGTGAGTTGGTCACACCGCAGATTAGGATTGGTGAAGGAGAAGGGAATGGGTGACTAAAAGGCAGAGAAAGAACAGGAAGGCAGTGCAGGTGTCCCCTGCGGTCATCTCCCTCCAAACCAGGTATACCGTTTTGGATACTGTTGGGGGAGATGACTCACCAGGGGAAGACAGTAGTAGCCTGGCTTATGGCACCGTGGCTGGTTCTGCTGCACAGAAGGGGGGGAAAAAGACTGGCAGGGCTATAGTCATAGGGGATTCAATCGTAAGGGGAGCAGACAGGCGTTTCTGTGGTCAAAAACGAGACTCCCGAATGGCATGTTGCCTCCCAGGTGCATGGGTCAGGGATGTCTCAGATCGGCTGCAGGACATACTGAAGGGGGAGGGTGAACAGCCAGTTGTCGTGGTGCATATCGGCACCAACGATATAGGTAAAAAACGGGGTGAGGTCCTACAAGCAGAATTTAGAGAGTTAGGAGCTAAGTTAAAAAGTAGGACCTCAAAGGTAGTAATCGCAGGAATGCTACCAGTGCCACGAGACAGTCAGAGTAGAAATTCAAGAATAGTCAGAATGAATACGTGGCTTGAGAGAGGGTGCAGGAGGGAGGGGTTTAGATTTCTGGGACATTGGAACCGGTTCTGGGGGTGGTGGGACCATTACAAATCGGATGGTCTACACCTGGGCAGGACTGGAACCAATGTCCGAGGGGGTGCTTTTGCTAACACTGTTGGGGAGGTTTTAAACTAATGTGGCAGGGGGATGGGAACCAGATTAGGAAGTTAGAGGTCAGTAAAGAGGCAGCAACTATAGCCAGTAAGGTACTAGATAATAAACTCAATGTGACTAAGGGGAAGAGTAGACAGGGAAGAGATGATGAATGCAAAGGGACAGGTGGTCTGAGGTGCATTTGTTTTAATGCAAGAAGTGTAGCAGGTAAAGCAGATGAAGTTAGGGCTTGGATTAGTACATTTGAATATGATGTTATTGGTATTACTGAGACTTGATTGAGGGAAGGACAGGACTGGCAACTAAATATCCCAGGGTATAGATGCTTCAGGAGGGATAAAGAGGGAGGTAAAAGGGGTGGAGGAGTTGCATTACTAGTCAGAGATGATATCACAGCTGTGATTAAGGAGAGCACGATGGAGGATTCGAGCACTGAGGCAATATAGATAGAGCTAAGAAATAGGAAGGGTGCAGTAACATTGTTGGGACTTCACTACAGGCCTCCCAAAAGCGAGCGTGAAGTAGAGGTACAAATATGTAGACAGATTATAGAACAATGTAGGAGCAATAGGGTGGTTGTGATGGGAGATTTTAACTTCCCCAACATTGAATGGAACTCATGTAGTGTTGGAGGTGTAGATGAAGCAGAATTTGTAAGGAGCATCCAGGAGAGTTTTTTTTAGAGCAGTATGTAAATAGCCCAACTCTGGAAGGGGCCATACTGGACCTGGTATTGGGGAATGATCCCAGCCAGGTGGTTGGAGTTTCAGTCGGTGATTACTTTGGGAATAGCGATCACAATTCCGTAAGTTTTAGAATACTCATGGACAAAGACGAGAGTGATCCTAAAGGAAGAGTGCTAAATTGGGGAAAGGCCAAGTATAAGACAATTTGGCAGGAGCTAGGGAATGTGGATTGGGAGCAGCTGTTTAAGGGTAAATCAACATTTGAAATATGGGAGTCTTTTAAGGAAAGGTTGATTAGCATGCAGGACAGACATGTCCCTGTGAAAATGAGAGATAGAAATGGCAAGATTAGGGAACCATGGATGACGGGTGGAATTGTGAGACTAGCTAAGATGAAAAAGGAAGCATACATAAGATCGAGGCGACTCAAAACTGATGAAGCTTTGGAGGAATATCGGGAAAGTAGGACAAATCTCAAACGCAAAATAAAGAGGGCTAAAAGGGGTCATGAAATATCTTTGGCTAACAGGGTTAAAGAAAATCCCAAAGCCTTTTATTCGTATGTGAGGAGCAAGAGAGTAACTAGAGAAAGGATTTGCCCACTCAAAGACAAAAGAGGGAATTTGTGCGTGGAGTCAGAGGAAATGGGTGAGATTCTTAATGAGTACTTTGCACCGGTATTCACCAAGAAGAGGGACATGACAGATGTTGAGGCTAGGGATGGATGTTTAAATACTCGAGGTCATGTCAGCATAAGGAAGGGGGAGGTTTTGGGTATTCTAAAAGGCATTAAGGTGGACAAGTCCCCAGGACCAGATGGGATCTATCCCAGGTTACTGAGGGAAACGAGGGACGAAATAGCTGGGGCCTTAACAGATATCTTTGCAGCATCCTTGAGCACGGGTGAGGTCCCAGAGGACTGGAGAATTGCTAATGTTGTCGCTTTGTTTAAGGGTAGCAGGGATAATCCAGGGAATTATAGACCTGTGAGCTTGACGTCAGTGGTAGGCAAACTGTTGGAGAAGATACTGAGGGATAGGATCTATTCACATTTGGAAGAAAATAGACTTATCAGTGATAGACAGCATGGTTTTGTGCAGGGAAGGTCATGTCTTACAGACCTAATAGAATTCTTTGAGGAAGTGACAAAGTTAATTGATGAGCGAAGGGCTGTAGATGTCATATATGTGGACTTCAGTAAGGCGTTTGATAAAGTTTCTCATGGCATGTTGATGCTAAAAGTGAAGTCGTATGGGGTTCAGGGTGTACTAGCTAGATAGAAAAGGAACTGGCTGGGCAACAGGAGACAGGGAGTAGTGGTGGAAGGGAGTGTCTCAAAATGGAGAAAGGTGACAAGTGGTGTTCCACAGGGATCCGTGCTCGGATCACTGTTGTTTGTGATCTACATAAATGATCTGGACGAAGGTATAGGTGGTCTGATGAGCAAGTTTGCAGATGATACCAAGATTGGTGGAGTTGCAGATAGCGAGGAGGACTGTCAGAGAATACAGCAAAATATAGATAGATTGGAGAGTTGGGCAGAGAAATGGCAGATGGAGTTCAATCCAGGCAAATGCGAGGTGATGCATTTTGGAAGATCTAATTCAAGAGCGGACTATATGGTCAATGGAAGAGTCCTGGGGAAAATTGATGTACAGAGAGATCTGGGATTTCAGGTCCATTGTACCCTGAAGGTGGTAACGCAGGTCGATAGAGTGGTCAAGAAGGCACACAGCATGCTTGCCTTCATCGGACGGGGTATTGAGTACAAGAGTCGGCAGGTCATGTTACAGTTGTATAGGACTTTAGTTAGGCCACATTTGGAATGCTGCGTGCAGTTCTGGTCGCCACATTACCAGAACGATGTGGATGCTTTAGAGAAGGTGCAGAGGAGGTTCACCAGGATGTTGCCTGGTATGGAGGATGCTAGCTATGAATAAAGGTTGAGTAGATTACTATTGTTTTCGTTAGAAAGACGGAGGTTGAGGGGGGACGTGCTTGAGGTCTACAAAATTATGAGAGGTATGGACAGGGTGGATAGCAACAAGCTTTTTCCAAGAGTGGGGGTGCCAATTACAAGGGGTCACGATTTCAAGGTGAGATGGGGAAAGTTTAAGGGAGATGTGCTTGGAAAGTTTTTTACGCAGAGGATGGTGGGTGCCTGGAACGCTTTGCCAGCGGAGGTGGCAGAGGCTGGCACGATAGCATCATTTAAGATGCATCTGGACAGATATATCAACGGGCGGGGAACAGAGGGAAGTAGATCCTTGGAAAATCGGCAACAGGTTTAGATAAAGGATCTGGATCGGCGCAGGCTTGGAGGGCCGAAGGGCCTGTTCTTGTGCTGTAATTTTCTTTGTTCTTTGTTCACTGGGGAGAAATTCGGAATGGCGTGAAAGTGCCACGACGTGCTTCCTTGCTCTACCCTGTCGGAGACTCCAGCTGGCCGGGTTGGAGAAATGAGTGGTCACTGTTGCTGCACTGCTGTTCCTCGTGGCCTCCTCGGCCCACTCCACTATTTTCACCCCTGTACCCCTTTAGGGGGCTTGTGCCTGCACAGGAGGGTGATCACGAGAGAATGCACCATGGCTGCTCACCTTCACGCTGCTCCTCCAATCACAGATTGTTTCTCTCCCGCATTTGATGCTGAAGGCAGAGCTAAACTCTTTGTCCCTCTCTGTCCAGCTCTGCTTGTCTTTGTTGCAACGTTTCTCTTCAAATTTGTAAATCTCCCTTGGCCTGAACGCACACCACCGCCCCTCCTCCCCACCCCACCTACACACCACACCCTCCTCTCCCCACTTCTGGACAAAAGCCCTCCTCACAGCTCTAGTTGTACAGTTGCCCAGCACATTGATTCCAGCCCAGTTTAATTAGTGTCAATGCTGGTAGCCCTCTTTCCGCACTAAAGGGACCAATGCTATTTCCGCACCATTCTTTGAGCCACAGGTTTAATTCTCTTAGCTACTTGGCCCAATCCCAGTTGGTGCATGATCAATAATCCAGGCATTATTACCTTTGAGGGTTCAGTATTTTAATTTGAACCCTAACTTCTCAAACTCTCAGCAGAATATCATTGCATCTACCCATGTCTCTGGTTCCTATGTGACCCACGACAACTGGATCCTCCCCCGCCCACTCTAAATCACCAGCCATGAGGATGCCTCCTTGACCCTGGCAGAGGGCAGGCAGCACAATCTTTGGATCTCTCGACCATGGCTTACTTGTTCAAGATGTTCAAAGATTTTTTTTGAGAAGGTTTTCAAAAGTCAAATTTGCAGTTTTATTTCTTATGTCGTGCGCAGCAATGAAAAATCTCTGTGGTTTTGCAGCATTCCTGATGGGTACGTGCTCAAGATCTATTGTTTCAAGCTGCTTTTTTCATTCCACTAGATGGTGCAGTTTGCGTTTGTATATTTGTGCAACGTCTCATCAATATTCTGAACTCACAGGTCTTAGAGGTAAAATGGAGCAGAGAGAGGAAGAAATGCTGTGTCATTCGCCTCATTATTGCACACTGGGTATTCCGTCCCTCACACCTCCCCCCACCCCCTCCCTGCAATGATAGTGGGTACACCTATAAAATTAAACAAGTTGCTGTTGTTTTGTGTTTTCCCTTCTTTAAGCTTTCTCTCCATACATTAAACAATCTTCTGGGAAAATGGGTTGAGAAGCTGCTAGTGCCATTAGGTTAAGATTTTCCCAGATCAGACAGGCTACTATGACTAGACTGTATCCTCATCATTCATGAAATGCATGAAACTGCAATTTCCTCCCCATAGTTTGTAAAAACACAGTTTACAGAAGACAGTTTGTAAAATGAGAAAACTCTTTTTTCATTGGTGAGAACCTGATGTGTGTAAATGTATCTTCCAGCTTTCCTATATTGATGTTGTAGAATGTGCCAGACTTGGATTCTATCAAGGAAGAGCTGTTGGCAGTGTATCAGGGTATTGACTTAAAAATGAGTTTATTCACTTTATGTACATTGTGGGTTACAAGGAAGGCACATCTCCCCTCAGGGCTGCCTGCCTGCTGTCTAGAGTACCTACCACATGACAGCCTGATGTCAGTGCTACATCATCATAGGAACAAAGGAACATCGGAACAGGAGTAGGCCATTCAGCACATCGAGCCTGCTCCCTCATTCATTATGGTCATGGCTGATCAGACATTTCAATGCCTTTTGCATCTACTATTCCCATGACTCTTTACATAATTGTTAATCAGAAATCTATCAATCTCTGCTTTAAACATACACGACATGTGCCTCATAGATTAGCACATCATTCTGTTAAATCTTTATATTACAATTACAGCAGTGACTCCACTTCAAAAGTATGTTAATACTGTCGAGCGCATTGTGACATCCTAAGATCATGGGAGGCACTATGTACATAGAACATAGAACATTACAGCGCAGTACGGGCCCTTCGGCCCTCGATGTTGCGCCAACCTGTGAAACCATCTGAAGCCGATCTGACCTACACTATACAAGTCTTTCTTCTGCGACCTCAAATATATATTTGGTCTCTAATGAAAACAGCTGAATGACTACTGTATAATATTAATTGGATTCCCTATGTAATGGAACTTATTGGGTTACATATGTTAACATAGAAACATAGAAATAGGGGCAGATGTGGGCCATTCGGCCCTTCAATCCAGCTTCGCCATTCATTATGATCATGGCGGATCATCCAACTCAATAGCCTGTTCCCACTTTCCCCCATATTCTTTGATCCCTTTTGCCCGAAGAGCTATATCTAGCTCCATCTTGCAAATATACATTGTTTTGGCCTAACCCAACCCCTAACCCTAATCCTAACTCCCACCATCGGGAACACCCTTCCTGCATTTACCCTGTCTAGTCCTGCTGGAATTTTATAGGATTCTATGAACTGCAGCAAGTATAATCTGCACCAACTCAATCTCTCCTCATATGTCAGCCCAGCCATCCCAGGAATCAGTAAGTAGCAACATATCAAATGAACTTGCACTTAAATAAAAGAGGCATATTTTAAGAACGGAAGGACAAACTCCAGTAGCAACAAAACAGAACAAAGAGGCATTTTCAAGGGAATTCAAAGTATTCATGAGGACAGATAGTAATGTTAATAGTAATGATAACAAACAATAATATTTAAGAGTGATCAATTAAAGGGCTATGCTTATGTAAACCAATTTATTTCATCATATAATTCTGATATTATTATGATCCCAGACCAGACCCAACAGTAGCTAAGATACTGGTCAGAAACACCAATATTTTATTTTAATTTTGTAAAACTGTGAGGAAAGGATACCTCACTCCGGGAGTGGTTTCATGAAAAGTAGGGATATAGTATATTAAAACAAACTTTAGTACGAACACAAGTATTAAAACATATTTAACATTATACAAGAAAAATAACATACATTTACTCCTTAAACAATGCTAATTAATGTAGCGGCACAGTAATCCTTAACTGCTATATTTATTCCCAGTCAAACAACAAAAAGATAATCTCAGCTCTCAATTCACTGTTAAACCTTTAGTACTCGGGAATACCTGCTTTACAGAGATGTCTGGATAATCTACTTTGAGAAAGAAAGATCCTTTGACACTGCTTTGAAGAAAATATCTGACTCCTGGCAGAAAATCTCGCTATATCTCTTCACAAGCTGCTTCGGCTCGTTTGTTCACCTTTCCAGCTGCACTGCTCACCTGTCTACAGACTTATCTTTTAACTGAACGGCAGTGAAAGCAAGATCGTGATTTGTGCTCACAGCTTCAGCTAAAAGGCCAATGATCCGCTTTTTCTACAAAATGCTTCACCCAAGAACTACATCATCTTACCAAGCTAAAATCTAATTAACTCCAAAGGAAACCCCCCTTAATCAAAACAGAACTGCATTAGCCCAAGCTTTTTACAATGCCTTAATTGCACCCCTGGCACCCAAAACCTTTTAAACCAGGATTCTTTTAAAGCATGACTGCAGCAGTCAAACACACTCTAACCCAGGCTTTAAACCCTCACTGCTATGGAACACGTGGTGGTGGGACAGATCCTAAGAGGTTAATGCACCCAGGGGGTAAATAAATCTCGTTCTTCTCCCCAGTACATAGGGTGTATTCCAGGATCTACTTTTTTCTGGTGGGTAGGTCTCTTCTCCCTTGGGTGAGGAAGGCAGAATACTCAGCTAGTGCCATCTCAGATCATGCCCCACATCTGGTGGATTTGGCTTTGGAGTTGGAGTTTTGCTCAGAGCCCACCATGGAGTTTAGATGTAGAATCATTGGCGGATGAGGTTCTAAGTCCATTGGTGAGTATGTGGAATTCAACAGAAAGGAGTCTGTCTTGCAATCCATGCCTTGGGAAGCTTTGAAAGCGGTGATTAGAGGGTAGATTATATTGTGTAAGGTGCATATGGAGAGGGAGGTAAGAATGGAATGGCAGAGGTTGATGAATAATATCTTGGAGGTGGACCGCAGGTACAACTGTTTCCCTACCCTGGAGCTCCTGCTGAGCAGGAAGAAACTGCAGACACAGTTTGATCTGTTGTCTCCAGGAAAGGCGGTGAGACAGTTGCGGCATTCAAGCGGGGTCTTTTATGAGTATGGAGAAAAGGCTACTGTCTGCTAGCTCAATAGCTGAGGCGGCAGGTGGCCTGGAGGGAGAATATTCAGGTTAGGGACCTGAGTGGTAGAATCACAGAATTACAGAATCACAGAATACTTACAATGCAGAGAAGGCCCTTCATCCCATCGAGTCTGCACCAACGCACGGAAGACCCTGCCATGCCCACTTAATAACACTTGCCTGCACTTGGCCCATAGCCTTGCATATATTGGTGTCCCAAGTACTCATCCAAGTACTTTTTAAAGGATGCAAGGTATTCTGCCTCTACCACCCTTCCAGGCAGTACATTCCAGACCATCATCAAATTCCTCAAATCTCCTCTAAACCTCCCACCCCTCACTTTGAACTTGTGTCCCCTTCAACTAAGGGGAACAGCTGCTCCTTATCCACCCTGTCCATGCCCCTCATAATCTTGTACACCTCAATCAGGTTACCCCTCAGTCTTCTCTGCTCCAGTGAAAACAACCCAAGCCTATCCAACCTCTCTTTATAACTTAAATGTTCCGTCCCAGGCAAGAGTCTGGTGAATCGTCTCTGCACCCCGTCCAGTGCAATTACATCCTTCCTATAATGTGGTGACCAGAATTGCACACAGTACTCCAGCTGTGACCTCACCAAAGCTGTATACAGCTCCATCATGGCCCCCCTGCTTTTTTAATCTAAGCCCCAATTCATAAATTCAAATGTCCCATATGCCTTTTTCATCATCCTATTAACCTGCTTTCTGTCTTCAGAGAATTATGGATAAACATGCCAAAGTCCCTTTGTTCTTCGGAACCTCCCCTTATCAGACTTTTTAGAGTGTACTTCTGTCTTAAATTACTCCTTCCAAAGTGTATCAGCTCACACTTGTATCAGTGTTAAATCCCATCTGCCACTTATCCGCCCATTTAACCATCCTGTCTATATCTTGCTGTAACTCAAGACACTCAACCTCACTGTTAGCCACCCGGCCAATCTTTGTGTCATCCGCAAACTTACTGATCCTACCCCCCACATAGTCATCTATGTCATTTATATAAATGACAAACAATAGGGTGCCCAGCGGATCCTTGGGGTACAGCACTGATCACTGGCTTCCAAGCACTAAAGCAGCCATCTATCATATCCCGCTGTCTCCTATAGCTAAGCCAATTATTAATCCACTTTATCAAATCACCCTGTATCCCATGTGCATTTGTCTTCTTAATAAAACTTCCATGTGGGACCTTTTCAAAGGCTTTGCTGAAATCCATGTAAACTGCATCAACTGCACTACATTAATCTATACACTTGGTTACATGCTCAAAAAATTCAATCAAATTTGACCTCCCTCTGACAAAGCTATGCTGACTATTCCTGATCAAATCTTGCCTCTCCAAGTGGAGATAGATTCTCTCCTTCAGAATCTTTTCCAGTAGTTTCCCAATCACTGGTGTGAGACTCACTGGTCTGTAGTTCCCTGGCTTGTCTCTACAACCTTTTTGAAATAGTGGGACCACATTAACTGTTCTCTAGTCCTCTGGCACCTCCTCCATGACCAGAGAGGAATTAAAAATTTGAGTCAGAGCCAAGGCAATCTCTTCCCTCGCCTCTCAGGGGCTGGTTTAGCTCACCAGGATAAATCGCTGGCTTTTAAAGCAGGCCAGCAGCACGGTTCGATTCCTGTACCAGCCTCCCCGGACAGGCGCCGGAATGTGGCGACTAGGGGCTTTTCACAGTAACTTCATTGAAGCCTACTCGTGACAATAAGCGATTTTCATTTTCATTTTCGTTCATAGCAGCCTGGGACACAATTCATCCGTACCTCGAGATTTGGCCAATTTTAAGCCCACAACTACTTCCAATATCTTGTCACTCCGTATGACAATTTGCTCAAGAACCTAACAATCTCTCTCCCCGAGTTCCATAACTACCTCCTCATTCTCTTGGGGGAAGACAGATGTAAAATATTTGTTCAACACCCTACCAATGTCCTCTAGCTCCAACCCCAGATTTCCCCCTTGGACTTTAATGGGCCCTACTCTTTCCCTGATTATTCAATTCTCAATTGATATACTTATAGAATATCTGGGAATTTTCTCTAATTTTACGAGACAGATCTTTCTCATATCTCGTCTTTGCTCTCCTAATTGATTTCTTAAAGTCCATCCTGTATTTTCTGTACTCTACTATTCCCTCTGCAGACTTGCTCCCCTTAAACTTGTTAAAAGCCTCTTTTCCTTCTCATCGTATCCTGAATATCTCTGGTCATCCATGCTTCTCTGGGTTTGTTACACCTTCCTGTTACTCTAGAGGGAGAATATTGGGCAACTCCGTTTCATCTTTGAACACCCCCATTGTGTTTCTGTAGGTTTCCCCACAAGTAACCTCCAGAGACCCAGGATAATGATCTGGGGGCCCAGGTTTGAATCCCACCATGGCAAATGGTGGAATTTAAACTCAATAAAATAACGGAATTAAAAGTCTAATGCTGACTAAGAAACCATTGTCAATTAGCATTAAAAACCCATCAGGTTCACTAACTTCCTTTAGAGAAGGAAATCTGCCATCCTTACCTGGTCTGGCCTATATGTGACTCCAGACCCACAGCAATGTGGTTGACTTTTAACTGCCCCCTCAAGGGCAATTAAGGATGGGCAATAAATGCTGGGACAGCCTGCAATACCAACAACCCATGAACAAATAAAAAAAAACTCTTTCCAGTCTACCTTGGCCGGATTCTGCCTTATTTTGTTAAAATCTACTCTCCTCCAATCCAAAACCTTTTTTTTGCAATTTATCCATTTCTTTGCCCATAACAAATTTAAATTGAACTAATTTGTGGTCGCTATCGCTAAAATGCTCCCCCACTAACACATCAACCATCGGCCTGACTCCATTCCCCAGAATTCGTCCAGCACTGCAACATTCCTTGGTGGATCCTCCACATATTGAGCTAAAATGTTGTCCTGTATACATTTTAAGAACTCTGCTCCATCTAAGCCCTTAACATTACGGCTATTCCAAATAATTTTGGGAAAGTTAAAATCACCTAATATAATTACTTTCTTATTATTTTTACACCCCTCTGTGAATTGCGCACTTCTTTGCTCCTCAATTTCCTGCTGACTATATGGGGATTTATAATAAACACCTTGCAAAGTAGCTGTCCCTTTTTTATTCTTAAACTCTACCCACAAAGCTTCATTTGATGCCCCCTCCAAGATATCATCTCTCCTTACTATCTTGCCTGAAGATTCTATATCCCAGGATGTTGAACTTTCAATCCTGGCCCTCACTCAACCATGTCTCTGTGATAGCTGTTATATCATAATTACACATGTCAATCATTACCCTTAACTCATCCGTTTTACCTTTAATACTCCTGGCATTAAAGTAGAGGTCATGCATTCTTGTCTCACCACTGTATTCCTTTTCACCTGATTGCTTTTCGATGTTATTCTGTGCCCCTATTCTGCTATCAGTCTTCACCCCTCCCCCTGCCAAACTAGTTTAAACTCTTCCCAACAGCACGAGCAAACCCGCCAGCAAGGATATTAGTCCCGTTCTGGTTTAGATGTAGACTATCCCATTTATACAGATCTCACCTTCCCCAAAAACGGTTCCAATGGTCCAGGAATCTAAAACTCTCCCTCCTGCACCAACTCTTAAGCCACCATTCATCTATGCTATTCTCCTATTCTTGTACTCATGCGCACGTGGCACTGGGAGTAATCCAGAGATTACAACCCGAGAGGTCCTGCTCTTTAGTCCATTGCCTAACTCCCTGAATTCTTGATGCAAGACCTCATCCCTCTTTCTCCCTGTCATTGGTACCAACATGTACCATGACCTCTGCCTTATTACCCTCCACCTTCAGGATGCCCTGCAGCCGTTCAGTGACTTCCTGGACCCTGGCATCAGGGAGGCAACACACTATCCTGGAGTCTTTTTCACGATCACAGTAGTGCCTATCTGTGCCCCTGACTATGAAGTCCCCTAAGACAATTGCTCTTCTTTGCTTTGACCCTCCCTGCTGAACAACAGAGCCAGCTGTGAAGCCACTACTCTGGCTGCTGCTGTTGTTTTCCATCGACAGGCAACACCCCCCAAAAGTATTCAAAATGGTATACTTGTTAGAGAGAAGGGGACAGCCGTGGGGGATTCCTGCACTGATTGCCTGCCCTTTCTAGCAGTAACCATCTGTCTACCTGCACCTTGCGTGTGACCATTTCTTCATAACTCCTGTCGATGATGCTTCCCGCCATCTGCATGCACTTAATTGCATCCAACTGCTGCTCCAACCAAACCACATGGTCTGTGAGGAGCTGCCATTGGGTACACTTCCTGCAGATGTAGTCATCTGGAATGCTAGAAGCATCTCGGACGTCCCACATTGAGATAGCACTACACCCCGCTGACTGACATTTCGAGCATTAAATGATTAATTTCATCAAAATAAATACTTATTAAATTTGACACTAATTAATCAATTATTTTAAAATAAATACTTATTAAATGTAAGTTAAAATTAACTATATGGTCTCTTGTGATAGCTTTCTCTGATAAATATTATTAACTGCTAAATACACTAATTTCCTAACTTGATTTACATCCCAGATAAAGTTAATGCTATATTTGAGGCTTTTATAATAATCTTTATAGGTCGCTGCGGGAGTTGGACATGTCAGCACTTTTAGATGGGTTGGAGTTTCCGGTGGTGGGGAATGAGAGACTGGAAGAGTTAGAGGCCCCGTTAGGCCCTGAGGAGATTTGGGGTATTGGGTGGATGCAAACAGGTAAAGCTATGAGACTGATGGGATTTCAGTGAAATTCTATAAGACGTTTGCTGATCAGTTGGTCCCATTGCTGGTAGGTATGTTTAATGACTCTTTGTCCCGGGGATCCCTGCCTGCTACACTCCTAGACTTCTATTTCCTATCTGTTGAAACATAAGTACCCAATGGAGTGTGGGTCATACCGGCCGATCTTGTTGTTAAATGTGGATGCCAAGATATTGCCCAAGGTGTTGGCGGTAAGGCTAGGGCCTGTCTCCCTCAGGTGATTGTGGGGGATCAGACAGGCTTTGTTAAGGCCGGCAATTGTCAGCCAATATTCGGAGGTTGTTGAATGTTACTTTCCCTGTCTGAGGGGCCCTAGCTGCAGGTGATTGTGTCTTTAGATGCTGAGAAGGCATTTGATAGGGTGGAGTGGAGGTACTTATTCGCAGTTCTGGAGCAGTTAGGTCTAGGGTCAAAATTGATTTCATGAGTATTGTTATTGTATAGGGCTCCCTTAGCTAGTGTTTTCATCAATTCCTTGAGTTTGGGGAACTTTCACTTGTACAAGGGGACTAGTTTGGGGTGTCTGATGTCCCCCTTCCTATTTGCGTTAGCAATTGAGCCCTTAGTCATAGCATTGAGTGTGCGTGTGGTGTTCCGTGGGGGCTGACCAATCACACACACATGTTCTGGTCTTGTCCCAAACTGGTAAGCTTTTGGGTCTCCTTCCTCAGCACCATCTCAGCGATTCTGAATATCGATCTGGAGCCTTGTCATTTGGTGGCCATTTTTGGGGTGTCGGACTCACCGGGAGTGCAAACGGGGGTGAAGGCAGATGTCCCTGCCTTTGCCTCATTGATTGCCCTGAGGTGAGTTCTGTTGGGGTGGAGGTCCTCTACTCCACCCAGCGCCTCGGTATGATTGGGTGACCTAATGGAATTTTTGTACCTGGAGAAAGCCAAGTACAGCGTTCAGCAATTGGTTGATGAGTTGGCAGCCATTCATTACCTACTTCAAGGAATTAGCCACCGTCAGTTGCTGGGGAAGATGTGGTTTGGGATTTGTTTTGTTTGTTTTTGGTTTTCTTTCATCTCTTGGTGGATGGGGTGGGTACGGTTAGTTGCAAATTGTGTTCATAGAATCCCTATCATGCAGAAGGAGGCCATTCGGCCCATTGAGAGGACCCCATCCAGGCCCAATCCTCACAACCCCACCTAACCTTTGGACACAAAGGGGCAATTTATCATGGCCAATCCACCTAACCTGCGCATCTTTGGATTGTGGGAGGAAATGAGAGCACCCGGAGGAAACCAATGCAGACACAGGAAGAATGTGCAAACCCTACACAGACAGTCACCCGAGGCCAGAATTGAACCCAGGTCCCATGTGCTGTGAGGCAGCAATACTAACCATGTGCTGCATTATGTTGGTTTTGTGTTTCATCTGCTGTAAGTAATATGGACTGAGGAAATCAGAAGCACAAACGGACTTGGGAGTCCTTGTTCAAGGTTAACGTGCATGTTCAGTCGGCAGATAGGAAGGCTCTTTGAATTTGCAATGTTAGCATTCATGTCGAGAGGGCTAGAATACAAGAGCAGGGATATACTTCTGATACTATATAAGGCTCTGGTCAGACCCCATTTGGAGTATTCTGAGAGGTTTGAGCGCCATATCTAAAGAAGGATGTGCTGGCCTTGGAAAGAGTCCAGAGAAGGTTCTCAAGAATGATCCCTGGAATGAAGAGCTTGTTGTATGAGGAACAGTTGAGGACTCTGGGTCTGTATTCGTTGGAGTTTAGAAGGATGAGGGTGGATCTCATTGAAACTTATAGGATACTGCAAGACCTGGATAGAGTGGACGTGGAGAGGATGATTCCACTTGTAGGAAAAGCGAGAACCTGAGGACACAGTCTCAGATAAAGGGGCGAACCTTTAAAACAGAGATGGGGAGGAATTTCTTCAGCCAGACGGTGGTGAATCTGTGGAACTCTTTGCTGCAGAAGGCTGTGGAGGCCAAATCACTGAGTGTCTGTGAGACAGAAAGATAGGTTCTTGATTAATAAGGGGATCAGGTGTTATGGGGAGAAGGGGATGAGGAATATCAGCCATGATTGAATGGCAGAGCAGATTCAATGGGCCGAGTGGCCTAATTCTGCTCCTGTGTCTTATGGTCTTATGTTGCAAAATTGCAAATCTCCAATAAAAATATTTTAAAAAAATAGTTCTTATTCACATGTTCACATTTCTGGATGGCCTTGCCCCTATCCGTAACTGTAACCTGCTCCAGCCCTGCAATCCCCAATAATCTATAATCTACTGATCCCAGCCTGCTTCATCTGTCCACTCCCTTTGTACCACCATTTTCAGCTGTGCATTGAGTTGTCTGGAGGCCAGACTCTCCCTTGTCAAACCACTCCACCTTCTGGAATATCCTCCTTTAAAACCTGCCTCTTCAACCAAACTTTTTGTCATATCTCCTAATATACCCATAAAATGATGTCCTTTTACAATGATTAATGTTCTGTAATGTTTTCCTCCACTGAAGGTGTTATATAAATGCAAACTATTGCCGTTGAACACTTCTATCGGCCTGTTGATTGTATAAATTAGAAATTAACCGGAGGATGGGGTGAGGCAATGGATTGGAGGGAGATGGGGGTGAGGGTAGGGTAGTGAAATAAATAGTACTTTCAAAATACGTATTAAATAGTTGGGGGCATTTAGAAATATGAAAATTATTTCTAAAAATCAGTCCTGTAGCAAAATACAGCAACAAAACTTTGATTCTTGTTTCCCTCTCTTCATGTCCATGTCTTCAAGCCCTTCCATAATTTCAACATTTTTATTACCATTCTTATTGACAGGAGGCAGGGGGTTAATTTAAAATAGTCCTGATTTCTCTCCTCTGTAAACATATAGGTGTTTTTGATTTCCCCATTTATAAGTGGTGGCCTATTTTCTCCACCTCTCAGTTTTGGAGTAATCCAATCCTCTAACTTCATAGCAAACTCAGGTCAAATCAGAGCATTAATTTATTTTACCCACACTCAAAACGCAGGGAGGGGGGTGTTGCTACATAACCCCGCTACATTCACACACCGAAAGCGGGAAAACACAAAGAAAGAGGGACAGGCAAAGATCACAGACAAAATAAGAATTATTGTTTCACATGAGTCCAGAATCAAAGTCCAATGATGTATTCCTTCAGAGAGGTTATGGGCTGATGTGGGAAATTTACTTTTCCAGTAGTTCTGACTTACACGATGTGAGAAGCTCATAGAGATGCATTTGTTTTGTGGTAAACACTGCTTCAGAAATTCTGAAGTTCTCATAAAAACAACATCCATGAGGGCTAGGCAACAGAGCTCTAGGGTTCTGCAGCTATTTTGTTGATGGAAGATGGCAGACTGTTTCTTTTAGCTTCACAAGGCAATATTACAGGTTCTAGCAGCTTGTGTGGAGGGCAGATCATGTGGCATGACTTCCACTTCCTCCCCCTGGTTTCAACAAACAATGTATATTCCTAGCCTGGATTCTTGAAATGGTTAATATTTCATCCATTTACACACTTACCAGAGGTTTCAGGGTCCTTTGGCCTTGCAGACGAATCATCTCCATTGGTCAGGGTTTTGCCTCAGGAATATAGAGGGCCCTGTGGGCATTTCCGTGGAATTTAATTTCTGCACTCACAGGAGGCATTAACACATCTTTAGAAATTACAGGATTGCTGTGGTTTTCTGAAAGGTAGAAATTCCTTTGATGTGAATCATGGCCAGTCATGACTTCAGAGAGAGTAAAGCTTTTGTCCATTGTAGCTTTAAAATTAATTTTTTTCAGTAACTAAGATGATATAGATATTCTTTAATTTCTTCTTGATATGACATAATTCTCCAAGCATAGAAAATATGCAAAATATTGTATCAATGAGCAGTAATATGTATGTTCTTTCTCAACTGCAGTAAACAGCAACAGGCAATAACAGTGGGGAAAGTGAAACCTAAGGATGTTATGAGCGACTGTAATTGGATTACATTTCTGCAGGTGGAGATGAGATTATGCATCCGCTCATCTGACAACCTGACTGTACTAAACTGGTTTATTGCAGTGCACATGGAACTAAATTTCAACATCCTGGTAACTTTTTTTTAAAGATTCAAACATTATTACAAGGTACTATAAATAAATCACATTTGTTTGACTTTTTCCTGTCCATTCCATCATAGCTTTCTGAATATATTTTAAATTAAGCCAGCAGTCCTGATGACATTATTAGGCCATTGACTTGGCAGATTTACTGATTTACAGCATCAGGGAGTTGCATTAATACCAGCAGGTAACATCATTAACAAAGCTAGCTCAGCTTTGGTTCTATGTATGTTGTCAAAAACATTTTATCACCAAGGAAAACATCCAAAAATCTTTTATATGCATTCAAATATCATATTAAATTATCTCTCATTGTGTTCACTACAGTTTTCATACCAAAGGAGTTTACAGTGTCAGTTCGACAATTGAATAAATCTCGCCACAGTCATATTGCTGGAGCAACTTAAAATTAAAACCATTCCTCTGCTCTGTTTCCATAGTCTCATCAGTTCCAACGAAGAGCACCTTACAGATGCTAACACACTTGCTGAATTTTTCTAATAGCCTCTGCTCTTGTTGCTTATCCAAGTGTCTACTTTCCCTTTTATTCTATGAGCTAGAACATTGCTCACATGTCTGTTGTCTGGCACCTTTTTAAAATCCACAAACATCACATCAACAGTGTTGCTCTCATCAACCTTCTCCGTCATATTCACAAAAAACTCCAGCAAGTTACTCAAACATGAGATCCCTTTAATGCCTTTCCTGGCTTTCCTTAATTGTCCTGCACTTGTCCAGAATCTTAGAATCATAGAATTTACATTCTATGATTCGGCCTATCGAGTCTGCACCGGCCAGGGCAGCACGGTGGTGCAGTGGTTAGCACTGGGACTGCGGCGCTGAGGACCCGGGTTTGAATTCCGGCCCTGGGTCACTGTCCATATGGAGTTTGCACATTCTCTCCGTGTCTGCGTGGGTTTCACCCCCACAACCCAAAGATGTGCAGATTAGGTTGATTGGCCACGATAAATTGCCCCTTAATTGGAAACAAAAATAATTGGGTACTCTAAATTAAAACAAAAGTCTGCACCAGCCCTTGGAAAGAGCACTCGACTTATTCCTACACCTCCACCCTATCCCCATAACCCCACCTTACCTAGATTTCATAGATTTCATAGAATTTAAAGTGCAGAAGGAGGCCATTCGGCCCATCGAGTCTGTGCCTGCCCTTGGAAAGGGGACCCTACCGAAGCTCACACATCCGCCCTATTGCCATAACCCAGTAAACCCACCTAACCTTTTTGGACATTAAGGGAATTTAGCATGGTCAATCCACTTCACCTGCACATCTTTGGGCTGCGGGAGGAAACCAGAGCACCCAGCGGAAACCCATACGGACACAGGGAGAATGTGCAGACTCCGCACAGTGACCCAAGCAAGAATCGAACCTGGGACCTTGGCTTTATGAAGCAACAGTTCTAACCATTGTGCTACTGTGCCGCCTTTTGCAGATGCAGTATAATGTGGGTACATGTGAGGCTACCTGCTTTGGTAGCAAATATAGGAAGGCAGATTATTATTTGTCTACGTGTAAATTGAGAGAGGTGGAAACTCAGCAAGACCTTGGTGTCCTCATGCATCAGTCGTTGAAAGTAAGCATGTAGGTACAGCAGGTAGTAAAGAAGGTGAATGGGAGGGGGCAATAGCAGAGCAGGATATAAAAGATGTGATTGGGAGGATGCAGTTGGGGAAGGTAGCACCGCTGGAGAGGATTATGGCAAAGTGGAAGGAAGAGTTGGGAGAGGGCATGGAGGGGGTGTTGTGGTGTGAGGTGCTCTGGAGGGTAAATGCCTCAATTTTGTGTGCGAGGTTGGGGCTGATACAGCTGTAGGTGATGTATAGGGCGAACATCACAAAGGTGAGGATGAGCCGACTCTTTGAGCAGGTAGAGGATGTTTATGTGCATTGCGGGGGGTCCCGCAAACCACGTTCATATGTTTTGGTCCTGTCCAAAGCTGGAGGGATATTGGTGGGAGGTGTATTTCGAAGGTAATACATGTGAGGCTTGAGTCGGGTCCTCTGGAGGCCATATTCGGGGTATCGGATCGGCCGGGGTTGGATGCGGATGCAGAGGCAGATGTTTTAGCCTTCGCTTCGCTGATCGCCCAAAGGCGGATCCTGTTGGGGTGGAAGTCAGTTTCCACACCCTGTGCCCTGGTGTGATGGGGGGATCTGTTGGAGTTTTTAACGCTCTAGAAGGTGAAGTTTGAGTTGAGGGGAAGGATGGAATGGTTCTACAATTCATTGGCTTTGTCTATTATGCACTTTCAAGAATTAGATGACATTGAACATTAGGGGAGGGGGTTGGGGTGGTAGGGGTGGGGGTTGGAGTTGGGGGGAGTGGACTGTGTATGTTGTTGGTGACTATGTATGGGTGGGTGGTGAATTCCTGAATCCTTTTCTTTGATGTTTGTATTTACAATGTTGAGGGTTGTTTGGAGGTTGGTGGGAGGGAGGAATCGTTGGCCAGGGGATTGACATTGTATTTGTTACCGTTGATTGTTTGCTGGTGGGTGTAAATTTTAATGAAAATGTGACAAAAGAGAATTAAAATATTTATAAAAAAAGAAGGTGTGTTGGCCTACATAGTGAGAGGATTTTTAGTATAGGAACTTCATAGTCGTACATCATAGAATTTACAGTACAGAAGGAGGCCATTCAGCCCATTGAGTCTACACTGGCCCCTGAAAGAGCTCCCTACCTAAGCCCATGTCTCCACCCTACCCCCATAACCCCACCTGAATATTAAACACTGCTGGGCAATTTAGCGTGATCAATTCACCTAACCCGCACATCTTTGGATGTTTTACTGCAATTGTATAGGGCATTGGTGAGGCCACACCTGGAGTATTGTGTGCAGTTTTGATGCCCTTACCTGAGGAAGGATGTTCCTGCTATGGAGGGAGGGCAGGGAAGGTTTACCAGGCTGATTCCTGGGATGGCGGGACTGTAAAATGAGGAGCGACTAAGTGGGATTGGATTATATTCATTGGAGTTTAGAAGAGTGAGAGGGGATCTAGTTCATCCCAATAGTTACATCAGCTTATTGAGCTGACACACAGGGCTGGATTCTTCAATTTTCAGGCTATGTCCTGATGCCAGCGTGGGTACAGTGGTGTTTTACTACTGAAAATTCAGCACAGAACGTCCACAATCCTCCGTTTGGTGGGGAGTTAGCAGGCAGGCAGCGTAGAGCACACTGCTCTAGCTGCCGATACGGCCCGGATAATTGCAACATGTGCCGGCTGCTCATGGACCCGGCCTGCAAAATAGTGCGCCCCCTTTCGGCCAACGTGCAACCCCCCGGACCACCCCTCAACAGTGCCCCCAGCCCCTGCCAAAGTTCCTCCTGCCCGTGGATTGGCCCTCCCCCGACTGTGGCGGCGCTGGACTGACTCTGGAGCCACCACGCCGAGGTCCCAACAAATGATAGCACATGCGACCAACACCGTCGAGAACTCGGCCGATCGGGGGGGGTCTCAGGCAACGTCCTGAGGCCGTCAATATGCCGCATGACATACTCCTAGAGTATGCCGCTTTGGAGGGAGCAGAGCATCGCGAAAGCGGCTCCGCTCTCGATTTTGTCGGAAATGTTGATTCTCTGGCAGATCGCCAAATGCGATTTCGCCGTTGGCAACTGGAGAAACCCGCCCACAATGTCTCAAACTATCTACTCCCCAGGGAACCCTCGTCATCCAAACAAAAATCCATTAGTCCAAGCTTTTAAGATGCTTTAATTGTACCGTTGGCTCCCAAAAAAGACAAGCTGTCTTGCAAACCAGGATTTTTTTAAATGCTACTGCAGCAATCATACACACACTAACCCAGGCTTTTAACCCTTACTACACCAAATACCTATAATGCAATATATCTGAAATTCCTACATTAATCACACCATTGACTCCATCAAAACACTTCCCATGTTCAAAACCCTCTGTTAAATATCCTCTTTGTCTTCTCTGCTCGATTGAATACATTTCTAGTTTCCCAAAGGAAAAGCGAGAAACTGAAAGACCAAGTCAGCCAGTCGAGATTGGGCAATCAACTTATTCTCAGTGGTGGGGAAACCACTGAAAACAATTCTGAGAAAAAGGATAAATCTTCATTGATGAAGACACGGATTAATCAAAGAATTAGATTTTTTAAAGTTGTGTCTGACTAACATAATTGAATTCTTTTTCAGGGGTAAACAAGGAGGGTCAATGAGGTAAGTAGATTTGGTGTAGTCTATATGGATTTTCGCAAGGTTTTTATTTAGCAAGATTCTACATCACTTACGTTTGAAAATGCCTTCAGTAAAATGTTTTTTTAAAAAATAGCTTCCACATCACAGACTGGTCACAGAAGTAAAAGCCCTTGGGATCCCAGGCAAAGTAGCATGTTGGATCCAAAATTGGCCCAAATGCAGAAGCAAATATGAATTGTCGAATGGTGTTGTGACTGGATGACTGTTCCCATTGTATTTCCAGAAGGCTCAATGCTCAGTCCTGGGTTTTTGCAACATATATCAATAACTTCTCAGCGCATTGTTTTCATTTGCAGCCAATACAGCAGCGACTGCCATGCCAGAGTGGGCCTCCTAAGTAATATCAGGTGATGCTTAACACAGACAACCACAGGACAAACTGTGCCTCACAAGATTGAAGGCTGACACCACTATCAACGATTTGGACTTGAATATGAGGAATACGATGAATACATTTGCAGATCATGCAAAAATTGGTTATCTAGTTGCTAATCAAGATGAAAGCAGGAATAAAGAACAAAGAACAAAGAAAAATACAGCACAGGATCAGATCCTCGGCCCTCCAAGCCTGTGTCGATCATGATTCCCTAACTCAAAAAAAACTTTCCTATCCTTACCTCAACTTTACAACATTCGAGTTGCGATAAAAGCACTTACAACATTTATAAATTGACACCCAATTTCAACTTTACAACATCCGTTTCAACTTTACAATGCTGCACCAGCATGTACATACGCGATATTCTGCGTGCCCATTTGTAGAACTGGATAGGTCGAACCGTCTTAATTCAGTTGGAAACTAGTGTTTTATCCTTGTAAATACTATTGGCATAACTGTCGTGATTTTAAGGCATTAATACGCTTATGTTGTATTTAGTAACCGCTCAGACTCCTAGAAGTTGAAGATTAAACAGGATACTGACAGTGATCAAATGGCTTCATTATATCCCACACTAACCAAGGAACTTGTGCTAAGGCGTGCAGGCATCAACAGTCACCTCAGCAACTTGATCGGGAAAGAACATTGAACACTGCCGGGCGCACCATGAGTGATTCCAGCTTTGGTTCGGGAACCAATCAACCATTTATACTATTGTTACTATGGGAAAATTGGTTCCAACTGTCTCAGGACTGCTGTACCTTATTTCAAATTTCAATTAAATGCGTTCTGGAAATGTTTATAAACTACCAAAATATCCAATTCAGTGGAAAGGACGAATGCAAAAAAAAAAAGTTGTGTTTAATTAATATGTACTAAATGTTTGGATGTTGCCTGGTCATAGAGCATACTATGGAGACGTGGGTTTAAGTCGGGTGCTGTTTCCAAGTGCCGGTGCAGACAAGATGGGCCGAATGGCCTCCTTCTGCACTGTAAATTCTATGATACTCTTGGTAGCATCTAAGTTTGTGTTGTGATTTTAGAATGAGCAAATATTGATTGGTACCAAACCAGGTCAGAATTGGTTAATTGCTGGATCAAAAGAAAAAAATGAAGTCTCAATAAGTCTAAGCTGATTTTACTAACCTGGAATTAGTGTATTAGTAAGAGCTCACAAGTTAGTCAACCTACCTGTCTAGTCATTCAGAAAATTATCAATGTCAAAGAAATACATCAGTGGTAAAGAAAAAAAAGAACACTTTGTCCCTTTTTCTACTTGCACTGTATTATCTGCATTTCACATTTTCCATTATGCAAACAACATTTTTGTAAGTTATGTTTTGGAGATAGCATTCTGGGAAAATAGCTTTGTAGATTAAAAATAGACACTTTTTGAATCAATGTATTCAACACAAGAGTGAATTTTGATTTTGTAGTTTTTTCCCAAAAGTCAGAGAAAGAAACAAGGACTATAAATTGGGCCACACCATTTTTGTGGACTTAATTGTGCCGTTTTGTCTTCTTCCACAGACAACTTCTGCTTCTTTACTTATCCCATTATCACTCTATTTGCCCTGGCATCATCAAACCCTTTTGTAATTTAATCTATTTTTCCCTCCACTCTGTAACAGATATCCCCTTTTATTCATTTTCCCACTCATCCTCTTTTCAAACTTTTAGAAACTATTACACCTTTAGTTTTGCCCACTTCTTATGTAAGGTCACAGACCTGAAATATTACATCCATTTCTTGCTTCACAGATGCTACCATCCCTGCTGAGCATTTCTAGCATTTTCTGTTTTAGTTACCCATGAGCTGCTACCTGCATATCCACAGCAGCCCCAAGAGGAGCTGGGCCAACAGCTCACCATGAAGTGAGCTGGTCCATATTGGTACCACTGACATGAGAAAGAGGGATGAGGTCCTTACTGGCAGGTGTTAGGGAGCTAGGAAAGAGAGCAGCAAGCAGGATCTCTTTGGCAAAAAATCATCCAGACTTGAAATGTCAGCTCCCTCCTCTCTCCACAGATGCGGTCAGACCTCCTGAATTTGTCCAGCATTTTCTGTTTTTGTTTCAGATTCCAGCATCCGCAGTAATTTGATTTTATCTTAATGGTGGTAATCTCCAGATTAATCCCGAATGCCACACGCTGATGAATATAGAAATAGGAGGATCGAGCAGATGAAAGCATGGCTGGAGAGATCATTCAGGAGGGATAGCTTTAGATTATTGGGATATTGGGACCTATTCTAGGGAAGATGAGATCCATAAAAACCAAACTGATTGCACCCAAA
Source organism: Scyliorhinus canicula (assembly GCF_902713615.1). Taxonomy (NCBI): domain Eukaryota; kingdom Metazoa; phylum Chordata; class Chondrichthyes; order Carcharhiniformes; family Scyliorhinidae; genus Scyliorhinus; species Scyliorhinus canicula. The sequence goes on along the minus strand of NC_052147.1, from coordinate 164,992,769 downwards.
CAGCTGGGATCAAATTCATTGTGGTTGGATTTCTATTGTTGTTCCCCAAGAGTTTAAACTAACATGGCAGAGGGATGCATGACAAGATGTAGCATGAGGAAAGATAAGCAAGGTGCACAAAGGATTGGGAGAGATAGACGGCACTACAATAAGAAATTTGATTCATTTTCTTTCCTTCTCTGCTGCCACTGTGCCTCATTTCTATTATGCAAGTTTTATTTTGGACAGGTTGACTTTCTTGCGTGCAGAATTGAAGAGATGAAGAGTGGCTTGCAAATCAGGTGCAAAGTGGATAACAACACTGCAGTCATCTGCAAATTATACATAACGTGTGTCTGTTGAGGTCCGTATAGTTCTGGCATGGAGGCAACCAAGGTTTTTTTTAATAAATTTAGATTCCCCAATTATTTTTTTCCAATTAAGGGACAACTTAGCGTGCCCAATCCACCTACTCTGCACATTTTTGGGTTGTGGGGGCGAAACCCACGCAGACACGGGGAGAATGTGCAAACTCCACACGGACAGTGACCCAGAATCGAACCTGGGACCTCAGCGCCTTGAGGCGGTTGTGCTAACCACTAGGCCACCGTGCTGCCCTGAGGCAACCAAGGTTAACGAGTTTTCCACCTGGATTATATTTAATACCGACACCAGAGGGCAATTGATCTTTGATGAGTTGAATAGCTATTGTCAGGTAGATTGTAGAAAGTATGGTACTTCTATACAACTCTGCTTGACTCCAGTCCTAATCTTGAAGCATTCTGTTTCAGATATTCCACTGGAGACAGTTACTGGAGCAATTGCAGGTTTGTGACAAGGTTTCTTAGATATCCAAATATTTGGAGCACAACTCACAAAACTTCATGATTTGCAGGGTCAAAGACTTTGATTAGTCAATGAATACAATAAAGATTTACTGGTGGTCTTCTTGATATTTTCTTTGGATTGCCTTTCTCTTCCCTCCTCCTCTACTTTGCTGACCTGAAAAACGTTCAATGTATTGGGCAGGATTCTGCGCTAGCTGACGCTGAAATCGTGAAACACGATTGGGTGGAGAATCGGTTCCAATGTCAAAATCGCAGCGGGCGCCGATTTGATGCCAAATCGCAATTCTCTGTCACCTTGACAGCGGCATCAGTGCAGTCCGGAACGCACGTACAGTAAACACTATTTGCATATCATTAGAAGGCCCGACCCGAGACACTCTGGGGCTTCCGCGATGCTCCACCTCCGATGGGCCGAGTTCACGATGGCATGGTTCACTTGTGCTTTTAAAAATCGTGAAACTGGCATTGTGGCTGATGAGGGAGAGAGAGGAGGTAGGTCACACAGAGGCGCCACTGTGGGCTGTTGTGCCAGACACTGACCGGGCAAGCTGTGGAGGGAGTTGGGGGAGGGGTGGGGGTTGCCTGAGCGGGCCGGGGGAGTGATGGGGAAATGGGCCGAATGGCTGGGGTGACCACCTCACGGGACTGGGGCAGTGCCCAGGCATGGACCGACATGGCCTGTAAAGTAGCCATCTTGCTGCGCACCGCACTGACCACCCACCTTGGCCCCTGGTTCTGCAGAGTGACACCGACCATTTCGTGATCAAAAAGTGAAATCTATAAATGGAGGTAGAGGGCACATCTTTAGGTTGTGGGGGTGAAACCCATACAGACACGGGGAGAATGTGCAAACTTCACACAGACAGTGACCCAGGGCCGGGATCGAACCCGGGTCATCAGCGCCGTTGGCAGCAATTGTTAACCACTGTGCTACTGTGCTGCTCAAATTTGGCTATAATTAAAGTTTTTAAATATATATTTTTTTTATGCAAACAAAATTTTTGTTATAAAAAACACACGATAACAATGCAACCAAACCCAGCCCCATCTTATTGCCAAATGCACCCACCCAATCCCGCTCTGCCCTTACACCCCATAAAGAAAACAAAACCTTAACCCAACTAAAAAGACAAAACAACCACCCCTTCCCCAACAGCTGACGGTAACCAATTCCCAGAAAAAGGAGATGAAAGGTTGCCACCTAGAGTAGAACACTTCCACCAACCCCTTTGTTGTATACTTGATCTCCTCCAGGTGTAAATATTCCATCAGGTCCCCCAATCAAGTCAAAGCCTAAGGCGGCACCGGGACCTCCACCCAAGCAGAACTCACCTCTGGGTTGTTAGCGAGGCGAAGGCTAAGACATCTGCCTTTGTCCCGTCAGCAGCACTGACGAGTCCGAAACTCCAAAACTGTCAACCAACGGGCACGGCTCTACCTGAACGTCCCAAATCCCTGACATTGTATCAAAAAAGGAGACCCAGAAACTAACACACTTGGGGCAAGACCAAAACATGTGCCTCATAGAGCATCACTCACATCGAACCTGCACTCCCAAGAAAAACACACTCATACACACACTAATCAGGCGCGCCCTGTGCATCATCTGGAATTGGATCTGGCTTAACCTCACACATGAGGATGTGAAGTTGACACTGTGAAGTACCTCACTCAACACATCCCCCTCAAAGACCAAACCCAGTTCATCTTCCCACTTCCTCTTTACCTCATCCAATGATGTTTGCCCCATCACCAACAACTGCCCATAGACCTCTGCAAACTTACCCTCCCCTAATTCAGCTATGAACGGAACCCTGTCCATAATGAGGGCGATGACGCCAAAGGAAATTAAGACAGTTCCTTGCATAAAAAATTGAGCACCTAAATACATTCTCTCTCGGGAGCTGGAACTTCTACAACAGTTCCTCTAGGCTGCCCAACATACCCTCCAGAAACATATTCTTCGCCAATCCCTCCCTCTTCCATGTCCTAAATGATGAATCTAAGCCAAATGGCACAAACCTATGGTTCTTGCAAATTGGAGCCAACAAAGACATGGGATGCGATCCAATGGCCACGCTGCACCCGAAAAGCAGCATAGCCGTTGAAAGCTGGGAGACCCCGCTCCCAGGATTGTCCCAGCTCACCCAACGATCTAGCGAGACGTTGCATCGTGAATCTTGTTCACAACGGGCAGGATCACTTTTTGGAAAACAATAAAGATTATTAGTATGGCGTTAAGATAGGGAATCAACCATGATTACATTAAATGGCAGAGCAGGCATGAAGGGTGAATGGCCTATTGCTCTTCTCCAATTTTTCAGTCTCCTTTTTTAAAAACAAATTGAGTTACATTTGCTATTTTCCAATCTAATGGAACCTTCCTAGAAATAAAGGAATTTTGGAAAATTAAGACCTCGCGGCATAGAAGGAATTGAAAACTTTCTGCACATGGGGATAATTCTCTCCTCAAATTTTCCCTCAAATGTTCTTGCATGATCTTTCATAACTGGTCCAGAACATCTTTAGAGGAGATTTGGAATTGATTGCTCCATCCACTTACTTTGACAAATTTTTCAGTCATAGACTAGTTGAAGTGTTATTTTCTAGAAGATCAGAATAATTGCACATGAAATAGAAGAATTTCTCATTTACACATATTAAAAGTTTTAATACTGAATTATTACTAACTGATCTCACACTAATGTATTGTGCAATAACTGTATAATTTTGTGAAAATGCTGCAAGTTGCACATTGTGTCCAAGGAAGTGCTTTCCACCATTCTCTGAAATTGAGAAAATATTCAAGGAGCGCGATTCACCCAAAGGGATACAAAGTACCGACGCCGGAGTGAAAACTGCTCCTCGCCCCCTATTCTCCCAGCCCCAGGGGGCTAGGAGCGGCGGCGCGTCAATCTCACGCGCCGGGCCTTGACACCCGCGTCAAAGTGGTGCCGCCTGAATGACGCGGCCGGCAGCGCCTAAATGACATCACCCGCACATGCGTGGTTGCCATCCTCCCCTCCGCTGCCCTGCAAGACATGGAGGATTGATCTTGCGGGGCGGCGGAGGGAAAAGAGTGCATCTTTCAGAGACGCCGGCCCTACAATCGGTGGGCACCGATCACGGGCCAGACCCCTCCTGAGCACCCCCCTGGTTCTCAATCCTCCCTCTGCCCCCCACAGGCCCACATGCAGCGGTCGCGCGCTGTTCACGCCGGCAGCGACCAGGTGTGGTTGGCGCCGACGTGAACCGGTCGTATTAGGAAGCCGTTCGGCCCAGCCGGGCCGGAGAATTGCTGCTCGACCGGAGCGGCGATTCTCCGAGCGGCCTGTCGCAAAACGCAACACGCCGTTTTGGGGGTGGGTGGGAGAATCGCGTGCGGGTGCCAGGGCGGCATGGCGTGAATCGCCCGGCACTCCCGCGATTCTCCCACCCGGCGTGGGGGTCGGAGAATCGCGCCCAAGGTTTCAGACTAAACACACCTTTCTTAAAATTATAAAAATAGAAAATGCTGGATAAACTCAACAGGTCTGGCAGCATTTGTGGAGAGAGAAGCAGAGTTAACTTTTAAAATCGAAATGAGTTCTCACCAAATCATCAGGATTCAACGTTAACTCTTGTTTTTCTCTCCACCGATGCTGTCAGGCCTGCTGAGTTTATCCATCATTTTCTATTATTATTTCAAATTTCCAGCATCTGCAGTGTTTTGCTATTTTCTTTTTAAAAATAATTTTTATTCAAATTTTTCAACAACAAATTTTATCACAACAAAGAAAAAGAGTAACCCCTCCCCTCCAATACAAAAACAATAAATTAACAACAAGAAAAAGAAACAAGCATAAAACCATGAGAACAAACCACCGTAACAAACCCATAGCCTTCCCCCCGCCCCCCCCCCCCCCCCCCCCCCCCCCCCACCCGGGTTGCTGCTGATATTGACCATCCTCTAACACTCCGCCAGGAAATCAAGAAAAGGCTGCCACTGCCGAAAGTACCCTTGCACCGACCCCCTCAGGGCAAACCTGACCCTCTTCAGTTTAATGAACCCGGCTGTGTCACTGATCCAGGCCTCCGGGCTCGGGGGCTTCGCACCCCTCACTGTAAAAGAATCCTGCGCCGGGCTACCAGGGACGCAAAGGCCAGAATACCGGCCGCTCTCGCCTCCTGCACTCCCGGCTCCGATGCTACCCCAAAAATAGCGAGCCCCCAGCCCGGTTGCACCCTGGAGCCAACCACCTTAGACAAGGTCCCCGCCACCCCCTTCCAGAAACCCTCCAACGCCGGACATGCCCAGAACATGTGGGTGTGATTCGCTGGCCTCCCCGAACACCTGCCACACCTGTCCAATCCCCCAAAGAACTGGCTCAGCCTGGTCCCAGTCATATGCGCCCTATGCAGCACCTTTAGTTGGATTAGACTAAGCTGTGCGCAAGAGGAGGAGGAATTAACCCTCCACAGGGCGTCCGCCCACATCCCCTCCTCAATCTCTTCCCCAAACTCCTCCTCCCACTTCACTTTCAGCTCTTCCACCGAGTCCTCCTCCCCCTCCTACATCACCTGATAAATTGCGGCGATCCTACCCTCACCAACCCACGTCCCCGAGAGCACCCTTTCCTGTAACCCCCTTGACGGCAATAGCGGAAACACCGCCACCTGCCGCCTAACAAACGCCCTAATCTGCATATACCTAAAGGAATTCCCTGGGGGGAGACCCTACTTCCCCTCCAGCTCCTCTAAGGTTGCAAACTTCCCGTTGAGGAAGAGATCCCCCATCCGCCTGATACCTGCCCTGTGCCAACTCAGAAACCCTCCATCTATCCTCCCTGGTACAAACTGGTGGTTCCCCCGTATCGGGGACCAAACTGAAGCCTTCACCTCCCCCCTATGCCGCCTCCACTGCCCCCAGATTTTGAAGGTAGCCACCACTACTGGACTCGAAGAGTACCTTGCCGGGGGGAGCGGCAACGGGGCCGTCACCAGCGCCTCTAAACTCGTGCCCACACAGGACGCCGCCTCCATCCTCTTCCATGCGGCTCCCTCCCCCGCCATCACCCACCTGCGAATCATTGCCACGTTCGCAGCCCAGTAATACCCACACAGGTTGGGCAGCGCCAATCCACCCACTTCCCTGCCTCGCTCCAAGAATACCCTCCTCACCCTCGGGGTCTTCTGCGCCCACACAAACCCCATAATACTCCTGTTAACCCTCCTAAAGAAAGCCTTCGGGATCATAATGGGTAAACACTGGAAGAGGAACAGAAACCTCGGGAGCACCGTCATCTTAACCGAATGGACCCTGCCCGCTAGGGAGAGTGGCAACACATCCCACCTCCTGAACTCCTCCTCCATCTGCTCCACCAGCCTCTTGAATTTTAACCTATGCAAGGCCCCCCAGCTCCTGGCTATCTAGACTCCCAGGTACCTGAAGCTCTTCTCTGCCCTTTTCAGCGGGAGCTCCCCTATCTCTTTCTCCTGGTCCCCCATATGCACCACAAACAGCTCGCTCTTCCCCACATTGAGCTTATAGCCAGAGAAGTCTCCAAACTCCCCCAGGATCCTCATCACCTCTGGCATCACCCCCCCGCCGGATCTGCAATGTACAGCAATAAATCGCCCGCATACAGTGACAGCCGGTGCTCCCCCCCCCCCCGCACAATCCCCCTCCAGTTCCTCGATTCCCTCAGCGCCATGGCCAGGGGTTCGATCGCCAACGCGAACAGCAGGGGCGACAAGGGGCACCCCTTCCCCGTCCCCCGGTAGAACCGAAAGTCCTCCGACCTCCTCCCATTCGTCACCACTCTCGCCACCGGAGCATTATACAACAGCCTCACCCACCTAATAAATCCCTCACCAAACCCAAACCTCCTCAATACCTCCCACAGGTAGCTCCATTCCACCCTGTCAAAAGCTTTCTCCGCATCCATCGATGACACTATCTCCGTCTCCCTGTCCACCACCGGCATCATTATGACGTTGAGAAGCCGCCGCACATTGAAATTCAGCTGCCTCCCCTTCACAAAACCCGTTTGGTCCTCGTGAATGACCTGCGGGACCACATCCTCCACCCTCCTGGCCAGTATCTTGGCTAGCAGCTTTGCGTCCACATTGAGGAGCGAGATCGGCCTGTAAGATCCGCACTGGAGGGGGTCCTTATCCCACTTCAAAATCAATGAAATTAATGCTCTGGACATCGTCGGGGGCAAGGCCCCCCCCCCCCCCCCCCTCCCTTGCCTCATTCAGGGTCCTCACTAACAGTGGGCCCAACAGGTCGGAAAACTTCTTGTAAATTTCCACCGGGAACCCATCAGGCCCCGGTGCCTTCCCTGACGGTATACTCCCCATCGCATTGATCAGTTCCCCCAACTGGACTGGCGCCCCCAGACCCTCCACCCGCTCCTCCCCTACTCTCGGGATCTTCAGCTTGTCCAAAAAACGGTCCATCCCACTCTCCTTCCCATGGAGCACCGACCGGTACAGCTCCTCATAAAAGGTCCTGAACACTCCGTTAATGCCCCTTGCACTCCGCACCAGACTCTCTCCTCCGTCCCTAACTCCCCCTATCTCCCTCACCGCCTCCCGTTTCCGGAGCTGATGGACCAGCATCCGACTTGCCTTCTCCCCATACTCATATACCGTCCCTTGCGCCCTCCTCCACTGCGCCTCCGCTTTCCTGGTGGTCAATATGTCAAACTCCGCTTGGAGACTACGACGCTTCCTCAAAAGCCCTTCTTCCAGGACCTCCGCGTACCTCCTGTCCACCCTTACCATTTCTTCCACCAACCTCTCCCTCTCCTTTTTCTTCCCCTTCTCCCTGTGTGCCCTAATAGAAATCAGCTCCCCCCTAACCACCGCCTTCAACGCCTCCCAGGCCACCCCCACCTGCACCTCCCCATTGTCATTAGTTTCCAAATACCCCTCTATACACCTCCGGACCCGCCCACATACCTCCTCGTCCGACAGCAGCCCCACCTCTAACCTCCACAGCGGGCGCTGGTCCTTCCCCTCCCCCAGCTCCAGGTCCACCCAATGTGGAGCGTGGTCTGATATGGCTATCGCCGAATTCTCCGCCCCTACCACCCTCGGAATCAACGCCCTGCTGAAGACAAAAAAGTCAATCCGGGAGTAAGCCATTTGGACATGGGAGAAGAACGGGAACTCCCTACCCCCGGCCGCATAAACCCCCAAGGGTCCACCCCTCCCATCTGGTCCATGAACCCCCTCAGCACTGTGGCCACCGCCGGCCTCTTACTGGTCCTGGACCGAGAACTATCCAATGCTGTGTCCAAAACTGTATTAAAATCTCCTCCCAATATCAAGCCCCCCGTCTCAAGATCTGGAATCCAGCCCAGCGTGCATCGCATGAAACCTGCATCGTCCCAATTTGGGGCGTACACATTAACCAGCACCACCCGTTCCCCTTGGAGTCTACCGCTCACCATTACGTATCTGCCACAGCTATCCGCCACCACACTCGACACCACAAACGACAAACTCTTTCCCACCAAAATTGCCACCCCCCCCCCCGGTTCCTCGCATCTAATCCCTAATGGAAGACTTGTCCAACCCATCCTCTTCTTAGCCTAACCTGATCCGCCACCCTGAGGTGCGTTTCCTGGAGCATAGCCACATCTGCCCCAGCCCCTTCAAGTGCGCCATCACCCGGGCCCGCTTGACCGGCCCATTCAGCCCCCTTACATCCCATGTGACAAGCCAAATCGGGGGGTTATTCCCCCTCCCTCTGCGCCGGTCAGCCATAACTCTCCCTCGGCCCACCATGTACCCACAGTACCCACACGGCCCGTTCCCCACGGTGGCAGATCCCCATCCCGACCCCCCCCCCCAGCACCATCTGTTCCCCTTTGGCCCTTCCAGCAGCAACCCGGTACCTCCCCCCTACTCCCTGCCCCCAACATCCCCCTCCCCACCCCTAGCTAGGGCCCCCTCTAGCTGCGTTGCCCCTCTCGTCATACTTCCGTAAGTCAGCCCACTCCTGCTGACCCCGGCTGCTCCCACCCCCCCCCCGGTGTAACCCAACCGCCATTCCCCCCGACCGGTCCAGACCCTTCCCATTCCGCCTCCAGCGCGGGAAAAAGCCCGCGCTTCCAGCTTAAACCCCGCCCCCCGACCCAAAATGCGGCAAAGAAAAAGGCTCGCGTCCCAACGGGCCTACAAAACAGCCCCCCAGCTTTCCACCAGAGAGAAAGGAACAGAAATAAATAATAGAAAAGCCCCCCCTCCAAAAAAAGAAAAAAACCAACAAAGAAGTAAAAGGGAGAACAGAGCCTCCGGACAATATACATCAGTCTCCAACTCCCCCTCAATCCTCAGTTCGAGTCCAGCTTCTCTGCCTGGACAAAGGCCCAGGCCTCTTCCGGGGAGTCAAAATAGTACTGGCGATCTTTATAAGTGACCCAGAGGCATGCCGGCTGTAGCAGGCCGAACTTCACCCCTCTCTTGTGCAGCACTGTCTTCGACCGCTTAAAACCCCTTTTCTTCGCCACCTCCGCGCTCCAGACCTGATAAATCCGGATCTCTGCGTTCTCCCACCTGCTGCTCCTCTCCTTTTTAGCCCATCTCAGCACACATTCTCGGTCGACGAAGCGGTGGAAACAGACCTGCACCGCCCTTGGCGGCTCGTTCGGCCTGGGCTTTCTCAGCAACACTCGATGGGCGCCCTCCAGCTCCAAGGGCCCTTGGAAGGACCCCACTCCTATTAGCGAGTTCAGCATCAAGACCACACAGGCTCCCAGGTCCGATCCCTCCAGCCCCTCCGGGAGGCACAGGATCCGCAAGTTCTTCCGCCGCGAGCGGTTCTCCATTTCCCCCATCCTCGCTTGCCATTTCTTGTGGAGTGCCTCGTGCGACTCCACCTTCACTGCCGGGCCTCGGATTTCATCCTCGTTCTCCGAGGCCTTTTGCCGTAACTCGCGGATCTCTGCACCCTGAGTCGCCATGAGCTTATCCAGTGAGGCCTTAAGCGGTTCCAGCAGCTCAGCTTTCAGCTCTCTGAAGCAGTGCTGAAGCAGCTCCTGCGCCCACTGCTGCTACGCTGCCGGTTCCCCGCCCGCCGCTATCTTGTTCTTCCTGCCTCGCACCTTTCTTTGCTCCAAAGCCGATTTTTTGACCGCCCCGCTCCTGGTCCAGTCCATCCACCGGTAGATAGGTGCAGCAGATGTGTTCCCACAGCGGGAAAAGTCCAACCAGCGACGCTACCGGCCCTTAAAAGAGCCCAAAAGACCAAAAATAGCGGGAGCCTCCGAATGTGCGGCTTAGCTCCGCATCACTGCAACCGGAAGTCCCCAGTATTTTGCTATTAACATAACATTTTAATTTTGTGATGGTTGAGCTTAATGTTTAGACCAGCAACAGCATCAAACACTTCCATCTTAGGTATAGCACAGCTGCACTACTTCTGTACTCCTTCAAAAATATGCATTGGGGTCAGGTTCTGAGTAGTTTCACTTTTATACCAATTTAACAATTTTTTCCTTGCATCGGGTATATTTGAGATCCATTTAATGTTGAATTGAAGGCAGTCTTCTACGTTAAGCCTTTTTACAACATCAATCCCATCGATCACTCCTCGAAGGGACTCTATGTTGTCGATATTAGTTGAGTCAGAAAAATGCACGCGCAAAAGTCCCTGTGTCATCCACTCCCCCCACTAAAGTGGCTGCAAGTAAAATCCAACTGCATCGCTTTCCCTCACTAAAAAATACAGTGCCCCAGCGATCTGATGGTGAAGAATGCAGATTTTTGCTCTCCGATGCCTCAATTAACATTATGGCATAATCAGATGAATGCAAAGCTTTCGTTATTTTAATCATTTATTTGTATTTTCCCACAGGTCTTGTTTTCTTCCATGGTTATGGATATTTTGGTCCATTAACACCACTCTCTCAAGTGAGCTAACAGTTTTGTAATTGATTGTCTAATTTGTTTATGGAACAAATAAAATGACAAAAGAATGAGGATAGCCCGAGGAATAAACTAACAATAATTGCTAGAAAATAACAGTGGTCAGTCGGAATATGTTGATAGTTAATATTCCAAACAGTCAGTCAGTGAAACTGAAAGGATGATAATAGAAATGGAGCAAGGGAAAACGTAGCAGTGTAGGTACAGCCTGCTTTAAAGGACTCCACAAGATTGTTAGATGCTGACAGGGGACTGTGCCCAATTTTGTTAAGCAACATCCTGAAGCTTTGGAGCAAATTTATATATTTTTTTGGGGGTTATGTTTGCTTCCAGCTTATTCATACACTGTCATTTTTAGAGGTCCAAAGGAGAACGGATATCTTTTTTTTCTCCTTGCAACGTGTGCAACCAAGATGATGCCAAACCTCGTGCTTTGCATTTGGGTGGACTCAACCAGAGGTCGATTGAGGGATCCTAACATTTAGGCAGCTCAGGGTCCTCAACTTTTTCCCAGATTTTTGCTCTAGAGATGGTTAGTAGGCCACAATTGAATCTGAACCGAGTTGGTAAAAAGAAAATGTGGTTACTGCAACACAATTATATTTAGACGATACATCAGACCCCAACCAAGCTGCTCTGTCAGCTCATACTTGGTGGACTTTATACAGATCTTAATCTGAATGTCGGCCACAACCGGCTTTTAAATACAAACAATGGAGTCTTCCCATCAGAAGCAGCAGCAGAGAGCAGTGTATATGCCCAGCATGTACTTGCCCTGTACATCCGTGCTTTGGGCACGAAATCAAGGAGGAGAGTTTCCTCCATTTTACAACTGCTAGCAAGCAAGCAACATGACTGTGTGAAGAACTGAAGATAGGTCATTTTGTAATAATGATGTGGAGATGCCGGTGTTGAACTGGGGTGAGCACAGTAAGACGTCTTACAACACCAGGTTAAAGTCCAGCAGGGTTGTTTCGAATCACTAGCTTTTGGAGCACTGCTCCATTCTCAGGTGAAGGAAGGAGCAGTGCTCTGAAAGCTAGTGATTTGAAACAAACCTGTTGGACTTTAACCTGATGTTGTAAAACTTCACTATTTTGTAATAAGGAAGAGAGGGCAAGAGACACAAACAGGCAAGGATCTTACAACTGAATCTGCTGGAGTGATCTTTTCAGGAAAATCCATGGCAGGATAAAGCAGTGTAGGTGTAGGTTATGTGCAGAGCTCCAGGGCCTCTGGTGAACAACCCATTCAGAAGAAACTGAAATCAGGAACAAAGCAGTATAAAAATGATTTCTTGAGGTGTGACATTGTTAATTGTGCCAATGCATATCAGGATGCAAAACACATGTGTGTTATATGCAGGGAAGTTTTGAACACCTTGGCTATTGGAGGAGCTGCACTCATCCAGGGAAACATAGAATATTCCATTATGCTCCTGAACTGTGTCTTATAGATCGCGGCAAGGCTTTCAGCAGTTAGGCGGGTTATTCATCGCAGAATTCCCAGCCTCTGGCCTACTCTTGTAGCCACAGTATTTCTAGGCCTTGTCCAGTTAAGTTTCTGGTCAATACAACTTCAAGGATATTGAAGGTGGGAGATTCAACAATGGAAGGGTGGTTAGTTTTTTCTTGTTGGAGGTGGTCATTGTCTGGCACATATCTGACCACAAGTTACTTGGCACTTATCAGCCCAAGCATGAATGTTGTCCAGATCTTGCTACATGTGGACATGGACTGCTTCATTATCTGAGGAGTTGCAAATGGAAATGAATACTGAAATCATCAGCAATATGAAATCATCAGCACTTCTGACTTTATGATGGATGTCCCGAAGCACTATTACATTCCTTTTCCTCCTCCAACCTGAATGCTCCCAAAGTCGGGTGGTTACTTTGCTCATCCTCCTTGTAGTCTTTGCTTGTGCTCACATAGCCTGCATGAATCTGTTCCACAAACGCAAGGCCTGGTACTCTATCTGCCTCATGCGGTTATATATCCACTCCTATTAAATAAATAATTTACTTCAGCATTATTTAACTTGCAAACTAGTTTCTGGCTGAAGCCAGCTTTATAATATGGTGTCCTGTTCACACTCCAGTTAATTGAACAAGGTGAACATCCAGAATCAGGGGTGCTGTCAGGATAAATCTCTCTGCCGGCAGCACTGGGTGCTTAATTAATTCTCGTCGTCGCACAAGAAACCCATTTTGAATCTTTCCTCACTCCAAGGAGTCAGACTATAAAAGTAAGGCGGTGTAAATTGCCCTTTTTGGGGGTTTCATTTTGACTTGTGGTGCATTATCTTTCCCTTGCTTTGCACTTGTGGAAAGAAACCGTGCTCCCATTGTTGTTGACTCCTGGACAGCGTTAACCCGCCGGAGAAGTTGCAATGAAGATCCACAGACACGCCAAGTTTGCACGGTGCCTGCAGGCAATGGGAGCTCTCAGCTGCGGCAGCAGAAGGGAGAGGGGGGTGGGGGGCGGTGAGTAGGCCCGCGTGCCCCCGCCCTCCTGGGCGCGTGTCCCCTGCACGCTCACGCTGTGGCGGGCGTGAACGCGCCCCCTTCCCTCCCCCGGCCCCTCCCTCTTCCTCTGTCTGACTCTCAGTCCGTCAGCGCTGAGCCGGCGAGAGCAGCAGCTCAGGTAAGTGCAACCTTAAAACAGACAAAGAATGAAGAGGCGAAGCCTCTCTCAGTGGCGAGGCTCAGGCCGGCTTCTCACACGCTCTATAGAAAGATGGAGTTGTGTTGCAGTAGGGATTTTGGGGGTGGTGGGGGGAAGACGGGTTCTGTTTTCAGCCTCTTGTGGTCCACGATGGATGGGCAACGTTGACAGCGGCTGTTTGTTGCCATACAATTGCTGCAGTTAGGCTCTCATTCTGCCTGGCTCGATTTGCTTCCACGTACAACTTGATGCATCTCGTTTTGCTCAAAATCCCCCTCAAATGCTGAATCGTTGCGGCTGCCAAGTCCCAGATCCACATTTCTGTCCTTTTCAGCACTGTCATCCATTCTTGGCAATGGGCTGACTGCAAACAACAGGGGAAAGAAAATCATCTGCCCCCTCCCCACCCACACAGACATGTTTATTACCGACGGTCTGTGCGGAGCTGGGGGTGGGTTTCTCTTTTTTTTGCAGCATTTAAATCAGACGATGTTTCAGTTGAGATAATTGTGCAGGATCTGGCATGTCTTTGTCTGCGTGGAAATTTCAGGAAAATTGTGTGTCCCTTATTTCGAGCTGCTGGTTGTCTGCAGCTGGTTATGTTGAGGGAGGGGAGGAGGGGGGAGACTGATTGAACGAACGGTCTCTTTTGTTCTCTTTCCAGCATTGATTTGTGAATTAAGCTCCCATTCCATTCACGCTTATAGATCAGAATAGGTGCAAGGGCCATTTAAATTGCCATCGTAATCTAGGCATCGATTGTTACACACAACAGTTTTACAAGGGAAGTGATATACACGGCTGCGAAGAAGAAAAACATTGTCCCTCTCCATTTGGGGAAGGCGTGTTCATTTTCTGAGCTGGCTGAAGTCCATGTATATGTAACAAATATAATAATTCCCCATTGCGCGGTAGTACTGGTGATGCCAGGGTCTCGTGGTAAATTGCTGAGACATTTCTGAAGATTATCTATTGACTGAATATTCCAGAGGATAAAACGTTGCAGTGTGAGCCGCTTCCAGCCTCAGCCAGCGCGGTATTGCTGTTATTGCACCGGGGAAGAGATTGGTGTGTGTGCTGCAGTGGCTTTCAGCTCACTGTATTAAAGAGGATTAGGAAGGAGGGGGGGCAGCTCCCGGCTACAGGAGTGCGCTTGCGCCCCAGCTCAGTGCCGGACAAAACGCTAATAGTCACAAAGGGAAGAGCTGCAGAAAAAGCCACCTGCCTGCCAGATGGTGCTGGGAGCCAAGTCGCCCAACTCTGCTCTTAACATTTCAAGTGACATTCGCTTTACATAGTTACCCATTTACAAAACGCCGGCTGCTTTCATGGCTGATACCACTCCTTTTTTTCGCTGTGCAGGGCCTCCCATTTGTTCTTACTTTTGTGTTTTTAATGACACTGGCCTTTTTTGATTGCCAATGCTTTAATACTTGCACACAAGCGAATTTCAGTTCTATTTTTTGTTTCAGAAAAAAAAGGCAATTTGAAACAGTTTTGGAAAATTGACCCAGGATTTGATCATTAATGAACCCTTTTGTGTAGATTTGGAATTGTGACAGCAAGATTGCAGGAAACTGCTGGCTATGACTTGTAAAATGGTTACGGTTTGAAACATGGGAGAATGGTGATTGGAGAAGGAAAAACAAGCCTTTGTTCTGAGTTTATGAATGGTTTGGCTCAAGGGCGCCAAAAGTTTAGTACTGGGACAACTATTAAACATGCTGGAGGAAAACTTGACCCAATTGTTCTTCATATCGGTTTAAAAGGTCAATGTGCAAGAGATCATTGCTGTGTGTTACATAGAATAAGGCCCTTGGGAGTGATGGACTGGAAGAGTTCCAGTTGTGCCATAAATCACAGGAATCCAGCTGAATGGTTTGTGAATGCCATCTTGGGTTTCAGTCGGTAGCACAATTTCAGGTCTTCTGGAGTTTATATAATAATGGCCTGTTTGTTTCCCCCCTGCCCCACCCCACGGAAAAAAAAGCATTTTTGGGCATTTCCCACATTGGCAGATTGATGTATGGCAGTAGCAAAACAAGTCTGATAAAGTTAGTTCTGTATTTCAGGTGATCTATTTTGTTGATCTTATCCTGCTCTTTTGGCATCTGTTGGGTGCAAATCATAAAGTAAATGTCATCCTCAAACTATTTTTTACAAATAATTTACACCCCCCCCCCCCCCCCCCCCCCATCCCATATATATATTTTCCCTCTCTGTGTGCAAGATGACAGATCATTGTGGCATTTTTTTTGCAGGTATCAGCAGTCCTCTGATATCGCACCTAAGTATTTTGATTTGTCTAGATAGTAATCAGCAGTACGCTTTCTGAGAGATTGGACATTGACTGATATGATGTCATCTGTCACCCATACGGATTCCCTGCTAGCGATCAGAGGATAGCAACCAGGAATATGAAGCTTTTCTCTTCTCTAGCCTGGTTACTCTTGAGGCTGGTTGTAATGTCCTTGCTCTTCTGCCTGTGACCACCTCGGGCTTTTCTGGTATTTGTGGTACAATACATGCAGAGGAGCAGCCAGAATTACAATTTACTGTGGCACACACCCTCGTGTTCACTTTTATTTTCTGCCGGTTCTATTCGTTAAAAAACATCTAGTGAGCCTGCTGATGACATTGACAGACAAATCGTTAGGCAGGATTATGAAACCCAGCGTGAGAGCACTGAATTGATCAATGTTAATTGATAGAATTTCTCACGCCAGCTCGTTTAATGATTGGGAAGCAGTATGATGCTGAATATTAACACTCAACCATCACTCTTGATGTTTAAATAGTGAATACTGATGACAAAAATAAACAAAATTCTGTCTAGTGTGGAAAAGCCATATTAAAAATGAAGTTGTGTCCTGAATGTTTAAAATATGGGATGAACCATATCTATATTTATAATTGTATAAAGATAAGAGTTATATTTTGTACCAGCCAATTTTCTACTTGAAGAATTTGTTGTAACTGTGGATGAACCTGAGTTGCTTTTGGTGAGTGATTTAATAAATGTATCCAGAACAAAATTAAATAAGATATCTTTGCTTTTACAATTGAGCTGCTTTTGAATTGCAGTGCATGTTTATTTACATGGCACAGGTTTTTGCTACTTTTGTTAATATTATGCACAGCAAAGTGATTAAGGCCAAATACTTTCTTTTTCTGTTTATATTCTAATACTGTTAGATATTAGGCATATCACTGGCAGAATTTACGGACATTAGCATTTGAGTTCCTGTACCCAGAGTTTTTGGCTTGCATACATAAATAAAAGAAAAAGATGCTAATCAATGGTGGAAATGACACAAAATAAGGCAGGCAGGTTGGTAACTTCTAATGTTGCTCTTTGGCCACTTGGCGGTGCATTGGAGCAACCCAGAGTGAGAAAGGCATAGAATTAATTGTTTTCACCCGTATGGGAAAAATATGAATTCTTCTCCTGGCATGTGCCATTTGGAACTCGGTGAAAGCACCAACATGTTACTTGTGCAGTCTTGCTCTCTGTGGATTTTTTCTTCACTGGAAACATGAGTGGTTTTAGTTACAAGATCTGGCGTGATACATTACTGGTACTAATAGTAGAGTTGGGAATACAAGCAGCAAATTCTGTTGCACTTTACATTGTTCTGGAAGTTCTTAGGTTTGTGCAAAAATAAAGCTATAATTATTTGTGTGTCAGAATGTTAAAAGATTTACTGCTGACTGATGGATATGTGAGAGATAAGATTCAGCACTTCTTAGCACTTTAAAGTAGCTGTGTTCTGGCAAGGTTGTCATCTAAGTTTTATTTATTGTGGCAATCTATTTTGACTATTAGAGATTCTGAGCATCTAATAATCTGTGTCACTGGTGAATTTTGGAAGTTTCAGAATCCAAAATTGTATTGAAGTAAAAATAGTATTATTCGTTATGTTTAGGTCACCAAGCCTCCTTCCAAGTTCCAGATTTTTCCCAGAAGCATTTTAGGGGCCAAATGTATATTTAGAAAAACAATGTTTCAGCTGTTATTGAAAAACAAGTTAAACTGAGATAACTCTGGCTACTTGTCATTTGGCAGTTACTAAGAAAAGAAAAATATGGTTCATTCTTTTCTTAAGTTGATCTGATTTGGGGATAAAAGTTTTTATTGAGGCAAATAAACTCTCCAACTGGTTAACATGAGAACGGGTAAGCACACCTCACATTTTCTTCCATTCATATCCAGTCAAAAGAAGAAAGCACCTTCCAAATCAGGTTCAACATTGGACATCATTAGGCTCAGTATTAGTTTCGAACTGATATTACATGGGTGAGCAAAATTCTAAAATTGTATAATTTTGCAGAAATATATTCACTTTCGATCTTTACAATTTTTACAAAGGAAGTGGTGGGTGGGAGGCTGGTGCTCCCTAATCTTTTGTATTACCGTTGGGTGAAAAGTGCATAGAAAGTTTGGCAGTGCTGGGCAGGGGGAAGAGGTGGAGTGGGTACTGGGGGAAGAGGTGGAGTGGGTACAGGTGGAGGAGGCATCATGTAGGGGGGTTAGTTTGAGAGCTTCGGCCCCACTTCTATTTGCCCCAGGGAAATATAAGGGAAATCCGGTGGTGGCGTCTTCCATAAACATCTGGAACCAGTTGAGGCGGCATTTTGGTTTGACGGACGTGTCGGTATTGGTTCGCCCCGACAGAGTTGAATGCAACATTTAAGCACTGGCATATGGGGGTGGGACGGGTGAAGGACCTGTTCTTTGAAGGTAAGTTTGCGAGCTTGGCAGGGTTGTTGGAGAAATACGACTTGCTGAGCGGCAGTGGGGGTGGTGGAAGAATGGGGGTGGAGTTTAGATATCTACAGTCATGAGAATTTGTGTGAAAGGAGGTGACCTCGTTCCCTCAACTGCCAGATCATAACTTGCTTGATAGGTTGCTCTGGCCAGGTGAGTTGGGGATGGGAGAATGGTGGACATGTATGGATGGCTGCTGGACACGAGGAAAGCACCAATTGAGGAGATAAAGTGGGAGGAGGAGTTGGGTATGGGGAGTGTGGAGTGAAATAATGTGCTGGGTTAATGCCACATTGTCATACGCTGTGATGAGCTTGATAGAGTTCAATGTGGTGTATAGGTCCCACAAGACATGGGCGTGAATGAGTGGGTTCTTTGCAGTGGTAGAGAATGGGTGTGAGAGGTGTAGAGGGGGAGCAGTTAACCATGTCCACATGTTCTGATCATGTCCAGGGTTGATGGGTTCTGGGGTTCGGTATTTGAGACACTAGTGAAAATTGTGGAGGTGGAGATGTTACTGGGTCCTCCTGAGGTGATCTTTGGGATATTGGAAGTGTTGGGGCTGATGAGTGGATGAGGGCCGATGTGGCATTCTGCACAGAGGTGAATTGTATAGGAATGGAGGTCGGAGAAGCAACTGATGGTTTCGGCTTGGTTGGAGGTTGTTGAGGAATTCCTTAAACTGGAGAAGATTAAGTTTGCACTTTGGGGTTCGGATGGGGATTCTGGATGAGATGGAGGTTGTTCTTGTCTCTGTTTACAGATCTGTTTGTTGCCAATGGGTAAGGGGAGAGAGGGGGATGGGGGTGTTAGAGATAGTATTAGATTCAAAGAAGAGACTTACAAATTGCCAAGAAAAAGCAATAGATCTGAGGATTGGGAACAGTTTAAAATTCAGCAAAGGTGGACTAAAGGAATAATTAAGAAGGGGAAAATACAATTTGAAACAAAACGAGCGGGGAACATAAAAACTGACTGTAGAAGTTTCTATAGGTAAGTAAAGAGAAAAAGATTGATGCAAACTAATGTAGGTCCCTTACAGTCAGAAACTGGAGGGGTCATAATGGGGAACAAAGAAATGACTGAGGTACTTTGCTTCTGTCTTCACAAAGGAAGAGATGAATAACATACTGGAAAGTGCTGAAAAATACAAGAGGATCTGAAGGAAATTATTATTAGTAAAGAAATTATTTTGGGGAAATTAATGGAATTGAAGGTGGACAAATCTCCAGGGCCTGATAATATTCATTCCAGAGTACTTAAGGAAGTGGTCCTAGAAATAGTAGATCTATTAGTCATTATCTAAAATTCTGGAATAGTTCCTACAGATTGGAGGGTGACAAATATAACCCTGCTATTCAAAAAAGGAGGTAGAGAGAAAACTGGGAACTATAGACCGATGAGCCTAACGTTGGCAGTATGGACGTTGCTGCAGTCCATTATCAAGGATTTCAAAGCACAACATTTGGAAAGCAATAGTGTAATTAGACAAAGTCAGCATAGATTTACGAAAGGAAAATCATGCTTGACAAACCTACTAGAATTCTTTGAAGATATAACCAGTAGAGTTGATTAGGAAGAACCGGTGGATGTGGTTTATATAGACTTTCAGAAGATTTTTGACAAGGTCTCACATAGCAGACTAATATGTAAAATTACAGCACATGGGATTACAGGTAGTGTCTTGAGATAGATAGAAAGCTGGTTAGCAGACAGGGAGCAAAAATTTGGAATAATTGGGTCTTTTGCGGATTGGCAGGCAGTGACTAGTCGGGTACTGCAGGGATCTGTGCTGGGACCCCAACTGTTCACATTGTATATTAATGTTTTGGACGGAATTATCTCCAATTTAGCAGATGATACAAAGTTGGGTGAGCTGTGAGGAGGATGCAGAGACGCTTCAGAAGGATTTGGACAGGCTGAGTGAGTGGGCACATGCATGCCAGATGCAGTATAATGTGGATAAATGTGAGGTTATCAGCTTTGGTAGCAGAAATAGTAAGGCAGATTATTATTTGAATGGGTGTAAATTGAGACAGGTGGGTACTCAGCAACACCTTGGTGTCCTCGTGCATCAATCGCTGAAAGTAAATGCACAGGTACAGCAGGGGGTAAAGATGGCAAATGGTATGTTGGCCATAGCAAGAGGATTTTAGGAATAAAGACGTTTTACTGCAATTGTATATGGCATTGGTGAGGCCACACCTGCAGTATTGTGTGCAGTTCTGGCGTCCTTATCTGAGGAAGGATGTTCATGCTATTGCGGGAGTGCAGTAAAGGCTTATCAAGCTGATTCCTGGGATGTTGGGACTGTCCTATGAGGAGAGACTAAATCGATTAGGACTATATTCATTGGTGTGGAGATGCCGGCGTTGGACTGGGGTGAGCACAGTAAGAAGTCTTACAACACCAGGTTAAAGTCCAACAGGTTTGTTTCAAACACGAGCTTTCGGAGCACGGCTCCTTCTTCAGGTGAATGGAAAGGCTTGTTCCAGAAATGTTTATATAGACACAGTCAGAGATGCCCCGGAATGCGAGCACCTGCAGGCAATCAAATCATCAAAGATGCAGAGAGAGAGGTAACTCCAGGTTAAAGAGGTGTGAATTGTCCCAAGCCAGTTCAGTCGGTAGGCCTCTGCAAGTCCAGGCTTGTTGGTGGGGGCCGAATGTAATGCGACATGAATCCCAGATCCCGGTTGAGTCCGCATTCATGCGTGCGGAACTTAGCTATAAGTTTTTGCTCAGCAATTTTGCGTTGTCGCGGCAGATACGGAGGAATTCATCAGGCGAATGAGGCTCCGGGAATTCTTCCACAGACCCCAAGAGGCCGACAGCGAACCCAGGGACACGACCAATGAACCGGAACAGCAGACCGCGAGATCTGCAGTGCAGCAACCGAAAAGGAAAGAGTCAAATTGGACCCCTCCGGAAGGCCGCTGCCCTAGACTCGACATGTATGCTCAAGCCGTCAGAAGTCGTGTCAATGCCAGATTCATCACTCGCAATCACAAGGCAGCCTCAAACGTCACCCAAGCACAACGCAACGCCATCCGCACTCTCAAGACCAACCGCAACATCGTCATCAAACCAGCAGACAAAGGAGGGGCCACCGTCATACTGAACAGAACAGACTACTGCAAAGAAGTATACCGACAACTCGACAACCAGGAACACTACAGGCAGTTACCCGCAGATCCAACCAAGGAACACATCCGCCAACTCAGCAGACTGATCAAGACCTTAGATCCAGACCTTCAGAACACCCTACGTGCTCTCATCCCACGTAATCCCCGCATTGGAGATCTCTACTGCCTCCCGAAAATACACAAGGCCAACACACCAGGCCGTCCTATCGTTTCAGGCAATGGGACCCTGTGTGAGAACCTCTCTGGCCACATCGAGGGCATCTTGAAACCCATCGTACAAGGTACACCCAGCTTCTGTCGCGACACGACGGACTTCCTACAGAAACTCAGCACCCATGGACCAGTTGAACCAGGAACATTCCTCGTCACAATGGATGTCTCGGCACTCTACACCAGCATCCCCCATGACGACGGCATTGCTGCAACAGCCTCAGTCCTCAACACCGACAACTGCCAATCTCCAGACGCAATTCTGCAACTCATCCGTTTCATTCTAGACCACAACGTCTTCACCTTCGACAACAAATTCTTCATCCAGACGCACGGAACAGCCATGGGGACCAAATTTGCACCTCAATATGCCAACATCTTCATGCACAAGTTTGAACAGGACTTCCTCACCACACAGGACTTTCAACCGATGCTATACACCAGATACATCGATGACATTTTTTTCCTTTGGACCCACGGCGAGACATCACTGAAACGACTACACGATGACATCAATAAGTTCCATCCCACCATCAAACTCACCATGGACTATTCTCCAAATTCAGTTCCATTCTTGGACACACTCGTCTCCATCAAGGACGGTCACCTCAGCACCTCGCTTTACCGCAAGCCCACAGATAATCTCACGATGCTCCACTTCTCCAGCTTTCACCCGAAACACATTAAAGAAGCCATCCCCTATGGACAAGCCCTCCGTATACACAGGATCTGCTCAGACAAGGAGGAGCGCAACAGACACCTACAGATGCTGAAAGATGCCCTCGTACGAACGGGATATGGCGCTCGACTCATTGATCGACAGTTCCACCGCGCCACAGCAAAAAACCGCACCGACCTCCTCAGAAGACAAACACGGGACACCACTGACAGAGTACCCTTCGTCGTCCGTACTTTCCTGGGGCGGAGAAACTACGACATCTTCTTCGCAGCCTCCAACACATCATCAGCGAGGATGGACATCTTGCCAAGGTCATCCCCACACCCCCACTACTGGCCTTCAAACAACCGCGCAACCTCAAACAAACCATTGTTTGCAGCAAATTACCCAGCCTTCAGAACAGCAACCACAACACCACAAAACCCTGCCAGGGTAATCTCTGCAAGACATGCCAGATCATCGACATGGACACCACCATTACACGTGGAAACACCACCCACCAGGTACGCGGCGCATACTCGTGCGACTCGACCAATGTAGTCTACCTCATACGCTGCAGGAAAGGATGTCCCGAAGCGTGGTACATTGGCGAGACCATGCAGACACTGCGACAACGAATAAACGGGCATCGTGCGACTATCAACAGGCAGGACTGTTCCCTTCCAGTTGGGGAACACTTCAGCAGTCAAGGACATTCAGCCTCTGATCTCCGGGTCAGCATTCTACAAGGAGGCCTTCAGGAGACGCGACAACGCAAAATTGCTGAGCAAAAACTTATAGCTAAGTTCCGCACGCATGAATGCGGACTCAACCGGGATCTGGGATTCATGTCGCATTACATTCGGCCCCCACCAACAAGCCTGGACTTGCAGAGGCCTACCGACTGAACTGGCTTGGGACAATTCACACCTCTTTAACCTGGAGTTACCTCTCTCTCTGCATCTTTGATGATTTGATTGCCTGCAGGTGCTCGCATTCCGGGGCATCTCTGACTGTGTCTATATAAACATTTCTGGAACAAGCCTTTCCATTCACCTGAAGAAGGAGCCGTGCTCCGAAAGCTCGTGTTTGAAACAAACCTGTTGGACTTTAACCTGGTGTTGTAAGACTTCTTACTATATTCATTGGAGTTGAGAAGAGTGAGAGGGGATCTCATGGAAAATTACAAAATTCTAACAGGATTAAACAGTGTAGAGTCAAAAAGAATGTTCCTGATGGTGGGAGAGTCCAGAATTAGAGGTCATAGTTTGAGCATAAAGGGTAAATATTTTGGGACTGAGGTGAGGAGAAACGTCTTCACCCAGACATTAGTGAATCTGTGGAATTCGCTACCACAGAAAGTAGTTGAGGCCAAAACTTTGTGCAATTTCAAGAAGGGATTAGATACAGCTCTTGGGCCTAAAGGAATCAAGAGATATGGGGGGGGGAGGGGGAGGGGGGGGGGGGGGGGGGGAAGGCGGATCAGGATATTGAATTTGATGATCAGCCATGATAATGAATGGTGGAGTAGGCTCGAAGGGCTGATTGGCTTGCTCCGGCTCCTATTTTCTACGTTTCTATGTTTAGGGGAGAAAAAGGAAAAAAGTATCAAATTAGGGGAATTGTATTTTGTTATTGAATGATTGTTTGCTGGTTGTTATGTATGCCCGATTTGAATAAAAATATTATTTTTTAAAAAAACATTCCCCGGCTTTTGCATGTAACTTTGGTCTTTAAACTTTTTCTCATCACATATTTATAGATGCTTTTACGGTCAGTTTCTATGTTCCCTGCAATTTTACCCTCGTACTCCATTTCCCCCCCCCTCTTGATCAAATTTTTTGCCCTCTTTTTGTTGAATTCTAAAATGTCCCCAATCCTCAGCTTGCTGCTGTTTCTGCAATTTTAAATGTCTCTCCTTTGGATTTAATATTATCCCTAATTCCTTATGTAAGCCGTGGTGGAGCCATATTTCCTCTTTTATTTTTCCCTAGACAGGAATAAATAATTGTTGTAATTTATGCACATCATCTTTAAATATAAACCATTCACTATTCATCATCCATCCCTTTAGTAAGGTTCTCTGATCTATCCTTGTCAATTCACACCTCATAGTTCCCTTTTATTTAGATTCAAATCTTACTTTTGGATTCAACTACTTCCATCTTAATGAAAAATTCTATCATATGCTTGCTCTTTCTCAAGGAAATTATTAATTAATCCTTTCTCATTACACAGGCACCCAGACTAGAATAGCCTATTTTCTGGTTGGTTCCTCAACGTATTGATCTAAAAAAAACATGTACATACTCCAGGAACTCCTCCATTGCTACTTTGGTTTGTCCAATCCATATGTAAATTAAAAACACCCACAATTACAGGTGTATCCTTATTGCACACACTTTGATTTCTTGTTTAATACCTTCCTTTACATATTCACTAATGTTTGGGGGCCTATAGACAACCCCAAAAATGTTTTCTGCTCCTAAGGTGTTTCTTATCTCGACCCACACAGATTTTCATGATTTTCTAAGCCAATATTCTTCCTCACTATTTAATTGATTTCTTCCTTTACTATCTGCAACCTACCTTCTTATCCCTTTTTGTCTGTCCTTCCTAAATAATGAATACCATTGGATGTTCAGTTCCTATCCTTGGTAACCCTGCAACCATGTCTCTGTAACTATATCAAAACCATTAAAATTTATTTGAGCTGTTAATTCATCTATTGTGAATGCTTCATGCATTAAGACACAAAGCCTTTAGATTGCATTTTAGCCTTATTAGTTATCTTTGATTTTTTTGCATCATGGATCCATTTTTTTATTGCTCTTGTTTTTTCTGCCTTCCACGTTCGTTTCTTACATTTCTGTCTTTTGTTTCTATCCCGTCCTCTGTCTCCTTGCTCAGGTTCCCATCACCCTGCCATTCTAGTTTAAACACTCCCTGACATTTCGAGCAAATACCCCCTGAGGACATTGGTCTGATTCTGTCTGGATACAACCCGTCCTGCTTGTATAGGTCCCACCTTCCCCAGCACCAGTCCCAAAGTCCCAGGAATCCCTCCCTCATACACCATTTCTCCAGCTACTTATTCATCTAGTATATCCAGTTATTTTTACTCTTGCTAGCATATACACTCTTTGAAGTCCTACATTTTAATTTGCATCAAAACTCCCTAAATACTGCTTGTAGGATCTCATCGCTTTTTCTTACCAATGTTGTTAGTACTGACATGTATCATGACCACTGGCTTTTCACCCTTCCCCTAAAGAATGCCCTGCATCCTTGTCTCTGGCTCCAGGAAGGTGGCACATGGTCCTGAAGTCTCTTTTGCAGCCGCATAAATGGCTGTCTGTTCCCGTTACTATTGAATCCCCTATCATATGGCCCTGTCATTGTTCTTCTTCCCCTCTTTGCAGCAGAGCCACCCATGGTTTCATGGACTTGGCGTCTGCTGTTTCACCAGAAAAGTCCCCCCGCCCTGGCTCCCGGAACAATATTTAAAATAGTATATTTGTTGGAAAGGAGGCCAGACACGGGTAGATGCTGAGAGCCTTCCTCGAGTCTGCCTGGTGGCCACTCATCGACTTTCTCCTTGTTCGGTCTTTACCTGCAGTATGACCATCTCACTGAATGTGCTGTACATGACAATATCAGCATCACAGATGCTCCGCAATGAGTTCACCTGCCTCTCCAGATCAGAAATATAGTTCACTAGTAGCTGCATTTGGACACAGTTCCAGACCGCCAGGGACATTGAAAGTGTCCTTGACTTCCAACATAGAGCAGGAGGAGCACATCATGGTCTGCTGCCACTTCCCTTCAGATTAAGCTGGTTAGTTACTCCCATTAAAGTAGACTGATAATGCTAGGGTCCTTATTTCATTCAACACTTCTGCTACAATGCAAATAAACAGTGATCTTTATTGCTACTTTATGTCTTAACCTTACTTCCCTTACACTAGGCCCTAACTTCCTCAGTAAGATCAAGTATAGCTACTTGTTTAAAGCAGTGTTAATCAATCTAGGGGTCATGGCGGGCAGGCTGTGGACTGGTGTAAAATGGGTCATCAAAAATGATCCCCAAATATTGCCTAATCATTTTTTCGTTTTTTCTCTGGGTAAATTCACACTGCAGTACAATGTATGGTCACATGAGGCTGATAAAGAAGCTGGTGCCGTGGACTTTCTTCCCTCTTTGGTGGTATTTCCTGCTATTCTGTGTTGGGATCTGTACTGTTTTTGAATTCAGTGTTTTACTTACAAAGCCCGTGCATCCATTATCGTTCTCTCTGTTAACTCAAAGGAACAGCCTCCTACAAGCCCCGTTTCCACTCCCTTCACTTCTGAATAGTCTCTCCACACCGGCTCTTGTCCATCAAATTGCTAAAGGGCAATTTTTTTCATCATTTCCCCTGCCGCTACCCACCCCCTCTTCCCAGTTACTCGTCCCCAAGCATCTGCCACTGACATGTAGCTACATGGGCTCGATCAGCTGAATTGGTTCCTATACCACAAAGACCTTTGCATCTACCTCTATTGAGTCTTCAATTGTACACCAAGGATGGCATTAGCTGGCGACTAAACTACACTCATGTATACAGGAGCTGGTAAAATGTTGCAGGTGTATGGAATGGAATGTGTCTCCAAAGATTTGCATATTGGTCAGCTGAGTTGTACACTGCATTTTTTAAAGCATGTTTTCGGTCTGTTACGTATTTGCTTGGGAAACAGTACAGGCAGGCACCAGTGACATTCTGTCTGACCATGTTTTTGGTTCAGCAGTTAGGGCGCCTGTTTCTAAAATGGAAATTTTGGAGTTTAATTTCCTATCAAGGTTATGTTACGATTTGAAAGAGTGAACATGACATTATTAAGATTATGCAATATTGGACCTATTAATCCTTCCAGCCTTTGCATGCTATTATCCAAATGCTCACAATGGGTGTAAAGATACAATATAATCAAATATCCTGAGTTACGCCCTTTAGCAATTTGTCAGTGTAGAGCTGTCCTTCACAGCCGCTCAATTTACTATTTTTACATTTAATAATACAGAAGTGCCAAGAATGAATGTGACATTTTAAAAAGTAACTGGAGAATCTATTGTGAACAATGCATTTTGTAAAAGTGAGACTCTGGGGAAAAACACTGGTTTAAATTATATACATTTTTCCAATTGTTAGCAATTTGTAGACAAACCCTAACAACATTTCTTATTAGCCAATGAACTTACCTTTTTCCTGTGATGTCACTTTTTGTTTCTTTTCAACAAGAACAAGAGAACAGCACATTCTTCCCACTGCCTCACTGTGATGCTGACTGCCGGACACTCTTCCCACTGCCTCACAGTGACGCTGACTGCAGGACACTCTTCCCACTGCCTCACTGTGATGCTGACTACAGGACACTCTTCCCACTGCCTCACAGTGACGCTGACTGCAGGACACTCTTCCCACTGCCTCACTGTGATGCTGGCTGCAGAACACTCTTCCCACTGCCTCACTGTGATGCTGACTGCAGGACATTCTTCCCACTGCCTCACTGTGATGCTGACTGCAGGACACTCTTCCCACTGCCTCACTGTGATGCTGACTGCAGGACACTCTTCCCACTGCCTCGCTGTGATGCTGACTGCAGGACACTCTTCCCACTGCCTCACTGTGATGCTGACTACAGGACACTCTTCCCACTGCCTCACAGTGACGCTGACTGCAGGACACTCTTCCCACTGCCTCACTGTGATGCTGACTGCAGGACACTCTTCCCCTGCCTCACTGTGATGCTGGCTGCAGAACACTCTTCCCACTGCCTCATTGTGATGCTGACTGCAGGACACTCTTCCCACTGCCTCACTGTGATGCTGGCTGCAGAACACTCTTCCCACTCCCTCACTGTGATGCTGACTGCAGGACACTCTTCCCACTGCCTCACTGTGATGCTGACTGCAGGACACTCTTCCCACTGCCTCACTGTGATGCTGACTGCAGGACACTCTTCCCACTGCCTCACTGTGATGCTGACTGCAGGACACTCTTCCCACTGCCTCACTGTGATGCTGGCTGCAGAACACTCTTCCCACTGCCTCATTGTGATGCTGACTGCAGGACACTCTTCCCACTGCCTCACTGTGATGCTGGCTGCAGAACACTCTTCCCACTGCCTCACTGTGATGCTGACTGCAGGACATTCTTCCCACTGCCTCACTGTGATGCTGGCTGCAGGACACTCTTCCCACTGCCTCACTGTGATGCTGACTGCAGGACACTCTTCCCACTGCCTCATTGTGATGCTGACTGCAGGACACTCTTCCCACTGCCTCACTGTGATGCTGCCTGCAGAACACTCTTCCCACTGCCTCACTGTGATGCTGACTGCAGAACACTCTTCCCACTGCCTCACTGTGATGCTGGCTGCAGAACACTCTTCCCACTGCCTCACTGTGATGCTGACTGTGGGACACTCTTCCCACTGCCTCACTGTGATGCTGGCTGCAGAACTTTCTTCCCACTGCCTCACTGTGATGCTGACTGCGGGACACTCTTCCCACTGCCTCACTGTGATGCTGACTGCAGAACACTCTTCCCACTGCCTCACTGTGATGCTGACTGCGGGACACTCTTCCCACTGCCTCACTGTGATGCTGGCTGCAGAACACTCTTCCCACTGCCTCACTGTGATGCTGACTGCGGGACACTCTTCCCACTGCCTCACTGTGATGCTGACTGCAGGACACTCTTCCCACTGCCTCACTGTGATGCTGACTGCAGGACACTCTTCCCACTGCCTCACTGTGATGCTGACTGCAGGACACTCTTCCCACTGCCTCACTGTGATGCTGACTGCAGGACACTCTTCCCAATGCCTCACTGTGATGCTGACTGCAGGACACTCTTCCCACTGCCTCACTGTGATGATGACTGCAGAACACTCTTCCCAATCTCTGAGATCATGACTGATTTAATATGATAATCCTGAACTCCACTTTCCTGCCTTATCCCCATAACCCTTCATTCCCTCACTGATTACAAATATGTCTATCTTAGCCTTGAACATAATTAATTATCTAGCCTCTACAGTCCTCTGTGGTAAAGAATTCCACAGATTCATGACCCTGTGAGAGAAGAAATTCTTCTTCATATCTGAAATGGGTGACCCCTTATTCTGAGATTATGCCCTCTGGTCCTAAACTCTCCCACAAGGGGAAGCAGCCTCTCAGCATCTACCTTGCACAAACCCCCTAAAAATCCTAAATGTCTCAATAAGGTTGCTTCTCATCCTTCTGAACCCTAGTGAGTACAGGCCTAAGCTACTCAACCTCTAAGAAAATCCCCCCAAACCCTTTTCCCCACATACCCTGCATAAAATTTTCAATAAATTTTCCATTTTCTTCAATATAATTGTGGTTAGCTTAAAATAACATTGGTTTGTGTGCCTACATTTCGTGACTCATTGAGGACTTTTAATTATTATGATTCAGCCATAAAGGCCATGTTTTGGTGATAGAATGATAACACTGATGCCAAATGGCAGCAATATTGGTTTGTCACATCACAATTGTAAGTGGAAAGATCTAAATCAGTACTACTATAGTATCATAAACCAACCACTGTTTGCTTTTGTTAATGAGATTGTAACCCGCTAGTGTTTGGTTCACTTTGGGCTTTTGTTACATCTTTGACTGGTACACTACTCTGCATCATTGCCATTTTCCCATATAATTAATAATAATTAGGACATATGTAATCAAGATCAATTAAGACGGGAAAAATAGTGGATGACTATAAATGCTTCTGTAAGTATGTAAAAAGGAAATAATTAGTGAAGAAAAATGTAGGTTCCTTATAGTCTGAAATGGGAGAATTTATAATAAAGAACAAGAAAATGGGCAGAGCAATTAAACAACCAATTTAGTTGTCTTCATGGATAAAGACAAAAATAACTTCTCAGAAATGCTAAGCACCCAATCGTCTAGTGAGAAGGAGGAATTGAAGGAAATTAGTTCTACTAAAAAAAATAGATGCCAGAGAAATTGATGAGACTGAAAGCTGATAAATTCCCAAGGCCTGATAAACTACGTCCCAGGGCACTAAAGGAGGTGGCCATGGAAATAGTGGATGTGTTGGTTGTCATCTTCCAAAATCGTGTAGATTCAGGAACAGTCTCAGCAGATTGGACGGTGGCAAATCTAACTCCGCTATTTTAAAAAAAAAGGAGGGAGGGTGAAAACAGGGAATTACAGACCTAACATCATTAGTAGAGAAAATGCTGGAGTCACTTGTAAAGGATGTGATAATGGGAGACTTAGAAAATATCAACGGGATTAAAGAAGGTCAGCATGAATTTATAAAAGGGAAATTATGTTTGACAAACATACTGGAGACATTTGAGGATGCAACTAGTAGAAAAGATAAGGGTGAACTAATGGATGTGATCTTTTTGGATTTTCAGAAAGCTTTTGATAAAGTCCTAGATAAATAGGTTAGCTGAGGCCAAAACATGGTTGGCATTAACTCTTGTGGTGGTCTTGAGTGCTGTGGTAAAATGCACTTTTATTTATATTTATTTATATATATATATATATATATATATATATATATATTGTAGTCTTGAGCTAAGGCTGCAATGTCCTTCTCTTGGCTGACCAGGATTCTCTTCCACCTTTACTGACTGTCGTGGTGTGTTAGAAGGATTTGTAAGTTGATTCACAATCTGTTTAACCACATTATGAACCATTGAGCCATCCTTGGACATTGAGTCCCAGGGTGGGACTTGAAACTGGACTTCTAACTCCGAAGCAGGGATGCTACACAATGCATCACAAATCTCAATCACTCTTGTAAAAACATCCAAACTAAGCAGCAGAAATGGAAAAACAAAGGATGTGCAGATTCATTCTGATAATTTGTAGTGGACTGAATTTAAACTTGAGTGTGGAAGGCTACCATAATGAGTCACAGCAAATGTACTTTTGTCTGAATTTTCATCAGATATGTATGCCTTGATGTCTTTTTGCATTGTATTCAAGACTGGATTAAATGAAGAAAAGTGCAGGGATAATTGGACCAGAGCATGACGATATCAATAGGGGTCTTGGACCTGTCATGACTTCATGGATGATAGTACAAGCCTTGGCACTTTAGGAGCCAAGTAAGTGTGGTGTTCTGGAGTACAATGCTCAGTGACCCATTGAGGAATTGTGAAGGTCATGAAATTCTAGTGCAGATTTCAGTGAATGATGATGCCTTGGGCTGGCAGCCTGGAGTCTCTGGTACTGGATTCCAATCAGGCTTTTATGTATGGCTTCTATAAAATGGGGCTTCCATGCCACACATGTTAGCAAGTCACCAAATCAGACTAAAAAAAACACTACAATCTTCTGGCATGCTGGATTCCTCCCCCATTTATTGACTCACATCAATCACCAGCTCTCGTTGCCAAAAGGCTACACCACTGATCACATCCCAATTGAAAGGGTGAAAATAATGAGAAAGAAGCAGCGACACAAGGATAACAATTAATATTTTAAAAAGTATCCTCCAATTCATTGTGACACAGGAGAGCTACATATACTTCTGCATGATAAACTGGTTTATTTTCAAAGTAAGAAATAAATATTTGAGAAAACACCATTTTTCAGTACTGCTTTCTGGTCAAAATCCAGAGGAACATCTTTGAGAAGAAATACCAATTTTGAATCTTTTGATGTATTTGTACCTCAGTTGGATATTTCTCAAGAATCAAAACCCTATTTAGTTGATTAAGGAACTGATCTATTATCTTGTGTTTGAAGCAGCCTTTGTAGCAGGTGATTCTTAGCGACTCTTTGAACTCTATACCGGATTTGTACCAATTTTAATGTTGCCATTATGGTATCAGTTAGAAAAATTGATTTTAAGATGCAAAAAAATAATAAACTACTGTTTATGTAACAATAAATGATTAATGCGTTTTTCCTTCTCACTTGGGTTTAATATTGTATTCCAACGGTCTTTCTTGGAGCAGAAAGTTTACAGGGCCAATAAAACTAAAATCTTAATGTTTATCCCTTCCCGATTCCTTCATTCCTCTTATCCCACCTCATTTCTCTTTTTCTTGCACATACACATCAGTATATTCTGAGAGCACAATCATAATTAATACATTTTGCGTTGACGTGAATGCACTGTCTATTTCATGGAATATAGTTTGTAGCTTTGCATATTTGCCAAAAATGAATTGTTTTCACTGATGTAGGTTGCAAAATGGGACACTAAATTATAAATGGAACTTTTTTGAAAATATATGGAAACAGCATATTAAAGTTTTTAAATTATTGAATGGGGAATTTAATATATTTAGAATCTCATAAAATAATGGATTTTCAGAAACACAAACCTGGGGAACAAGCACAGCAGAAAAATTGATATAGAGTAACAGAAATGTATTTGAAGGTGGCACAGTGGTTAGCACTGCTGCCACACATTGCCAAGGACCCAGGTTCAATTCTGGCCTCTGGTGACTGTGTGGAGTTTACACTTTCCATGTCTGACTGGGTTTCCTCTGGATGCTCTGGCTTCTTCCCACCGCCTAAAGATGTGCAGGGTAGGTGGATTGGCCATGCTAAATTGCCCAGTGGTGTCCAAAAGGGGTTAGATGGGGTTACTGAGTTAGGGGGATAGGGTGGAGGTTGGGCCTACGTAGGGTGCTCTTTCCAAGGGGCAGTGCAAACGTGATGGGCCAAATTGCCTGCTTCTGCACTGTAGGGATTTTATAATATTAAAGAAGAATGTAAAATATTGCAATACAGATCAGTGTTTATTTGCTCTTTGTATTTCAAAAATTCCAAGTCCACTTTTGGTCATCATAAAATCTGTACAGTGTAGAAGGAGGCTATTTGGTCTTATCAAGTCTGCACCGACCCTCTGAAAGAACACCCCACCTAGGCTCACGCCCCAACCTATCCTCGGAACCCAGTCATCCCACCTAACCTTTTTGACAAAAAGGGCAATGTATCATGGTCAGTCCACTTAAACTGCACATCCTTGGACTGTAGGAGGAAACTGGAAACACCCGGAGGAAACCTACGCAGACACAGGGAGAATGTACAAACTCCACACAGAGAATGACCCAAGGCTGAAATTAAACCTGGGTTCCTAGCATTGTGAGGCAACAGTTCGAATCACTGTGTCACCCTGGCTATTTGTCCTGATTATTTATAGACCTATTTACTTAACATAATTCTTATGAATTTGCTCAGTTCATGCATGGGTGGGTTCTCCAAATAGTAAGTAAGGTATGAGATTCTTCTGCATTTCTGCAACCACTGTTTCTGTCACAGAAACAAGTTCATGTCCTTGTAAGATAGTTAGTATCTGTGACCTTACAGTCGTAGAAATGCTCTTCATAGTTACCATCCATTCATCACTTACTACCACCTGTTGGAATATTCAATTTTCTGACTTTATCAACTTTAAGACGGACAGACTTTTATGCCTCACCTATTTTATAATTACATCATGCATTTCATTTCTACTGAATCTGTAACCTGTGCACATTCTCTTGAAAGATAGCCTTTGTAAGGGCCCGTCCTGTTTTTTTCCTGCTTATTCCCGTATTTCCACTTTCTTTTACTTTTAAACAATTTTAGAGTACCCAATTCATTTTTGCCAATGAAGGGGCAATTCAGTGTGACCAATCCATCCAACATTTTTGGGTTGTGGGTGCAAAACCCACGCGAACATGGGGAGAATATGCAAACTCCACACGGACAGTGACCCAGAGCTGGGATTTAACATGGGACCTCGGCGCCGTGAGGCAGCAGGGCTAACCCACTGCGCCATCCTGCTGCCCTCCCTTTCTTTTACTTTTGTCATTACATTTTCGATCCATGAATGATTCCGGGACATCTGTCTTTACGACAGCCTGTATCTTTAATTCAAGCAGAACAAAGCAGTGGCCTGCACTTTTAATTTAAACAGGAGGTTGCAGAGGGCTAATGTATTTAGACTGGTGATTACAGATTGGCCAGTTCCAGTGATGACTTGGTTTGATTGATTTGGCTGATGGTCAATGAATGGGCTCAAAAGGCTGTGATCTTCCCGGTAACAGGTCGTGATTGGATCTGATCCAACTGGAATGTTTTCAGAGTTACGAGATTCCAGTTTGGTTTCACTTTTGATTCTGCAGCCTAGATGAAGGGATCTAACCAACTCTCTCCAAAATGATCCAACTAATTCTGTACCGAAGGCCACTGTGAAGGCTGGCTCTCTCGCCAGCAAGTCTGCATGTCGTTCTCTTGAGACTGCAGAGGCCTGAAGTCAAACCAAGAGCTGAAAGTAAGGTTTGATGTGAAATAAAGTGTCTCTACAGAAAGATATAGGTCTGAAAGTTAACCTTGAGCTGAAGCCCTAGTTTGATAAGAACTAAAGTGTTGCTCCTTCCTGCTGCCGGTGAATACTCAAGTTTGTGGCCTGCAAGGACCCTGAATGAATGATTCTGCAAGAAGACCATTAACAGCCATAAACCAGGGACTTGAATCACTAAGCGTGCTGAGAGTAAAGCGTGCTAAAGAACCACTATTTGAAGCAAAGACACGCATGACTTTCATCCTTATTATTTCTACCTCTTTCCATCTCCGTGTTTGTCTGTCTATGTGGTTCGAGGATGGGGTAGTTAAAGTGGGTCGTAGGTATTAGCTTGTTGTTAATCAGTTGTACTTACTGCATATTTTATGATAGTTCTTGGTATAAATAAACAGTAATTGTGTTTCAAGTTACAAACACGGTGACTGTAATTACTGGGCAGCCAGGTGCCAAAGACTTCAGGAATTATCGGTTAATTCACTTGTATTGTGACTCGCAGGCATGCGAGGCTGGGCAGTGTGTACTTGCCCAGGGTGGCATAACACATTGGAATTACACATTCACCCCATGATATTTAATTTTATTATCATTGCTGAATCCCCCACTGTTAACATCCTGGTAGCTTACCATTGGCCAAAAACTGAATTGGACTAGCCATATAAAACATTGCAGATGCAAAGCAGATTAGAGGCTAGGAGTTCTGTGTGAGTAACACCCCTTCTGACTCCCTAAAGCCTGTCCACCATCTGTAAGGCACAAGTCAGGAGTATGATGGAATACTCTACACTTAGCTGGATGAGTGCAGCTCCAGCTCGACACCATCCAAGAAAACGCAGCCCACTTGATTGGCACCTTATTCACAAATGTTCACTCCCTCCACCACTAACAAACAGTGGCAGTATTGCCTACATGATGCACTGCAGAGACTCAGCAAAGCTCCTGAGACAGCATCTTCCAAAGCTACTACCGCTACCATCTAGAAGGACAAGGGCAGCAGTCACATAGGAACACCATCACCTGAAAGTTCCAAGCCACTCACTAAGTTCCCCTGACTTGGAAGTATATCGCCGTTCCTTCGTGTCACTGGGTCAAAATCCTGGAACTAACTCCCTAACAGCAGTGTGGGTATATCTACACCACATGACTGCAGCGTTCAAAAATGCAGCTCATTTCAATGAAAATCGCTTATTGTCACAAGTAGGCTTCAAATTAAGTTACTGTGAAAAGCCCCTCGTCGCCACATTCCGGCGCCTGTTTGGGGAGGCCGGTGCGGGAATTGAACCCGCGCTGCTGGCCTGCCTTGGGCTGCTTTAAAAGCCAGCTATTTAGCCCTGTGCTAAACCAGCCCCTAGATGCAGTTAGCATGGGCATTAAATGCTTACCTAACCAGTGACACATCCCATGAATGAGTCAAACGATTTGATAAAATTCCTTCAACTGTTTTCCAAAATTGTCTCTATTACATATAGGAGGCAACGTTTGACAGCCAACTAAAAACAGATGTGGTTATTGCAATGCAGGATTAACGCACGCACATTCTTCAAATGGAAGTGTGGGGGAGGGGGGGGGGGGGTGAAGGCGGGGTGAAGGGCGGGGAGTCTCCAGGATAGTGCAGGAAGAAGTTAAATTATCTCTCAAGGGTTCAAGACAAGCTAATTTATCCTCAAATGCTGTATCCTTACAACAAAACTACCATCACAAGAATTCACCATCTCTCCCCCCCCGCCCCCGCCCCCGCCCCCGCCCACCTCGCTCACTCATCAGTCTTATCTATCAAGTAGCACTCGTACTCAAAATCATAGGACCATCTCTCCCACTTAACACAGCTGAGTCTCACACCCACATTTCACAATTTGCCAACATTGTTAGCTATTTATCCATGATGAGTATATCAGCGAAAGACATTACAAACAACTCACTGACACATTTTCCTCTCTCATAACAGCAGGCAGCAGTTGATTCATGTCCTCGCCCCAGTATTCACCATCATTGGAGTGACCAAGATGGAGAATCTAGCTAGTGACCAGGTTGAAAAAATTGAAGATGACATGTTAGTATTGAATCTTCCTTCTCACATTTCATTTCTCAGATCCCACAAATTATTCAAAATTATTCAGCCTGCAGATGGTTAATGATGCATCTCCTTGCTGCCCCCTGCCCTCACCACCCCACTACCCCCAACCTCACTACAGCCCTATTCATGTGTCTTTCCTCCATCAGATACATATCACGAAACTGCTGAAGGCACTGGATATGGCAAGGGCTGTAGGATGTAACAGCAGCCTGGCTGTAGTACTGAAGACTTGTGCTCCAGAAGTAGCCATGTCCGAGACCAGTTGTTCCAGAACAGCTACAACCCTGGCATCTGAATTGAGCAGTGTTGCAAGGTTAATTTTAGCTGTCAGGATATAGCATTTGAAGATGAATTAATTGGCGTTGACCATGAGAGAGGTAATTCAACTTCCTGCTCGGTCCTTGAGAATGGACTGCTTGTATGACAATGTGGAAAAATGCCCAGTGATACCATCTCTATGAAAAGCGAGACAAATCCCTTCTGGTCACTTACCACTTCATCAGTTTATTCACAACATAAACAGTGTTGTAAGATATCATTGACAGTTAAACAGCAGTTACTCGGAACCTTACTGACTCCTCACACACACAAACCCGTTATATCCTGAAATATACTCCTTTAGTATTTTTTTTTAAAATAATTTTTATTCAAGTTTTCACAAATTGTCAACAATAAAAATAAAGGGCAGCACGGTGGCGCAGTGGTTAGCCCTGCAGCCTCACGGTGCTGAGATCCCAGGTTCGATCCCAGCTCTGGGTCACTGTCCGTGTGGAGTTTGTACATTCTCCCCGTGTCTGCGTGGGTTTCGCCCCCACAACCCAAAAATGTGCAGAGTAGGTGGATTGGCCATGCTAAATTACCCCTTAATTGGAAAAAATAATTGGCTAATCTAAATTTAAAAAAATAAACAAAAATAACAAAGAAATAAGAACAACCCCCCCCCCCCCCCCCCCATATACACAAAGAATAAATTAACAAAGATAAACGATATAAACACAAATATACACACCCAATCAAGAAAAACAAACAAACCCTCATGGAACCCCCAACCCACCCCAAACTCCCCCCCCGGGTTGCTGCTGTTGCTGACCATCGCCTACCGCTCCACCAGAAAGTCAAGGAACGGTTGCCACCTCCTGAAGAACCCTCGTACTGATCCCCTTAAGGCGAATGTGACCCTCTCCAATTTAATAAATCCTGTCATGTCGTTAATCCAGGACTCCATGCCTGGGGGTCTCGCATCTTTCCACTGAAGAAGAATCCTTCGCCGGGCTACCAGGGACACAAAGGCCAACATACCGGCCTCTTTCGCCTCCTGCACGCACACCTCCTCTGCCACCCCAAATATTGCGAGCCCCCAGCTCGGCTCAACCCTGGATCCAACCACCCTTGACATTGTCTCTGCTACGCTCCCCCAGAAGACCTCCAGTGCTGGGCACGCCCAGAACATGTGGGTATGGTTTGCAGGCTCCCTGAGCATCTAACACATTTGTCCTCTCCCAAAGAACCGGTTCAACCTTGCCCCGGTCATGTGCGCCCTATGCAGCACTTTGAATTGTATTAAGCTGAGCCTCGCGCAAGAGGAGGAGGAATTTACCCTCCCCAGGGCATCCGCCCAGGTCCCCTCGTCGATCTCCTCACCCAAATCCTCCTCCCACTTACCCTTCAGGTCCTCCACCGAGGCCTCCTCCTCCTCCTGCATCACCTGACACATTGCCGATATCCTCCCCTCTCCAACCCATGTCCCCGAAAGCACCCTGTCCTGGACTCCTCGTGGCGGCAGCAGTGGTAACTCCACCACCTGTCGCCTAACAAACGCCCGTACCTGCATATATCTGAAGGTGTTCCCTGGGGGGAGGCCGAACCTCCCCTCCAGCTCACCCAGACACGCGAATTTCCCGTCCACAAACAGGTCCCCCATCCTTTTAATGCCTGCCATGTGCCAACTCAGGAATCCTCCATCCATTCTCCCCGGGATAAACCGGTGGTTCCCCCGTATCGGGGACCACACAGAGGCCCCCACCTCCCCCTGTGCCGTCTCCATTGCCCCCAAATTGTGAGGGTAGCCGCCACCACCGGACGCGTGGTATACCTCGTTGAAGGAAGCGGCAGCGGAGCCGTCACCAGTGCCTCCAGGCTCGTGCCCACACAGGACGCCATCTCCAACCTCTTCCATGCCGCACCCTCCCCTCCATTACCCGCTTGTGTATCATCATCACGTTGGCGGCCCAGTAATACCCACCGAGGTTAGGCATTGCAAACCTCCCCCCCCCCCCCCCCCAATCCCTGCTCCGCTCCAGGAACACCCTTCTCACCCTCGGGGTCTTCTGCGCCCACACGAACCCCATAATGCTCCTGTTGACCTGCCTGAAAAAGGCCTTAGGGAATCAGGATTGGGAGGCATTGGAACAAAAACAAAAATCTTGGGAGCACCGTCATTTTGACTGACTGCACCCTGCCCACCAGGGAGAGTGGCAGCACGTCCCACCTCTTAAACTCCTCCTCCATCTGCTCCACCAGCCTCGTGAAGGTAAGCCTATGTAAGGCCCCCCAGCTCCTAGCTACCTGTACCCCCAGGTACCTAAAACTCCTCTCCGCCTTTTTCAACGGGAGCTCACCAATCCCCTCACCTGGTCCCCTGGGTGCACTACGAACAGCTCGCTCTTCCCCATATTGAGCTTGTACCCGGAGAAATCCCCACACTCCCTAAGGATCCTCATCACCTCCGGCATTCCCCCCCCCTTCCCCAAAACCGGGTCCGCCACATACAACAGTAGGTCATCCGCATATAACGACAGCCGATGCTCCCCCCCCCCCCCCGCATCTTTCCCCTCCAGTTCCTCTACTCCCTCAGCGCCATGGCCAGGGGTTCAATTGCCAGCGCAAAGAGCACGGGGTACAGGGGACACCCCTGCCTCGTCCCCCGGTGCAATCGGAAATACTCTGACCTCCTTCTGTTCGCAGTCACACTTGCCACCGGGGCCTCGTATAGCAAACTCACCCACCTGACGAACCCCTCCCCAAACCCGAACCTTTGCAGCACCTCTCACAGGTATCCCCATTCCACCCTATCAAAGGCCTTCTCCGTATCCATCGCCACCACTATCTCCGCCTCCCCTTCCACTGCCGGCATCATTATAACATTTAAGAGCCTCCGTACATTAGCATTCAACTGCCTCCCTTTCACAAACCCCGTTTGATCCTCATGTATGACCTGTGGCACACAGTCCTCTATCCTCATGGTCAGTATCTTTGCCAACAACTTTGCATCTACATTTAAGAGTGAGATCGGCCTATATGACCCACACTGTAGGGGATCCTTGTCCTGCTTCAAGATCAAGGAGATCAGCGCCCTCGCCCTAGGCATTGTTGGGGGCAGAGCCCCCCCTTCCCTTGCCTCGTTGAAGGTCCTTACCAACAGCGGGCCCAGCAGGTCCGAATACTTCTTGTAGAATTCAACCGGGAACCCATCTGGCCCCGGTGCCTTCCCCGTCTGCATGTTCCCTATCGCTTTGACCAACTCCTCCAGTCCAACCGGCGCCCCCAACCCCGCCACCTGCTCCTCCTCTACTCTCGGAAACCTCAGTCGGTCTAGGAAGTGACCCACCCCTCCCTCCCTCCACTGCGGGCTCAGATTGGTACAGTTCCTCGTAAAAGCTCCTAAAGATCCCATTGATACCCACCGCACTTCGTACCATGCTCCCTCTTCCGTCCCTAACTCCCCCAATCTCCCTGGCTGCCTCCTCCGTATACTGGGGGACCCACTGGGCGTAATAAGAGAAGAATCCCAGGCACCTCTTGAGGGCCCTGGGACAATGAGGGAGAGGGAGTTGTAAGAGTTGCATACGGTCCTGGTCGGGGCAAAGGACTGCGTTTTCCACGACATAGCCGAGGATGGCTAGTCTGGTAGTGCGGAAAACGCATTTCTCCTTATTGTAGGTGAGATTGAGTTTCTGGGTGGTTTGGAGAAATCGGTGGAGGTTGGCGTTGTGGTCCTGCTGATCATGGCCGCAGA
Source organism: Scyliorhinus canicula (assembly GCF_902713615.1). Lineage (NCBI taxonomy): Eukaryota > Metazoa > Chordata > Chondrichthyes > Carcharhiniformes > Scyliorhinidae > Scyliorhinus > Scyliorhinus canicula. The sequence goes on along the minus strand of NC_052147.1, from coordinate 164,952,137 downwards.
TGGTGACTTTGTCCAGGTATGGAAACATGGCCCGCAGCCCGTACTGGTCCACCATTCGGTCCATTGCTCGTTGGAACACCGAGACCCCATTCGTGACGCCAAAGGGAACCCGGAGGAACTGGAAGAGGCGGCTATCTGCCTCGAACGCCGTGTAGTGGCGGTCCTCCGGGCGGATTGGGAGCTGGTGGTAAACAGACTTCAGATCCACCATGGAGAATATGCGGTACTGGGCGATCTGCTTGACCATGTCTGCAATTCTGGGAAGGGGGTACACATCGAGGTGCGTGAACCGGTTAATAGTTTGGCTGTAATTAACCACCATCCGGAACTTTTCCACGGTCTTGACGACCACCACCTGAGCTCTCCAGGAGCTATTACTGGCCTCTATGACTCCCTCATGTAGGAGCCGCTGGACTTTGGCTCTAATAAATACCCTGTCCTGCAGGCTATACCGCCTGCTGCGAGTGGCTAGGGGTTTACAGTTAGCCGTTAGGTTAGCGAAGAGTGGAGGGGGGGGTCGATTTTTAGAGTCGCTAACCTGCATATAGTGAGAGGAGGTAGGGGTCCGCCGAAGCTGAGTGTGGGCCTCTTGAGGTTGCATTGGAAATCGGGCCCGAGTAAGAGTGGGGCGCAGAGGTCGGGGAGTACGTACAGCTGGAAATGAGAGTAGCTGGCACCCTGAATCGTTAAGGTCGCGACAGTGCGCCCTTGTATTTGGACCGAGTGCGAGCCCGAGGCAAGGGAGATAGTTTGCCGTGCAGGGAAGATAGGGAGCGAACAGGGTCTTACCAGGTCAGGATGTATGAAGCTCTCGGTGCTCCCGGAGTCGAAGAGGCACGGTGTCTTGTATCCGTTTATTTGAACGGACATCATCGAGCTCTGGAGGTGCTTCGGACGTGACTGGTCCAACATGACTGCGTTGAGTTGCGGGTAGTCGGCAGCTCGATCAGCAGTGCTGGAGTGGCCCCGTGATGACTGTCCGCTGAGGTCGTAGTCGTCAGGGTGAACATCGGGTGATGGCCAAGATGGCGGCCCCCGTTGATCGCACGTGGCGGGTGATGAAGAAGCTGGCGTCCAAGATGGCCGTCCCCGTGGATCACACTTGGCGGGTGGCGAGGAAGATGGCGTCCAAGATGGCGGCCCCCATGACTCGCACATGGCCGGCCGTGTGGGGGAGGATTGCCAAGATGGCGGCCCCCATGAGTCGCACATGTCGGGTGGAGTCGGCAGATATGCTGCAACGTTGCGGGGCCTGCGGGCCTGCGAATTGGGGGAGCAATTGTTCTGGACTGCGGGGGATTTAGAGGGTTTCGATTTCGCCAGACATACTCTGGTATAATGTCCTTTTCGACTGCAGGTCGCGTTGCGGGCCGGGCAGTGCTGCTGTGGGTGTTGGGGCTGGCCACACAAATGGCACGCTGGTGCTCCATAGTGAGTGGGTGGCTGCACTGTGCAGGCCTGGGGCAGTCGCTGGTCGGGGGTCCACGATGGAGTTGCTTGGTCCGCGGAGAATGAGTTTAGACTTCGGAACGTGACCACCATAGTAGTTGCTAGCTCTACCATGTCCTCCAAGTTCTGGGCCCCTTTCTCGAGTAGTCGCTGGCGCACATAGTTAGACCGGAGCTCCGCAACGTACACATCACGGACAGTGAGTTCCATATGCTGGGAGGCCGTTACAGCCTGAAAGTTGCAGTCCCGAGCAAGGGCTTTTAAGTCACGCAGGAAGTCCTCTAGTGACTCTGCGGGGCGCTGGCAGCGGGTAGTGAAAATGTGCCGCGCGTAGACCTTGTTTACCAGCCGCACGTACCATCAGTCGAGCATAGCAAGCGCCTCAGTATAGGAGTCGGTACAATTGAGTTGCGTAAAGATGCGATGGCTCACCCGTGCGTGCAGTAGGCTGTGTTTCTGCTCCTCTGTCGTCTCGGAGGTGCTCGATTCAGCCAGGTAGGCCTTGAAACACCGAAGCCAGTGAAGAAAAATTTCCTTCGCCTCTGCAGCCTGCGGGTCGAGTTCTAGTCGATCAGGTTTGAGGGCTGATTCCATAGTAGTTTTCTTAAGTCTATTAAATTGATGTGACCATCAATTCACTGGGAACATGATTGGAAGTAAACTGTGGTTTTAATAGACTGACAACTGAGCCTGCCTGCGACCAGAAGAACTGAGGGCAGGCTCACACGGCTGCAGCACTTTATACTTCTGGTAGTGGGAGGGGCCATGGGTGGAGCCGGCGGTGGAGCCCTGTACAAACTCCTCATCTCCCCCTGTGGGAAGAGCCGCACAACGGCTCACAGACAGAGCCCACAAGGACACAATACAATACAGTGTGAATACAGAGCCCACAAGGACACAATACAATACAGTGTGAATTACATTCACCACACTTCCCACACCGGGAAACGTCGAACAAGCGCCGTTGCGGGCTCTAAAAAGAGCCCAAAAGTCCTTTGCTAGCGGGAGCTGCTGAACGTGTGACTTAGCTCCGCACAGCCACAACCGGAAGTCCCCACTCCTTTAGTATTCACCCACACGCTACAATATATTGGGGGCAAGACAAAAAGAAGAAATGGAAACTGAGCTTCTGGAGTGTGAAAACCTGACTTCAACAAAAGATAGACCCCCTCCTCCAGCGCAGAACTGCTCTGATTGACAGGATGCTATATCGATACATTGGGATGGATCTTGCAGTTTCTGGATCATCGAAGATGGAAGTATGACCCAAGGTGTGCATCGGGATCCCGCAGAAGTGCTGATGAGCTGAACTCTGTGGAAATTGCCCAGGGGGCTGGAAATTCTGATGGGCCATTCCCCTGCTGCCCGGAATCATCTGCGGAAGTCTCCAACTCTGACTTAGAGTCAGAGACTTTAGACCAGGGGTGGGCAAACTATGGCCCGTGGGCCGCATGCGGCCCGCCAAAGGTCTTTATGCGGCCCACCAAGTCATTAAAAAAAATTAAACAATTTTTTTTTTTTTTTTTAAATTTTTAATTATTTTTTTTAAGGTTAATGGGGGGGGCTGTTGGGTTACTTACTGGTATAGGGTGGATACATTGACTTGAGTAGGGTGATCATTGCTCGGCACAACGTCGAGGGCCGATATGTTCTATATGAGGCGCCCAGAATCATAATCGGGTGAAGTAATTATTTTACTTAATATACTATGCGGCCCTTTAAAATTGTGAATTTCTGAATGTGGCCCTTGCACGGAAAAGTTTGCCCACCCCTGCTTTAGACAGTTCTGTGCCTGAATAGTTACTCAGTGAATGTTAGATAGCCAATCCTATTATAATGCCGGGGTAACTACAGAACTGTCCTGATTACTCGCTTGTCAATTCCCCACTGATGCTTGTGTCCCCAGTCACCTGACTATCTCACCCAACTACACATGACTACCTCAAATAGATTTAATTACCGACTACCCCCGGACCACTTAGCTACTCACCCACCTCCCACCCCCACACTTACCTGAGCCACCTACACATCCCAGCACCCTGTCCATTCACTCATTCATCCTTTCACCCAATTACTAACATTCACATTGGACATTTAAACTTACAACAGCTATTGCTATAAAAAAGGATAATGCCCAGTCTTTCCAAACCCCAACCCTTCCCACCAAAACTCTGATGCTATTCCGCTACAATGGATTTCGCTGATGGACTAATACACAGTTCTTGAGAAGCAGGACCTGGAAGATCCGGCCAAAAATACTGAGCTGCTTTAGGGCGTGGAGAAATATGCCCACAATGCCGCTTCATGGAAGATCTGGGCAATATTGACATTGCTGTTTTAAGCAAAGCCCACCGTGTAGAGGCGGATCAGCTAACACATCTACCAGCATGCCATACATTCTTCTAGATAGACAAGACAAAAAGTGAGAGGTTAGGGACAGATGTCCACTTTGCTATTGAGTCTGCTATCACAAAATGTCTGATACTCCCCCTAGGGGCATAACCATCTGTCTCATGATGCTTTGCCTATCTCTCATCAACAGCAATAATGTGATGATTATCACTGCATACTCTCCAGAAATGACCAGTCTTGAGAATACCAAGTTATAGGAGGATATTGACAGAGCCATTGCAAATACCCCAGAGGAGGATAATCTTATTGCGATGGGGTCTTCTGTGTAATGTAGGAGCTGACTATCAGGCTTGCAATGGTGTCCTGTGAAATCAAGGTGTGCGGAATTGCAACCGCAGTGACCTGCTTCTCTTGAGTCTTCACTCCCACTAGAATATGTCAATCACCAACACCAGCGTTAGACAGAAGATAAAGTACGAAAACACTTGGACACACCGAAAATCTGAACATTGGCATCAGATTGACTTTATCATCACCTGGTGGAGAAACATTAAAGATGATATGATCACTAGATTCATGAAAGCGGCAGAGTGATCTGGAGACCACAAGGTGCTCCATTCCAAGAATAAATTTACTAAGTTTTTCATATATTCTTTCACTAGATATGGATGTTGCTGGCTAAGCCATTATTTGTTGCTCATCACTAATTGCCTATGTGAAGGTGGTGGTGAGTTATCTTCTTGAAATGCTGCAGTCTGTGATGTAGGTACACCCACAGTGCTGCTAGGGAGGGAGTTGCTGCATTTGGACCCAGTGACAGTGAAGGAACGGCGATACCGTTTCAAGTCCGAATTATGTGTGGCTTGGAAGGGAACTTGCAGGTCATGGTGATGATCTCACAGAAAAGCTAACCTCCATGCATAAACCTCCAAAAAGTTAAACGTGCAGCAACTGGCTGCCTCATGAGCAATTCAGGTTCAGATTTAAAAAAAATAAATTTAGAGTACCCAATTGTTTCTCCCAATTAAGGGGCAATTTAACGTGGCTAATCGACCTACCCTGCACATCTTTGGGTTGTGGAGGGAGACCTACACAAACACGGGGAGAATGTGCAAACTCCGCATGGACAGTGACCCAGGGCCCGGATTAAACAAGGGTCCTCAGCACCGTGAGGCAGCAGTGCCAACCACTGCGCCACCGTACTGCCAGGTTCAGACTTGAGTAACAGCTGTCCTCCAAAGAAAGCCCAAGTGATCATATTAAAGTGGCATGGTCAATCTTCAAATCAACAGTTCTGGAAACTACTAATGATATCCTGGGTGTAGAGACAGGAAACCACTGAGTCTGGTTCATTGAAAACTGTAGCCAAGTTGAGAAACTGCTGTAGGAGAGAAATGTCAGATATGCTGCGTGGCTCGAAGCCATCTGCTGCAAAGATATAATTCCAAGAGAACACAAGGAATCTGCAACAGAAGCTGCAGAGAATACAAAGTGCATGGCAGACCAAACAGCACAACATGGGGAATTTCTGTAAAACTCTAAAGATTGGATATTGTCTCCCTCATGTGACTAATCAACTCTTTCTCCGTGTTGAAAGATAATTTCTAATGACAGACCGGACGGTGGGCTGAACACATTAGGGATGTGCTTAACCACACATTGACCATAAATGAAATAGCTATGGGTAAGCTTCCAGATTGGCTCAAATGTGACAATCTGGACAGCAAACCCTGGGTGTGATTCTCCCATTAGGCGGCAGAGTGTCCATGCCGTCGGAAACACCGTCGCATTTCACAACAGAGTGAACGGGCCGCTGGGAGTACCGAAGGGGCCAGTACGGCGCTGGAGCGGTTCATGCCGCTCCAGCCTCCCATCCCAGTGCAAACTGTGCACCGTGGGATCCGCGCATGCGCAGTGGCACTGGCGCCAACCCCCGCATGCGCAGTGGCCTCCCTCAATGCGCCTGCCCCGACGCAACATGGCTTGGGAATTCGGGGGCCGGCACGTAAGAAAACGGGCCCAGGGAGCGAGCGGCCGGCCCGCCAATTGGTGGGCCCGATTGCGGCAGGCCAGGCCCCATCGGAGGCTCCCCCGGGGTCGGAGGCTCTCTCACCCCCCCCCCCCCCCCCCAACCACAGGCAGCCCCCTGACCCTGTGCGCAGAGTTCCCACTGGCTGTGATCAGGTGTGGACAGCGGCGGTGGGCCTCTGCCTTTTAGAGCCGCTTCTCAGCCCATCTGGGCCGGATGCCGCACCAAACGCGCCGGTGCCAATGGCGCCAATTCTCCGCTCCATGGAGAATTGTGTGCCGCCGTTGGGTCGGCGTGGCGCGGTTCGGGGATTCTCCGGCCCGGCGTGGGTCTGGGAGAATCCTGTCCCCTATGTTTTGGAGGCTGACAAAGGCCTCAGATCGCTATCCTCAAGGGAAGCTCCAGGATGAGAAGGGATCCCAGGCGAAATCTACACAATCTGGGAGAACCCAGCTCGTCATTGAACTGGCAACATTATATTGAAGTATGGACGTTCTACAAATCACTCCTGATTGTGAGTTGGCAGTCCCAACAAAATCATAAATTCACCATTACCCATACTGTGGAAAGCCGTGCGGCTTTGCAGTCAGGCTCCACAGCCATATTAGAACGCACTATAGATGACTCTCAAAAAAAGGGAAGCCACGGACAGTGATGCTCATTCTGGGTTCTGCCAGGGTCACTTTGCTCCAGACTTCATTTGGGATTTGGTCCAAACATGGATGAACAAGCTGAATTCCAAAGGCAAGGTTAACAAGGTGGACATTAAAGCAACTTTTGACCAAGTGTGGCATCAAGGAAACCAAGCAAAACTGAAGTTAATGGGAATCGGGCAGAATTCCCCGCTTGTTGAAGCCATACTTAGCACAAAGGAAGATGGTTTTGGTTGATAGAGGCCAGTTATCTTTGTCCCAGGACATTTTGTAGGATTTCCTCGGCATTGCTCGAGGCCCAACCAGCTGAATCAATGATTGTCCCTCTACTATGAGATCAGAAATGATGACGTTCGCTGATGATTCAAGGTGTTCCTTACATTCGCAACTCCTCAGATACTGAAGCAGTCCTGCATGCAGCAAGATTGGACAAGGTGTACGTTAATACTGATAACTGATGAGTAACATTTGTGCCACAGAAGTGCCAAGCAATGACCACCTCCAACGAAAGAGAATCCAGTCATCTCCCCTTGGCATTCAGCAGCATTAGCATTGTTGAATCCCTCACTACCAACGTCTTTGTGGTTACCATTGATGAGAAAATTAACTGGACTAGCCATATAAATATGTTGGCTACAAGAGCAGGCGTGAGGCTGGGAATTAGTAACTCACCTCCTGACTCCCCAAGGCTTGTCCACCATCTTCAAGTCCATTAGGGAAGGATTTCTGCAACCTTGCCTGGTCTGGCGACACCTGAGTCCAGAACCACAGCAATGTAGTTGACTTTAAAACTATGCCCTCTGGTTATTGATCCCTCTACCAAGTAGAAAGGTTTCTTACCAGCTACCCTATCTATGTCCCCCATAATTTTGCACACTCCAATCAGGTCCCCCCTCTGCCTTCACTGCTCTCAGGAAAACGAATATTGCCTAACCAGTCTCGGTATCCAGCCTCGACTCTTCCTCCATCTGTTCCCCATATCTCGTTCCTACCAGTTCATTTTCCTGTTCTGCTTCTCCTTCCTTTCCTTCCCCAATCTCCCACTCTCTCCTCTGTTCCATGCAATATACTTAGTGTGCAACAGCCAGGAGGCCAGGACAAAATGTGCCATGTGCTCTGAAGAGTACTGCAGAGCTTTTCCACAGGGTTCACGAAGCAGAGCATTGTTTAAGCACCCCATTGGTGTGATTGATAATAAAGAACAAAGAAAAATACAATGCAGGACAAGGCCCTTTGGCCTGCCAAGCCTGTGCCGATCAATTTAAAAAAAACCTCTGCCCTATTCAGTCCATATCCCTCTATTTCCTCCCTGTTCATGGATCCATCCGGATGCCTCTTAAATGTTGCTCATCTGCCTGCTTCCACAACATCCTCTGGCAGCACGCTCCAGGCACCCACCACTCTGTGCATGAAAAACATACCCCGCACATCTCCCTTAAACATTCCGCCTCTCACCTTGAAACTGTGCCCCTTTGTAATTAACACTTCCACCCTTTGAAAATGCTTCTGACTATCCACACTGTCTATGCCTATCATAATTTTGTAGACCTCTATCAGCTCTCCCCTCAGCCTCCCTCTGTCTTTCCAGTGAAAATAATCCTAGTTTATTCAACCTCTTCTCATAGCCAACACCGTCAAGACCAGGCAACATCCTGGTGAACCTTCTTTGCACTCTCCAAAGCTTCCACGTCTTTTCGATAATGGCCTAACGAAGGTTTATATAGCTGCAAAATGATTTCCCAACTCCTGTACTCAGTGCCCCGGCTGATGAGTGCAAGCATGCCATATGCCTTCTTAACTACCTTGGCCACCTGTGTTGCCACTTTTGAAACTGTGGACCTGCACGCCCAGATCCCTCTGTATGTTAATGCTCCTAAGGGTTCTGCCATGTACAGTATAATTCATACCTCATTTTGATCCTCCAAAATGCATCACCTCGTATTTGTCCGGATTAAACTCCACCTGCCATTTCTGTGCCCAAGTCTCCAATCTTTCTATATCCTGTTGTATTATCTGACAATCCGCAGCTCTGACAATCCGCAGCACTATCAGCAACTCAGCCAATCTTCATGTCATCTGCAAACTTACTAATCAGACCACCCACATTTTCTTCCAGATCATTTGTATATCCTACAAACAACATAGGTCTCATCACTGATCCCTGCGGAACACCATTTGCTACAGATCTCCATTCAGAAAAACACACTTCCACCGCTAATCTATGTCTTCTATAACCAAGTTCTGTATCCATCTAGACAGCCCACTCCGAATCCCATGTGATTTTAGTTTTTGTACCAGTCTGCCATGTGTAACCTTATCAAATGCCTTCCTCAAGTCTATATATACTACATCCCTTATCATTTTTCTTTGTCACCTCTTCAAAAAACTCAATCAAGTTGGTGAGACATGATCTTCCCCATACAAACTATCTAGTCCATTTTCCTCCAAATACATATTCTGTATCTTTCCCAAAAGCTTCCCCACCACTGATGTCAGGCTCACCAGCCTATAATTTGCTGGATTGTCCCTGCTTCCTGTCTTAAACAAGGGAACAACATTGGCCATTCTCCAGTCCTCTGAAACTGCTCCTGTGGTCGAAGAGGATGTGAAGATATCTGTTAAGGCCCCAGTATTTCTCCTCTTGCCTCCTGCAGTAACCTGTGATCAATCCCATCCGGCCCCAGGGACTTGTCTACCTTAATGCAATTTAGCATACTCAACACTTCCTCCTTCGAGATATTGACGCTCTCAAGAGAGTTCACACACCTACCCCTGACCTCAACATCCTTCATGTCCTTCTCCTTGGTGAACATAGATACAAAGTACTCATTAAGGATTTCACCCACTTCCTGTGGTTCCATGTATAACTTCCCTCTATTGTCCTTAAGTGGGCCTACTCTTTCTCTTGCTACCCTCTTGCTCCTATTATATGCATAAAAAGCCTTGGCGTTCTCCTTGACCATGTTTGCTGAAAACATTTCATAGCCCCTTTTAGCCCTCCTAATTCCTTCATAATTTCACTGCACTCAAGGGCTTTGCCAGTTTTTGGACGCTTTGACCTATTGTATGTTTCCTTTTTCCTTTCGACTAAACTTACAATGTCCCTTATCATCCATGCCTGTCCTCTACTTCAATCGACTGGCCTTTAAAAGCCTCCCACATGTCAGATGTGGATTTGCCCTCAAATAAGAACATAAGAACATAAGAACTAGGAGCAGGAGTAGGCCATCTGGCCCCTCGAGCCTGCTCCGCCATTCAATTAGATCATGGCTGATCTTTTGTGGACTCAGCTCCACTTTCCGGCCCGAACACCATAACCCTTAATCCCTTTATTCTTCAAAAAACTATCTATCTTTACCTTAAAAACAAATAGCCCCCCCCCAATCCACATTCCCCAGTCCCTGTCTAATTTGGTTGTAATTGGCCCTCGCCCAATTAAGCACCCTCATCCGTGGGCCACTCTTGTCCTTATCCATGATTACTCAAAATCAAATGGCCGTTAAGCCCAAAATGCTCCCCCACTGAAACACAAACCACCTGGTCTGGCTCATTCCCCAATGCCAAGCCTAGTATGGGCCCATTCCTGGTTGAATTGTCAACATACTGTATCAAAAAACCCTCCTGGACACATCTAACAAATTGCTCTCCATCCGAGCCCCTGGCTGTAAGGGATTCCCAGTCAATATGGGGGAAGTTATAGTCCCCCTTCACAGCTACCCTGCTTTTTTCACACCTTTTCAGTATCTGACTACACAACTGCTCCTCGGTCTCCTGCGGGCTGTTGGGAAGTCTATAGTACATTCCCAACCTTGTGATTTCACCCTTTTATTCCTGAGCTCCACCCATAATGCCTCAGAACAAGATCCCTCCAATGTGTCCTCCCTCAACACAGCTGTGATCTGCTCCCTAATCAGCAATATAACTCCCCCACCTCTTTTGCTTCTTCTGTCCTGTCTAAAACAACAATATCCGGGAATGTTAAGCTGCCAGTCCTGTCCCTCCTTTAGCCATGTCTCTGTATTGCAATTACATAATAGTTGCCTGCTGTAATCCAGGCTCTCAGTTCATCTCTTTTACCTCTTATACTTCCTGCATTGAAGCAACGCACTCCAGACCTACAGGCCCGCTGAGCCCTGTGGCTTCCCTCTGCCTGCTCTTACTCTGTGCTGTGTTTATCTCAGTCTCATATTTTCCCCAATCTCTACACTTACTGGCCCGCTGTTCCCGTTCCCAACCCCGCCACACTAGTTTAAACCCTCCCGAACAGCACTGGCAAACCTCCTGCCCAGGATATTGGTGCCCATCCAGTTCAGGTGCAACCCGTCCTTCTTGTACAGATCCCACCTTCCCCAGAAGACATCCCAGGGATCCATATATCTAAAGCCCTCCCTCTACACCAGCTCTTTAGCCACGTGTTCAATTGTACTATCATCCTGTTCCAAGCCTCACTAACACGTGGCACGGGGAGTAATCCTGAGATTACTACCCTAGAGGTCCTGCATTTTAGCTTCTGACCTAACTCCCCTAATGTTATTTGTAGGACCTCTTCCCTCTTCCTGCCTATGTCATTCATACCAATGTGGACAATGTCATCTGTCTGTTTACCCTCCTTTTTCAGGATGCCCTGTAGCCTGTTCAGAGACATTCAGGACCCAGGCGACTAGGGGCTTTTCACAGTCACTTCATTGAAGCCTACTCGTGACAATGAGCGATTTTCATTTCATTTCACGAGGGAGGCAACACACCATCCTAGAGCCCAATTTGTGGCCACAAAAATGCCTGTCTGTGCCCTGACTATCGAGTCTCCTACTATTATCACTCACTTGGACTTAGCCCAAACCTGCTCTACAGCAGAATCAATTGTGGTGCTGCAGGCTTGGCTGCTGCTGGTATCTTCCCCTGAGAGGCTATCCCCCTCAACAACATCCAAAACAGTATACCTGTTTGAGAGCGGAATAGCCACAGGGGGCTCCTGCCTTACCTGCCTGCCTCTCCTGGTGGTTAGGCATCTACCTGTCTGAACCTGTGGTGTGACCACCTCCCTGAAGCTAGTGTCTATCACACTCTATCACACTTAGGGCAGCACGGTAGCACAAGTGGATAAGTTCACAGCGCCAAGGTCCCAGGTTCGATTCCCTGCTGGGTCACTGTCTGTGCGGAGTCTGCACGTTCTCCCCGTGTCTGCATGGGTTTCCTCCGGGTGCTCTAGTTTCCTCCCACAGTCCAAAGACGTGCCGGTTAGGTGGGCTGGCCATGATAAATTGCCCTTAGTGACCCAAAAGGTTAGGAGGGGTTATTGGGTTACGGGGATAGGATGGAAGTGAGGGCTTAAGTGGGTCGGTGCAGACTCGATGGGTCAAATGGCCTCCTTCTGCACCGACTCACTAGTGCAAACCAGTTCACTATGGATGTCTGGGACAGACTGGGTCAGACTCTGACTTTACTGCCTTGGAAACAAATCTGAATTAAGGTACAGGCTACTTTCATGCTTATATAAGCATAAATAAGCAGGGCTTTGACAAAGGGTCATCTGGACTCAATGTTAGTTCTTTTCTGTCTCTACAGATGCTGTTAGACCTGCTGAGATTTTCCAGCATTTTCTCTTTGATAGGTTCATGTTTATTATCCCTCAACATACAATTATTTGAATTAACAGACTGGAGCCCAGGGGGGACAGTAGTATCCTAGGCCCAACCATTTCAGCTGCTTCATCAATGACCTTCCTGCCAACATTAGGTTGGATGTGGGGATATTTGTTGTTGATTACACAATGTTCAACATCATTCCTGATTCCTCAGACACTGAATCAATCCATTTGGAAATGCAGCAAGACCTGGACAATGTCTAGGCTTGTGCTGACAAGTGGCAAGTAACATTCATGCCACACAAGTGCCAGGCAATGATCATCTGCAATAAGAGAGAATCAAACTATCGCCTCTTGATATTCAATGGCATTATCATCGCTGAATCCCCACTATCAACATCCTGGGGATTCCTATAGATCACAAACTGAACTGGAGTAGCCATATAAATGTGATGGTTACAAGAGAAGCTCAGGCCAGGAATCTTGCAGCAAGTAACTCACCTCCCGTCTCCCCAAAGCCTGTCCACCACCTGCAGGTCAGGAATGTGATGGAATACTCCCCACTTTCCTGGCTGAGTGCCGCTCCAACAACACTCATGCTCAACACTATCCAGGATAAGGCAGCCTGCTTGATGGCACCCATTCCACAACATTCACTCCCTCCATCACTGACACACAGGTAGCAGCCATGTGTACCATCGACAAGATGCACTGCAGGGACTCACCATGGCTCCTTACGCAGCGCCATCCAAATCCATAACTACTACCATCTCGAAAATCAAGGGAACCCCGAGATTTTCAAGTTTCCCTTCAAGTCACTTACCATCCTGACTTGGAAATATATTGCCGTGTTCCTTCACTGTCACTGGGAAATCCCTCCCTAACAGCACAGTGGATGCACCTACATCACATGGACTGCAGCAGTTCAAGAAGGCAGCTTACCACCACCTCAAGGGTAATTGGGGATAGATAACAAATGCTGGCCTAGCCAGCGAAGGTTGCATCCTGTAAAAATGACTTTAAAAAAAACAATACTCAAGCAAAGCACAAGATAGTCACAGCTCCTGTCAGCACAATGCCATGCATGAGCCAAAGAGTTTAGTGCAGAAGAAAGAAGAAGCTGAGAAGCAACCGAAAGGATAGTTCTAAAAAAGATCGGACATTACCCCAAACTTCAAAACTAGTTGGAAGTGAATGAAGAAAAACTACCTGTGATAACCCAAAAGAAGAAAAATTGTGACAAAAAATTAAACTATTCCACAGAAAAATGTTTGTATCAGAACTGAGTTGAAGGAACTCAACGAGAAATAGAGCCAAACACAGCAGGCAGGTTCCATTTTTGAAACATCACTGTCCAGCAAGAGCATGGCGAACTCCACAGAAAAAGGAAACCAAATCTACTCCAGGAATGAATGGAGTGTACATTCTCTTCAGAAGGAAGAGGGGATACATAAGAACATAAGAAATAGGAGCATGAGTAGGCCATCTGACCCCTCGAGCCTGCTCCGCCATTCAATGAGACCATGGCTGATCTTTTGTGGACTCGACTCCACTTTCCGGCCCGAGCACTATAACCCTTAATCCCTTTATTCTTCAAAAAAAATCTATCTTTATCTTAAAAACATTTAATGAAGGAGCCTCAACTGCTTCACTGGGCAAGGAATTCCATAGATTCACAACCCTCTGGGTGAAGAAGTTCCTCCTAAATCTACTTACCCATATTTTGAGGCTATGCCCCCTAGTTCTGTTTCACCCGCCAGTGGAAACAACCTGCTCGCATCTATCCTATTTCCTTCATAATATTATATGTTTCCATAAGATCGCCCCGCATCTTCTAAATTCCAACGAGTACAATCCCAGTCTACTCAACCTCTCCTCATAATCGAACCACTTCAACTCTGGGATTAACCTCGTGAATCTCCTCTGCACACCCTCCAGCGCCAGTACGACCTTTCTCAGGTAAGGAGACCAAAACTGAACACAATACTCCAGGTGTGGCCTCACTAACACCTTATGCAATTGCAGCATAATCTCCCTAGTCTTATCTCCATCCCTCTAGCAATGAAGGACAAAACTCCATTTGCCTTCTTAATCACCTGTTGCACCTGTAAACCAACGTTTTGCGACTCGTGCACTAGCACACCCAGTCTCTCTGCACAGCAGCATGTTTTAATATTTATCATTTAAATAATAATCCCTTTTGCTATTATTCCTACCAAAATGGATAACCTCACATTTATCAACATTGTATTCCAGCTGCCAGACCCTAGCCCATTCACTTAACCTATCCAAATCCCTCTGCAGACTTCCAGTATCCTCTGCACGTTTTGCTTTACCGCTCATCTTAGTGTCGTCTGCAAACTTGGACACATTGCACTTGGTCCCCAACTCCAAATCATCTATGTAAATTGTGAACAATTGTGAGCCCAACACTGATCCCTGAGGGACACCACTAGCTACTGTTTGCCAACCAGAGAAACACCCATTAATCCCCACTCTTTGCTTTCTATTAATTAACCAATCCTCTATCCATGCCAATACTTTATCCTTAATGCCATGCATCTTTATCTTATGCAGCAACCTTTTGTGTGGCACCTTGTCAAAAGCTTTCTGGATATCCAGATATACCACATCCATTGGCTCCTCGTTATCTACCGCACTGGTAATGTCCTCAAACAATTCCACTAAATTAGTTAGGCACAACCTGCCCTTTATGAACCCATGCTGCGTCTGCACAATGGGACAATTTCCATCCAGTTGCCTCGCTATTTCTTCCTTGATGATAGATTCCAGCATCTTCCCTACTACCGAAGTTAAGCTAACTGGCCTATAATTACTCGCTTTCTGTCTACCTCCTTTTTAAAACAGTGCCGTCACGTTTGCTAATTTCCAATTCGCTGGGACCAGCCCAGAGTTTAGTGAATTTTGGTAAATTATCACTAGTGCCTTTGCAATTTCCCTAGCCATCTCTTTTAGCACTCTGGGATGCATTCCATCAGGGCCAGGAGACTTGTCTACCTTTAGCCCCATTATCTTGCCCATCACTACCTCCTTAGTGATAACAATCCTCTCAAGGTCCTCACCTGTCATAGCCTCATTTCTATCAGTCACTGGCATGTTATTTGTGTCTTCCACTGTAAAGACCGACCCAAAAAACCTGTTCAGTTTCTCAGCCATTTCCTCATCTCCCATTATTAAATTTCCCTTCTCATCCTCTAAAGGACCAATATTTATCTTAGACATTCTTTTTTGTTTTATATATTTGTAGAAACTTTTACTATCTCTTTATATTCTGAGCAAGTTTACTCATAATCTATCGTACTCTTCTTTATAGCTTTTTTAGTAGCTTTCTGTTGCCTCCTGAAGATTTCCCAGTCCTCTAGTCTCCCAATAATCTTTGCCACTTTGTATGCTTTTCCTTCAATTTGATACTCTCCCTTATTTCCTTAGATATCCACGGTTGATTTTCCCTCTTTCTACCATCCTTCCTTTTTGTTGGTATAAACACAAAGAAACCCATAGTGTCCAAACAAAGCAGCCAGGTTGTTGATAAGAGAAATGCAACTCAAAGGAGGGTCAAAGGCCAATCAAATGGAGACAACCAAGTGCTGGAAACCGAATACTATTTCAAAGTGAAGCAAAGCAATTCATTTCTCCATATATGACACAAATGAGATCTGGAATAATTGCAAAGTCTCCATACCTCTGAATTTATAAAGTCAGAGACTTGAGAGGGCGAGAAAGGACAGTAAGCAAAGATTGCATTGTCAGTATATTTGTGTAAGGATTGGGTGGGAGGTGTAGTATAAGGATGATCAGAAGAGCAAGAGATAACATGGGACTGGAAAACAGCACTGTCCACAGTGATGTAGAGAGTCGGATGATAGTAAACTGTATGGAGTCGAATGTAGGCAGCACCCATGCCTGTCAGTACCTTGGGCATGCATATAATCATGGGTTAACAATAAATGGTTTATGTTCAACCGTACAAGTCTCCAGACCTTTATGTTAAACCAGTCTTTACAACAGTAGAAAGTGGCACCATTTGAGTCAAATCAGCATCACGCTCTGATGTGAAGAAATACCTACTCTGCATACTTTTGGTGCTTACTCCTAATGCTCACATTACCGACCTGCCCAAATTGGCATCTGATGTAGTCGACAACAAAACTGTGTGAACAGGAGTGGTTTCCATTTTGGGGCAAGAAATGGCACTGTAGTGCTGTGGAGCAAAATTTTGCAGCCACAAAAGTTAAAACTCGAATACCTGAATCACCTGTCCATTTGATCAGCACTTGTTCACTCTGAAGACCATGGAAACAGACACATGCATATTTTCTGCACCGATGTTTGGCTTTATCATTCCAAGAGAAAAGTTGGGAATAAAATTTTAACATTAGTGTAGCTTGTGGCAAGTGGGAAAACTTCATGTAAAAAATAGGTAGCAAAAATTTGAGTGGAATATGGTCCAATCATTGAAGCTATTCTTGTGTGAGAAGGAAGTTATTTCTTGCTGTTGGGAAAGAGGCTTTCAGATGATGAATAAATTGGTTTCCAATTGGTTTCAATGCGGAGGTCAGTTGACTGGTCCCCTCTTCCTTATCTGCTGGGACTTATTTGCATTCATCACATTGTGAGGAGTTCAATGAAAAGTCAAAGAAAATATTAAACTTAAACAAGACATCTAAAAACAAATGGAATATTAGTCAATACATATGTAGCTTGAATGTTAATTTATAGCTAAGGATATTTCACTCTTTGATCCTATGTGTTTAATATTATGGCCGTGGGCAATTAATATACAATCAAGTCTTTATAAAGGGACGGTTGCACATGAAGAATTGTTTCGGAGTACATAGAACATAGAACAGTACAGCACAGAACAGGCCCTTCGGCCCTCAATGCTGTGCCGAGCCATGATCACCCTACTCAAACCCACGTATCCACCCTATACCCGTAACCCAACAACCCCCCCCCCCTTAACCTTACTTTTATTAGGACACTACGGGCAATTTAGCATGGCCAATCCACCTAACCCGCACATCTTTGGACTGTGGGAGGAAACCCACGCACACAGGGGGAGGACGTGCAGACTCCACACAGACAGTGACCCAGCCGGGAATCGAACCTGGGACCCTGGAGCTGTGAAGCATTTATGCTAACCACCATGCTACCCTGCTCTGTGGTAGAGCAGAATAACCATTTGTCCCAGCGGAACATGTATCTACAAACAATTTCTGTTGTTTCCCGCAGGACAAGCGCTGAAGCAGAGCTTCAGCAGTTAAAATATGCACATGCCGACATTCATAATGATGTCATTAACTTAAATAATGTGAGGGCAGCCATAACAAGGTGCATGTGAGTGTGTTTGTAACATATTTAAGCATGCAAATACATAATTAAAACATTCAATGACTGTACCTGCTTAAAATTAATTATAACAAGCCAATTGTGAATTATACTTTTTTACAAACCATGCTCTAAGAATCGCACAAATTACTAATCAAAATAGACCACAAATAAAAGTCAAGCTCCGAGGTTAGCCATAAGTGAAGAGTATTACATTGGCCTAAACATCAAGTGTACAAAAAAGGAAGTTTGATTCGGGCAGATTTTTTAACACAAAAGCAAATTATTGCAGATGCTGCAAAACTGAACTAAAAACAGAAAGTCCTGGAAATAAAATATGAATTCTCTTTCTTTACAGATGTTGCCAGACCTGCTGAGTATTTGCAATATTTTCTTTTATTGTAGATTATTAATTGGTTGGATTGTCCGCTATCTATTCTTACGAATATAATTCTACAGGAATTTGTAAAAACTTGTGGCTTGAAAGCATATTTTACTCTGGTGATTTTCAGTGATCGTAAATGATATTGTTTGAATTTATGTTGCGGCTTTCACTGTTGTAAGAAATTGTAAGAGGTCTTCTTATTTGGAGCTTGAAATAATTCTGTTCTGAGAGTTTGCTTGTAACACACCTTGTAGTTCTGTAATGCAGGAAGCAATTGTGTAACAATCCTGCCAATTCCAGGTATTCCCTTTGGTCAATATGTCAAAGCTTACTTTAAAAAAATTGAATCTTTCTCACTGATGCGACAGTCATTTTATGAAACATTTGGAAGATTGGAAGTTGAATTTTCATTGAATTTACAGTGCTGAAGGAGGCCATTCGGCCTATAGAGTCTGCACTGGCTCTTGGAAAGAGCACCTACCAAAGCCCACGCCTCCACCCTATTCCTGTAACTCAGTAACCCCACCTCACTTTTGTGGGCACTATGGGCAATTTATCAAAGCCAATCCACCGAACCTGCACATCTTTGGACTGTGGGAGGAAACTGGAGCACCTGGAGGAAACCCACGCAGACATGGGGAGAAACGTGCAGACTCCGCACAGACAGTGACCCAAGCCGGGAATCGAACCTGGGACCCTGGAGCTGTGAAGCAACTATGCTAACCACTGTGTTACCGTGCTGCCCATTTGGGAGGTGAAAAGCATGTAGCTTGTTCTGGTTCATTCATTTAACAGTTTATCCGCATCTATCCCCTCTCACCCCACGACATCCAAGTTAATGTTCTGAGGAGGCATTTCTTCAACAATTCTTTTGCCTTTGAGTCCAACTATTTTTATTAAGTTACTCCTTTTGATGCCAAAAAATCTGGATTTCCCCTGTTTTTCCTTATGTGGTGAACTCGCGGCCCTTTCTGAACTGCATCAAGTGATTTGGCATCACCCATGTCACAGCCACTAGAACTGGACACAGTACCCGAGGTGTGCTGTGATCAGAGAACTTTATAGTTTTGCGTATGGCTTCCACCAATTTGTGCTGTACTGTTTTGCCTAATCAACATGCTATTTAGTATTTAGATTTTTTTCTCGACAGTTGAATTTTCTGGACATTTGATTTTAAATTTAAGAATACACCAGATTTATTTCTATTGGATCTTAACTATTTCAACATTATTCATAGAGTATGATGTGTTGCCCTTCCCTGAGTTATCTCCTCAATGGATTATGGCCTAGATTTTTGCAGCATCATGGAGACTCCACAGCTTATCCAAAATGATGTTGGCAATCCAGATCGTGCGTCCCGCCCCTATTTCTGACAAATTCTGTGTACGACAGTGGAGAAATGATGTGGGATATGAGTCACGCATCGTAAGAACCTGGGGCGAAATTCTCCCCTACCCGGCGGGGCGGGGGGTCCCGGCGTAGCGGAGTGGCACCAACCACTCCGGCGTTGGGCCTCCCCAAAGGTGCGGAAAGGTGCGAAGTGGCTCCCGCTCTGCTGACTGGTGCCAAAACTGGCACCAACGGCCTTTGGCGCCCGGTGTCGGGGCTGGGCGACAGGCCTTCGCCGGTCGGCGTAAGTCTGCGCATGCGCCGGAGCGTCAGCGGCCGCTGACGTCACCACCGGCGCATGCGCGGTGGAGGGGGTCTCTTCTGCCTCCGCCATGGTGGAGGCCGTGGCGGCAGTGGAAGAAAAAGAGTGCCCCCACGGCACTGGACCGCCCACCGATCGGTGGGCCCTGATTGCGGGCCAGGCCACCGTGGGGCCACCCCCCAGGGTCCGATCGCCCCGCGCCCCCCCTCAGGACCCCGGGGGCCTGCTCGCACCGCCAATCCCACCGGCACAGAGGTGGTTTAAACCACGTCGGCAGGAGAGGCCTGTCAGCGGCGGGACTTCAGCCCATTGCGGGCCGGAGAATTGCTGTGGGGGGCATGCCGATCGGCGGGGCGCGATTCCCGCTCCCGCCGATTCCCGGGTGGCGGAGAATTCAGGACACGGTGGGGGCGGGATTTACACCGGCCCCGAGCGATTCCCCGACCCTGTGGGGAGTCGGAGAATTCCGCCCCTGATTTCTGCATGTCCATTTAAACTGAGTTTTGAATTTTTAGAGTGGACATAAATGTCTGTAAAGGGCAGACAAGGTCTGCGGAACTGTCAAGTTATTTTTTTTAATTTTTTTTTTTAAATAATTTTTATTGAAGAAATTTTTCAAAATACAAACATTTTAACCCCCCCTACATTTACATTTAAATTATAACAAAACAAAGTCAAACCCCCCTACTTAACAAGAAAAAGAAAAAAAAAGTCCCCCCCCCCCCTACTCGCGCGTCCCCCCCCCCCCCCCCCCCCCCCCCCCCCCCCGCCCCGCCGGCGAACCGACAGTCAGACCAACTAATCATTTCTAGCAGCGTCCTCGGGCAGGCCTTGCCCGTGCCACCACCGCTACCGTACTTCCTTCGTCTTTGTCCCCCCTCCCCCCCCCCCCCCCTCCTCCCCCCTCCCTCCCGCCCTCCCCTCCCCTCCCGGGTTGCTGCTGTCACGGCCTCAGTTTCTATCTCTGATCCAAGAGGTCTAGGAAGGGTTGCCATCGCCTGGAAAACCCCTGCACCGACCCTCTCAGGGCGAATTTGATCCTTTCCAATTGGATGAAGTTTGCCATGTCGTTTAACCAGGTGTTAACACTCGGAGGCCTTTCGTCCCTCCACTGAATCAGGATCCTCCTCCGGGCCACCAAGGACGCAAAGGCTAATATTCCAGCCTCCCTCGCCTCCTGTACCCCCGGTTCCACCCCAACCCCGAAGATCGCAAGTCCCCATCCTGGCTTGACCCTGGACCCCACCACTCTCGACACCGTCCCTGCCACCCCCTTCCAGAACTCCTCCAGTGCCGGACATGCCCAAAACATATGTGCATGATTCGCAGGGCTTCCCGAACATCTAATACACCTGTCTTCACCCCCGAAAAACCGACTCATCCTTGTCCCCGTCATGTGGGCTCTATGCAGTACCTTAAATTGAATGAGACTTAGTCTCGCACATGACGACGACGAGTTGACCCTCTCCAGGGCGTCTGCCCATGTCCCGTCCTCTATCTGTTTGTCAAGTTATTTTTAAAAATAAATTTAGAATATCCAATTATTATTTTTCCAATTAGCAATTTAGCGTGTCCAATCCACCTACCCTGCACATCTTTGGGTTGGTGGGGGTGAAACCCATGCAGACACGGGGAGAATGTGCAAACACCACATGGAGAGTGACCTAGGGCCGGGATTCGAACCCAGGTCCTCATGGCCACAGTCCCAGTGCTAAACACTGTGCCACCGTGCTGCCCTAACTGTCAAGTTATTTAACTCACCTGCCTTTACATTTTGGGGGAAAAGAGCCTGCTGGTGTCCGAGTTCAAAATATCTGCTTGCAATATCAATAGATGTTTGTGCATGTAACCCTAAGTGTTATCATTATCACATTATTGCTTCTTGACTGCTTCCACATTCTATCATTATCACAATTGGGGCCTATCAGTTCACAGTTTGATTCAGGGGTCCAAGAGGTTATTATAGGATTCGTTTTTGGGGTTATGAACGCAAATGTTTGTTTTTATAGGAGGTTAAGCATTTATATATATTGAATGGCCATTTATGAATGAGTTTTTCACATAGTGAAGTCTTTAACAGGTATTTAGAACTTCATTTTACTTGAACATTTTCTCTGAGCTCTGACCATGGGTAAGTTGGCATGGAGGGTGTAAAGGCAAAGGATGATGAATGATGGGAGTGAGTTGACAGGAGTTGGCACTATGTTGGCATAGGGGCTAGAAGAGACCATGGGAATGAGTGAGGGCATGGGTTGGCATGGAGGATAGGAAGGGCCATTGTGTTGGGTGGAGGGGCAAAAGTTGTCATGGGTTAATATGAACGCGGCATGGGGAGTGAGGGGGAATTAAGTTTGAGGACTAGAGGGCCTACTATTTAATGACATACTGTGACACAGGCCAGACAACTAAGGTGGGCCTTTTAACCAGCCTGCCTTTGCACCAGTCAGCCTCCGTAGTCACCTCTGATAGCTGGCCTAACTGGCAGGCACCCCATCCGGAATGAGGATCCTGTTATTTGGGGTGCAGTTTGCCAACTCTGTGCACCCACCTCAAGTGCAAAACTCCAGTCCTGCCTTTTCTAATGTGCTGTCATCTGACAATTTAACTACTCTGTGTTGAGATTCTGATCATTCATAAAATCACACTGTCGGGGAGCCAATGTTTCTTTCTAGCACACTGTACTAAGCACTTTTCTCCCAGAATCTTCTTTTCTCATTCATTCACAGAATATGGGGGTCACCTGTTCGGCAAGGTCTTGCTTCATAGAATTCCTACAGTGCAGAAGGAGGCCATTCGGCCCTTCGAATCTGCACCGACCCTCTGAAAGAGCACTGTATCTCGGTCTATTCCCCTGTCCTATCCCCATAACCCTATCTAACCTCCATATCTTTGGACACTAAGGGGCAATTTAGCATGGCCAATCCACCTGACCTGAACTTCTTTGGACATTGGGAGGAAACAGGAGCACCCAGAGGAAATCCACGCAGACATGGGATAAATTGCAAACTCCACACAGACAGTCAAGCCAAAGCTGGCATTGAACCCTGGCACTGAGGCAGCAGTGCTAACCACTGTGCTACCATGCTTCCCACTATACCATATGCTGCCCCAAAACGTAAAGAAAGCCAAAGTCATAGGGATAAGGGGAGAGCTGGCAAAGGCTTATTGTGTTAATAAACCAAAAGAACAGGTGGTAAATAAACGTTTCAAAAACACATTCAAAATGTTCACCCAAAATACTTAATTGAAAAACAAAATGTGAGTGAGAGAGATCCATCTGTAGCCTCCTAAGTATGTTAAGGCTAGCGCCAGAACTAAAGAGTCATAAAGTCCTGCAAAGAATAGTAACAAGTCTGAAAATTGGCAGAACCGTAGAAACCAGCAAATAGTGACAAAGACGTGATTAAAAACGGAAAAAAATAATATATGACAGTAAAGATAGCCAAGAATATAAAGGTGGACTGCAAGAGTTTTTTTTTTACAAGTATGTAGAAAGGAGGAGAGTAGCCAAAGCAAGCATTGGTTCCATAGAGATGGGACAGGAGAAATCATCATGGGAAAATGATGAGTTGGCAGACATTAAACAAATATTTAGAAATGTCTTCACAGCAGAAAACATAAGTTAAATACTAGAAATAGAGGTTTGTCAAGGGGCTAATAGGACATAGCAACTTAAAGTATTGGAACTAAAATCTGACAAATCCCCATCCTGATGGCATGCATCCCAGGGTTCTAAAAGAGGTCCCAACAGAGATAGTGGATGCACTGGTTATGACTTGACAAAATAACCCAAATTCCAGAATGGTCCCAGTAGATTTGAAGTTTCCGAATGTAACACTACTGAGTAGCATGGTGGTTCAGTGGTTAGTAAGACTGCCTCACAGCGTCAGAGATCCGGGTTCAATTCCGGCCTCGGGTTGACTGTGTGGAGTTTGCATGTTCTCCCTGTGTCTGCTTGGGTTTCCTCTGGGTGCTTCAGCTTCCTCCCACAGTCCAAAGATATGTGTGTTAAGTGGATTGGCCATGCTAAATTGCCCCTTAATGTCCATGGATGTACAGGTAAGGTAGGGTTGTGGGGATTGGGAGTGCGATGTGCCTCGGTGGGGTGTGCTATCGGAGGGGCAGTGGTGACTTGATGGGCCAAATGGCCTCCTTCTGCACTGTAGGGATTTTAAGACTTGTTTTAACTACTGTTCAAGAAAGGATTGAGAGAGAAAATCATGAACTGCAGATCAGCTATCCTGACAATAGTCATTGGGAAAATGCTGGAATCTATTCCAAAGGAAGACTTTGCGTTGCACTTAGAAAATTATTGTATGATCAGACAGAGTCAGCATGGTTTTACAAAAGTTAAATTGGGTTTGACAAACTTATTACTTTTTTTTTGAGAATGTAATTTGTGGGATAGATAAAGGGGAGTCTAGATGTAGTTTACCTAGATTTCCAAATGGTATCCGCTGAGGTACCACACAAATTTGTCGATATATATGTTTCTGGAACATACCTCTTCACTCACCTGAGGAAAGAGCAGTGCTCCGAAAGCTAGTGTTTGAAACAAACATGTTGGACTTTAACCTGGTGTTGTAAGACTTCTAACTGTACCACACAAAAGCATGCATGTGAATTGGGTTTCTTTTATTTGTATGGCTGGGGAAGCAGCTATAGTTTGATGCAGAGGTTAACAATCCATTCAACAGCTTCAGCTGTTGCAATGTGATTGGTTGTGATACCATCAGCAATGGATCTCTCGGGGCAGAAGTTTCCATGGAAGTTGAAATATGGGGTGTCGGCAATGGGGTCAATTACCTGGTTATGGTTGGTAATGTTTGCAGTCAACCAGGAGATGGGGCTGTTGTCAGTTTGTAGGGTGTGGAGAGTGTTCCTATCGCTAGGGAATTTCAGATGGGTGTGTGTGGTTTGTTTGAGGTCCTGTGCCAATGGGAGTGTTTCTGGTGGATAAATGGGGTATTTCCAAGCTGGCAGGCTGTAACTAGTTAAGTACAGTAGGGCCAACACTAAGCACTGCTTCACTCATCCTGGTCTACCCAACAGCAGAGTACTGCTACCCAATCTGGCTCAGATGCCATCACACAGACATGGCAATTATCCACCTCTGGAGTCATGAGGATTATATTATTTCTGGAATGCTGAGACCAACATAGCTCAAATGGCTTCCTCTGCTAGCACATATTGAACATCCTGATCTCTGCAAGAAAAACATCCTCCTTAAAGGACACCCTTTGCTGGCAGCTAATGAAGCGCTTCCATTGAACTGGGGGTAACATATGGGCATAAATGGAGGATTGGTTCACAGACCGAAAGTAGACAGCAAGGATAAATGGGGTATTTCCAAGCTGGGAGGCTGTAACGAGTTAAGTGCTGCAGGAATCAGTTTAGGGCTTCAGCTTTTCATAGTCTATAATTATGACTTGGATAAAGAGACCAGGAGAAATAGATCCATGTTTATTGATATGCTAGGTGTGAATGTAAGCTGTGTGGAGGATACAAAGTGGTGCAGATTAAGTGTGGGGACAACAAGATAGCAGATGGAGTGTAGTAAGTTGGAAATTATTCGCTTTGGTGGGAAGAAAAGAACAGCAGAATATTTTTCAGAAGATGAGAAACTTCTAAATGTTGATGTACAGGGAGATTTGGCTGTACTCCTACAGAGAACAAGTTAGCATGCAGGTATAACAAATAATTATGAAGTTAAATGGCACATTAGCCTTTATTGCAAGATAATTGGAACAAAGAGTAAGGAAGGCTTTGGTGAGGCGGAACCTGGAGGACTATATGCAGTTTTGGACTCCATATCCAAATAAAGATATATCAATGGAATAGCGAAGGTTCACTAGATTGTTTCCTGGCATGAGAAGGTTGAGAAGCTAGGTAAATTGGGCTTATACCCGCCAGAATTTAGAATAGGAGATGATCTCATTGAAACATTGAGTATTCTGAAGGGGTACACGCTGAGAGATTGTTTTCTTTGGAAGGGAAATCTAGAATGTTGCAATGTTGCAAATCTTTGGAATTCCCTCCTGGGAGGCTTGTGGATGCTTCATTCAGTTTACCTTAGGCTGCGAGAGAGAGATTCTGGTTTCCTATGGAATCAAGAGATACAGAGAGCAGACAAGAAAATTGAGTCTCGGCTGAAGATTAGCCATAATCATATAGAATGACGGAGCAGGCTCGAGATCTACTACTACTTCTGTTTTTTTTCTGTTGTATTTCGAACCACTGCAGCCCATGTGGTTTGGATACCACAGAGGCTGTTGGGAAGGGAATCCAGAATTTTGATCCAGAGACAAATAAACACACTTCCATGTCAAAATAGTGTTTGACATGGAGGACAATTTACAGATGGTGCTTCCGCTACGTAGAGGTGACCGGTTTGGAAGATGCTGTCAAAGGAGCTTTAGTGAGTTGCTGCAATATATCTTGTAAGTGCAATATTGGGAGAAATTCTCTGCTTCGCAACACCATAGACCTCAATTGGGCAAAGAATCCGACATCTGGTTGACATAGAGGTCCGCGCCCGCTGCCAATTCGGGCACCATGCTACGGTCCCTCGCCGGTGGCTATAACGAGGTTGATGCCCTGCGCTGGTGGCATTATGCAAAACCAGCATTTGTATGCATTTAAATGTGATTAGCGGTTCAGACACCATATGCTCCATGATACTCCGCTCCTCTCAGACGGATGTGTCGTGGGCATGAATTGCTACAGGTATTTACAAATGTCGACTGGGTGCCATGGCTGCGGAGGGGGAGCAGCAGGCTGTAAAAGCACTAAATACTTTTGGACTTCCTGAGGGGTGGGGGTGGGGTGGTGGTTGTGGTAGTGGTGGGGTGGGGTAGGGGGTGGCGGTGGCTGCCTGGACCGAGGACAGTAAAAGTCATCTACTGTGTGGGGAGGGGTGGGGGTTTGGGTGAGGAGATGGGGACTTCTGAGCCACCTTGGTGGCTGACGTGCGTGTTTGGTAAGTGGAGCACTTAAAAACAGCTCCAGTTGCCAGGTTCTTTTGCACTCACTCCAGCCTCATAGATTAGAATGCCTACTGGGCCGGGAATTGCTCGGAATTCGCGGCAGCAGAGTGCTGGACCATTAACATGTCCTGAATTGTAACACAAATAGCACCCCCGACGGGAACACAAACCACACACAATTCATTCCCAGCGTCAAAACTTAGTCTCCTGAACGAAGAGTTTTGTCCATTTAATGCACTGTTTCCTACCAAACTGAAAATTTATTTTGTTTCCCAGCTTTCCACAGCTTTGAGTTTAAGCTATTTTCTTACAGCACTTAAAATCTACGTTTTGTAACAAAGTACATAATGTTGCTGCAGTCAATTTTGAATGTCACCTTTTCAGGAATAATGATACAGATCTTCTGTGCTGGATCTATTTATTTCTATTATCTAAATTCTTATTGTAAAGATAACCCCCATGTTTACTCCTGATAATCAATTAATTTATTTTGCGCTATCTTGAATTAAAATGAATGAGAATTGAAGCTCCCGTATTGATTTTATTGAAAAGCGGAATTGTGTTACCAGTCTACTGCACAATGGCCATCAATCTCACCTCTCAAATCTCACCTCATGACTCCCTCAGTGCACTGGGATAAATCATTTATTCCTCGGGGGTTTTTTTTTAGCCCTTTTAGCTTGGTGAGGACTTCATTATACCTGTCTAGAAATGTTTAATGCTACTTGTGTTACGAGACTTCCATGAGGGAGGAAGGCACACAGAGTTGAATTAAGCTAGAAGACAGTAGCTCCAATGTTCCATGAGTTCACAAGTGTAGTTTTGGGCCATGAAGATCTCAGGAAGATCTACTTATTCAGATCATTAATTATATTTTGGTCATTCTCTACATGGCCGTTTATATCCTTAGTTGTTCCTTTTTCTTCTCTGACTGCTGTCATAGTGTTGAAGTATTGAAAGAATGTCTTGCTATTATGTTTTGCGTGAGCAGGTTCTTTTTTCTAAATTCCTTTTACTCTGTTAATTAGTTGCTTTATGTGATTTTGCATTTCCTCTCTTTATTTGAGTAAGCCCCTCCTATTGAAATCTGTGCATGATTTGTATAGGTAATTTGTCATCGTATATTTACTTCTAACTAATTGCTTTTTAATTCTAAGGAAAGTCACTTTTTGCTTTTATTGAATTTACCCTGAAATACAAAATAAACAATTTAAATAAAACAGCATTTGAGGATTTGATTTTACACAATTTCAATCCGAATCAAGTTCAGTTAAGCAACTTTCAAATTGTCCATTCTAATCAATTCAGATTGTATTTGTTTAGTCTACTCTTGTTTATCCGAAGTTTGTGTGTTTAGTGTTATGGACAGATCGGGGATTAATTGAAACACCCTAATTTCTCCTCCCACGGCCCATCTGTAAACAGAAACTAGTTTTTGATTTTTGCTTTGCCTCTTTATAAGTTTAAACCATTTTTTAGAGTACCCAATTATTTTTTTCCAATTAAGGGGCAATTTAGCGTGACCAATTCACCTACCCTGCACATCTTTTGGGTTGTGGGGTCAGACCTACGTAGACACGGGAGAATGTGACCCAGAGCCTGGATCAAACCCGGGTCCTTGGTACCGTGAGGCATCAGTGCTAACCACTGCGCCACCATGCTACCGTTTCCTCCTTATAAGGGATGCTGGATGTTCCCCAATCCCTAAATTTGGTGTGTGCCAATTCTCTGTGAATAACTTACACAGCAAACTTGAAATAAGATAAAATAAGTGATTGGTCTAATTCACACACACACACACAAGACAGGAGAAGGCTTTTGCAACATCTGTCCCTTTTGCATTCATACGGTGAAAGATGGATAAGGAAAAGTTATGGTTTTACGCGAGTCCAGAATCAAGAGTCTAATAGAAGATTTCTTCTGAGGGTAGGTTGGTTTACAGTCGAAGGCCACTTTTCCAGAAGTGAGACTTCCATGAGGGAGGAAGGCACTCAGAGCTGAATTAGGCTAGAAGACAGTAGCTCCAATGTTCCATGAGTTCACAAGTGTAGTTTTGGGCCACGCAATTGTACCTGGATAGAGCTTTTTCTGCTGCTACCTTTTCAAGGGTTATATGGTAGACAGTGCAGGCTGTTGGTGTTATTTCCTTTAGAGGTCAACAGTGGCAAAGATAGTTTCCAACACTTAGCTAAAGGAATTCAGACAGCTCAAGTATCGGTCACGTGACATCATAATTTCAGGTAATTAATGAGGGCCCCTGGTTGAAACCCATTGTGTTTGTGAGCAGGCTCTTGGTCAATTGGATGTCCAAGCTAGATATACCTCAAATTGAGGACCTTTACACCAAATTAGCAGGTAGCCAGAGGTTCCGTTAAGTTGGATATGAGCCACACCTATCTTCAATTTGAATTAGACGAGCCATTTTGGAACTTTGTTTTAATCAACACGCACAAGGGCCAATATGAGTACACTAACTTTCCCTTTAGGGTCTCATCAGCATGTGCCATATCCAATGGATCATGAAAACATACTCCATGGGTTACATGAAGTGACGGTGTACTTGGATGATGTCCTGGTCACGAGGATCTCCGAACGAGTCAACCTGGTGAACTTAGAAGAGGTCTTGTAGAGATTCACGCGAGCTGAGGTACACCTGAAGAAGGAGAAATGTGTTTTTCAACCAAATGAAATGACTGACTTGGCCATTGGGTGGATAAATAAGGTTTACGTCCGGTAGAGGGCAAGATAAAGTCCATCAAGGAAGCAGAAACTCCAAAAAACACCAGAATTAAAATCCTTCCTGGGATTAGTAAACTATTATGGGAAGTTTATCCCGAATTTGGCTTCCTTACAGACACCCTTGCATACCATACTATGGAAGTACCAAAGATGGGAGGCACCACAGGTGTTGGCATTCACTAAAGTTAAACAACAACTGCTGTCATCCAACCTATTGACCCATTTTCACTCATTTAGACATGTGCTGCTTCCCCATAGGAGGTTGGGGCAGTACTTTCACACCACTGGAAAGACGGAAAGGGAAAGCCCTATCACATACGCATTCAGGACCCTTTCGGATGCCATGAGGAAGTGTTCTCAAATTGTGAAAGAGAGCTTGGCAATCATGTTCAGTGTAAAAAATGAAGTTCCACTCATACGTCACTGATAGGCGTTTCATAATAGTAACTGACCTCAAGCCCTTATTGTGACTTTTAAAGAAGATAAGGCAGTTCCCTTATTGCCTCTGCCTGGATACAGTGTTGGGCCGTGTTACTTGGATCTTATGGATACATTTTTAGCACCGCTTCAGAACCGAGGATAGCCAACACTGATGCGTTGAGTTGCCTCGTTGCCTATAAGCTCGGTTCCTTTGCCAGCAATGGAAGAGGTTGCAATCACCCTGAACATTTTAGAGACTTTGCTTGTGTCCGCATGGCAAATTAAGGCCTGGATGCAAAAAGATCCAACTCTATTTAAACTGAAGTATATGATCCTGAATGGTGGATTCTGAGGACATGAATCATAGAATTCCTACAGTGCAGAAGGAGGCCATCTGGCCCATTGAGCCTGCACTGACCCTTCAAAAGATCACCCTACCTAGGCCCAATCCCCCATCTTATTCTTGTAACCCCACCCAACCTTTGGACATTAAGGGGCAATTAATCATGGCCAATTGGGCCCATCGAGTCTGCACCGACCCACTTAAGCCCTCACTTCCACCCTATCCCCGTAACCCAATACCCCCCTCCTTACCTTTTTGGTCACTAAGGGCAATTTTATCATGGCTAATCCACCTAACCTGCACGTCTTTGGACTGTGGGAGGAAACCGGAGCACCCGGAGGAAACCCATGCAGACATGTGGAGAATGTTCAAACTCCACACAAACAGTCATCGAAGGTTGGTTTTGAACCCGGGTCTCTGGCACTGTGAGGCAGCAATGCTAACCACTGTGTCACATTGCCACTTATAGAACCACTCCTCACACAACACCAGGAATTTTCCCAAAGGAACTGTTAATTGGACGATAACTTTGTTCGAGACTGAGCCTATTATTATCAAAACTGGAGGGGTGGGTTGGGTCCCAACAAGAAAACCAGAAAATAAGTTATGACTCTGCAAGAACAGAAAGAACATTCAAAACAGGCGACCAGGTTTACGTGATGACTTAGGAGATGTTCCCAGGATGGATCTCTGGAATCATATTGAAGAAAACAGGGTCAATGTCATACAAAGTGAAGGTCCAGCGTAAACTTGTAAAGGAATACCTGAACCACCTCGGGAGCAATGAGTCCACCCACGAGCAAGCTCCATTATTGGCCATGGAGGTGGTCGCCGCAAATACCGTGCAACAACTCTAAGCTGACCCAGCGTCTGTCCCTCCGGATAATGGAGACACTGGCTCTGTGATGGAAACAGAGGAAGCTTGTGCCCCGACTGAAGCAGACCCTGAAGAGGAATTTTTGGCCGGCGGTCCCTCTGAAAATGAAGGTCCCCAATTTGGTTCACAACACTATATCTGGTCTCACCTTCGACTGTCCTCAGACTGATAGCCAAGTGGCAGAAGGGACTTTTTTGCAGCAAGGGTACTTGGGAAGACAGGGTACTTGAATTGAAATGAAATGAAAATCGCTTATTGTCACGAGTAGGCTTCAATGAAGTTACTGTGAAAAGCCCCTAGTCGCCACATTCCAGTGCTTGTTCGGGGAGGCTGGTACAGGAATTGAACCGTGCTGCTAGTCTGCCTTGGTCTGCTTTAAAAGCCAGCGATTTAGCCCAGTGTGCTAAACCAGCCCCAATGTTAAGCGGGGAGGGATGTTGTGGTGGCCATGGAAGATTGTCGATAGCTCTCTGCTTTGGGGAGTATGAATTTTCTATTGAGCAGATGGGAGCTCGCCCATTGCAAAGCGAGCAGCGGGAGTTTAAAACCCGTGCGGGTACTCTGAAGGTCCCCGGGCCTGGACTTGTGCGCTGTAAGCCTCGGCTGTGACCTTCTCAGTTATGTAAATAAAAGGCTAATGTGTTGGAATCCTGGCCTTGGTGAGATTGTTACAGCGGGACTTATTGCTTGGCCGGAACACAGAACGGTGGTTTCATAATCACCGACAAAGTGATCTGGAAGATAGTTCTGCATTCTGTTGGTTTTGTTGATTGAGCTGCAGGTAATTCAGTTAAAACCATGGGTTAATTATTTTGTGTCCCCACCACCCACTCCTTAAACTGTGCACAATAGCAAATTATTTATTTTAATTTTGAGCATACCAGTTCAGTATTCATTAGCTGAGACTGCACCAGAGAAGCAATTTTTCAAGATATACAGTTAAAAACCTGTTAAAGCCTTTATGTAAACTAAATATCACTAATTTCACTCCCGTAGTCTTTTGGTTCAAGGTTTCAACTTGTAGATACTTGGCATTGAGCCAAAAAAATAAAAGAGATGATTGAAAGCCTTTTCAAAAAAAGTGTTTTTTCAGGAGGTCTCAAATAACAGGCAGAAGGTGGAACAGTGAAATGTGTTGCTCGTTCTGGTGAGTGCGCTTTGCACTCGATTGGCTCTGTTTTATTACTTAGCTCTAGAGTTGCCAGGTATCCTTATGATACCACCACGAGGTTCAAGTTCAGATCAATGACTCAATACACCAATTAGTAAGGTTCAAATCAAGACACGTTTATTAATACACAGTTAATCGCTACTCATGCATACAATACTAAAAGACTAGGCTATTCCTACCACTAACAGGCCAATACTTATCTGGATAAGGGAACCCGCTGGGTCAGGGAACAATGGCCTCTTGCTCGATCCTGAGTCTGCAGGATTCCAGCTGGTATGGACTAAGGGGTCAGGAGCATCTATCTCGTAGCGTGCGTTGACTGGACATTTACTTGATGGTGCAGCAGTTGGCCAGGCCTCTCCTTCTTACGGTCAAGTTCTTCGAGAGCTGCTAAGATGTTCTGCTGGGAGGGCCAGCTAAGAGAGTGAACTGAACTTGGGACCTGTTGTTTATAGGTCCCAGGGGTTTTTCGCCCTTCTGTGCGGACCCCAAGCTTACTTCCAATCAATTGGATCCCATACCAATCAATTGGTTTGAATTCCCCAATACTGGAGCTGTTTATCGATTGCTGGGCGATTCTTTCTGGCTTGTTTGTCTCCTTTGTTTCGGACTCCCGTTGGCGCCGAGGAGTCTGACTTGCTATTGAGTGTCTTAAATGTAGCTAATGTTGTAGCTATTGTTCCCGGGGATCGCTCATCAATATGTATAACTGCTGGTTTCAGTGCTGTCTGCTTTCTCTGCAGGCAGAATAGACAGGAAAAGTCTGCAAACTGCTTGTTTCTCTAGGATTTTCCAATTTCCCTGCTGTCTTTGTGTTTCTCCATTTTGTGTGGGGAAGTGGCCAACTCAGGTGGCTACAAATGGTTTAGAGAGGCACTGGCTGTAGTTGTTGAGGAAAAGTTCAAAAGCTGAACCCCCTCTGGTCTCAGTGAAAACCCAGCCTGCACACTTTTGTGGTTCTCAAACTGTGTACCCAACACATGTGTACCCACTTGCCACTTGTCTCTTTCTCTGGGGTCGGGTTTGCAGTGCTGTTTGTGAGCCATGCTGGAATACGTGAGGAGTCTGGGTGCAGAGGCAGGCCTGATAGAAAGTCTGTCTCAGTTCTCCAACACAGTATCCAAGCTACCAACAGTGTTTAAAGGTTTGCTAAACATCGTCCATCAACTCTATCACCCTCCCACACACCTCATTCCAGCCCGTGTCCTCCTCAGATCAGCATACAACCTCTGCCCCTACCCCATTAAGATCATTCATGTCATCTCTTATGTCCTCCATGTAACCTCCATTGTCATTTGCCCAGTATAAACTTGTAGAGTCCTCAGATTTTTACATTCTTTGGCGAACAAATAAACTGCTTCCCATTTAATAAATGTCTCGACATCATTGCTCCTCAGAAAAAATTACATTGTGCCAGGTGAAAAAAATTGCTATACTTATCCTATTAACTTGTATTAACAAACCAGAAACCACAACAAAGGGACAATCTGTTATCACAATTTCTTGAAACTGTCGTTCATTTCCAGACCAGTGGAACAGCTATTATGCTGAAACTCAGCCAAGCATTGATAATAGCCCCAGTGGCCCAAACAATAGCCTACTCTCTGTGAAAGAAAGGATAGCAGTTTGTCATTTGAATTTCAAAGCAGAGTGCCTTTCAATCAATATAAGGGAGCAGGTCATTGGTTCTGTGCAGTTTTTTTCAAGTAAAAGATGATAGCACAGTATGCTAGGAACATTGTAATATTTTTCACTTCCAAGATGGTGCTTTTTCCATTGGAAAAGCCCTGTACGGCTTGTTAACAAACACACAAAGCTGGTCAACATATCTTTGAAAGACAGATAACCTATGATGAATCACAGCATTAAGAGCACACTACAGAATAATACTGCACCTAACAGGTGTGAAGATGTGGAAACACTTTACACTCAGCTTTCAGAATGCTTCCGTCTCCTCAGGAGGCTTTCCATTTTCTCTACACACTCTCAAATCTGGCATGCTTTAAATGGGCTTCCAGAACCCTGCATCACCAGACAAAATTGGTGTGCGGGAAGGATGGTCATTTCCCATTTGAAATGGGAAACCCGACTTTGGTGGGCGGGTG
Source organism: Scyliorhinus canicula (assembly GCF_902713615.1). Classification (NCBI taxonomy): domain Eukaryota; kingdom Metazoa; phylum Chordata; class Chondrichthyes; order Carcharhiniformes; family Scyliorhinidae; genus Scyliorhinus; species Scyliorhinus canicula. The sequence goes on along the minus strand of NC_052147.1, from coordinate 164,918,044 downwards.
GAGGGAGTGATGGTGGGTGTGCAATTGATTTTTTAAAAAGGCCAGAGAGGCGAATGGTGAGGGATTGGGAATGTAAAGAAAAACCCGACTTCCTCCAAAAAGAAAAACCCATTCACCCACTGAAATTCATTTATACACAGAGACAAAATTCTGGCCCTAAATTTGGGCTTTTTCGCAAAGCTTGACAATAAAAGAGGATGGTGTGGTTGAATATGTCAAAGACTGCATAATTCTGGCAGGTTGAGGAGGGAAATATCATGGTTACAGAGGATGTTATTTGTGACCTTGGTTCAGATTGTACCTGATTGCAGATACCTGATGGGAGAGATTGAATTATGGAGTTGCAAGGTTTGGCTTGGAGGGGTGGGGGGTGGGGGGTAGGGGGGGGGGGGGGGGGGGGGGGCAACACTTTCAAGAACTTTGGAGTTGAACGGTAGAGGAACAGTACTTGAGGGGAGGGAACTATGTAGAATGCCAGTTAGCGTGGTGGCCTGGGAAGGAAGGTGGGTGCTCATCAATTTAGTGGAAATGGTGTCAAGAGAACAAGAAGTGGGACTTTGGACAAGATGAGTTCGGACAGGGCATGGGAAATAGATGAGAAATTAGAAAATGATTGGTATTTAGGAGTAGTCTTGCAGAAGTGTGGCTTTGTTGATCTGGGGAAGCGGAAGATGAAAAGATGATCTCAATCTTAATGACAAAGATGTCTGTGTGAGGTTGTGTGTCCTAGTTTAACTTTAGCTGTGTGACGTTGGGTGTGTTGCATCTTATTCATTTTCTTTTTTTAATATAGGCACCTGTTGCATAAAGAAATAAAAACTTTGGAAGATCAGCTACTGAGCTAACACAGAAAACTTTGGATCCGGTGCTTTTGAAGTAAGTACAGTTTAAAAAAAAATCTTGCTCTGAATGTGGGCTTTGCTGGCAAGGCTAGAGGCTAGCATTTATGTATGACATTTTCATAAAGTATTCTTCAATTCATTCCCCCCCCCCCCACAAAAAAATGGATTTGAACGAAGCAAAAGGTTAAGATACTCGAGAAATTTACTTTGGTATTTTAATCCTCTTATCTGCACCCATGACTCATACCTTTAAAAGCTGAACATTTGGATTCCAGTGATGTTGAATCCTGCAGCCTCCTAAATTGTTCGACATATAACTGCATTAGATGTATTATGTTATATTAAGAGGTTTCAAGTCTAAAGCTATGAGACTCATTTCATTTGGTATTGTGCTGCCATCCTAAATGTTTAAACCAATCATAATCAAAAAAGAAAGTGGGTGCGTGCGGAGGAAGTCGAGGATATGGAACATAAACTTGCAGCAGAGCAATAAAGTAGAAATTTAAACCTTATGCAATAATTTCATCAAATAATAATTAAGATACCAAATAAAATTTTTACATCTGTAGCTCACACCACACTCACCCTCCCCATAATACAGAAGTTGTGCACTTGCATTCCATCAAACAAGTCGGGGGGTCGGAGAATTTTGCCCCTGGTGCAGCAGGACGGAGACTCCTGTCCCCTGCATCTGCATTCACAAAAGTGAAAGAAGTGGGAGGAGTGTGAGATTAGATGAAATCAACATAGTCAGAGTATTAAGCGATTTAACGTCTTTGAGAGTGGATAAATGGCGTGACTGGAATGAAATGTGTCCTCTACTGTTCAAAGAAGCAAGAGAATGAACAGTGGAGGCTCTGATCATATTTCCATACATATATGGGACCAGAGGACAGCTACCATTTTGTTTAAAAAAAGCGAGAGAGAGAGAGAGAGAGAGAGAGATTGAGTAATTATAGACCTGTCAGTGAATGTTGTTGGTGGGAAAATTATTGAAAGAATTCTGAGGCACAGAATAAATCTTCATTTAGAAGAGCATGGTTTAATCAAAGACAATTAGCATAGATTTGTTAAGGGAATGCCCAACTACCATGATTGAATTTATTGAGGCTGTAACACACGGGGCCAAAAAGGGTAGTGCCCTTCTCATGGGCAATTAGGGATGGGCAATAAATATTGGTGTACCCAATATTAGAAGCAGTGTAGAGAATGTTCACTTCATTCATTCCTGGGATGAAGGGTTTATGAAGAAAATTTCAACAGGTTGGGTCTATACCCATTGAAATTTAGACGGATGAGAACTGATCTCATTGAAACATACAAGATACTTGACAGGGTGGCTGCTGAGAGGATATTACCCCTTAAAGGAGAGACCAGGGCGGGATTCTCCACCCGGCCTCGTCACATTTCTGCCCCGACCGGCCGACGGGATTCTCCGTTAGCCGGCTGATCAATGAGGTTTCCCATCATGGGGTAGTCCCACGTCGTCGGGAAACCCCCGGGTGCCGGCATCACAGAGAATCCCGCCGGCGGAGAATCCTGGCCCAGAACTATGGGACGTAGTTCTCTTTTAAGGTCTCTTTTAAGATGGAGATATGAATTTTTATCACTGAGGGTCATTAGTTTGTGGAATTCTCTTTCTCAAAAGCATTGGAGGTTGAGTGACTGAATTTATTCAAGTCTGAATTGTGAATTAGATAGATTTTTGATAGACAAGTGAGTCAAGGATTATGGGAGGTGTGGAGCAGACAAGAAAATGGAGTTGAGGCGACAACCATATCAGCCATGCATGCTATTATCAAATGGTGGTGCAAGCTCAATAGGCCGAGTGGCCTATTCATCCAGTCATGCTGCTAAGTCTGAAGTTTTTGGGCTGGATTCTCCCACCCCGCCCGCCGCAAGAAAGGCACGGGCGAGACGCCGACAATGGAAAAGTCCATTGAGCTCGGGCGGGATTCTCTGTCGCCAGGCGAACATGCCCGGAGAATCCCACCCCTTATGTCTTATAGCTGAGACATGGGATATAAGAGTGGGAATACTATGTTGGAACTTTATAAAATGCTAACTAGGCTACAACTGGTGTACTGTGTGCAGTTCTGGTCACTCCACTGTAGGAAAAATGTGTTTGAAATTGAGCGGGTACAAAGGAGATTTACAAGGATGTAGTCTGGACTGGAGAATTTCACTGGTGAAGAAAGATTGGATAGAATAGGGTTGTTTTCTTTGGCGCCTAATTGAGGTGTATAAAATTAGCAGGGGTCGAGATAGAGTGGATAGGAAGGCCTTATTCTCTTGGTTGAAGAGCCCATGAGCCACGCAGGAATAGATTTAGGGTAAGGTGCAGGAGGTTTGGGGTGATTAGAGAGGAATTTATTTTCACCCAGTGTATGTTGGGGGTATAGAACTCACTGCTTGAGAAGTTGATAGATTCAGAAACCCTCATAACTTTAAGAAGTATTTGGCTATGCACTTGAAGTGTCATAATCTATATGGTTAAGGGTAAAGAGTTAAGAGAGTGAGATTAGATTGTTGCTTCTTGGCTGATTTGGTTATGGTGGGCTGAATGGCCTCTTTAAGTGCTTTAAATTTCTATGATTCTATGAAGTCCAACAACTGTACAGAAGTATACTCTCAAATCTGCATGGTTACCAAATTTTAAGTAATTGAAGGCTATGCTAATGGGTATAATGGATGCATTTGAATTGTTTGTTGCTGTAAAACTATGTTTAAATAGCTGTCAAAAATATATATTCTGATTATATATGAAAATCACATTTTCAACTGCAATATTATGAGACGCACCAAACTTGGTTTCATTTATATTTTAAAAATTATCCCCATGTGACAAACTTTCTCGAAAGGTTTTCTGAAGAATTTTGATTGTTTTAAAACAAACCTGAAGTAATCTGCATAAGAAAGAAGAGAGGGAGCATCAACTTATTGCTGTTGGCTACTGATGCTTTGCAGAAAATGACTGTCATAATTTTGCAACACATTGTATAGTGGCATTCAGTATTAAAATTGAATCACTTAATTAAATCCCTGAGTAGTAAGATAGTGGAACTGTAAAATTACACCCCAAGGAGAAGGATTTCTCTAATGCATGTTCTGTAGTTTTAATTTAAATGAATGACAAAGTCACAAGTTGTGGACTAGATTTGCTATGAAATGACATTTCCTGGGAATACAGGAACAGGCATTGATCATTCAGCTCTTTGAGACTGTTCGAGCATTCAGTTAGATTGATGCTTTTCAAACCTTTTCCCTCGGGACCCACTTTTACCAACCAGCCGACCTTCGAGTCCCACCATTTTCATTTACTGTTCATTTTAATTTACTGTTAATGTAACCGGTGAGCCTGCTTTATTCTCACGGGCGGGATTCTCCCGTACCTTCAGGGGTTAGGCCAGAGCCAGAGTGGTTTGCGCACTGCCGGCCAGCGTGGCAGGCCTTTGGTGCCAAGCCAGCCGGGACCGAAGGGACTCCACCGGCCAGCGCGGGTCCATGCATGCGCGGGAGTGTCAGCGGCTGCTGACGTCATCCACATGCATGCGCACGGGGGTGGGTTCACCTGCGCGTCGGCCATCGCGGAGGCTGACACAGCAGACACGTAGGAAAAGAGTGCCCCCACGGCACAGGTCCGCTGTGGATTGGTGGGCTCCGATCGCGGGCCAGGCCACTGTAGCGCCCACCCCCCAGGGCCCCAGATCCCTCCCACGCCTCCAGGTCCCGCCGGTAAGAAACCTAGTCTAATTTACGCCGGCAGGACTGGCAAAGAACCAGCGGGACTTCGGCCCATCGAGGGCTGGAGAATCGCCGGGGGGGGGCGCTCTGAGCGGCCGCCGACCGGCGCGGGCGATTCCCGCCCCGGCTGAATCTCCGGTGCCGGAGAATTTGGCGGCCGATGGGGGTGGGATTCACGCCCCCCCCCCCGGCGATTCTCTCCGACCGGGGGGGGGGGTCGGAGAAACCCGCCCCACATCTTTCCATTCAATCTTACATTTCTGCTAAGGATTTCAGCTGATGATTTAAGTTCTCACTGCATCCTTTTGAAATACATCAAGAGGTTTGTCCTGTCATATGAGAGTATCTTTAAGAAATGGTTGTTTATAAATGGGTGTGTATATAAATATCTGTAGTGAGAGTACCTTTAAGAAATGGGATTTTACTACTGCAGTGATGTCAGAGAGTGGGTGGAGCTGGGCTGTCTGTCAGCTTTTTACTTTTGTTTTTGAGCTGGCTGCAGGGTGTGATTTAGTTTTGTTTTCAGTGTTGGAGCTGAAGCCAGACAGAGCAGATGTACTGTTGATCTCTCTGCCATGAAAAGACTATCTCTTGATCATTTGGTGAATTCAGAATTATAAATATTCTCAGTAGTGAAGTTAAGCCTGATGTGTTTCTGTTTTGAAGGTTTTTTAAGTCTTCTGGTTGTTAAAAGGACAGCTTAATCATTACTTAGTGTTGTATTCTTTGGGGGTTGTATTTGAATTAATGGTTGTTAAGATGTTCACTATGTTTTAAAAAGGTTAACTTGAGTTCATAGAATAAACATTGTTTTGCTTTACAAGAATACTTTTTCATTTCTGCTGTACCACACCTGTAGAGTGGGCCGTGTGCTCCCCATACCACAATCTATTAAAAGTTGTGGGTCAGATGAACTCCCATGATGCACTTTGTGGTTCTCTAATCCCTGGCCCATATTAGAGTTTATTACAGCCTTCGATCTCGCTGTGCTTCGTCTTCAAATGCCTTTGAAATTTTGAGTGTTTTAAACTTTCATTTGCCAGTAGTTCACTCCATATAACACACATGGGCTTTGCATCCTGACTTGCATTGGCACAATTAGCCATACATCAAGAAATGATCTTTGCACTGTTTTGTTCCCGATTTTAGTTTTCTTTGTTTCAACTAGTCCATCTTCAGTTCTTGACAGTCCTTTTTCCATGCTTGCTTCCAGCTAGAAAATGGAGGAATCTCTCCTCCGTTAGTTTGTGTCAAAAGAATGGATCTATAGGGCACGTGACGTCAGTGTACATGCTGGGTGCATGACGTGCTCTCTGCCACCTCTTCTGACCAGAAGACTGCATCATTCTATTTAAAATCTGGTTGCAGCCGGCATTCTCAAGTTAAAAGAAGGTCATGGTGTCCCTCCTGACATCCGTCCGCCACCATGGGGTGCGACCTGCAGTTTGAAATACCCTGGGGCCAGATTATGGACAACGTATTCCGTTTACCCACCTTTTTACCATCTCCCTTCAAATCGGCATGTAACAAAAACCAACCAAAATTCCAATTTATCCAGCACCGACAGCATTTTGGTGGAACGTTCTTGAGTTTCATCCTGCCTGCCTGAAAAAATGATTCCTGACTTCACTCCTAACCGGCCTGGGCCTGATTTCAACTCTTTCAATTGTCAGTTCATCCTTACCCATGTTACAGAATGATAGGGCAGTACTGAAAAAAACATTTGCCAGCGTTTTTACCCACTAGCCCAATTGTTATGCAGTGACCCCAGATGGGAAGCGTGTATTTGCAGATGTCAAAGCATAACATGATTCAAACTAGTTGAGCTGCGATGCTCCCACTAATACAAATAATCTGCCATGGGACAGCACAGTAGCATAGTGGTTAGCATAAATGCTTCACAGCTCCAGGGTCCCAGGTTCGATTCCCGGCTGGGTCACTGTCTGTGCGGAGTCTGCACGTCCTCCCCGTGTGTGCGTGGGATTTCTCCGGGTGCTCCGGTTTCCTCCCACAGTCCAAAGATGTGCGGGTTAGGTGGATTGGCCATGCTAAATTGCCCTTAGTGTCCAAAATTGCCCTTAGTGTTGGGTGGGGTTACTGGGTAATGGGGATAGGGTGGAGATGTTGACCTTGGATAGGGGGTAGGGTGCTCTTTACAAGAGCCGGTGCAGACTCGATGGGCCGAATGGCCTCCTTCTGCACTGTAAATTCTATGTAATGGCTTGAAGGGTTGAATGGTCTCCTCCTGCTCCTATTTTCTATGTTTCGATGTTAAAAGCATGATTCTGTTATTAATTAGCAGGCTTAACTAACTTTGTATTGAGTTTAATTGACAATTAAAGTGAGAATCAAGCATGTTCTCAAAAATAGCGGGGAGGTTAAGGGTAAGATGTTTGCATGAAACAAATGGCGGAATGGCATAAATCGACCACCAAGTTTAAGAGGTTCACACTTGTTTCTTAATCTTGAATATGCAAATATAGGGCAGCACGGTGGCACAGTGGTTAGCATTGCTGCCTACGGCGCTGAGGACCCGGGTTCGAATCCCGGCTCTGGGTCACTGTCCGTGAGGAGTTTGCACATTCTCCCCGTGTCTGCGTGGGTTTCACCCCCACAACCCAAAGATGTGCAGGATAGGTGGATTCGCCACACTAAATTGCCCCTTAATTGGAAAAATAATTGGGTACTCTAAATTTAAAAAAAAAGCAAATATTAGGAATGGTGTGTGTTATCTCACTGTTGTATTGCCTGCAGGTTCCTCCAGCCACTGATAATCTCAGTACACAGTAAATGTAGGGAAGCCTGATCATTGGGGCTTGATAAGATCTAACTCTTTTAGTTGAATTATTTTCACCATCGGTGCTTTCTCTCCACGGCCTCTGCTGTTTGCCACCTAAGAACATAAGAACATAAGAACTAGGAGCAGGAGTAGGCCATCTGGCCCCTCGAGCCTGCTCCGCCATTCAATGAGATCATGGCTGATCTTTTGTGGACTCAGCTCCACTTTCCCGCCCAAACACCATAACCCTTTATCCCTTTATTCTTCAAAAAACTATCTGTCTTTATCTTAAAAACATTTAATGAAGGAGCCTCAACTGCTTTACTGGGCAAAGAATTCCATAGATTCACAACCCTTTTGGGTGAAGAAGTTCCTCCTAAATTCAGTCCTTATTTTGAGGCTCTGCCCCCTAGTTCTGCTTTCACCTGCCAGTGGAAACAACCTGCCCGCATCTATCCTATCTATTCCCTTCATAATTTTATATGTTTCTATAAGATCCCCCCACATCCTTCTAAATTCCAACGAGTACAATCCCAGTCTACTCAACCTCTCCTCATAATCCAACCCCTTCAGCTCTGGGATTAACCTCGTGAATCTCCTCTGCACACCCTCCAGCACCAGTATGTCCTTTCTCAGGTCAGGAGACCAAAACTGAACACAATAATCCAGGTGTGACCTCACTAACACCTTATACAATTGCAGCATAACCTCCCTAGTCTTAACCTCTATCCCTCTAGCAATGAAGGACAAAACTCCATTTGCCTTGTTAATCACCTGTTGCACCTGTAAACCAACTTTTTGCGACTCATGCACCAGCACACCCTGGTCTCTCTGCACAGCAGCATGATTTAATATTTTATCATTTAAATAATAATCCCATTTGCTGTTATTCCTACCAAAATGGATAACCTCACATTTGTCAACATTGTATTCCATCTGCCAAACCCTAGCCCATTCACTTAACCTATCCAAATCCCTCTGCAGACTTCCGGTATCCTCTGCACTTTTTGCTTTACCACTCATCTTAGTGTCGTCTGCAAACCTGGACACATTGCACTTGGTCCCCAACTCCAAATTATCTATGTAAATTGTGAACAATTGTGAGCCCAACTCTGATCCCTGAGGGACACTGTTGCACGTTTTACTGTGGTTGTAAAACGCGTTTATTGGAGTGTATTAACACGCCTCCGAGTTCGACGTGTGCTTAACACTACTAGGCTCTGTTGTATGTAATTATTTAGCTCTGGAGTCGCCAGTTGCCGTATAGACAACGTCACAAGTATTCCAAGGTCAAGTTCAAAGTAATAAAGACGATACACCGATTAGTAAAGTTCAAACGATCAATATTTATTATACAGTTATAATAAATACTCATGCACACACTAAGAGACTAAGCTATAACTAAACTTAAGTGGACAGAATACTTATCTAACAGGAACAGGCAAGGTCAGAGAACGAGGCCTTCGTCCTGGTCTTGTACTGCAGCCTTCAGCAAGCGTTCTGGTACTTGGGAGTCTAGTGGGCTTGGATCGCGTAGCGAGCGTTGAACTTACGGTTTCGGCGGCTGGTGCTCAACGGCTGGAGTCAGGATGCAAGATGTCAGTCAGAGCCGGAGCACGAGTTTAACAGACCGGGCTCTGTGGGGAATTTGCTTTTATACCCCTCTCTAATGTCCTTGCCCCCTTCTAGGCGGGCTCTACCTTTCGGTACCGATTGGAACGTTTCCAAACGGCTACCTTCGAAATCCTCCAATGCGGGGGCTTCCCTCGATGTTGGGGGGTGGTTTCGATATTCGTTACTCTGGTGCCATCCTGTTTGCACAACCAATTAAGTGCTACATTGAGATGGAAATGTTGCCATTGTGTGTGCCTGGATCTGGGCTGCCTCATCAGAATGTTAAGCGCTTTGCCATTAACACCTTTGGCTTGGAGATCTGCACCTGGCCAGAAAACTGGTTTGCTGCTTGCAAAATGCTAATTAGTTGAGAGCAGGCTGTCTGTTCTCACTAAACAGGCTTTCCCTGCTGTCTTCCATTTTAGTTTGGCTCAGTGTCCATTTTGCGTGGCCAGCATGGCTACAACACCACTAGCTACTGATTGCCAACCAGATAAACACCCATTAATCCACATTCTTTGCTTTCTATTAATTACCCAATGCTCTATCCATGCTACTACTTTACCCTTAATACCATGCATCTTTATCTTATGCAGCAACCTTTTGTGTGGCACCTTGTCAAAAGCTTTCTGGAAACCCAGATATACCACATCCATTGGCTCCTCGTTATCTACCCCACTGGTAATGTCCTCAAACAATTCCACCAAATTACTTAGGAACGACCTGCCTTTATGAACCCATACTGCGTCTGCCCAATGGGACAATTTCCATCCAGATGCCTCGCTATTTCTTCCTTGATGATAGATTCCAGCATCTTGCCTACGGCCAAAGTTAAGCTAACTGGCCTATAATTACCCGCTTTCTGCCTACCACCTTTTTTAAACAGTGGTGTCACATTTGCTAATTTCCAATCCGCCGGGACCAGCCCAGAGTCTAGTGAATTTTGGTGAATTATCACTAGTGCATTTGCAATTTCCCTAGCCATATGTTTCAGCACTCTGGGATGCATTCCATCAGGGTCAGGAGACTTGCCTCGCTTTAGCCCCATTAGCTTGCCCATCACTACCTCCTCAGTGATAAGAATCATCTCAATGTCCTCACCTGTCATAGCCTCATTTCCATCAGTCACTGGCATGTTATTTGTGTCTCCCACTGTAAAGACCGACCCAAAAAAACCTGTTCAGTTCCTCAGCCATTTCCTCATCTTCCAGTATGAAATCTCCCTTCTCATCTTCTAAAGGACCAATATTTACCTTAGCCACTCTTTTTTTGTTTTATATATTTGTAGAAACTTTTACTATCTGTTTTTATATTCTGAGCAAGTTTACTCTCATAATCTATTTTAGTCTTCTTTATAGCTTTTTTAGTAGTTTTCTGTTGCCCCCTAAAGATTTCCCAGTCCTCTAGTCTCCCACTAATCTTTGCCACTTTGTATGCTTTTTCCTTCAATTTGATACTCTCCCTTATTTCCTCCTGGGAGTCTTTAATTGATGCTGAAGCTGTAATTCCCACTGTAATACATGTAATCAAAAATGAGTAGAGTGTTGTAATTTTGCATCAGATACTAAATAATCAGATATGTTTCGTTGTTAGTGAGAATACATTATTTATTGCATTACTGTGAAATGGTAACAATTGATTTCAGTGCAGGTGACTTTTGATGAAGCATCTATCGTTATCGTATTCCCGAAAGGGGATGAAGGCGGATTTTAAGAGATGGGCGTTTTGCCGCTATCGCAGGTTGGGCCGGTGGAGAGAGTGAAAATGATGGTGCTGCCTAGGTTTCTATTCGTGTTTTAGAACCTCTCTATCATTGTCCTTATGTCTTTTTTCAGAAAAATCAATGAGTTGATCTCGGGGTTTGTGGGTGGGGAAGGCCCTGCGAGTGCAGTGTGGTTTTGGACCTGGGGTGGGTGGGAAAAGCTGACGTGGCTGAATTTGAACAATTATTATTATTGGGTGGAAAACATTCCAATAGTGCGGAAAATGGGCTGTGGAGGAGCGGTCGGTCTGGGGACGGGTGGAGGCGGCACCATAGAACAGTACAGCACAGAACAGGCCCTTCGGCCCTCAATGTTGTGCCGAGCCATGATCACCCTACTCAAACCCACGTATCCACCCTATACCCGTAACCCAACAACTCCCCCCTTAACCTTACTTTTTAGGACACTACGGGCAATTTAGCATGGCCAATCCACCTAACCCGCACATCTTTGGACTGTGGGAGGAAACCGGAGCACCCGGAGGAAACCCACGCACACACGGGGAGGACGTGCAGACTCCGCACAGACAGTGACCCAACCGGGAATCGAACCTGGGACCCTGGAGCTGTTAAGCATTTATGCTAACCACCATGCTACCGTGCTGCCACATGTAAGGAAACAGGTTTGAGGGTTTTGTTGTTGGCATCTTCATCATTCTCGCCAACCAGGTACTCCACGAGCCGAGTGGTGGTGTTGGCTTTAGGGGTGTGGGAGAAGTGTAGGCAGCACTTGGGTTGGGTGGCATCTCATTGGGGGTGCTGATTTGCGACAACCATAGGTTAGTGCCAGCAAGACTGGATGCAAGGTTGGGGGGGGGGGGGGGGGGGGGGGGGGCAGGGGGGCAGGGGGTGGGGCAGTGGGGGATTGAGTACTTCAGGGACTTGTTTATAGGGGGCTAATTTGCAGGAATGAAGGTGTTGGAGGAATTGTATGAGTTGTCCAAGGGCTTTAGGCACCTGCAGGTGAGGAGAGAGGTGCCGTTCTTCCCGCGGCTGCCGCCTCCAGTGTTGCAGAACAAGTTGTTGTCAGAGGACGAAATAGGGGAGGGGAAGGTATTTGAAAGTTCTAAGGAATTGATGGGGAAGGAGGGTGCCCTGGTGGAGGATGTTAAGTGCAAATGGGAGGGGGAGGTGGGGGCCAGGCCATAGCTGAGGACATGCAGAGTGTGAAGGCGTCCTAATTGTGTGCGAGGTTCAGCCTCATCCAGTTTAAAGTGGCCCACATGAAAGTGGCGAGAATGAGCAAGTTCTTTGCGGGGGTGGAAAATAGATGTGGGTGGTATGTGGGGGGGACCCACAAATCATATCCACACGTTCCGGGCACATTCTGCCACATTCCGGCACCTGTTTGGGTACACAGAGGGGGAATTCAGAATGTCCAATTCACCTAACAAGCATGTCTTTTGGCACTTCTGGGAGGAAACAGGAGCATCTGGAGGAAGCCAAAGCAGACACGCACAGACAGTGACCCAAGCCTGGAATCGAACCTGGGACGCTGATGCTCTGTGAAGCCACGGTGCTAACCACTGTGCTACCGTGTCCGAGATGGAAAGCTTGATAAGCATTGAAATAGCTGGGTTTAGAGGTGAAAAGGTCTGGACAATTCTTATACCTGATGGCAAAACTCATTATGACAACATGGTTGCAGAATAATTGCACAACAATAAATGGCCAAGGGATTGGTTGGGGCTTCACAGGTTGGCATGGATAGTGTGTGGGCATGGGTTGGCATGTGTGGGCATTGAAAATGATAGTGGGTGAGGAAATGTGAAGGGTGAGAATTAGAGGACTAAATGTTTAAGAAAACAATTTGGTTGCAGTCCCAGGGACCGAGTCAGGCCTTCTGAACAGCCCACCTCAACACTAGAGCTCCTGTGGCTGCCTCTGATTGATATTTCGGGCCTGCAGGCCCTTATTCCATCTCGTGCCTGTCTCCTCCCTCCCAGAATGAAGATCCTAGTATTCGGGACTCGTGTTTCTCAAGGTGGGTATGACGAACTGAGAGATTTCTCAGAACTGCATGAATGTCTCAGGAACAGGCTATCAGGCCTATATTTCAACTGTTGGATATAGAAGAACAGAGTAATCATTAGAACATTGATCTTATATTAAACTAACAATCATCCTTTACAATGGAGTAATACTTGACTTCCAGAACAACCTTTTATCAGCTCATGTTGCTGCCTTGCTGGCAGTGATGGGGTAATTGCGTTTTCAATTGTACATTTAGCTTGATGTACAATCCTAAATGCCTCTAATTGACCAGCATTGTTGATGCTTCTCGATATAGCTTGTGTTAGTGCTGTCCTGAGCCTCCAGATAAAATCTCCCAGGAGAAAGATAATAGCAAATACAACCAGTGGAGGAGCTTAAATTTCATGAGTTTATGAGATCCGATCGTGATTCAATATATTATGGTTCAATTTTTTTAAATGTTGATTAAATGCCTGAGTAGGCTGCCTTGAATTTATGGATCATAAATATATTTATGTGCAACCTTAAACATAGAAAACCATATGGGATTAAGTGTAATTTATTACTTGGATAGAAGACTGGCTAACTGATAGAAGGCAGAGAGTCGGGATAAATGAGTCTTTTTCAGGTTGGCAAGATGTAATTAGTGGGGTGCTACAGGGTTTGGTCCTTGGGGCCCCAACTATTTACAATATGTATTAATGACTTGGATGTTGGGATAGAACTTACTGCAGCCAAATTTGCAGATGAGGCTAAAATAGATGGGACAGTAAGTTGCAATGGATCTCGGTACAAAAGGGAAAGTCAGGGATAATCAAAAGCCAAAGGAGAGTAGAGGTTTAGGGAGAAAATACAAACGTTGTCGTGTTCTGGACTATTGAATGCATCGCTGCAGTGGTGGGTTGTAAAGGTGGGTGGGTAAGGCCAGAGTTTTGAGGCGGGGTTATGGACTTGGAGAATTCAGTGGGTAGCATGAGATTGTGAAGGAACAAACATATGAAATTGTTACATTTTAAGGTGGTTTTAGAACTGGAAGTGAATGTGCTGGTTTCTCCGTTGGCAGGATTCTCCACTTCGCCGGTAGCGCACTCACGCCTGTGGATGTCCCGATGGCGTGGAGCTTTCCACAATGGGAAACCTCATTGGCTGGCTACCGTGACGGAGGATCCCGCTGCCGTCTTGGGCACGCTGCATCAGTAAACGGATGCAGCAAGATGGAGAATCCCACCCAATGTATTTGAGAAAATAATGGTGAACTTGATGTGGGATAGATAAGGGCAATCGTTTTGCATGATCTAACGTTTGTGGAAGGTGTGTGCCCAGCCAGGCAGCCACTCAGAGTGGAGCTGAAACGAAGGTGAGGATTTCAATGGCAACAGGTGGATGATATTATGGAGATGGCAATCAGTGGGGCTTTGTAATGGAGAGAAAGGGCGGCACGGTGGTGCACTGGTTAGCACTGGTGCCTCATGGCGTCGAGGACCCGGGTTCGATCCCTGCTCCGGGTCACTGTCCGACTGGAGTTCGTACATTCTCCCCGTGTCTGTGTGGGTCTCGCCCCCACAACCCAAAGATGTGCAGGGTAGGTGGATTGACCACGCAAAGTTGCCTCTTAATTGGAAAAAAAAAATTGGGTACTCTAAAAATTTTTTTAAAGTGGTGGAGAGAACATGGGTTAGAAATTCAGATCATGGGCAAATAGTTCATCCAGAGGAGATGGTTCCCTGGGAAGGGATGGAATAGTGATGAGCGTAAAGGGTTTGAGGCCCTGGGCCAACTATAATGCCTTTGGTCTTCCCAATGTTTGCATTCCATCCAACATGAGTTTTAAGCAAACAATGTGACAACATAAGCAATGGAGAAAATGTGAAATTCTAGCTTGGTTTTAGTGGAATAATTTTGAATATCCAGTTATGTTTTAACTGTGACTACTTCTGACAGGTGTTTCCAGGGACTGAACCTTTACTTAATGGCACAGATACAATTGCCTCGTTTTAGTTCTGTGTCAAGGAGCATCTTTCTTAATTTGGCAAATGTGTTGAGTTAGCTACAACAGTTTTTGTTATTCATGAGTTAATGGTTTCATTCCTGTCATAATGTAGAGGCTGTAGTAATACTGAAAATAAAGAAAAACAAATTAGTTTGAACGCTATTCCTCATGACATCGTTTTTTTAAGCACAGCAAATGTAAATGCTAAATAGACAGAATGCAATTTGATTCAGTTTTTATTTTTCCTGCACCTGATTTGATTACAAATGTACATTGGCATTTATTCAATTGCTTCTGACAGCAGTTGTTCATACATCGCACTTCAGATTTTTCTACTGGTTGTAAATGTAAAATTGTTTGACTGCATAACATGGAGTTTAGGTTATGAGAAAATCTTGAAGTAGTTTGAAAGAATAGTTGTTGTTAGAAGTTATTAATGACGGTCTCTGTCAGGACAGCTCATGTAATGGAAAAGGTTGCTTTATATCCGGTGAGATTTCTTCATCAGACCTTGAGTTGAGTTAAAGTAAATTTGTAAGGAGTTATTTTTCTCCCTCTAAATAATTTTTATGAACGATGAGAAGATGTCAACAAATAATCGAAGATGAATTTTAAATGGATTTTTAAATCAATTTTAAGATAAAATTTAAAACTGTTGCAGAAGTGAGTTTTTCTTGGCCCTGAACCAGGAGAACATTCCTTGGCAAGATGCCTCCATTCAGCAAGATGTTGACCTAAAACTGAAACTGTTAACCAGCAATTTGTTCCAACACTAGTATGCTTTCACAAATTGATAAGCAAACACAAATACAAATGAAGGCATAAGTTTCAGGGTATATTTTAGCCTAAATAAATTTACTTATGTTAGTTGTCTGCCACAGTCACCATGGTGAGTCAAACAAGGCAGCCATATTTTTCCATTTTAGCCTAGGAATTTCTCTGATACTTAGCAAAGCACCTCTCGCTGACCTAGCTGCAGTTACATTTGTTAGATAGTTGGTTTTGTCATTGGAGATTGTTCTCCACTGGAAGTTGGGTGTGTATATTTAATGAGTTAGCTTCTAGAATGGCGACAAATTTGTATTAATACCAGTGCTGATTAGGGCAGGATGGTAGCACAGTGGTTAGCACAGTTGCTTCACAGCTCCAGGGTCCCAGGTTCGATTCCCGGCTTGGGTCACTGTGCAGAGTCTGCACGTTCTCCCCGTGTCTGCGTGGGTTTTCTCCGGATGCTCCGGTTTCCTCTCTCAGTCCAAAGATGTATGATGAGGTGGGTTGGCCATGCTAAACTGCCCTTAGTCTCTAAAAAAGGTTGGGTGGGGTTACTGGGCTCCGGGGAGGGGTGGGGTGAGGGGGTGGGCTTGGGTAGGGTGTTCTTTCCAAGGGCCAGAGCAAATTCGATGGGCTGAATGGCCTCCTTCTGCACTGTAACGTCTATGATTCTAGGATTTGTGACTTGATGTATAGGAAGTGGATATGTGTAAATCGGGTCGCCTCACTACTTAAATCAGATATTTGCCTTCACTGGTATGTGATGACCAAGCATTTAAAACATTTATTTCACTCTGACATCAGCTCAGATTTATGAGTCTCCAGATGGACATACCCCAAAGGTATCCTAGAAGATGCACTAGAGGACTCTTCAGAGGTCTCCACACACTGACCACAATCGAATTGGCCAGGAAGTTTCAAATTTACCGGGCAATTGCTCTGCATCTAGAACCGTCTGAAACTCTGATTTAAAGTCGCGCACGTTGGATGGTTCTGGCTCACTTAGCAGAATAGTTACCCAAGAAAAGTTAGAAGGATTAAAACCAGTTCTAACTTCTAGGTAACACTAGTACCCTTCTGACTTCCTTTTGACCCCCTGTTCAGAAGTCCAGGTGAGAAATATGGAGCTCCAGTGTAAGGTAAGTAAAAATGAGTAAACGATTCAGCAGATAGTGTTCTTATTTTCATTTGAAAGATTACACACCTAAACTATACTATCTTAAGTTTATTTTATTATGATACTTGTGTTAGATAGAATCTTTTGTACAAGTTATGTTATTACTGATGTCATTGACATCTCTGCTGAAAAACATTTCAACAGTCACCACCATAACTGATGTGGCTTCAGTTGTGTGCTGCAGCAGAGCACCCGAAATGGATAATCATAGAAATTTGGCTGTTCTTCAGAATGGCTCCAAACTCTATGCATTCTCAGAAAGGTGAAGTGACCACCTAATGGTGGAGAGGTTTCAAATATCCATTTATAAGTTAGACAACCGAGGGGCAGGCACAGGAGACAGGAGACCCTATGAACTATTAGCACAATCATTGAATTCTTCCTAATTGAACATCAGCATTGTCATTGACCCCCATCTAAATTATAATACTGTAAATGCCTGATATGAAAGCATTGCATGTGAATATTTTATTAATGCTTTTAGTAAATAGGTATTTTCTCAGAGGTGTTAGTGAGATGGGTGAGCCTGTTTCCCACCTCAGAATCAGTCTTATCCATGGAAGGAGTCTGAAGAAAGCAGGAACCCAGGGACGACATGAAGTGGAGAAAGAAAGCCCATAGACACAGGAGCAAAGGGGCAGCACATCCTGATGAGGGTAGAACCCAGAGAGCTGGAGCCTGGAAGGAGCAGGTCAGGGAGACTGCGGCAGCATGTTGAGAAAGCGGGAGTCAAGGGCAACCAATCATACCTCTGACTGCCACTCATATGCTCAGTCTTTTTTTTTTAATAAACAATTTTATTGAGGTAGTTTTTGGCTTTATAAATAGTTACAGACATCATCAGAAAGGAAGCAAAAAAGGCAAAAATGTGCAAACATCCACGTACTCTCAATACTTCCATTGTAACATATTGCACAAGCCCGCTCCCCTCCCACCGGTACTACCGGCCATATTTTCCCTCCTACTCTACTGTACCCCCCCCTCCCCCCACCCCCCTGCTGACGCTCACTCTCCCGCAAAGAAGTCAATAAATGGTTGCCACCTCCGGGTGAACCCCTGCACAGATCCCCTCAAGGCGAACTTAATTTTTTCCATCCCCAGGAAACTCGACATGTCCGCAAGCCACCACTCAGTCTTCGGGGGCTTTGAGTCCCTCCACGCCAATAATATTCGTCGCCGGGCTATCAGGGAAGCAAAGGCCAACACATCGGCCTCTTTCTCCCCCTGGACGCCCGGGTCTTCCGAAACCCCAAAAATTGCCACCCCTGGACTCATCACCACCCTTGTTTTTAGCACCTGGGACATGACCCCCGCAAATCCCTCCCAGTACCCCCTCAGCTTAGGGCATGCCCAAAACATGTGAACATGGTTCGCTGGTCCTCCCGCGCACCTAGTGCATTTGTCCTCTATCCCGAAAAATTTGCTCATCCGAGCCACCGTCATATGGGCCCGGTGAACGACCTTAAATTGGATCAGCCTGAGCCTAGCACATGTCGCGGTCGAATTTACCCTACTCAGGGCCTCTGCCCACAGCCCATCCTCCATTTCCCCGCCTAGCTCCTCCTCCCATTTAAGTTTCAGTTCCTCTGTCTGGGACCCTTCGTCCCTCATGAGCACCTTATATATACCCGAGACTCTGCCCTCCTCTTCTTCCCTCCTAGAGACTATTCTGTCGAGGATCCCCATTGGCGGGAGGCGCGGGAAAGATGGGACCTGTCTACGAACAAAGTCCTGCAACTGTAGGTATCTAAAATCATTTCCCCTTACCAACCCAAATTTCTCCTCCAAGCTCCTCAAACTCGCGAAGCTCCCTTCCAGGAACATATCACCCACCCTTCCCGCCCCTGCTCATATGCTCAGTCTTGACTAGGTTGCCCTTGATGGCCATGCACATCACCCAATCATGGGCTAGCCCTGTGTCATAAACCCCTGGAAAGTCTCTGCACACTCCAGTTTGAGAAATACTGTATTAGAGAGAATGATATCTTAATGTTATTGTTCGATATTATGTTCAAAAATGGTACACTTTTGATCGGTGACTTAGAGATGGGGGTAAACTTGCTAACTCAGACCACTTCATTATAAAGTAGAAAATCCTGGGTACTACTAGTTGTAAGGATAATGTTATGCGGGTGCTGCCTTTTCAAAGAGCTCAAAATATTCATAAATGGTGAGATGAGAAAATGGGACACTCCAAAGACCGTTCTGAAAAGTTGTAAAGTGAGGAGGAGAATGTTGCATACTAGGGTAAAGCTCTGGAGAATGGCTTCATTGGGATGTAGGTAACTTGCATTTGAGAGGTTTATGGAACAAATAATTGTCTGTCAGTTCTAGGAAGTTAATAAAAAGCAATGCCAAGCATGCTAATCCGAATCTAGAAAGGGTGCTGGTTCAACATAACTGAAAAGATGGTAGATGATTTAATCTAATGTTAGAAATCAGCTAGAGAATAAGACCATTTGCAGGATGACTGTAAAAAAGTTAAGAATTATGTCCAGAGTAGCTGAATACTTTGACAGATACCTTTTACTGAGAGACTTGAATCTATTCTTTGTAGAACACAAAACATGGACAAAATCAAAATACTACAGATGCTGAATGTCTGAAATAACAACAGAAAATGCTATATAAACTCGGCCGGTCTGGAAATGAAATGAAATGAAATGAAAATCGTTATTGTCACAAGTAGGCTTCAAATGCAGTTACTGTGAAAAGCCCCTAGTCGCCACATTCCGCCGCCTGTTCGGGGAAGCTGTCAGATGGCTCTCTGCAGCATTTCTCCCCTGATGCTGTCAGGCCTGCTGAGTCTTTCCACCATTTTCTGTCCTTATAACACGAAACAGCAGATTGGATTTTACCGTGGTGAATGAAAAACATCAACTATTGATTATACTCGCACCTGCCCATGGAATCAGCCTGGTAACCTGGTTCCAATGCAAGTATACTCCTCCTTAAGTAGGATGACCAAAGCTGTACACAGTACCCTAGATGTGCTCTCACCAAGGCTCTGTATACTTGCAACAAGACTCCCCTACTTTTATAATCCATCCCCATTGCAATAACGGTGGACGTTCAATTTGCCATCCCGATCACTTTCTGCACCTGCACCTTTTTTGTGGTTCATGTACAAGGATTCCCATATCCCTTTGTGCAGTCTCACTAGCATTGCGCAGTCTCTTTCCACTTAAACAATATTCTGTTCTTCTATTTTCCCTTCCCAAGTTGACAACCTCACATTTTCTTGCATTATACTATATCTGGCAATTTTTGCCCTGTCACTTAACTCATCTATATCCCTTTGCAGACTCTTTGTATCTTCTTGACAACTCGCTTTCCTACCTCTCCATTGTTGCTTGTTCTGGGTTAGTGTGCTTTACACTCAATTTGGCTCTGTTTCGTTCCTTAGCTCTAGAGTTGCCAGGTATCGTTAAGATACCGCCACAAGTTTCAAGTTCAAGTTCAGACCAATAACTCCATACACCAGTTAATAAGTTCAAACAAGACACGTTTATTATAATAGTTATCTACTAATTGTGCATATAAAACTACAAGACTAGGCTAATCCTACCACTAATAGGCCAAGTACTTATCTGGATAAGGGAACTGCCGGATCAGGGAACAACGGCCTCAAGCTTTGTCCTGGATCCGCAGGCTTCCAGTCGGTGTGGACTAAAGGGATCAGGAGTGTCTACTCTCGTAGCGTGCGTTGTATGACACTTGATGGCGGCTGCTGACCAGGCCTCCCCTTCTCAAGGTCTTCTGCTGCAACGGTGGTCAAGGAGAGCGCTGGCTAAGAGGAGCTGGTCAAGAGAGCGAGCTGGGGTCGGGGTCTCTGTCTTATACCTCTCCCAGGGTCTTGCGCCCACCTGGGCAAACCCTCTATACACTCGCAATCGATTGGGTCTCTTCCCAATCGATTGATTTGAAATTCCCCAATAACGGGGCAGTCCCTTGATCACTGGGCGGTTCTTGGGGCTTATTGTTTTGGACTTTTCTTGGTGCCGAGAAGTCTGGCCTTCTAATCAATGTAGCGATTTGAGTTAACTTGTTTCCATTGTACCTGGGAATCACCGGGTATCCCCTCATTAGTATGCTAACTTGTTTTCTTTCACAGTGCTGTCTGGTTTCTGCAGCAGTCAGAATACTCAAACGCTTTTGCAAGCTGCTTGCTTTTGCAACATGTCCATTTTCCCTGCATTCTTTGTAATCTTCCATTTTGTGTTGGGCAGTGGCCACCCCAGGTGGCTACACGCCCTCCTTGTGATCCTCATGAGACGTCAATAAACTTGGCTGCAATAGAGTCAGTCTCTTTATCCAAGTCATTATTATAGATTGCAAGTGGTTGAGGCCCCTACACTGACCAGTAATTGCAGTTTGTCATCCTGAAAATGACCCATTTATTTCAACTGTTTCTCAATCTTTCATTTATTTTCCCTCCTCAAAGAAATCTGAGGCTTATGAAGCATGATCATTCCTTTTGAAATCCATGCTGGCCACTTATAACTATTTTCTCTATCTGGCTGTGTGGTAATTTTATCCTTAATTAAAAACACTACCACAGATGTGAAGCTAAGTGCCATGTAATTATTTGGATTAGCTCTCTTTCCCTTTTTGATCGCATGTATTACGTGGACTATTCTTCAGTCCTCTGGCATAGAATCACATTCAATACAGCTTTGAAATCTCTCGGGCCTTGATAATTTTCTCCATTTGTCCCTCATGATTATAGAATGCATCCTGCTAAGTTCTGATGTTTTTGTTTCCCATTACCCCCAGGTTCCCAAGCATTTATTTTAAGTAGTGTCCAGCTTGGAAATTTTCACAACTCATGCATGTCCCCACTCTTTTGAAGAATCTGTAGTTTTGCATGAACAAGAAGATTTTGTTTTCATAAAGTCCGTCATCAGGATAAAGCAATAAACATAAGAGTTTTAATTCCCAGAATGGTAAAATTTTTAAGATTGTTAAGAATGCTGAGCTATGTGTATTAAGCAGAGCTGCCTAAACAAAGGTGCGAGGAGTTAATACAATGTTCTGACAAAAAATGTAAAATAAAACTTTCAAGTGAATTAAATACCTTAAATTATTGATAATCAATTGGCAGTGTCAAATCCTTGTTATGACAGTGGAAATAAAGGACATAAGATGATAATATTCCCTCCAGCCTGCACCATCAATTAATACTCTCTGCAGCTTGCACCATCAATTAATACTCCCTGCAGCCTGCACCATCAATTAATACCCACTGCAGCCTGCACTATCAATTAATAAGGCCGTGGCTGATCCTGGACCTAATTCCACTTTCCCGTCTGACCTCCATTGATTCTCCGACAGGCCAAAATCTGTTGATCTTAGTATTGGAATATACTCAATGACTGAGCAATCATAGTCCTCTGAGGTAGAAGATTCCAAAGATTCACAGCCTTTTGAATGAAGAAATTTCTCTTCATTTCAGTTTGAATTGGCTATCACTTCTCGTGAGATCAAGACCACTCGCTCTTAGACTCTCCAACCAGGGGAAACAGCTTCTCAGTGTCTACCTGGCATGGAGACCAAAATTACACAAATGCGGTCGCACCAAAGCCCTGTGCAATAGTAGCAAAACGTCTTTTCTCCTGTAGTCCTACCCTATGTCATGTGAGAATACCTTTAAGAAATGGGTGTTTATCGAATAGCTGCAGTGATGTCAGAGTGTGGGTGGAGCTGGGCTGTGTGTCTTTCATTTTTGTTTTTGAGCAGGCAGCTACAGGGTGTTTTTTAGTTTAGTTTTGAGAGCTGGATAGCTGCAGGAAAATCAAGCCACTGTATAAGGATCTCTCCGCCATCTAAAGACTGTCTCAGATCAATTGGGTGATTTCAAAGTGATAACTGCTCTCAGTAGAGAATTTAAACCTGATTTATGTGTTAAAACGATCTTTTGTCTTATGGATTTTGCAAGGAAAGATTAATGGTTACTTTTAGAATATTGTATCTGTGGGGATGATTGATGTTGATTGATGTTAAGATGTTTACTGTGGGTTTATAGTGTTAACTGGTTTCATAAATAAACAGTGTTTTAATTTAAAAGTACTCTTTGCACATCACCTGTAAAGTAGGCTCGTGTGCTCCCCATAACCAAAATCTATTATAAGTTGTGGGTCTGGTGAACTCCATGATACACTTTGGGGTTCTCTAAACCCTGGCCCATAACACCTATTACAATAAAGGTTACCTGCCTTCCCCATTGCTTTCTATTCCTCCATTTTGTTACTTGTACAATGACACCTAGATTCCTCATCACCAACGTTTAATAATTTCTCACCTTTTAAAAAATATTTGATGTTCTATTCTTACAGCTAAAGTAGATAACTTCACATTTTCCCACATTATTCTTAATCTGCCATTTTCTTGCCCACTCACTTAACGTAATCTGTTTTCTGTCTCTGTGTCTTACATTCTGATCTAGCTTGGTTACATTACATGCTATCCCTTCGTCTAGGTAATCAACATAGATTGTAAATTACTGAGGCCCCAGCGTTGAACCTTGTGGCACACCACTAATCACAACCTGCCAACCTGAAAATTACCCTTTCATTCCCACTCTGTCCTTTAATCTACCCTCTATCCATGTGAATAGAATATCCCAAACCCCATGATCCTTTATCTTGCGCAACAGCCTTTCATGTAACATCTTGGTGAATGCCTAATAAAAATCCAAATGTTTTGCCTCTATGGGTTCCCCTTATCTACTGTTAGCCACATCTTCAAAAAATTTGAATAGAGTTGAATAGAATAGACTTTATCCTGAGCCCTCATCCTTAATCATGGATTCCAGTATGTTCCAGATTACAGATGCCATAGAACTGACCTGTAGTTCTCCGTTTACTTACCTCTTTTCGAAAATGGCAGTGGTACACTTGCTGCCTTCTAAGTAGCATGGAGGACAGCTTGACAGACTACTGCTAGACAGAGCATTGAACTAGGGAATTTGGTGAATGAGGGAATTGTAAGTGTTTTAAGGCTCAATTATTTTTTAAAATCTAGTCAAGTGTTGTATTTAGCATTTAATTTAGATTTAATATTAACTTGTTTCTTCCAGTCTTAATCTGTGGGAAAGCAGTGGCCTGCAACCGGTAGCTGTATAGTTAATTAGGTAGCTAATTAGAACTGACTGGTTCCATAGCTAGTAGAGTCTGAATCAGGCGTTTGGAATTGCAACTAGTAAGATATAAGTTATAGAAGCAGAATTAGGCTCCTTGGCCCATTGTGCCTGCTCGCCATTCGATCATAGTTGATGGGCGCGATTCTCCGCAACCACGATGGGTGGGAGAATAGCGGGAGGTCCGCTCCCGCACCTCCCACTATTCTCCCACCCCCCCCAAAATGACATGTCCGGTTTTGCGACACGCCGCTCGGAGAAACGCGGGCTACCGTTTTTCACGGCGGCCCGCGATTCTCCGGCCCGGATGGGCCGAGCGGCCCGCCGTTCCCGACCTGTTCACGACGACGGCGACCACACCTGGTCGCTGCAGTCGTGAACATGGCGCGCCAGGTAAGTGTGGGGCCTTTGGGGGGCGGATCAGGGATCGAGCACCACGACCGTGCTCGGGAGGGGACGGGCCCGCGATCGGTGCCCACCGATCGTCGGGCCGGTGTCTCAAGGGGACGCACTCTTTGCCCTCTGCCGCCCCGCAAGATCAACCCGCCAGGTCTTGCGGCGCAGCTGAGGGGAAAGACGGCAACCGCGCATGCGCAGGTTTGAGCTGTGCAACCCGCGCATGCGCGGCTGACGTCATTAGGCGCCACCGCGGTGTCATTCTTGGCGCGCCGGGCCTTGAAGTCAGGGACAAGGCCCGGTGGCCGAGTTTCCCGGTACGGCCCTCCTATCCCCCCGGGGAGGGGAGAATAGGGGGCCGGGAGAGGCTTCCGATGCCGTCGTGATCCTCTCCGAGTTTCACGACGGCGTAGGGCCTTGCGGAGAATTCCGCCTGATATGTTCCTCATCTTCATTCTCCTGCCTTTTCCCCTAATTCCTGATCCCGTTATTAATCAAAAACACCACGTTTGTTCTTGAAGTGCTGTTACCTACAGAGTTACCAAACGCTAGAAGGTAGAATTAGACAAAATAGTTCTTTGGAGTATCCAATTTTACCTCTCAAGCCTGCTCCACCGTTCAGTATAATCATGGCTTTCCCATCCTGGCCTAACCTCCACCGTCCTGCCCGTTCTCCATAACCCTTCAATCCATTACTAATTAAAAATCTAACTCCTCCTTAAATTTACTCACTATCCCAGTATCCACTGTACTCTAGCGTAGTGAATTCCACAGATTCATGCCCTTTGGGAGAAATAGTTTCTCCTTATCTCTGTTTTAAATTTGCTACCCCTTATCCTGAGCCTATGACATCTGTCATGATAGTGTTATGGGCCAGGGTGTAAAAAAGCTCCGAAGTATATTATGGAGTTCACCTTACCTATAAAATTTTTTGAATTTGGCAAGGATGAGCAGAAGATTCTGCTTTTCAGGTGTTATTCAATGGATTCTTAGGTGCTTTTAATCAAAAAAAGCAAGCTTTATTCTAAGAACTTAGTTAACGTTGTATAAACACACACAGCAGGAATTTGTTATCAATTACAAACATAAAAACCCCACACAGCTACAGTAATCTGTGTATAACCCTCAATGAATTCCCCCTTACCTGTTCCAATTCAATAGCAAAATCCAAGTAAAACCAGAAACCCCTTTTCAAAGGCGTGGCCCAGCACACTGCATTCTCACTGGTATAAGATAGTTGTTATTGATACTCTTGTTCCCCTTTTCAAACAACAGATTTGAATTACTTCCGGAAAGCAATTATCTCTTTTAAGTTACCAAGTAGTTGGAACAGCTTTTAAAATGAAGATAGAGAAAAACACTTATTTCAACCTGTGCAGTTCAAATCAGTCCAAATTTGAAATGAAAGTAAAACTCACAGAGCCACAGCCAAGCTCCACCCACTCAATGGCATCACTGAAGCCATGTGATAAGACAAAAAACTTTCTTAAAGGGACAATCCCATGACAATAGGGAGATATTAGAAATATGGGGTTCAGAAATGAAGCAGACAATTTAAAAGTTTAAACAGAATAAAGAAAAAAAATTAATAAGACTGCGAGCAGCAGAGTCAAAGGGATGTTCCCATACCTGGCTGAGTAAACTCGTAAGGGTGATTCACCAGGGCCCATTGCCTTTCAGGACATTCCTGCATGACCAGATGGTATCCCATTCATTAATAGAGTCATAGACCTATTTGTCATAGACGTTACAGTACAGAAGGAGGCCATTTAGCCCATCAAGTCTGCACCGGCTCTTGGAAAGAGCACCCTACCGAAGCCCACACCTCCACCCTATCCCCATAACCCAGTAACCCCACCCAACACTAAGGGCAATTTTGGATACTAAGGGCAATTTAGCATGGCCAATCCACCTAACCTGCACATCTTTGGACTGTGGGAGGAAACCGGAGCACCGAAGGAAACCCACGCACACACGGGGAGAACGTGCAGACTTTGCACAGACAGTGACCCAAGCCGGGAATCGAACCTGGAACCCTGGAGCTGTGAAGCAATTGTGCTAACCACAATGCTACTGTCTGATGATGTAATGGCTAGCAATGGAAGGTAGGTGCATATGAATGGCCTAGTTCTGACCTTTTGTGTAGACGGGAATGGTCTATCAGCCAAATAATGAGAATTGAAGAAGTCATGACAAAGCCACAGGGGAAGGTCATGGAAAAAAGGATGTTTTGAACAGAGAGAGAATGAGCTGGACAGCCAGCAGTAAGGTCAGGAAGCCTGGAAGCAGGAGGCTATGGAGATCAGTCAACGAGGCCATGAACATAGAACATAGAACGATACAGCGCAGTACAGGCCCTTCGGCCCACGATGTTGCACCGACATGCGAAGTCAAAAACTAAAGGCCATCTAACCTACACTATGCCATTATCATCCATATGCTTATCCAATAAACTTTTAAATGCCCTCAATGTTGGCGAGTTCACTACTGTTGCAGGTAGGGCATTCCACGGCCTCACCACTCTGCGTACAAAACCTACCTCTGACGTCTGTCCTGTATCTATTACCCCTCAATTTAAGGCTATGCCCCCTCGTGCTAGCCACCTCCATCCGCGGGAGAAGGCTCTCACTGTCCACCCTATCTGACCCTCTGATCATTTTGTATGCCTCTATTAAGTCACCTCTTAACCTTCTTCTCTCTAACGAGAACAACCTCAAGTCCATCAGCCTTTCCTCATAAGATTTTCCCTCCATACCAGGCAACATCCTGGTAAATCTCCTCTGCACCCGTTCCAAAGCTTCCACATCCTTCCTATAATGAGGCGACCAGAACTGTACGCAATACTCCAAATGCGGCCGTACCAGAGTTTTGTACAGCTGCAACATGACCTCATGGCTCCGGAACTCAATCCCTTTACCAATAAAGGCCAACACACCATAGGCCTTCTTCACAACCCTATCAACCTGGTTGGCAACTTTCAGGGATCTATGTACATGGACACCGAGATCCCTCTGCTCATCCACACTGCCAGGAATTTTACCATTAGCCAAATATTCCGCATTCCTGTTTTTCTTTCCAAAGTGAATCACCTCACACTTCTCTACATTAAACTCCATTTGCCACCTCTCAGCCCAGCTCTGCAGCTTATCTATGTCCCTCTGTAACCTGCAACATCCTTCCACACTGTCTACAACTCCACCAACTTTAGTGTCGTCTGCAAATTTACTCACCCATCCTTTTGTGCCCTCCTCTAGGTCATTTATAAAAATGACAAACAGCAACGGCCCCAGAACAGATCCTTGTGGTACGCCACTCGTAACTGAACTCCATTCTGAACATTTGCCATCAACCACCACCCTCTGTCTTCTTTCAACTAGCCAATTTCTGATCCACATCTCTAAATCACCCTCGATCCCCAGCCTCCGTATTTTCTGCAATAGCCGACCGTGGGGAACCTTATCAAATGCTTTACTGAAATCCATATACACCACATCAACTGCTCTACCCTCATCTACCTGTTCAGTCACCTTCTCAAAGAACTCGATAAGGTTTGTGAGGCATGATCTACCCTTCACAAAACCATGCTGATTATCCCTAATCATATTATTCCTATCTAGATGATTATAAATCGTATCTCTTATAATCCTCTCCAAGACTTTACCCACAACAGACGTGAGGCTCACCGGCCTATAGTTACCGGGGTTATCTCTACTCCCCTTCTTGAACAAAGGGACCACATTTGCTACCCTCCAGCCCTCTGGCACTATTCCTGTAGCCAATGATGACATAAAAACCAAAGCCAAAGGCTCAGCAATCTCTTCCCTGGCTTCCCAGAGAATCCTAGGATAAATCCCATCAGGCCCCGGGGACTTATCTATTTTCACCTTGTCCAGAATTGCCAACACTTCTTCCCTACGCACCTCAATGCCATCTATTCTAATAGCCTGGGTCTCAGCATTCTCCTCCACAACATTATCTTTTTCCTGAGTGAATACTGACGAAAAGTATTCATTTAGTATCTCGCTTATCTCCTCAGCCTCCACACACAACTTCCCACCACTGTCCTTGACTGGCCCTACTCTTACCCTAGTCATTCTTTTATTCCTGACATACCTATAGAAAGCTTTTGGGTTTTCCTTGATCCTACCTGCCAAAGACTTCTCATGTCCCCTCCTTGCTCG
Source organism: Scyliorhinus canicula (assembly GCF_902713615.1). Classification (NCBI taxonomy): domain Eukaryota; kingdom Metazoa; phylum Chordata; class Chondrichthyes; order Carcharhiniformes; family Scyliorhinidae; genus Scyliorhinus; species Scyliorhinus canicula. The sequence goes on along the minus strand of NC_052147.1, from coordinate 164,889,676 downwards.
TCTTAGCTCTCTCTTTAGATCCTTCCTCGCTTCCTTGTAACTATCAAGCGCCCCAACTGAAACTTCATGCCTCATCTTCACATAGGCCTCCTTCTTCCTCTTAACAAGAGATTCCACTTCTTTGGTAAACCACGGTTCCCTCAGTCTACCCCTTCCTCCATGCCTGACTGGTACGTACTTATCAAGAACACGCAATAGCTGTTCCTTGAACAAGCTCCACATATCCAGTGTGCCCAACCCTTGCAGCCTACTTCTCCAACCTACACATCCTAAGTCATGTCTAATGGCATCATAATTGCCCTTCCCCCAGCTATAACTCTTGCCCTGCGGGGTATACTTATCCCTTTCCATCACTAACTTAAAGGTCACCGAATTGTGGTCACTGTTTCCAAAGTGCTCACCTACCTCCAGATCTAACACCTGGCCTGGTTCCTCTCTGCAAAGTACTCCGTCAGCCTCCAGCCCTCCATCCCCTCAGGAAATCCCATAATCCTCAAATTCTGCCTTTGTGACCTGTTCTCCAGGTCCTCCACTTTGACTCTCTGCCCTTTATTGCTCTCCACCATGCTCCACAGCTGCTCCGCATCGGGATGAACTGGTCAAAAGCAAATTACTGTGAATGCTGGAATCTGAAACAAAAAGAGAAAATGCTGGAGCTTCTGTCATCTTTCCTCCACACTCGCCAACGGACTTTTGCTTGCCCCTTTCATCCCCTGATTCTTCTTATGGAACTTCAACATTTCACAACCTCCTGAAGACCTTCCTACACCTAATCGTTCAAAAACAACTGTCAAAACCTGGTCATAAATGGCCAAAAACCAGAAACTCTAGCAGTAGCACACAGCGTGTGACCACCGCCTACATGTTGGCACCGGATGTCGCCTGATTTCTTATATTGTCACTCCCAGAACAAATCTATCTTTTTTGCACAGTCTTAAAACTTAAAACGTGACACATCTAGTTCAGTATCTTAGCCTTTGTTGATATCTGACCAGGCGTTCGTAACACCATCTCATTGTAGATTGCCACACAAGAAGAAGCATCCGCTCCAAGTCTATTTTATCTGTACTGGTTATCATCGTATATACCTCAATTTGATTTCCCAGCATTCTTCTAAGCTCTAAGAGAGTATAGGACTAAACTACTCGATCTCTCTTCATACGACAATCTCTCATCTCTGGAATCAATTAAGTGAACCTGCTCTGAACTGCCTCCAATGCCACTACATCTTTATAAATAAATTATGCTTTTGCGCACGCACGAAGTACCCAGCTTGATGGAGTGCTGAACTCAGGAATTTGATGAATGAATGAGTTTGAGGCAAAGAGGGAAAGGTGCTGTTTTGGTCTTTTGCGAGATTAGGAGGGGTCTGACAGAGGGAATGTAAGTCAGCGAGACTGAGACCTGCAGCCCAGAGGCATTAATTAGGTAAGCAGGTCAGTGATTGGTAAATTTTGGGTTTCCCCTTTTTCCCTGAACTGGAGCAGTAGTTTCAAGTATATTAAAGTTCCGAGGAGACGGTTGAGGAGTGATATTGCCACTGAATGAGTAATCCGAGGCCCATGTTAATGCTCTGAGGATATGGCTTGAAATCCCAACATGGCAACTGGTGGAATTTGAATTCAGTTAATAAATCTGGAATTATAAAGCTAGTCTTAGAAATGGTAACCACGACAGCTATCATCAATTATAGTGAAAACCCATCTGGTTCACCGATGTTGCTTTCAGAAGAAATTCTGCTACTTGCCTCCTGGACTGGTGTCCATGTGACTTCACACACAGGAATATAGTTCATTCTTAACTGCCCACTGAATGAGAAAGCCACCCAGTTCAAGGGCAATTAGGGATGGACAACAAATGCTGGTCTTGCCACCTCCCATGAAAGAATAAAGAAAAAAGTGGTACCAGGATAATATTAGTTATGCATTACATTTATAGCCTAATTAGTTAAATTACTTAATATAAATTAATAAAGCCAACAAAATAGCTCTGGGACATCACCTACAGAATATAACTCCTCTGAGATGATAATCAGCTTCTATTATCTCCACAGGAGATGGTAGTTCACTTTTGCATGTCCCCCTTGAAATGTCTGTCTGAGGAAGGGTGAGTCTTTCTATTGTCTATCTCTTAGTAAGAACCTCTCAGACAGTCACTGAATTTTACGTTCCCAGGACGTACATCCTCAGCTACCTTTGGTTTGTATGTCCATTTTGTTCAAAAGTCCAATATGTGCGTACATAATTTGGTGTTTTGCTCCATCCTTATAATAAGGTCAAGAAATCTTGGCTTAGAGTTGATGATCTGGAATCTGAGCTTCGGGCACTGCACTGCAGCATAGAGTGGGAATGTTACCTGTATATATTGTTGCAGGTGGCAGTCACACCTCTTTGGTTAGACACATCAGATTTAGTCTGCGTCAGACACCGAAGGGTTGTTACTACAAGTGAGCTAGATATGCTGGAGGAACCTCAGCCCCAGCACTTGTCCAACAGCTTTGAGGATCTTGCAGCTTCTGTGGATGAAAGCAGGGGCTGCAGGGAGGATGAGCAAACCAACCACAGCACCATGGCACAGGGGGCCATTCATGTGGGACGAGTTAAAACAATGTAATGGTAGTAGAGAACAGTAGAGTTAGGAGCATAGATTTGTATTTTGCAACTGAGAGCATGAGCACCAAAGGCTGACTCGTCTGAGGGCGAAGGACATCTCCCGGAGGGGTTGAATTATCAATGTGGAGTGGGAGGGAAGTCATTCAGGTTCTGTGCAGAACTAAGAAAGAGGTTCTGTCAAGGGAGTATGAGCTGCTCGGGATAAACTAAAAAGAAAAACCCAAATCTCTGGATTACTGCCCGATCCTTGAGCAAAATTTTACAGGGTAAAAATGGTCATAGATTTGAATCTGTGGTTCAAAGATTGGTAGGGGAGAAAGAGAAATAGATTCATGAGACATAATCTTGGCGTGGCAATTTAAAAAACAGAATCAGTTTTTGTGTAAGTAAGAAATAGCAAGGAAAATATGTCACAATATAGCTACTGTCAGGCCCTCTAACCGTAGCTACACTGCAGGACCCAGTATAAATCAAGAAAGAAGTAAAAAGATATTACAATAAGCATGAGCGATTTTAATCTTCATGTTGAAGATCAAATTGTCAAAGAGAACCTTGAGGATGAGGTCATATTGTACGTGGGACAGGGTTTTTACAACAATACATTCTGGAACTAACCAAAAGCGTGCTGTTTTAGACCTGGTTTTATGTAATGAGTCAGGATTAATTAATGATTGCATAGTAGAAGAGTAAGAGTGATAAGAACATGTTGAATTTCATATTGAGTTTGAGGTAGTAAACCTGGATCTAGACCTAGGGTCTAAAAGTAGTATCTTAAACATGAATAAAGATGTTGGCAAAGGTATGAAGACAATGTTGGCTGCAGTGGACTCGGAATATAGGTTAAAAGGTGACACAGTAGATGCGCAGTTGCAGACATTTAAGGAGACATTTCATAGCTCTCTTCATAACAAGGACATATTCCAATGAAAAGGAAAGACTATGAAAATAATGCACAGTCTGTAGCTAACTAAGGAAGTTGAAGATTGTATCAAATTGCAAGAAAAAAAGTATAATTAGTGTTTGGCTAGAAGATTGGGAAGGTTTTAGAAATCAGCAAAGGATGAATAAAAATAAAGAGGGATTAATTGGTGTATGAGAGAAAACTATTGAGGAAAAATTAAACCGGATAGTAAAAGCTTCTACAAGGATATGAAAAGGAAAAGAAGAGCTGAAGTGAGCATGCAAAATTGGGAAATTAATCATTGGAAGCTAGGAAATGGCAGATGCTTTGAACAAGTGTTTTGTATCTCTTTTCACAGTAGAAGGCACAAAAACTGTTCCAAGAGTAGTACAAAAGCAGGGGGAAAATTGGAGAGATGAATTTAAAACAATCATCTCCACCAGAGAAACCATACTCAGAAAGCTAATGGGATTAAAGGCTGACCAGTGATTTTTATTCGAGGCTGCAGAGATAGTAGAAGCGTTGGTTGTAACCTTGCAGAATTCCCTAGATTCTGGAAAGGTCCTGGCGGATAGGAAAGCTGCAAATGCAGCACTTTGATTCAAGAAAGGAGGGAGACAAAAAGCAGGAAACTATAGAACAGCAAGTCTAACATCTGCCATTGGGAAAATGTTGGAATCCATTATTAAGGAGGTTATAGCAGGATATTTAGAAAATCATAATATGATCAGGCAGTGTCAACATGATGTTATGAAAGGGAACTTGTGTTTGACAAATTTAATAGAGTTCTTGGAGGATGTATAACAAGCAGGGCGCATAAAGGGAAACCAATATATGCAGGGCTGAATCATTTTCAGAGTCTTTTTCAATGGAAATGTTTTCCAAAGTTATAAAATACTTCCTTAAAATTCTGCCACTGCTGCTCTATCATCTTTACCTTTTAATGTAGTTTTTCAATCTACTTTAACCAACACTGTCTGCAAACCCTTGTAATTACCTTTATTTAAGTTGAAGACACTAGTTTCAGACCCAATTCTCTCACCCTCAAACTGAATGCGAAGTTCGACCATGTCATGATCACTCTTAGCCAGAGGCTCCTTTACTACGAGGTAATTTATTAATCCTGTCTCATTAAACATTACAAAGTCTAAAGTAGCCTGTTTCTTGGTTGGTTCCAGAACATACTGTTCCACACCACTATGGATACTTTTGCTATCAGTGCTACCTAACCATGCCGCGCCTAAAATTAAAAAGCACCCTCTTGCATTTTGTCTATTCTTTTGAAACAAGTAGTACCGTGGAATATTTAGTTCCCAGCTTAGGTTACTATACGAGTACGTTATCTCTGTTTAGTGACATTGGTTTGTTTGTCTTGTTATTAATGCTTCAGGCATTCAGATAAAACACCTGTAATTTTAATGTTTAGCCCCGTTTCCATTTTTCCTTGTTCATTATTGCACTCCCGCTGTTAACCTTGTTGTCTCTTCCTATCACGCTACTTATCCTTATCAAAATGCTGACTGTTCTGTGGTCTTAACTTTTCTCTTCAGGCGTATAATTTTTTTCTCAATTGAATTCTCTCCTTCATTTTTTAGTTGAAAGAAGGAAGTGTTACCAGATGATACTTTTTTTGTCTGCCTTTTAGAATAAAGTGATTTATTCCTTGAGAGCTCGACACAGGCCTTTTATCAAAATGATAGAACCATCTGGATGTCTCTTAACTGAAACATAGAGGAAATAGAGATTGGCTGGTTATAGTTATTGCTCTGAAAGTAGTAAGCTTAGTGCAAAACAGACTGTAGTATGGCAGATTTAGTATTCTCCATGTCTTGTCAGCTGCTTGAAGCCTAGTGGCAGTAGGTGGAGGAAATCCCTGTTTTAAATGTTAATACATGGCCATCTGCTATTTGTACAGAGGCGTGAGATTTGATCGCTTGGCCAAAGCTTCAATATTCAGAGTGCAAAGTCTGTGTTACATCTGCTGTGCTGAAAGGTGAACAGAAATAAACAAATTAAATGGCAGGACTTTAATTGCTGCAGGTCAAGCTTTTGGCCCGAGCAGCATTAAACAAAGTGTCCTAATTTTTAAAAAATGTGCTGAACTCATTGCCCAGTTTGTGGAAGGGCCAGATTGTTTTCAGTAAACTTAAATATTGGTCTGGATTTAGTCAACTATATGCCATTCACGATGTGGTTACCGTAACTGATCACCATTTCCCTTATCTCTATTTTTGCCTTTACCCATGCAGTTATTATTAAATGTATGCACAGGCCAGGAGTGGGAAGTGTTTGTGCAATCTAGAAGTTAAAGTGCTCGTCCTGCCAGCGGTGCATTTGTGCAGAGCACCAGTATCAGTGAAGTGACTGAGGGAGGGGTCGGGGAGAGGTCCCAGTTAAGTTAAGAAAGTGGGGCAGAGAACAAAGCAGAAAGCAGAAAAGGGCTGTGATTGTCAGATTTTAAGTGTTGAACACTTGAGAGAAGCCCTGGCAATCAAAGAGGGCTCAAGAGAAGTGTGATGATTGAAGAAGTCAGCGGAGGGTTAATAGCTCCATGTTGTGGGCTGTGTAATGGGCCAGGATTTAGAAACTCCAAAGTATATTATAAAGTCCACCTGACCTACAACCTTTATGTTGAATTTGGTTAGGATGAGCACAAGAACCTTCCCTTCAGGTGTGATTGAACAGTCTTCATAGATACTTTAATCAAACAAGCTTGCTTTAATCAAAACAATTTTGGACACTAAGGGCAATTTAGCATGCATGGCCAATCCGCCTAACCTGCACATCTTTGGACTGTGGGAGGAAACCGGAGTACCCGGAGGAAACCCACGCACACACGGGGAGGATGTTTAAAATGAAAATTTAAAATGAAAATAGACAGACACAAGCCAAAACACTTATTTTATCAGAATGTAGTCCACAGCAGCCAAAACTGAAAGCAAAAGTAAAAACAGCTGATACAGCCACTGCCCAGCTCCATTCACAAAATGACGTCACTTAAACCATGTGAAAAGACAAAAACTTTCTTAAACAGACACTCACATGACAGCTGTTAGGGCAAGGTACTCCTTTGGAGCAGTAATATTTTCCTCAGTGCATGCTTGTGAGTTGGTGTGTGAGCGTATACTCAGGAATCCAGGGGAACAAAGTTTCAAGAGACTAGATTGAACCCTGGGAGAGATGCTGCCATTGAGGCTGTCTGAGTTGGAGCGACTTTTGGAGAAACTTTTAGGTGAAATCATTGGAATCTCTCATGAGAAAGACAGATTATCAGCGAGATTGGTTGGCTCAGTCATGCCCTTGTCGCCGAGGATCCAGGCTGGACGTTCAAAACGCTCTCTGAGATATGAATTGTGTAAGATTTATGCATTGTGATATCTCCCCAAAAATATCATTGGCATGACTAAATAAAGTTGTACGATGATTTCATTTATTTAATGTAACCAAGCTCAACTCCTAACTTCTACTTTTTTCCTGCCTTCAACCTTCTGACTGTTGACATTTGTGACCCACCATTTTCAACAGTTAAGCTGTGTCCATGAGGCCTGTTTTTCTCATATGTGCCAAATAGCTCTCACATCCATCCAAGACTCGTATTGCATTTATATCTGCACGTTCTATTCTAGCACTTCCCTTTGCACTCTTGTACAAGATTTAGTAAAAGCATTGTTTTCTGATATGATCTTTCTCAAATCAGTTTACTCTTGTTCTCAACGTCCGTCTGTCGATATCTCTCCCGATCAGGATCTTTCCTGAGCCTGATTTTATGTATATTATTTTGATCATTGCTTCTTTGAACTTTCATCTCGCATTCCTTTTAAACTCTAAATTAGAAGAATTATGCTGTTTATAGCACCATAAAACATCGCTCATATCTGAAAGCATTTGTGATCTAATTAGTTACTTCCGAAGTGCCATTCCTGTTGTTAAATGGGTAAATCAGCAGCCAATTTATGCACAGCAAGATCTTGCAAATAACAAGTGAGACAAATGAGCCGTCTTTTTTGTGTGCTGTTGGCTAAGAAGAATGTTGGCTAGAATACCAGAACCCTTTGTTCTTCATGAAATAGTATCATGGGATTGTTTACATTGACCTGATGACAGGAACAGTTTGAGTTGAGCATATTTACACTTCCTCCACTGTGTTAAATTCAATATCCATTGTATTGGGCTGGATTCTCCGTTTCAGCGGCAAAGTACCGGCACCAGCAGAGCATGTGTGGTCTTTTACCACCACAAAATCAGCGAGGGCAGAGCATGGATGATCAGAGTCAAACCAGCGCCGGCCCCGATGTCGGCATGAAAATCCATTCTCCGCAGGATTGGCGAACACTATTTCGGCATTGGGCTACGGAGAATCCAGCCTGTTTCCTCTTTTAAAACATTCTCTCTCAGCATATTAAAACAGTGACTCTGTGTGTCTCCTCAGTATTGCCTTGCTTTTGTAATCAAAGTTTAGTGCCACCTAACCAGTACTTGTTGATTTACTTTGTTGTTCATTGTTAGAATGTGAACATCGCTAGCAAGGGCAACATGCATTGCCTATCACTAGTTCCCTTCTGGTTGTGTGATTTCTGGGGGAACTTGGGTTGTATTCCCATGCATTGGTTACATTGTCCTTTTGGTGGTCGGCATGAGTTTGGAAGCAGCTGTAGAAGGAACCTTGGAGAGTTGGTACCAGTACATTTGTAAATGGTCCACACTGTGGTGCTGGGTAGAGTGAACTTTTAAGGTGGTGGATGGAGTGTCAATCAAGCATACTGCTTTGTCCTGAATAGTGTTGAGCTTCTTGAGTGTTGTTGGAGCTGCCCTCGTCCAGGCAAGTGGGGAGCATTCCATCACACTCCTTGTGGTCATTTAACAGACAAGCTTTAGGTGTCAGGAGGGGAGTTACTTTCTGCAGAATTCTCAGCCTTTGACCTGCTCTTGAAGCCACTACTAATATCCAGTTATGCTTCTGGTCAATGGCACCACCTGGAATGTTGAAAGTGGGGGATTCAGTGATGGTAATGTCATTAAATGCCAATGTTGATTGGTCAAACCAGATTGGTCAAGGCAGCCTTGAGGAGGAGTTTGTAGAATGTATCCACGATAATTTCCTCAAACAGTAAGTAATGGAACCTACGAGGGAACAAGCGGTACCAGATCTGGTCCTGTGTAATGAGACAGGAATAATTAATGATCTTATTGTTAGGGATCCTCTTGGGAGGAGCAATCACAATATGCTTGAACCTGGTTCTTGTGCTTAAACTAAGGAGACTACAATGGGATGAGGGAGGAGTGGGCTAAGGTAGACTGGGAGCAAAGACTTTATGGTGGGATAATTGAGGAACAGTGGAGGATTTGCAAAGGGATTTTTCACAGTGCTCAGCAAAAGTATATACCGTGAAAAGGAAGGATGTAGGAAAAGGGAAAATCAGCCAAAGATATCTGAGGAAATAAAGGAGGGTATCAAATTGAAAGAAAATGCATACAAAGTGGCAAAGGTTAGTGGGAAACTAGAGGATTGGGAAATTTTTAAAAGTGAACAGAAAGCCACGGAAAAAGCTATAAAGAAAAGTAAGATAGATTATGAGAGTAAACTAGCACAGAATATACAAACAGATAGCAAAAGTTTCTGTAAATATATAAAATGAAAAAGAGTGGCTGAGATTAACATTGGTGCTTTAGAGGATGAGAAGGGGGATTTAATAATGGGAAATGAGGAAACTGCCAAAGCATTGAACAGGTATTTTGTGTCGGTCTTCACAGTGAAAGACACAAATAACATGCCAATAATTGATGGCAAGGAGCCTATGGCAGGTGAAGACCTAAAAATGATCATTATCACTAAGGAGGTAATGTTGGGCAAGTTAATGGGGCTAAGGGTAGACAAATTTCCTGGTCCTGATGGAATGCATCCCAGGGTGCTAAAAGAGATGGCGGGGGAAATAACAAATGCGCTCGTGGTAATTTACCAAAATTCATTGGACTCTGTGGTGGTTCCGGCAGACTGGAAAACAGTTAATGTGACGCTACTGTTTTAAAAAGGTGGACAGTAGGTGGATAACTACAGGCTGGTTAGCTTAATTTCTGAAGTGGGGAAAATGCTTGAATCTATTATCAAGTAAGAAATAATGAGACATCTGGATAGAAATTATCCTGTTTGCATGAAAGTCATGTTTAAATAATTTACTGGAATTCTTTGAGGAAACTAAAATGAGTGGTAGAGCAAAGTGTGCAGAGGACACTGAAAGTCTGCAGAAGGATATAGAAAGTTTAAGTGAGTGGGCAAGGGTCTGCCAGATGGAGTACAATGTTGGTAAATGTGAGGTCATCCATTTTGGTAGGAATAATAGCAAAATGGACTATTATTTAAATGGTAAAAATTTGCAGCATGCTGCTGTGCAGAGGGACCTGGGTGTCCTTGTGCATGAATCACAAAACGTTGGTTTGCAGGTACAGCAGATAATTAAGTAGGCAAATGGAGTTTTGTCCTTCATTGTTAGAGGGATGGAGTTTAAAAACAGGAGGTTATGTTGCAGCTGTATAGGGTGCTGGTGAGGCCATACCTGGAGTACTATGTACAGTTTTGGTCTCTTTACTTGAGAAAGATTGTACTGGCACTGGAGAGTGTGCAGAGGAGATTTACTAGGTTGATTCCGGAGTTGAGGGGATTAGCTTATGAGGAGAGACTGAGTAGACTGGGACCATACACATTGGAATTTAGAAGAATGAGGGCGATCTTATAGAAACATATGAAATTATGAAGAGAATAGATAAGATAGAAGCAGGGAGGTTGTTTCAGGTGAAACGAGAACTAGGGAGCATAGCCTCAAAATAAGGGGGAGTAGATTACGGACTGACTTGAGGAGGAACTTCTTCACTCAAAGGTTCGTGAATCTATGGAATTCCCTGCCCAGTGAAGCAGTTGAGGCTAACTCTTGAATGTTTTTAAGGCAAAGATAGATAGATTTTTGAACAGTAAAGGAATTGAGGGTTATGGCGAGCGGGCGGTTATGTGGAGCTGAGTCCACAAAAAGATCAGCCATGATCTTATTGAACGGCAGAGCAGGCCCAAGGGGCCAGATGGCTTCCTCTTGCACCTAGTTCTTATATTCTTATGTTAGATTTTCCCTTGTTGGAGATGATCATTTCTTCATTTCTTGTCACTGAAGTGGTGTAAATATTACTTGTCTTTGAGTGGCCCAAACCTGGATGTTTTCCAAACTGTGCTACATATGGGCGGACTGAACACTGTGCGCTCAGCAGCAAACATTCCCCCCTTCGGGAAGGACATTGATCAAAAGCAGCTGAAGATAGTTGGACCTAGGACATTACTTTGTGGAACTCAATGGGAATGGAGTTGAAACCAAATGATCTGGGGAAACTATTCATACTCTTCAGTGATCATGTATAACATCACTGATGTAGGATTTAATTTTAAGCCATCAGAAAGATGTCCAGATAAAATGTTGTTCTCAAAATTTATGGCAATTTGATAATCTATTCAAATTTATTTCAATTGCACCCAAGTATAACAGGTAAGCTTGTAGATAGCAAGACTGATTTTCATTCATCATAGCTTACGAGAGGAAAGAAAGGATGGGAGATGGAGCAGCAGTACTGATTAGGGATGGCAGCCTAATTTTGGAATGGGAGGGTGCCCTTGATAGGGGCAAGGGGTACTCTATTGATCATCAAATAGTGAGAGTGCAATAGAGCAGCAAATTTCCAGGGAAATCACAATTTTCACTATAGTAATTTGATGTCATTCTTCTGGTCCAGTAATTCCCACTGCTAATTGAGATATATTTTCTTGATCTGCACAATCATGAGAGATGTCGACAGGGTGGATAGCAAGAAGCTTTTTCCCAGAGTGGGGGACTCAATTACTAGGGGTCACAAGTTCAAGGTGAGAGGGGAAAAGTTTAAGGGAGATATCCATGGAAAGTTTTTTACGCAGAGGGTGCTGGGTGCCTGGAATGCATTGCCGGCGGAGGTGGTAGAGGCGGGCACGATAGCGTCATTTAAGATGTGTCTAGACAGATACATGAATGGGCAGGGAGCAGAGGGATACAGATCCTTAGAAAATAGGCGACAGTTTTAGATAGAGGATCTGGATCGGCGCAGGCTTGGAGGGCCGAAGGGTCTATTCCTGTGCTGTAATTTTTCTTTATTCTTTGTCCTTTGATGGAATTAACCTTCATCAGCGATTGGGGCAGTGGGGGCAGGGTGTTGTCAGAAAATTCAAGAGGGAGGTGGATAGATTCAGGTAAAAGAAAAATTTGAGGATATATGAGAGTCATTTTGCCGGGCATTTTTTAAACATGGAAATGCTCATATGATCCATAATAATTTTTTCTAGAATGCAAGTACCTAAATTCCTATTTTTATGATTACTACATTTTTCCAGTATTTACAAGTTAATACTGGAGAAGGACTGGAAAAAGTCATTGTAGATGAGAAGTATTCTACTCTAAGGTAATGCATGTTTTTACAAATATTACTGGGGCACTGCAATTTCTTGTAAAGCAGTCCTTTCTGCTTTTCGTGTGTTTTATTGGTGCATGCCTATTCTATTTGAAAGTTCTCAATTTTTGTACTCTGATCAAATTTACGTTGCCGTTTGTCTGTCAAGTATGTAACTTCTGAAATTATTTCTAACAATATAATAATAATCTTTATTATTGTCACAAGTAGGCTTACTTTAACACTGCAATGAAGTTTCTGTGAAAATCCCCTAGTTGCCACACTCTGGCGCCTGTTCGGGTACACTGAGGGAGAATTCAGAATGTCCAATTCACCTAACAAGCAAGTCATTCGGGATCTTTGGGAGGAAACCAGAGCACCCGGAGGAAACCCACGCAGACACGGGGAGAACGTGCAGACTCCGCACAGACAGGGACCCAAGCCGGATTCGAACCTGTGGCCCTGGCGCTGTGAAGCAACAGAGCTAACCACTGTGCTACCATGCTGCCCAGCTTCCAGCACAACAATTTTGAGACCAACAATGCGACTTCAAGATTTGCACACTGATTTGATTTTAAAATATTTTAGCTGGGCGGCACGGTGGCGCAGTGGTTAGCACTGCTGCCTCACAGCGCCGAGGACCCGGGTTCGATCCTGGCCCCGGGTCACTGTCCGTGTGGAGTTTGCACACCCCCCTGTGTCTGCATGGATCTCACCCCAACAAATACAACTATGTGCAGGGTAGGTGTGTTGGCCACGCTAAATTGCCCCTTAATTGGAAAAAAAGAATTGGGTACTCTAAATTTATTTAAAAAAATGTTAGCTGCTCCTTTGACAATTCAACTTGTGGGGACAGCACACATTTTTGCTGTAGTATCAGTTGCTCAGTACACTAAGTTTAAAATGTAATGGCTAAGCTGTGACATTTGAGACAATTACATAAAATGACTTGATCTCGTTAAGCCAAAATCTGCACCAAATACCAAAAGTGCATTGCATAAATTGCAGTGCAAGTATTATGAATTATGCCTGCACAGACTATGGTGCTAGTGATTGAAATGGTAGATGATCTAATAGGTAGATATTTATTTGATTATATATTTGATTATGTACACTGCATATGGGAAAATACAGTTGGCATATGTTTTACCACCATCTGCTTCTTCAGGGTTTCAAATTCCTGGGGCATTGGGACTGTTTCTGGGGGAGATGGGACCAGTACAAACTGGATGGGTTACACCTGGGGAGGGTTTAAACTATAAAGGCCAGGGGGGTGGGAACCTATGCAAGGAGTCAGAGGAGGGGAAATCCAGGACAAAAACAAAAGACAGAAAGGGGAATAAGAAAAGGGCCACAATGGAAAATATTGGGAATGGGAAAAGAAATGTGAAAAAGACAAGCATAAAGGCTTTGTGCCTTCGCAATAAAGTGGATGGACTAATCGCGCAAATAGATGTAAGCGGGTATGATATAATCGGGATTACGGAGACATGGCTGCAGGGTAACCAGTGGTATTCAGTATTTCTGAAGAACAGACAAAAAGGAAAAGGTGGTCTAGTTGCATTGCTGGTTAAAGAAGAAATTCACGCAATGATGAGGATGGATATTAGCTCTGGCAATGTGGAATCTATATGGGTTGAGGGGCACAATATGTCAGTGGGCATTAAATATAGGTCCCTAAACTGTAGTGGCAATGTTGGAAATGGCATTAAACGGGAAACTAGAGATGCATGCGATAAAGGAACATCTCAATGTCGGTTATTTGAATCTGCTTATAGATTGGGAAAATAAAATTAGTCACAATACTGTAGAGGATGAATTCCTGGAATGTATATGGGATGGTTTTCTGGATCAATATATGAGGAACCAGCTAGACTGGATAATGTGTCATGAGAACAGAATCATTGGCAATCTAGTTGTGTGAGACTCCTTAGGGATGAGCAACCATAACATGAAGAATTTTTCATCAAGATTGAGAGTAACGTAGTTGATTCTGAGACGAAAGTTCTGAATCTTAATAAGGGTTAACATATAATAAATTAGGTTAACATATAATGAATGGGTGGCTAATACACACTTGGTGGTTTTCTGCATGCACCCAAATCGTAAATTAGCCACCCCCCCGACATGAATCCTGCAATACGTTAAATGAATGATACATATTTTACTGACCATTTTCTTTTTCTTGGATGCTCCTCCCCAACCTACTGCTTCCTATTTTAAGCAGAATATTCATGTCTGTTGACATTTAACAGTAAATTGCCAAACAAAATTCTAAAATAAAGCATCCAACAACTTGAATTACTGAGCTAAAAGCTTGTGAAACTTTGTCACTTGGAGGTGAGGAACATATGAAGGAGGAGTGCATCAAATTCTGCTGTTCGTTGAAGTTGGGAAAGAAACATTGGATGGAATTTCAGTGATCGACTGGATTCCATGTTGCAGTTGCTTTCCAGTTGGATTTGGATTTATTTTATTGTCATGTGTACCGAGGTGCAGTGAAAAGTATTGTTCTGTGTACAGTCCAGACAGGTCATTCCATACATGAATAAAAAACTTAGGACATATATATACATATACAGTTTCATATATGGAGTAATAAATGAAATGAAATGAAATGAGAAGTGCTAACGGTGAAAATACACTGTAACCTCTAAGACGAGGTAACTAATCCTCCTGAATCTGAGTTCTGCCATTGCATAGGGCACTGAGAAAAATAAACCTCAATCTATCCCTTGAAAACCCTATTTAAATTGTTAAAGGCATAAATTGTATTTTACTTGGCATTCAGTAATAAATTTGATTTCTTACTGAAATCAGCTGTAGTAATTTTTTTCTTTAGAATTCTGACACAATCTGGATTTTTTTCAAAAAATGGTTCTGTGCAGTTTTCCTTTTAAATATTCTGAAGTCTTTCTGCCACTGATGTTTTATTTTTAAGATTTCAGATTTATATAGAGCCAGTTCTTAATGAGTTAGGAAAACCATGCAAATGCATGTTAATAAGGCCTCTTATCCACCCTAATTTCGTCTTCTGACCAGAGTTCTGACTAAAAGAAAATCTGGGCTCCACTGATGTCAGTTTTTGAATGAATAGGATGATTGTCCTTCCGGTATTGTGCAAAAAGCCCTGTTACATAATGTTGTAGTTAACAGAAGTATCCAGCCAAATAAATAGCCTCTCTATAGCGTAGCTTTATGTGTGACCTGCTTAGCATTTGAAGAGACGAGTGCTGAAGAATTGAAACATACTGGTCATAGTTTATTTAATTTAGAAGCCTTCAGGCGAAGCAGATGCTGTGTATTTTGGCAAATATGCATTATTTTACACTTGTTCTTACATTTCTCTGATCAATTCATAGTACTATTTAATAATAATCTTTATTAGTGTCCCCTAGTCGCCACATTCCGGCGCCTATTTGGGTACACTGAGGGAAAATTCGGAATGTCCAATTCACCGAACAAGCATGTCTTCCAGGACTTGAAGGAGGAAACCGCTGCATCTGGAGGAAACCCACGTTGACACTGGGAGAGCATGCAGACTCCACACAGGTAGTGACCAAGCCAGGGAATCGAAACCCAGGGCCCTGGTGCTGTGAAGCAACAGTGCTAACCACTGTGCTACCATATGGTACAATTAAAAACAGGACATTTTCCAGTCAAGTAAAACAAGTTTTTATTAACTCCTTCTCATTAAAGTATCATTCCAAGAAGATGATACCACATGTTTAGTGTTCGTAGTTGACCATGATTGATAGAAGGACGAATTCAACATTTGGAATCCAAATTAGAATTAAGTAAGAATTTTAGTAATTGGGGCATGCAAAACCTAGAATTTTGGATCATTGGACAGTAGTGCATTTGTGCTCCAGTGCACTGCAGAATGGATGGATGTGATTTGCCTCTTATTTGTACCACGTCGAAGACCATCTATCTCCACATCCTTGCATGTACCCTGTTTCAGCTCATTTGCTGCTGAAACCCTCACTCATGTTTCTGTCACCTCTAGTCTTTATTATCTCAAAACATTCCAAGCTGGTGCTATATTCTCCCCTCTGTAAACTTGCAATGATCCAAACTCTGCTGCAAGTCCCATTTCCCATTTCCTCTGCGCTCGCTGAACTACTTTGGATCCCTGGACAAACAATGTCTTGACTTTAAAATTTATCATCCTTGTTTTCAAATCACTCCATGGCTTCCCTCTCCAATCACTGTACACTTCCCCAGCAGCACAAGCTTCCAAGATATCTACACTAATTCTGGCCTTGTGTGTATTCTCAATCATAATTACTCCACCATAGGCAGCCATACTTGAGTTGCCTGGGCCTCAAGATCTGGAATTCCCTCTCTATGTACCTCTCTGTCACGTGACCTCACTTTCTTCCTTTAAGACACCTTTGTAAAAATATATATTTTTATTCAGAAAAGCTTTTTCATTATAAGAAGATAACATAAAACAATAACCTATAGCAAACACCATTGCGAAATACACCTACCCACAACTAACCCTCTCACCCCAACCCCGCATACATAAACAAAAACTTAATAAAAACCAACCCCCCCGCCCCCAGCAACTGACAGTGACCAATTCCCTGAAAAAGGTCAAAGGTTGCGACTTCGAAAACCCTTCCACCAAACCCTTCATAGTATACTTAAGCTTCTCAAGACACAAGCTTTCCATCAGATCACTCAGTCAGGCTGAGGCATTGGACAGGACCAGGCTTCTCCACCGAATAGAACTTGCCTCCGGGCTGTTAACAAGGCGAAGGGCCACGTTTGCAGCTCCAATGAGTCCAATACACCAAAAATAGCGGCCAATGGGCACGGCTTCAGCTGAACGCCCAGAATCCTCAAAATGGTGCTGAAAAGGAGACCCAGACGCTTACCAGTTTAGGGCAAGACCAAACATGTGCGTATGATTCGCCAGTCCCCCAGTACAATGATTGCACCTACCCTCCAAGCCCGAGAAGAAAACACTCACCTGCGCCCTGGTAAAATGTACTCTGTGCACCACCTTGAACTGGATCAAGCTGAGCCTAGCACAAGAGGAGGTGGAGTTGACCTTGTGAAGAGCCTCATTCCACTATCCCCCAATCAAAAACTGGACCCAATTCACCCTCTCACTTTCTTTTTACTTCCTCCAACGAAGCCTGCTCCGTAAATATCCCTCCATAACATAGAACATAGAACATTACAGCGCAGTACAGGCCCTTCGGCCCACGATGTTGCGCCGTCCTGTGAAACCCCTCTAAAGTCCCTCTACACTATTCCCTTATCATCCATATGTCTATCCAATGACTATTTGAATGCGTTTAGTGTTGGCGAGTCCACTACTGTTGCAGGCAGGGCATTCCACGCCCTTACTAGTCTCTGAGTAAAGAACCTACCTCTGACATCTGTCCTGTATCTATCTCCCCTCAATTTAAAGCTATGTCCCTTTGTGCTGGACATCACCATCCGAGGAAAAAGGCTCTCACTGTCCACCCTATCTAATCCTCTGATCATCTTGTATGCCTCAATTAAGTCACCTCTTAACCTTCTTAGAACATAGAACAGTACAGCACAGAACAGGCCCTTCGGCCCTCAATGTTGTGCCGAGCCATGGTCACCCCACTCAAACCCACATATCCACCCTATACCCGTAACCCAACAACCCCCCCCCCCAACCTTACTTTTATTAGGACACTACGGGCAATTTAGCATGGCCAATCCACCTAACCCGCACATCTTTGGACTGTGGGAGGAAACCGGAGCACCCGGAGGAAACCCACGCACACAGGGGGAGGACGTGCAGACTCCACACAGACAGTGACCCAGCCGGGAATCGAACCTGGGACCCTGGAGCTGTGAAGCATTTATGCTAACCACCATGCTACCCTGCTGCCCCAACTCTAACGAAAACAGCCTCAAGTCCTTCAGCCTTTCCTCATATGATCTTCCCTCCATACCAGGCAACATTCTTGTAAATCTCCTTTGTACCCTTTCCAATGCTTCCACATCCTTCCTATAATGTGGTGACCAGAACTGCACACAATACTCCAAATGCGGCCGCACCAGAGTTTTGTACAACTGCAACATGACCTCATGGCTCCGAAACTCAATTCCTCTACCAATAAAAGCTAACACACCGTACGCCTTCTTAACAACCCTCTCAACCTGGGTGGCAACTTTCAGGGATCTATGGACATGGACACCGAGATCTCTCTGCTCGTCCACACTACCAAGAATCTTACCATTAGCCCAGTACTCTGCCTTTCTGTTATTCCTTCCAAAATGAATCACCTCACACTTTTCTGCATTAAACTCCATTTGCCACCTGTCAGCCCAGCTCTGCAGCTTATCTATGTCACTATCTGAAATCCTCCCCTCATCAACTTGGTCAGGGACAGGACCCTATCCAGGAGCAAGGGTGACGGTGCCAGGGTAAATGAAGGAATCTCCTTACTTGAAATGTTGCAAACTGGCAAGTACGTAAATACATTCGTTCTCGGAAGTTGGAACTTCTCCAGCCCCTCCATACCGGAGAACCTCCCTTCAACAAACTTGTGCCCAAACCTCCGACCCGTCCCTCCTCCAATCCCTGAACGATGAGTCCAAGCCAGATGGCATAAACAAGCCAGCATTGACATGAAGCTCAGCCTAAGATGCTGCCTAAACTGCCTCCAGATCCTCACAGCGGCAACCACTACCAGACTCGTGGTGAATTTTGCTGGAGAAAGCGAAATGGGGCAGTGACCAGGGCCCTCAGACTCGAACTGATACACAAGCTCATCTTATCCACCCCTATATAGAGTTCGGCTCCCTACGCCACCCCGCACCGTCTCAATATTTGTAGCTCAATAATAAAATAACAAATTAGGTAGCGCCAAAACCTCCAGCTGCCTCGTTCTGTATAAACGTCCAAACTGGGATTGTTCCCCCCAGAAAGATAGAGACTGAGGACGACGAGATAAGTTTATAAAATTATGAGGGGTATAGATATGGAGGGCAGTTGGAGCAGACCAAGGCAGGCCAGCAGCACGGTTCAACTCCCGTACCAGCCTCCCCGAATAGGCGCCTGAATGTGGCGACTAGGGGCTTTTCACAGTGACTTCATTGAAGCCTCATGACAATAAGCAATTTTCATTTATTCATTTTCATTTTTCCCAGGGCGGAAATGACAATTATAAGGGGGCACAAGTTCAAGATGGGGGAGGGGGGGGGGGAAGGTTCAGTGGAGATATGCGAGCGAGGTTTTTTTATAAAGAGAGTTGTGGTGGCCTAGAATTACTGCCAAAAGAGGTGGTTGAGACAAATACATTAGCAACCTTTACTGATAGACCCATGAACAGACAGGGTATAGAAGGATACCGGTGGTTGGCCTAGATTGGACACGTGATTGGCGCAGGCTTGGTGGGCCGAAGGACCTGTTCTTGTGCTGTATTGTTCTTTGAATCTGTGGGGTCTTGCCCACCCAAATAACAGAGGATACCATTTTATTAACCCTGCAAGAGAAAGACTTGGAGACATTGAAACAGAAACCTTGGAAGGACCTTCATTTTCACAGTATGCCCGCCAGGGTCAGAGGGAATACATCACACCTTTTCAGGTCGGCCTTGACCCCATTCATCAGACAAAAAAATTTACGTTTCTGGAGTGAGGCCCAATCTTGTTAGTCCTGGCCAAACGAAACGGCAACTTCCCCTGATCAGTTCCCTCCCCTGGTGATTCACCGGAAAGTATTCACTTTTGCCCAAATTTAGCCATAAATCGTATGTAGCTTCATTATCTCCTCTACTTTGGAGAGGAGATAAAGAATCCATATGTTCCCTCTGCCGCATACTCCAGCGACCTCGATTACCATGGCAAACAAAAGAAGAAAGAATGGACAATCCTGCCTGGTACCCCTGTTCAATTGAAAGTAACCCCAACTCGGGGCATTCATACCCACACTCATGCTGCTGAATCCATGATATAAATTTTTGCCCAAAGCCAAACCTTCCATGAATTTGAAATGGGCTCCCACAGTCAGCCCTGTCAAACGCTTTTTCAGCAACATTGAAATAATCACCTCTGTCTCGGGCACTGAGGAACGGCTCAGAACGACATTAACAATCTCCGTATGTTCGCCGACAACTGCCGGCCCTTAACAAAACCGGTCTGCTCCTCCGTAATTATTCCTGGAAGGCAGGGCTCCAAACATATTGCCAACGCCGTCGCCATTAGCTTATGGTCAGTGTTCAACAAGGAAATGGGTTGGTACAACCCACACTTCGTAGGATCTTTATCCTTCTTCAAGGTAAGGGAAATCGAAGCCTGCCCCAACGTGGCTGACAACACCGCTGAGCCAAGGAATCATTAAACATACCCAGCAACAGTGGGATCAACTGACCCGCAAACATTTTACAAAATTCTTCCAGACCCGGAGCTTTACCTGACTGCAGTAATCCGAAACACTTCATAACCTTATCTGCAATCGCCATCGCCTTTACCTCCTCCCTTCTCTCCTGGTCCACCAGCGGGAAGGACAACCCATCCCAAAACTGCATCATTGACAATCTCTCCTCGGAAGGCTCTGACTTGTATAGCTCTCGATAAAAGGCCTTAAATGCCGCATTAACTTTCCCTGTGCCGGGAACCAATCCACCACTCCAATCTGTTATCTCTACTGTCTCCCGGGAGGCAGCCTACCGCCTCAGCTGATGTGTCAAAATACGATTGGCCTTCTCCCAATATTCATAAAAGGTCTCCCTTTGGTTCACCACCTTGCCCGTCGAACGCAGCTTAAAATCCATCTGCAGTTTCTTCCTACTCACCATCAACTGCAGTGTTGAGACATTCAAGTACTGGCGCTCCACCTTGAGAATGGAATCCACCAGCCTTTGCCCCTCCATCTTTCCAGTTTTATCCTTGTGCACCTCGTAAGATATTATCTTCCCCCCCCTCTCCCCATAACCCCCTAACAACCGCCTTCAGCGCTTCCCACGATACAGAAGGTGAAACTGCCTCATTCCTATTGAACTCAATATACTTCCCAATGGCGGAGGATATACACTCACAGAACCCTTGTCTGCCCGCAACGCCGTATCCAGTCTCCGTAAGGTTCACTGTGTGTGGCCCAGCTTCAACATCAGATCCACAAGGTGCAGAGCATGATCTGAGATAAGGATTGCTGAGTACCCCGCCCCCTTCATCTCAGGATGTCGAGATCCACCGACCATAAAGGAGTCAATCCGGGAGTTGACCTGGTGGACCTCCAAGAGCAAAGAAAACTCCTTCGCCCTCGGATACATAAATCTCCACGGGTCTGCCCCTCATTGCTCCATGAAGACCGATATCATCTTCATCACCCCTGATGGACTCAGAGATTCAGACTTGACCTATCCATCCTAGGATCCAAAATGCAATTGAAGTCCCCCCCCTCCCCATTGTTGATCAGCACTGCAATCCCCCCCAAGCTCTACCACAAAACCCAAATGATATGCCAGTCCCACCCAGCCCTACCGTAATCTTGTTTGTCCTTGATTTGCAAATGGGTCTACTGTACAAAAACAACATCAGCCTTCAAATTTTTCAGATGCTCAAACACTCGTGACCTTTTTACTGTGCCATTTTGCCCTCTTACCTGCCACGTTATCAACTGGACAGGTTGGCCTTCTAGCCCCACCCCCACCCCAGAGTCAGCCATACCCACCATTTGGGGTAATCCAGCTGTCATTCAGCAAGTGCCAATACCAGGCCCACCCATGATGGGCACCAAAACACCATAATACCAGAAAAAAAACAAAGTTTACTCCTCCCATCCACACCTCCAACCCCAAACAAAACACAAACAAAATCTTCAGTTCATTACCGAAAGGAAAATCCCCAAAGTGATTAGCTGCAGATGCCCCCACTCCTCTGCTCTCCTCAACTAACTTTACAGATAGCAAGGTGACCGCTGCACAGGGTAAATCCAGAAAAATAATCATACCAACAATCAGCTCCCTGCCCATATCCAACAATCAGCCCCAAAAATCCAAACATGCCCAGAAAACCCCCCAGCAATTACCCATAACCACGTTTCCTCACCCCAAATCCTAAAATCCCACAATGAATACAAATGCACCAAACCATTCCCATATTAGTCTGTCCCCAGTCCAAACTCATCCCCTTCTTCAGGCGGGTCAAAGTAATCAGTCTCTCTCTTTAAAATCACTCGAAAATGGTCCGGGAACACCACCTCAAATCACGCATTACTTTTAGCCTTTTTGAATGCCGCACACCTTCTGGCCAGCTCCGTTCCCACGTCCTGATATATCCTGATGGTGTGGCCCTGCCATCTAGAGTTTTGATGGCCCTTTTTCCAACTTGGGTCCTGTTCCTTGTCTGTTACCTGTGAAACCTGACGATGATCGCCCTTGGTGGTTCTCCAGATCAGGGCTTCTGCCTTAGCAACCGTTGAGCCTGGTCCATTTCAGGAGGGGATGCCAATCCCCTCTCCCCCACGATCTTCTCAGATATCTTGGACACATAGTCCATAGGTCCTCTAGACCCTCCAGAAGCCCAACAATAAAGGCTACCTTTTTGGCCACATCTATGATAATCTAACCCCATATCTTATAAAAGTGGCACAGTGCCATGCTTTGCTTTATAATACTCCTGTGAAGTGCCTTGGGACATATAATTACATTATCTAAATATAGGATGTTGTTAATTCTCAGGAATGTAACCAAAATTTGTGTAATATTTCCTCGTAATTTAACCCTTACAGTTCAGACAGCACTCTGGTAAAACTACATTGTACTCCCTCCAAGCTAATTGGACCAAATTTTCCAGCGTCTGAATCGTAGGAGGCCTGACATATGGCTGCAGATGAGCATCGGTACGCTGTGGAAGTCCTGATGCATGGGCCTATGTGGGAGCTGCTTCTGATGGCAATTCTGCTCCAGGACCCACTGCGAATGTATTCAACTCTGAGCTGGATTGGAGGACTTTGGACAGCTCCATAATCCTTACCTGGATAGTTACCCAGGAAACGTTAGACAGGTTGGAACTTAGTCTAGACCACATAAGTAACTCCATCAACATTTCCCTGTCCATTACTGTAGTCACCAGTTCAAATTTATTCTGACAGGTTCAACAACTCATGCTAGCTCTTTCTGATCAGCTGAACATATTCACTATGTTCAGTCACACTATCCTTAATTATGGACTCCAGTACTTTCCCAACAAGGCTAACTTAGGCTCACTGATCTATAATTCCCTGTTAAATAGTGGAATGACAGATAATTTTCCAATCTAAAGGAGCAGTTCCCGAATCGTGAGAACTTTGGAAGATTATAATGCAGTTATTCACAATGCTCTTATTGACTTCTTTTAAATGCTTGGGATAGAAAGCATCTTGGGGATTTCTCAATCATTAGTTCCATTATATTCTTAATTACAGTTGCTTTGGTTACTTACGATAATTTTGTTGACCCTTCTTGCTGATTCAATATTAATTTCTTTGAGATTTCCAAGAGGTAGATCTCTTTCTCAACTGAAAATACTGATGCAAAGTAATTATTCAACCTCTCCTCCATTTCCCTGGTTAAATTGATACAGTGCCATGATCAGTTTTCAAGGGGTCCTTATTGTCTCTGTCTACCCTCTTGCCTCATATAATTGTTAAAATATTTTGTGTTAATTTTCCTTTCCCTTGCAATTTTCTTTTCTCATTTTTATTTGTCGCTCTTAATATCTGTTTTGTCACCCTGTCCTGTTCTTTACATTTTTCCCATTCAATAGGGTCTGCCGTATAATTTGCATTATCTTTGCTTTTTCACTGAATTTTATGTTGTCCCTTATCTCTTTTGTCATTTGTTACATTTTTGTGACTATATTTTTGGCATCCATTTTTGAACATCTCCCATTGATCCTCTGTCAATTTTCCTGTTAGCGGGTTTGTCCTGTCAGTCTTACCTAAATCTAGAAACTCAGTAGCTGTTTCATGTTTCTCCCTTTCAAACACTATGGGCGTGATTTTTGCACCCCATTGGGCTGGGAGCATCGCAGGAGAGGCCCAAAATGGACTTTGTGCTGAGCACTGACCCGCTTTCGAGCAACTTACCTGTGGTGCCTGGCACGATCTGGATCATGCCCTCATTGGGCATGATCGAGATAAAGCCTACTTAAAAGATCCATTTGGCTCATCTAAATATGCACGACAATTTGAGGCCACCGTTCTCTTGGCTCATGAGAGACACCAGCTGCACAGGCGAGGCCTCACCTGGGTGCCGATTAGTATTGGTCTCCACAAGCAGAGACCAGGTGTGATGGCCACACCGGGAATCCTGGAGGCAATTGGAGCCCCCCTGGGAAGTCACGGACAGGGCAATGGCACCCGGGCACCCTGGTAGTGATGACCACAAGGATGGATGGATGTGGGCAGTGTCAGCCTGATGCCTGGATGGTGGTGGGGGTGGGGGGGGGGGGGGGGTGGACTCTCAGATCAAGAGTAGAGGATGTTGACCATATCTGCAGAGGGTCGCATTGTCTGTAGGTTGCGGGGGTGGGGGGTTGCAGGACCTCCACCTCACTTTGAGTTTGGGACACTCTTTCAAAAATGCCGCCCCGATCTCGAGGAGCTGGTCTGACCAGCGAGTTTAGCTCACCACTGCAGAAAAAAATTCAAAGTGTGGGATTAAGCAGTGAGAAACTGCCCAAGCCCTAAAAAAAATGACTAAATTGGCAGCACGGAGGCGTAGTGGTTAGCATTGCTGCCTCACTGTGCTGAGGTCCCAGCTCTGGGTCACTGACGGTGTAGAGTTTGCACATTCTCCCCGTGTTTGCATGGGTTTCGCCCCCACAACCCAAAGATGTGCAGGGTAGGTGGATTGGCCACACTAAATTACCCCTTAATTGGAAAAATGAATTGGGTGCACTAAATTTTTTTTAAATGAGTAAGTGTGGTGAATACCTGTCTGGATCTTGCCCAAAAAAGCCAACAGGAAACACGTGACCAAATTCACCCTAGGTGAGACTTATTGCACCCTCTGTTAAACTTGATTCACATTATGATTGCTATTGGATAAATGTTCACACGTCATTGTGCTGTTAGTTAAATCTGTCTTGTTACTCATTAGAGAAATGTCCTGGAGTTTCCAGATGGCAGGGGATGTGCGCTCACTCGCTCAGACTGCGGTGCCACTCCATCCCTCTATTTGTTAAATTACTCTGCGAACAGATCAGAAATAAAGGTTCAACTGGTCTCTGATCCGAGTCAAACACAGCTACTCATGAATCAGCTCCTTACCTTTTGGAGACTTTGTCCAAAATAGTTCACTTATATGATTGTGTTAACCAGCAGATTACATCGGAAAACATACAGACCTTATGAGCCATGGCTGGGAATTGCATTTGACAACCGTTGCCATTTCCCTAACCATTTCTTTATGGTACATGGCTGCTTCATTCTTAGATGTTTTAGATCTCTTTTGACTTTGTCCTCTACTCCATGCTTCTATATACTCCACTGCTGCCAAATATTGTATTTTTTTAAATTGTGCTGAATTCTGATATCAATAAATAGCCTTGTTTTCATTCACCCTCACTGTTCAGCTACAGTTTAGGGGAGAATAAGTGGCTGGATTCTCCGATTTGAAGACTAAGTGCTGATGCTGGCATGGGAACAGTGGCATTTTCCGCCCAAAAAAAATGCCGCAAAAGCTCTACCGATACTCTGTCTGGTGGGGAGCTAGAAGGCACATAGCTTAAAGCCCCGGCTTTAGCTGTGGATACAGCTGGAGAATTGCCGGGTCCGTGGCCGCGCATGCACATAGCGCTGGCCTGCAGTAGCCGCACCGCACAACATAGGACCAGCCGTTCGTGGACCCGGTGACATCCTGAGGCTGTCCATACAGCATGTGGCGTACTCGCAGAGTCCGTCATTTTGGAGGGGTTAGAGCATTGCAAACGTGGCGCCTCTCCCTATTTCGGCGCAAACAGGGATTCTCCTGCCAATTGACGAACGCAATTTCGGTGTCGGAGACCGGAGAATCCTGCCCATGGGCTCTCTACCTACTGCCTGATGACTCACCTGGGAATAACATGTCTGATATGTCACATTCAGTAATTGTAGGAAGTGCATTTGGTAATAAAAAGCTTGCAATGTAAAATTATTAGGCCAAAATAACAGCAACATTGAAAGGAAATTCAGTTTAAATCATTTAATGAGCAAGAAAATTTTGAATATTCCAAAAGATTCATGAGTGCTACCATATAAGAGGTCAGGCTGTTGTCAGGCTGGGTCAGTTGCCCAATTATGCACCCGTTTTGAATGGGTAAAAAGTGCTATCATAAAGAAGGCGTGCAAAATCATTGAATATTGTATGGGACCAATTGTGAGGGGTTGGTTTAGCTCACTCAGCTAAATCGCTGGCTTTGAAAGCAGATCAAGCAGGCCAGCAGCACGGTTCGATTCCCGTACCAGCCTCCCCGGACAGGCGCCGGAATGTGGCGACTAGGGGCTTTTCACAGTAACTTCATTGAAGCCTACTCGTGACAATAAGCGATTTTCATTTTTCATTTCATTCATTAATTGTTACTTTGGAAATTAAGTGAGACTTACACTGGCCATTAACGCGATCAGTATTTGATATGTGGAGCACTACAAACTGGGTGCAGTAATCTGTATGAAACTCAGCCTATAGAAGCTGTACCCCCACAGAAACATGCAAAATTGTTTAAATGTAGTCTGACCAGTGCCTCTGCATAGCTTCTGTGAGCCCAGTAAGAAGTCTTACAACACCAGGTTAAAGTCCAATAAGTTTGTTTCGAATCACTATCTTTCAAAGCACTGCTCCTTCCTCAGGTGAATGAAGAGGTGGATTCCAGAAACATATATAGACAAAGTCAAAGATGCAAGACGATACTTTGAATGTGAGTCTTTGCAGGTAATTCTTTACAGGTCCAGACGGAGCAACTGTAGAGAACTGTAGAGAGGACTCTACATTGCTCCGTCTGAACCTGTAAAGACTTAATTACCTGCAAAGACTCACATCCAAAGTATCGTCTTGCATCTTTGACTTTGTCTATACATATGTTTCTGGAACCCACTTCTTCATTTACCTGAGGAAGGAGCAGTGCTCAGAAAGTACTGATTCGAAACAAACCTGTTGGAATTTAATCTGGTGTAGTAAGACTTCTTACCGTGCTCACTCCAGTCCAATGCCGGCATCTCCACATCATAACTTCTGTGAGTTAGATATCAGGTGTGCAGTCTTTCAAAGCTTGAGGCCAGTAAAACCAATTCCATACTGACAGAGGCACAGGTTCTTATTTAGCGTTTAATGGTCAAGTTTCTGTTTCAGTCATAATGTTGTTACAGGGTGAATCTGATAACAATGTCTGGTGTCGCATCTGTGCAGTTAAAGGTATAAACCGGAACATGCTAAGAGATACACAGCTCTTCCTGAGTGTTCGTTGTTGCAGTAGTTAATTGTGAATTGGGCATTGAAATCATTCAAGTGATGTGAATGTTTGGTACCTACTCACTAGTTCCACAATAAATACAGATGAAAAAACTAGCCTAATGCAATTCAGAAGTAAGCTAGTTATTAATCGTCTATTTGATAATGACAACTGAATCACCTCCTGTGGCCCTAAAAATACTTGTGGAAGTGTGGAGTCTCAAGAATATTAATGTTGCAAATTTATATTTAACAAACATATATTTTGAAATGTTTCTGTTTCTGTATTTCTGTCTCTCTTCTCTTTTAATTCAGTCTGTAAGCTACAATATTTTTTTGATTCCTGTGTGCTTTACTTCCTGGTTTTCACTCTGTCTCAATGTCAATCTAATTGATCGAAGAACGTTGCTCAAAAATGCCAATAAATCCTCTGTAGAATGTGCTTCAATGCAGCAGATATCTGATTAATACAATTCTTCTCTGTCCATGGTCTGTTACAATAAAGGTTTTGCCACGTGATAGCTTGTCATGTCATCCTTTCAGCCGTCAACTGGAAGTTTAAATTTATCTTTTTAAAAGTTAACAGTCTCTGTGGAGATTGTAACAGTCCTAATGCCTACACTATCACTTAGATTATTTTTAAATGTGGATGCAATCCATACATAAGGGCGTCATCCTCTTTGAGTTTGTTTAGTTTATTCACTACGTCCCCTTGTTTATTTTAAATACACTTATCTCATTGCTTTTCTCATATTTCAATATTATGTCTATCTTCCACTGCAGCACTCAGGCTGGCGTCAAACCCGGTCGGGGATAGCAGCCCGACGCCGTAAGCTCCGGCATCACGGGCTTAACGAATTTCGTTAAGCCCGCTTGCCCGAGTTAGCGCCGGCTGACGCGTCATATGACGTCAGCCGCGCATGCGCGGATTGGAAGACTCCAACCCGCGCATGCGCGGATGACGTCATCGCGTATTTGCGCGAAACCCGCGCATGCGGGGGCCGGGATGCCCCTCAGCCACCCCGCGAATGGATACTGCGGGGCGGCGGAAGGACAAATAGTGCGCGCGCATCGGGCCCGCTGCCCGCGATCGGTGCCCACCGATCGCGGGCCCATGGCACCCTTGGCACGGCCATGGTACTGCCGTGCCAATCGGTGCCATGGTTATAAAATGCGAGTGTTTACGGCCGTTTTTACGAACGGCCAGACCAGGTCTGTTTGCCGTTCGTAAAAACAGCCGTAAAGGGCTGGGAACTCGGCCCATCGATCAGCTGAGAATCGCTGCCGGCCGTAAAAAAAACGGCGGCAGCGATTCGTATCGGGAGTTGGGCGTGGGGGGGGGGGAGAATAGCGGGAGGGCGTCGGAACAGCGTGGCCGTAAAATTTTGCGAGCCACGCTATTCTCCGCACCGTCGGGAGTGCGGAGAATCTCGCCCTCGGTGTCTGCTGTTTTTCTGCAATGGAAGCTGTGGCATCAGACATTGCATCATGGTTGGCTACACAGGTGAACAAATGAAATTGATGACCATTTCCATGATGGAAAAAATGGACTCCACGCTTGCACAAAGTTCTGTGCTAAGTTGGTGCCAGACCCCTCCATGCTCCTTAATATTGATAACAGGTTGCCTAGCAGACCTCCCAATATAACAAGTTGTACATACAGTTACAATCTCTGTGCAGACCAATAGCATAAAAGAACTGAACTTCCCAGACCATCAAAATTGGAAAATAATGGATAAGGTTTCACCCTTCAAAACTTTTACTAAGGGCGGCACAGTGGCGCAGTGATTAGCACTGCTGCCTCATGGAGACGAGGACACAGGTTCGATCCTGGCCCCAGGTCACTGTCCGTGTGGAGTTTGCACATTGTCCTTATGCTTGGGTGGGTCTCATCCCCACAACCCAAAGATGTGCAAGGTAAGTGGATTGGTCACGCTAAATTGCTACTTAATTGGAAAGATTTTATTAAAAAACCTTAAAACTTTTACTGTAACAACCAAACTAAAAACAACATAAATTAAACATGAATTAATGGACAAATTATATTTAAGCAAAACTATAAATGACTGATCCAAACAAGAAAAATCTCACAGATCACTTTAGCATAAGTGGCATTAAACTCTGTCAATAATCCCTCAAAATGCAGTCTTTCTCAGTCATATTTTAAGTTCCTGTATTAATTATTCATGCAGGCGATGATACTCCCTGGGTGGGATTCTTCCCCCCCTCACCCTACTGGGTGGGATAATCGCCGCCCCCCCCCCCCCCCCCCCCCCCCCCCGCGCACGCTATTCTCCCAACCCCCCAAAACCAGCGGCGCGCGAATCGCGCCGGGCCGCTCGGAGAATCGCCGCAAACGGCGAGCGGCGATTCTCCGGCCCGGATGGGCCGAGCGGCTGGCGAACAAAAATGACAGTCCCGCTGCCACCGTTCTACCCTGCTCTCGGGCCGCGGGACCTGGGGCTTCAAGGGCCGGGAGCAGCCTGTGGCGGGGGCGGGGGGGGAGTTCCAATCCCGTGGAGGCCCTCCAGAGTGGCCTGGTACGCAATCGGGACCCACCGATCGGCGGGCTGGCCTCTCTGTCGGCGGGCCTCCTTTATTCTGCCGGCGAGCCTGGATCCATGCGCCATTTTTGTGCGGGTTGGCCAGGGGGTTTTGTGCGGGTTGGCCACCGCGCATGCACTAGTTGGCGCCAACCCAACTGCACATGCGCGGGAACCAAGGCGCCGCGTCTTTTAAGTGGCACCGGGTCTCTGACGCCCACCGAAGCCCCCCCCCCCCCTTAAATCGCACAAGGCCCCTGCTAGCCCCATGGAGGGAGGAGAATAGGGGTCTGGGAACGGGCACCGACGCCGGAGTAAAACACTCCAGTTTTTACTCCGGTGTCGGCACTTCGACTCCCGTTGGCAGAATCCCGCCCACAAAGTCCCATCTGACAGCTGTTTTACTCCACCAAAGTTCATTGAGTACAGTGTCCACTAAAAGGCACACCTTTCCGGTCATGGTGGAATTGTGTGTGCAAGCTGTCAGATCTGCTTATGAGGCTTGTCAACAGTGCTATTTGTGTGAGGGTATCCTGAAGCTATGAATATCAGGACAGTCTGGCTGATAGAGATTGTTGGTGAATGAGTGATGAGGTGTGGTTAATTGAGTAGTCAGTGAGACTACTGGTGCAGTTTATTAGATCATGGCCGGGATTCTCCCCTACCCGGCGGGACGGGGGGGTCCGGCGGGATGGGTGGCGTGAACCACTACAGCGTCGGGCCACCCCAAAGGTGTGGATTTCTTGGGTGGCTAGGCCCGCGCCGGAGTGGTTGGCACCCCGCTGTTGCTCGTTCTGGGTGAGTGTGCTTATCACTCAATTTGGCTCTGTTTCGTTACTTAGCTCTGGAGTCGCCAGGTATCGTTAAGATACCGCCCAAGTTTCAAGGTTAAGTTCAAACCAATAAAACCATACACCAATTAGTAAGTTCAAACAACTGAGTTTATTATAATACAATTATAATCCTACCCATGCACACGCTAAGAGGATTAAACTATTCCTACCGCTAAATAAACAAATACTTATCTCGAAGGAACTGCCGGATCAGGGGACAAGGCCTCTTGTTCTGCTCTGCAGACTTCTGGGTGGTACGGGTTAAAAAGGGGTCAGTAGTGTCTACCTCTGGTAGCGATCGCTGTGAGACTTACTTGCTGGCGGCTGCTGTCCCAAACCTCTCCTCTCTCTCTCGTTCAAGGTCTTCTTAGCAAAAGCTGGTCGAAATGCTGGTCCAGAGAGGAGGGCTGGTTCAGAAGGAGAGGAGGGCTGGACAAGAAGAACAAACTAAGTGTGGGACCTGTCTTTTATAGGTCCCAGGGATCCGCGTCCCTTTGGGCGGAACCCTTTACCTGCTCGTAATCGATTGGGCCTCTTCCCAATCGATATGTTTGAATCCCCCCAATACTGAGGCTGTTCCTTGGCTACTGGGCGAGCTTTCAGGTGCTTTGTTTTTGGACCCCGCTGGTGCCGGGGTGTCTGGTTTCTCATGCATTGTTGCAGTTACTTCCCCATTTGTGTCCATTGTCCCTGGGATCGTTCCATTGCTATGTTAACTATCGCGGAGATTGCCTCATTAGTATGCGGAATGTTTGTTTCGGTGCTGTCTGCTCTCTTAGCAGACAGAATCCACATTTGCTTGGTGCAGCCTGCTGGTGCAGCAAACATTGTCCATTTTAACCTGTATGCTTTGCGTTCCTCCATTTTGTATTTAGGGAATGGCCAACTTCGGTGGCTACACTGCCGGCCGGCGGGAAAAGCCTTTGACACCACGCCAGCCGGGGCCGAAGGTACTTCGCCGTCTGGTGGAAGTCCGTGCATGTGCCGGAGCGTCAGCGGCTGCTGATGTCATCCCCGCACATGCGCAGGGCAGGGGGTCACTTCCACGTCGGCCATCGTGACGACGATGGCCAACGCGATGGAAAAGAGTGCCCCCACGGCACAGGCCCACCCGCAGATCGGTGGGCCCCGATCACAGGCCAGGCCACCGTGGGGGGCACCCCCCGGGGGCCAGATCGCCCGCGCCTCCCCCCCCCCCAGGACCCCGGAGCCCGCTCGCGCCGCCTGGTCTCGCTGGTAAGGTAGGTGGTTTGATTCCCACCGGCAGGACCGGCATGACAGTAGCGGGACTTCGGCCCATCGCGGGGTGGAGAATCGCCGGGGGGGGGGGGGGGGGCGCTGACAGGCGCGGCGCGATTCCCGCCCCTGCCCAATCTCTGGTGCCGGGAGACGGCGGGGGCAGGATTCACGCCGACCCCCGGCGATTCTCCGTCCTGCCGCACCAGATTTCTGTTTCAGCATGGCAGCGGAATTCTCCGTTTCGCCAGCTGGTCAATGGGGTTTCCCATTGTGGGGAAGCCCCACGCCATCGGGAAACCCCCCCCCGGCTGCTGGTAAAACGGAGCATCCTGACGGTGGAGAATCCCACCCACGACATTTAGAAATACACTTATGGACCGTGACCACTTGTGAGTGACCATTGAACTTCTTGTAGCTCTGAATCTAGATCCTTGGTACTTGGCATTGACTGACACGGCTGCCTCCTCTCACTGTTTTTTCACCATGTGATAGGCTGACTTCCTGGTCCAAATCATTTCTCCTTCTTTTCACTTCCACCATCAAGATCTCAGCGCAACATAGGAAAACCTTGGACCCACCCTCTCCCATGTTATGCCATTATTCATTGTTTCCCAGGTTAGAATTAATTCCTGCATAATTGCCAGCAACAGCTTCAGCTAAAATGCAGTTCCCGCTTTTAAGAGGTGCAAGCTCGCTTTAAATGGTGTTAATAACTCATGAAACGGGCCCCCTATTCAGTCATCAACGAATCAACAGTGTGGTTAATGTTGACTGTTCAGTCACATCATTGAAATAAGCAGGCTGCTCAAAGTTGTGTGCTGCCTGTGATGCAATCAACGGGCGTGAATTAATCATGCATCGCAATCCTTGAACGCATTTTCAGGGGCTATCGAATCTGACCCTCATAGTTTTGTGTAATATGCTGGAGCATTAATGGAGCATTCAGCTTCAAAATGTTGCATGTACAAAAATAGTATTGGTGCTGCCTTACAGCACAACAAACAGTTTCTAAATGTGCACATTTTTGTTGCTTTTGTAGGAGACAATACAATGTATAGTTAATGTGACAAAAATAGACCCAGCATTCACAGGGTTTAAGTTGATACTTTATAGTGTTCAACTGGATTGGCTCTGGACATGCATACTTTGCTAGTGAGGTATTTCCTGTGTGATTGAAAAACATAGCCTTGTGCTTTAATGGGAGCTAAACACTAAGAATAAATTATCTCAATTTCATATACAAACAATGCACAGTGCTTGAGGAAAATTGTTATGACATACCTTCATTTGAATTTAATCTGTATTTTTAATAGCTTGCAAGGAGTTGCAGAGGAGTACGTTTTAGTGGGAAGTCATTCAAAAAGAAAATCATAACATGAATTAACTGGAAATGCTTTTGATTAGATGGCAGCTTTTGAATGAGAAAAAAAAAACCCTGCACTTATGCTGTTTTGATCCCAAACCTGGTTTGATGATTTGGTCCTGATCCCAAAAAGGTTTGCTCTTGATCATCATCCGTGAATGGAATTTTGAGTATTGTGGGACTAATGCCTGGCTTTCCGGAGAGTTATGAAGAGTCCATGTGTATACAAAATGGCAAACAGACCCCAGATGCAGTAGCCCTGACCCCCTCAAATCTTACAGAAACCACTTTTTCTGAGATGGGGGATTGGTGGCGGATAGTGAACTCCATGGGACTATTTGTACTCAGTGTTGAGTTAAAGCAGACTCTATGTTTGGAGATCTTACCCTGCAGTATCAGAGTTACAGATTTTTAAAGTATACCTAAATGCTCTTGAAGAGTCGATGTAGAGCTGCCAAGCTGGTGAGTTAATCAAATGGCCAGCTCTTTAAAATGGGAAAAAAAACTGCCTGCCTGTGATGGAGAGTTGAAATAAATCTGGCTGTTTGTTGACATAACCCTAAGTACTATCATTATGGCATTGTTAATGCTTGAATGCTTTCCATAAGCTGCAATTATCTAGCTTAAGTGGTCGGGAAATTATTGGAAGAACGTCTGAGGGACAGAATTAATCTTCACTTGGAGAGGCAAAGATTAGTCAAGGAGAGTCAGCATGACTTTGTCAAGGAGCGATCACGTCAAACAAATTTGGTTGAATTTTCTGAGGGGCGACTAGGTGTGTAGAAGAGGGAATTGCAGTAGTCTACATAAACTTTAGTAAGGCTTTTGACGAGGTCGCGCATAGGAGATTGATCAAGAAGGTAAGAACTGTGGTTAGCGCTGTGCCTCATAGCGCCAATGACCCGGGTTCAAACCCGGCCCCGAGTCACTGTCCATTTAGAGTTTGTACATTCTCCCCATGTCTGCATGGGTCTCACCCACACAACCCAAAGATGTGCAGGGTACGTGGATTGGCCATGTTAAATTGCCCTTTAATTAAAAACAAAAGGTGTCAGAGTCTATGGGGTCCAGGGCAATTTGGCAAATTTGATCCAAAATTAGCTTAGTGGCAGGAGACAGTGGGCATTGGTCAAAGGTTGTTTTTGTGTCTGGCAGCCTGTGTCCAATGGTATACCACAGGAATGGTGCTGGGGTCCCTTGCTGTTTGTAGTGCACATTTATGATCTCGATGGGAATATGGGTGGTATGATCAGTAGGTTTGCAGATGACCAAAAATTGGTGGTGTGATAAACAGTGAGGAAGAGGGGTAGCACAGTGGGTAGCACTTCTGCCTCACGGCGCCGAGGTCCCATGTTTGATCCTGGCCCTGGGTCACTGTCCGCGTGGAATTTGCACATTCTCCCCATGTTTGCATGGGTTTCGCTCCCACAACCCAAAGATGTGCAGGGTAGGTGGATTGGCCATGCTAAATTGCCCCGCAATTGGAAAAAATGAATTGGGTACTCCAAATTTATTTTTTAAAAATAGCGAGAAAGAAAGCTTTAGATTACAGGCCAACTAAGACGGGCTGGTCAGAGAGGCAGAACAGTGGCAAATGGGATTTACCCTGAAAAGTATGAGGTGATGCATTTTTGGGGGACGAGCAAGGCAAAGGAATGCACAATGAATGGTAGAATGCTAGGATGTACAGGGGACCAGAGGGAGCTTGAGATGCATGTCCATAGATCCCTGAAGGCAGCAGGACAGGGAGATAAGGTAGTTAAAAAGCATATTGGATACTTGCCTTTAATAGCTGTGGCATAGAATACAGAGTAGGGAGGTTACGATGGAGCTGCATAAAATGCTCATTTGGCCACAGCTAGAGTAGCATGTCTAGTTCTGCTTGCCACACTATAGGAAGGATGTGATTGCACAAAAAAGTGTGCAGAGGAGATTCGCCAAGATGTTGCCTGGGCTGGAGCTTTTGAGCTATTTAAAAAAAAAACATTTGCAGGATGTGGACGTCGCTAGTTAGGCCAATATTTATTGCCCATCCCTAGTTGCCCTTCAGAAGGTTGTGGTGAGTTGCCATCTTGAACCACTGCAGTCCTTGAGGTGTAGGTACATCCACTGCGCTCTTAGGGAAGGAGTTCAGGATGTTGCCCTAGCAACAGTGAAGGAATGCCAATATATTTCCAAGTAAGGATGGTGAGTGACTTGGAGGAGAACCTCCAGGTGGTGGGGTTCCCAAGTATCCACTGCTCTTGTCCTTCTAGATAGTAATGGTCGTGGGCTTGGAACGAACCTTGGTGAGTTACTGCAGTACATCTTGCAGATGGTACACATGGCTGCCACTGTTTGCCAGTGGTGGGGGGTTTGAATGTGGAAGGGGGAGCAATTAAGCGAGCTGCTTTGTCCTGGATGGTGTTGGGTTTCCTGAGTGTTGTTGGAGCTGGTCATTGCCTGGCACGTCTGTGGCACGAATGTTACTTGCCACTTGTCAGCTCAAGCCTGGATATTGTTCAGGTCTTGCTGCATTTGGACATGGACTGCTTCAGTATCTGAAGAGTCGCGAATGGTGCTGAACATTGTGCTGCCATCCGCAAACATCCTGACTTCTGACCTTATGATGGAAGAGAGGTCATTGAAGCAGTTGAAGATGATTGGTCCGAGGACACTCCCCTGAGGAACTCCTGCAGTAATGTCCTGGAGTTGAGATGATTGACCTCCAACCACCACAACCACCTTCCTTTGTGCAATGAATGATTCCAACAGAGGAGAGTTTTCCCACTGATTTCCATTGACTCTAATTTAGTTGGGGCTCCTTGATGCCATACATGATCAACTGCTGCCTTGATGTCAAGGGCAGTCACTTCGCCTCACCTCTGGCATTCAGCTCTTTTGTCCATGTTTGAACCAAGGCTGTAATGAGGTCAGGAGCTGGTGGAACCAAACTGAGCGTCCATGAGCAGGTTATTGCTGAGTAAGTGCTGCTTAATAGCACTGTTGATGACTCCTTCCATCACTTTGCTGATGTGGGGAGTAGACGGATAGGGCGGGAATTGGCTGGTTTGGATTTGTCCTGTTTCTTGTGTACTTGGGCAATTTTCCACATTACCGTGTAGATGTCAGTGTTGTAGCTGTACTGGAACAGCTTGGCTAGGGGTGCGGCCAGCTCTGGAGCACAATTATTAGGATTATTGCTGGGATATTGTCAGGGTCCATAGCATTTGCAGTATCCAGATCCAGTGCATTCAGCTGTTTCTTGATATCACATGGAGTGTATCCTATTGGCTGAAGACAGACATCTGTGTTGCTGGGGACCTCCGGAGGAGACCGATATGGATCATCCACTCGGCACTTCTGGCTGAAGGTGGTTGAGAATGCCTCAGCCTTGAGTTTTGCACATATGTGCTGAGCTCCTTCATCTTTAAGGATGGGCATGATGTGGAGATGCCGGCGTTGGACTGGGGTGAGCCCAGTAAGAAGTCTTACAACACCAGGTTAAAGTCCAACAGGTTTGTTTGAAACACAAGCTTTCGGAGCGCAGCTCTTTCCTCAGGTGAATGGCGAGGTATGTTCCAGAAACATTTATATAGACAAAGTCAGAGATGCTGGACAATGCTTGGAATGCGAGCATTTGCAGGTAATCAAATCATTACAGATCCAGAGATAGGGGATGATCCCAGGTTAAAGAGGTGTGAATTGTCTCAAGCCAGGACAGTTGGTAGGATTATGCAAGTCCAGGCCAGATGGTGGGGGTGGATGTAATGCGACATGAATCCAAGATCCCTGTTGAGGCCGCACTCATGCGTGCGGAACTTAGCTATAAGTTTTTGCTCATCGATTCTGCGTTGTCGCGCGTCCTGAAGGCTGCCTTGGAGAACGCTTACCCGGAGATCAGAGGCTGAATGCCCTTGACTGCTGAAGTGTTCCCCGACTGGAAGGGAACATTCCTGCCTGGTGATTGTCGCACGATGCCCGTTCATTCGTTGTCGCAGTGTCTGCCTGGTCTCGCCAATGTACCACGCTTCAGGACATCCTTTCCTGCAGCGTAAGGAATGGGGATGGGGATATTTGTGGAGCCTCCTCCTCCTCTGAGTTGTTTAATTGTCCACCACCATTCGTGGATGGATGCAGCAGGACTGCAGAGCTTAAATCTGATGTGTTCGTTGTGGAATCGCTTAGCTCTGTCTATTACTTGCTGCTTATGCTGTTTGGCACACAAGTAGTCCTGTGTTGTAGCTTTACCAGGTTGACACCTCATTTCCGGTATGCCTGATGTTGCTCCTGGCATGTTCTCCTGCACTTTTCATTGAACCAGAGTTAATCCCAGACCTGAAGGGGTTGGATTATGAGGAGAGGTTGACTAGACTGGGACTGTACTCGTTGGAATTTAGAAGGATGAGGGGGGATCTTATAGAAACATTTAAAATTATGAAGGGAATAGATAGGATAGATGCGGGCAGGTTGTTTCCACTGGCGGGTGACAGCAGAACTAGGGGGCATAGCCTCAAAATAAGGGGAAGTAGATTTAGGACTGAGTTTAGGAGGAACTTCTTCACCCAAAGGGTTGTGAATCTATGGAATTCCTTGCCCAGTGAAGCAGTTGAGGCTCCTTCATTACATGTTTTTAAGGTAAAGATAGATAGTTTTTTGAAGAATAAAGGGATTAAGGGTTATGGTGTTCGGGCCGGAAAGTGGAGCTGAGTCCACAAAAGATCAGCCATGATCTAATTGAATGGCGGAGCAGGCTCGAGGGGCCAGACGGCCTACTCCTGCTCCTAGTTCTTATGTTCTTATGATCCCCAGGCTTAGTGATAATGGTAGAGTGGGGGATATGCTGGGCCATGAGGTTGCAGATTTTGGTTGAATACAATTCTGCTGCTGCTAATGGCCCACGGCACCTCATGGCTGCCCAGTCTTGAGCTATGAAGAGAGGCTGGCTCAACTTGGGTTGTTCTCCTTAGAGCAGAGAAGGCTCAGGTGGGACCTGATTGAGGTGAACAAAATTATGAAGAACATAGAGTAGATGGGAAGAAACTTTTCCTCTTAGTTGAAGGGTTAATAGTTAGGAGGCATAGATTTAAGGTTAGAGGAGATTTGCGGAAAAACGTTTTCACCCGGTGTGTGGTAGGAAACTAGAACTCACTGCCTGAAAATATGGTAAAGATGAGAACCCTCACAACATTTAAAAATCATTTAGATGAGCTGCTGGAAACTGGGATTGGAATAGATAGGTGCTTGATGGCCAGCACACTCAATGTGCTGAAGGGCTATTTCAGTGCTGTAAAACTCTATGACTATGACTCAGTGGGGCTGTACATTTATACTTCACTGAGAGCTCAAATAGGTTATTAAAGGATTAGCTGTCTTTGTGGGGTTATGAGTAGATTTTGTTTGTGAGGAACTAAGGGTGGGATTCTCTGACCCCGCGCCGGGTCGGAGAATCGGCGGCGGGCCGTGCGAATCGTGCCACGCCGCCCCGACGCTGGCACATGATTCTCCGCATGGTTGGCACGGCGCCGGTCGCGGGCCGCTCTACGCGACTGGCCTACCGATTCTCCGGCCCAAATGGGATTCTCCGGCCCGAATGGGCTGTAAGAAAAGATCCGCGTCCCGCCGGCGCCGTTCTAACCTGCTGTGGGCCGGCGGGACCTCAGCATGTGAGGGTCAGGTGGCGGCCTTTTGGGGGGGGGGGGGGGGGGAGGGGTGGTCCGCCCCTGGATGGGCTTCCGATGTGTCCTTGCCCGTGATCGGGGCCCACCGATCGGCGGGCCGGCCTCTGTGGCTTGGGGCCTCCTTTCCTACGCGCCGGCCTCTGTAGTCCTGAGCCATGTTTAGTCGGGGCCGGAGCGTTGAAGGAGGCCACTGCGCATGCGCGCATTGGCGCTGGTGCCACTGCGCATGTCCTTATTGGCGCTGGTGCAACTGGATATGCAGCTGGACGCTCCAGCGCCATGCTGGCCCCCTGGAGGGGCCAGAATTAGGCGTGAGAGCCGCCCGTTCATGCCGTTGTAAAACGCGACGGCGTTTATGACGGCATGGACACTCTGCCGCGGGTTTGGAGAATCCTGCCCTAAGTACCTGAGAGGATTGAAATGTATTGCATAGGCTTTCATGAATGATTTAAAAAAAATATAGTGAAGTCTAATAGAGATTTAGAATTGCTCAGAAAAGAAATTTTGTGGAAGCTTTTCATCTTGTACTCTTCAGGCCAATCGCAAGAATACGAATGCCAGTGGAAAGAACAATTTCATACTGTATAAGAAGAGGGTGCTGATTGATGGCAAGTGGACTTTGCTTGGTAGAGGCATTGCCATGGAGAATACATCAGTTCATGGTGACTGACAGTTAGCTGTCAAGCAATGTTTGAAATTCAACCCAGCATTGGCTCTGATCAATGCATTGCCCTGTGGAATGAACAAGCAAAATGCCATCACCAACTGGTGTATTCACCAAGGTAGCACCCTCTTCTCAGATTGTATTTTTAATATTTGTAATATCTCTTAACAATATTTCATCCATGGTGTGAACTTCTGCATTATGTCACAATGCAGTTGGTGAAGGAACAGATCGAAATCTGAATGCTCAATTAATTATTTGGTCTAATTTTTGATGAACTTAGAATCAATATAAATGTTGCACTGATAAAAATTTCTGAACGTTTCTATGTTGCATCAATTTGTATTGGATGAAGGCCATGACTAAGAAGCTTTTTTTTCACTGACTCAGCCATCCTTTTATTCTATAACTGGTCATTATATGGGAGATGTTTATTCACTGTCTTTCCTTGAAACATTTGACACGATCAAAAATGTAGTCAAGTGCAGTGTTGCATCAAAGATAAGACTGAGCCATCCTTCAATGTA
Source organism: Scyliorhinus canicula (assembly GCF_902713615.1). Taxonomy (NCBI): domain Eukaryota; kingdom Metazoa; phylum Chordata; class Chondrichthyes; order Carcharhiniformes; family Scyliorhinidae; genus Scyliorhinus; species Scyliorhinus canicula. Next base: position 164,849,473 of record NC_052147.1, on the reverse strand, counting down.
GTTACCGGCAATTTGAGTATTGGCTGGTACTTCAGAATAATATAAATGGAACAAGATAATGTGATAGGCAAGGAATGTTGAGAGCAGTTTTGATTCAAGAATTGAAGAGAAAAAATATTGCGACGAGGTCCACTGTTATATTGCCCCGCAAGGTAGAATTTCTGCTCATGTCTGGACTGACTGCAAGTTTATTATATAATCCATTGATGGAGTCATTTAAATATTCAGCACAGGCCTCTGCACATTGCAATAATGACACTCTCCCTGCAGAGGTTGGAGAGACCTTTGGTTCCATTCTGCCCAGCCCCAAATGCATTCACATGTGACTCTTTTAGGATTGATCGGGAGGGGCATGGGTAGGTACAAGAATGGGGCCTATTAGTTCCGTAAACAATGCTTCCTCAACAAGTTGCCCCAATGCTCTGGAACAAACAGTAAAACTAAAAAAAACCTCCAGCCCTCGCCCCACACACTCTCCATGACCCACTCATGCCTACCTCTGCCCCTCTATCCATCAATTGCCCCTGTAGCCTTTGTACCATTCAAATGCCAACTCATGCCACCCCATGACCTTCATACATATCCATGACCCTTTTTAGCCCAATTTAACTTAATGCCACTTATTTCAACCCATACCACCACCCACTTCCCTTTTTGCTTGCACACTCCATGCCAGTTCATGAAGTATTTGCCATTGGCAGACCTCAGGGGCCTTTGAAGTACTTAAGACCTTGTAAAAACAAACATATGTATTCATAACCCCATTTCAAAGACAGCTAGTCCCTTTAACAGTTCCAAGTGTTTATGATCAAATTTCAAGCTTACATCGACCCACTGTGATGATAGTTGGCTGTGGAAACAGTTGAGCAGTACACATGCTGTAATGAGAGCCCTCAGAGCAACAAGCAGCTATTGAAATTGCGAGCACTGATTGTTTTTTTCAAAATTTAAAGAGCAAGGGATATAAATATATAACTTGAAAGCTTGATAGTTCCATAGACCTTATCTGTCCTTTCTGCACATTCATGCCTCTTCTTAAAGAGTCATTACTGTCCTCCCTTTTTATAAAATAAAGAGTGGATTTACTGATTTCTAATCTCAGTTAACGAACTGAGATTAAGGCCCAAATTTCCACTTTGATTTGGGTGTAAAGAGTCAGTAAATATCCTGACTCTGCGAACCTCACCTCCCCAAAGAACTCCAATAGATTTAGACTTTGCCTCAAATTTCAGAATTCCATGATTTTTGTTTCAGAAACCTTAATGGTGCCATCTTGTTATGCTCTAAGTGTAGCATAAGCGGCTTCCTTGTGATGCACTTGACAAAGGAAGGTTCAGACGTGGAGATAACTTCAACACATTTATTAAACTATTTACACTTCTATTACTTGGGTTCGCTACTACTGTTAATCCTTCTATAGCTACTCAGACTGACTAACCAGTCTGCTACAATCCACGTTGTGGGAGTGATATTGAATCAACCCTGTGTCTCTACTCACTGACTGTCTCCACTGGAAAGAGGAAGATCATGTGTGTTGTGTCCTTTATATATGTAATTATATGGTGTAATGCCCTCCTGTGGTCGTGTCACCTCTGTGTGTATCGTGAATGCCCATTGGTCGTGTCCTATCTAACTGTTCTATTGGTTGAGTGTCTGTGTGTCATGTCTCTGGTGCTCCCTCTAGTGTCAAGCTAGTCTACATGTATTTACATTAACACCTTGTGTATTTACAGTGATGCACATTACCACAGCTGCTTCTGAACAAAGGCAACTGCATGTTTAAACATGTTGCTGTCTTTGTGTGTTGCATTTTTGAATACATGTTTACCTCCCCCCGCTACCTGCAGCTAAAATTATGAGTGCCGAATGTGAGGGCAGGGCTTTTGGAATCAAGGCTATGGCACCAGTTTGGCGAAGGCACGAGACCCTTCCATCCCTGTGAAAATTCAGGCCGAAAGCACAATTTATTCAGTTAAGTAGTAAGTGCAAATCTTCCATTGTCAAATTCAAAATTAAATAGCATTTTAAAATTATAATTGTATGTGTTTTTAAAAGAATAGAAGATTCCACTGAAGAAAATAATCACAATTGTTAGTTTGTGTCAAAATGAACGCTATGGTAGGGTTATAAAAACAGAAAAAGCTGGATAACCTCAGTAGGTCTGACAGCGTCTGTGGAGAGAGAAAAAGTGTTAATCTTTTGAGTCCATGTGACTTTTCAGAACTAAACTGTGCAGACCAGAAATATCTTGGACACTCTGCCTGGCCTGTATCGAATTGAATATTCTCAACCAGAATGCAATGTGTTGATGTGACAATTAGCTGCATGTCAGGAAGGGAAATGTTGAGCTGAATACATCATTATTCTGTTATCCCTCTGCACTGGAATGGTGTAATTTTGATCATCTTGTAGTGGAATAGCCCCGGTGATCACTGTCCAGATAAATGAATGAAACATGGTAAGGCAGGGTTTCCAGTACATGTACTTTTCTACCATTAAATAAATGTCTACAGAAGTGGAAAGAGTGGAGAAAATTAATGAAGTAAAATTAATTGAGAAAGTTTTCTTGATATACTAGGTATAAATTGTAGTGTAGCCCACTTCAAATTGTGTGGAACTTTTATCTACACTACATGTCATACTCAGAAGTACAATTTTCTTTCATGCTACTCAAAATAAATGTAGTAATTACATTACTACATGATATTCCTTGTTAGGTTCTTTGAAAGGTCCAGATGAAAAATAAATGTTGTCTTAAATGTTTAATGCACTGGACCAATAACTGAATAATTCATGTACTGTTGACTGTGAAACTTTCCCAAGATGTGAGATCTCTATTTTCCTGCTTCTATTCAATATTGTGTTTCACTGCACCATATTTTTGCAAAAAGTTGGATTCAATCCTGAAAGTTGCATTGTCCTGTTAAAACATTATGCCTCCCAAATATTTGTGCCAAAATCAGTGTTGCCTGTAATACATTGTAAAACTCTTGCCTAGAAGACCACAATGAAACAGGTCCCAGTTTTTGATATTTATACCCTGATCTTCAAAAGAACAATGTTCTAGTATCATGGCACAATTGATGCATTCAAATATCAATGGAGAGGAGCCAGGGTCTGGAACCCTAATGGATTTCCCTTCTTTATGCCAGTGTTAGTTCCACTTTGAGGAGATGTGATGTATCATGGTTTCCCCTTTACATTTGTTCATGGGATGTGGGGGTCAATGTCTCTACCAGCATTTATTGCCCATCCCTAATTGCCCTTGAGAAGGTGGTGGTGGTGTGCTGCCTTTTTGAATCACCGCAGTTCATGTGTTGTAGGAACACCCGTGATGCTGTTCGTAAGGGGGTTTCAGGATTTTGACTTAAGTGAAGGATGTTAACAGTGGGCCCTAGGAAGTGGCAAAACAATTGAGAGATGCCTCCACTTGGTCTCCAATTATCCCCTGTGTTTGTTTGCTGAAAGTCCCAGCCACAGATGCAACCTTCAGTGGAACATTATTGCTGATCTATTGAATGGTAGGTGCGGACATCTGCCATTTTACGATCCATCATCGGACCTTGAGCTGCAGTAGCATCTTTACCACATCCCAATTGGCATTCCTCCTGCTATGCGCTCTTGATAGTGGAAAACTAGACACAAAGCACCATGCATAAGCCCTGTCCCAGGAAAATGGGTCAAGATTGAGGCAGATGTGGAGGAACAGATGCATTTACACCTGCTGAAATTCTGCCTGAAGATTCTCCTTTGACACCCTTCCCATTCCCTTATATTTAACAAGTATCTATCAATAGCAACCTCTTTACAGGTAGTCACTAATGCTTTTTCTTTATGAATGCAATAACCCTCACGAGGCCCACAGGGATACCCTATCGATCTCCCCATGGGAATCCTGGAATAAGAGCTTCCCTGGTTGTGGGCAGAGGCCCGCTTGGCTGGGGCTCTTTGCTGGACTATGCAAAAACCGGCTTGGCCAGACACCTGCATTCTGGTATTCCTGACGGGGACTTATTATGTGTATGCCGCCCGTAGCAGCTGTTTTCTAGGATTACAATAAACTCACATATATTAACCCATAAGGGCCTTCTGAGTCTTCATAATGAACAACAATAGTTCATAAATATATAGCACACTTTCTGCTAGAAACACTACTGCTGGTAAAATATTTTTGTACACTGCCCATTAACATATTAATGTGCAAGAAAATGGCCAGTTACAATTGTTAATCATAAAGTTTTGTTATTTTTAAATCCAGAAATACATAGGCCTGAATCTTGGTGACTACAGAGAGTTCTCTGTTATTGTGAAAATGGCTTTGAAGGCCCAAATCTGGAAGTCCCACACCTGGACATGTCACCTACCGTTTTCACAATGGGGGGGGGGGGTCAGGGAATGGAGGCAGGTTTCAAATTGGAATGCATGGTTCATGAAGGCAGTTATGCATCTACAACAGCAGCTACCTCCAGTCTTATCTGATATTTGTTAGCCACGAGTGGGAAACGTGATGCATGCAGATTAGACCTGGCAGAAGCTGGTCTAAGCTTTGCAGAGTTGCTTGGATATTTCATAGACTATAGAATTTACAGTGCGGAAAGAGGCCATTCGGCCCTTCGAGTCTGAACTGGCCCCTGGAAAGAGCAGCCCATTCATGCCCACACCTCCACCCTATCCCCGTAACCCAGTAACCTCAGCTAACATTTTTGGACACTTAAGGGGAATTTAACTTGGCCAATGCACCTAACCTGCACATCTTTGGACTGTGGGAGGAAACCGGAGCACGCGGAGGAAACCTGTGCAGACCATAAGACCATACGACATCGGAGTACAATTAGGCCACTCGGCCTATCGAGCCTGTTCCGCCATTCAATAATGGCTGCTATTTATATTATCCCCATTCTCCTGCCTTCTCCCCATAACCCCTGATCCCCTTATTAATCAAGAACCTATCTATCTCTGTCTTAAACACATTCAGTGACACTCAACACAAGAGGGGAACGTTCAGACTCCACACATACAGTGACCCAAGTTGGGAATCGAACCTGGAACCCTGGAGCTGTGAAGCAACAGTGTTAACCGCTGTGCTACCGTGCCGCCCATTTTTTCAAGAAAGCAATTGAGGTACGGTATCCTTTTTGGAGAGGCAGGGTAGACCTTTGGATATGGTCTTCGAACAGTTTTGGAGATGGTGAGGTGTCCTTTGCCAGAGGTGTGCTGCAGTTTAGGGATAGATAAGGTGCCTTTTGGGATTAATAAAAGTAGACCTGAATACATGTTAAATATGCTATAACTGATTGGAACTGCCGAGCTTATTGGAACTCTCAAAAGAAACGCCAAGATGTCTAGGAAATTAACACCTCTGTACCTTAAATATTTGGAAAAAATGTCTGAAATTTAAAAAAAAATCATTACTTGTTGCTTTACTCTGTTGACATCGGCTGAAGATTATCATTACTGAACCTTCCATCATGATCGTGTGGTGCCTGCTACTTCACGGTTTGAGTGATGGCTCCAAGTGGTTATAGATTATTTGAAGTGGGACTATGATTTCCAATGTTTGTTTATTAAAGGATTAAAGGCCGTTAAATGTAATGAATGGGTTTTTAATCTATAGCGTGCTTTTTTTATAAATAGTGAATAATTCAAAAGACCGTTCACTTTATTATCGCCTCAGCGTTGGTTCTGAGGTCTACTCGAAGTGGATACTGAGAGTGTTGACATGGTACATGGAAGGGAAATGATGGATGGGGGCATGATTTGGAATGCATTCGCATTAAGTTGGCAAAGTGACTATAAAGGGCTATGTAGAGATGGGTAGAGGGTCATAGGTTGGCATGGAAAGCATATGGGGATATGGGGGTGGGCAGAGGGATATAGGTTATCATAGAATCCTTACAGTGCAGAAGGAGGCATTCGGCCCATCATGTCTGCACCAGACCTTGAAAAGAGCCACTACTTCAGAATGGAGGGATTGGAAGGCCATCATATCAACCGTGAACTTACTGAATGATGGTACAGGCTCAAGGAGCTGAATAGCCTAATCCTCATTTATATATTGAGGGCAGTGTCCCTGACATAGGTTGACATGGAGGTCATGAGGGGCCAAGGGGTTGTAGAGGGCATGAGGTGGCATTTGTTGGCATGGGTGGGCCTTGGGGACTGTGTGAGCGTTGAGTGGGTGGAAGGACTATTTTTTGTGTTATTTGCTTTTTAAACATCTCGGGAAAAATACCAATGCACTGAGGCCGGCCTTTCTGCAAAGCCTGTCTAAGCACCTGGCAGACTCTACCATTTCTAGAGTTGCCCACCACGACTCTCAGAAACCCTGCCTTTCCTCACAAGAGCAAAATCTAAACTTCTTGGTCACCTTCTCCCAGGTCAGGTTTGCGGAGGCAGGAAATGTCTGAGTGAAAATGCAGGCTATAGTGATGTCTTGATCTGTTAAATTAGTGGTGTTCCTTGATTCTGGTAGCAGTATTTTTTTTCTTGATGGTGATGCTTAGCTTTTCATGGTGATTTAGTGGCATGACTGTAAGGCAATTTACAGATTATGGCAGCAAAGAAAGCAAATGTATAATTTTTTATTTTCATTGAAGTGAATTGGCAGGAGAGTCAGTATGTGAGAGATCATAAATTGATGTATAGAGTATTCACATTCTGCATCGTAACATGTGTCAACATGTCAACCTGTATTCAGAAGATTCTACTGCATGTCTGGTTAGTTTATCCTTCAGGTCATTCATAAAACTTCATGCTTGTTGAAAACTGAAAACTCAGTAAACATTTACATTCAGATCTTAGTCCTGTTGAGTTGTCTATGCAGCTGGGGATGGGAGATTTACTGAAATAAGCGGTCTTGTGGGATGTCTTCAGGAATGGATCTGAGTCAAGCATTCAGCTGAATATTGTGGATTTACACTTGATAAAGAAACACTAGCAATTTTAAATGAAAATATTTATGGTAGAGCACGCATAACTTGTGAATTTTCAAGTGATCGTTCAATCATTAAATTAATCGGTCTCCAATTTTGATTATTTGGACTCACTTGCCCCATTCCTATTTTCAAGTTATAAAATTCCATGGAAACAATTGGAAATATGATTGACACCAAAACAGTCTAGTTTATGCCTGCCAAATTTAAGCTCTTTGGTTTCAGTGTCTGTTTTCTGGCGGTATTACTTTTGACTGTTAGCACTGCTGCCTCACAGTGTCAGAGACCTGGGTTTGATTCTGGCCTTGGGTGACTGTCTGTGTGGAGTTTGCACGTTCTCCCCGTGTGGGTTTCCTCCGGGAGCTCCGAGATGTGCAGCTTAGATAGATTGGCCATGATAAGTTGCCCCTTAGTGTCCAGGGATGCGCAAGTTGTCCCCTTGTTCAAGAAGGGGAGTAGAGACAACCCTGGTAATTATAGACCTGTGAGCCTTACTTCGGTTGTGGGTAAAATGTTGGAAAAGGTTATAAGAGATAGGGTTTATAATCATCTTGAAAAGAACAAGTTGATTAGTGATAGTCAACACGGTTTTGTGAAGGGTAGGTCATGCCTCACAAACCTTATTGAGTTTTTTGAGAAGGTGACCAAACAGGTGGATGAGGGTAAAACGTTGATGTGGTGTATATGGATTTCAGGAAGGCGTTTGATAAGGTTCCCCATGGTAGGCTATTGCAGAAAATAAGGAAGTATGGGATTTAAGGTGATTTAGCGGTTTGGATCAGTAATTGGCTAGCTGAAAGAAGACAGAGGGTGGTGGTTGATGGCAAATGTTCATCCTGGAGTTCAGTTACTAGTGGTGTACCGCAAGGATCTGTTTTGGGGCCACTGCTGTTTGTCATTTTTATAATTGACCTAAAAGATGGTGTAGAAGGATGGGTTAGCAAATTTGCAGATGACACGAAGGTCGGTGGAGTTGTGGATAGTGCTGAAGGATGTTATAGGATACAGAGGGACACAGATAAGCTGCAGAGCTGGGCTGAGAGGTGGCAGATCGAGTTTAATGCGGAAAAGTGTGAGGTGGTTCACTTTGGAAGGAGTAACAGGAATGCAGAGTACTGGGCTAATGGCAAGATTCTTGGTAGTGTAGATGAACAGAGAGATCTTGGCATCCAGGTACATAAATCCCTGAAAGTTGCCACCCAGGTTAATAGGGCTGTTAAGAAGGCATATGGTGTGCTAGCCTTTATGAGTAGGAGGATTGAGTTTCGGAGCCACAAGGTCATGCTGCAGCTGAACATAACTCTGGTGCGGCCGCTCCTGGAGTACTGCGTGCAGTTCTGGTCACCACATTATAGGAAGGATGTGGAAGCTTTGGAAAGGGTTCAGAGGAGATTTACTAGGATGTTGCCTGGTATGGTGGGAAGGTCTTACGAGGAAAGGCTCAGGGACTTGAGGTTGTTTTCGTTAGAGAGGAGAAGGCTGAGAGGTGACTTAATAGAGACATATAAGATAGTCAGAGGGTTAGATAGGGTGGACAGTGAGAGTCTTTTTCCTCGGATGGTGATGACCAACACGAGGGGACATAGCTTTAAATTGAGGGGTGGTAGATATAGGACAGATGTCAGAGGCAGTTTCTTTACTCAGAGAGTAGTAGGGGTGTCGAACACCCTGCCTGCAACAGTAGTAGACTCGCCAAATTTAAGGGCCTTTAACTGGTCACTGGATAGACATATGGATGAAAATGGAATAGTGTAGGTCAGATAGACTTCAGATGGTTTCACAGGTCGGCGCAACATCGAGGGCCGAAGGGCCCGTACTGCGCTGTAATGTTCTATGTTCTAAGTTAGGTGGGGTTACGGGTACAGAGAGTGGAGTGGGCCGAGGTAGGATGTTCCTGCAGAGGGCTGGAGCAGAGTCGATGTGCGGAATGGCCTCCTTCTGCACTGTAGGGATTCTATAGAATTCTAGGATCCGGTACATTGTTTCATCTTCAGTGGGTAATTTTGAGAAGACATTGCCCCTGAAAACCATTCTGTACAATATCCAGTACTGCTATGACGATTCACTTCTCTGAATAGGGGTAACTTGAGTTCCTGTTAAAGAATGCTGGTGCTCCAATTTCATTTCCGCCTGTTCTGCCGGAGACCATTCACATAGACTTACGTGAGAATGACTGGCATTGAGGGTCCTAAAATCTCTGACTTGCACCCTCTATGCACAAATGTAAGACTGCCAGAAGACCTTCACCTCGGAGTCAGAAACTTAAAAATGTTCAAGGCAGATGTAAAGGAATTTTATGGCATGTTACTTTTACCACCCGTGTGTGTTCAGCTGGACTTTGATTCCTGAGAGTCTGTGAAAATACTGGGGCAGTTGGCTCCTAGCCCCCATAAAGAGTGTCTGGGAGTTAAGTGTAGTAGCTAAAATGGGCATTCCTATGTTTTCAAGGAAACAGAACACAAGATTTGGTGAGTGTGATAACATTTGTATACAAAATATGAGCCCTCATCAAAGATTTGCAAGCCAAACAAGTCATGTGAAGATCCTGGTGAGGTTCTCTGAGTGAAAAGGATGCACTTCAAACTGTTCTGGTTATTACTTGAATGATTATCTATCCAGCCATCACTGCTTATGACTGAGAAATTCATGTCTGCAGTCAGTTCTCATACTATAATGTCAAGCAGCTGTAAAGGATCAGTATAATATAACTGTGTAACATCTGGGCATGCATTGTCACTGACGTATTTTTTACGGTAGCTGGAGAATTCATACAGTTGACAGCAAACATCAGCTTATTGGGGGTCAACCAGTTTGTTATGTTACAAGACTCCCAGAAGTGCAGGGCACTTTAATGGCATGTTACTATAGCATTCTATCCCGAAATTGGCTGCGATCCTTCAACCAGTTGTAGAATCACACCCATATTTCACTATCTGTGATAAATCTGTGTAAATGATCTGTTGTCTTAAACAAAAAATCCTTCACACATTGCCACATTTTCTGAAAATTACCAGGCTAGGGAATTAATGATGGTTCAACCTGATTCTAATACAAATCTGTCCACAAAGATTGCAAAAATGGTTTGTGGTAAGACCAGTGGTCTCATTCTCCCCCTCTGTGTGTATGTGTGTGTGTGTCTGTATCTGATCCTATTATAGGGCCATGATAAATTCAATACTCATCATCCTGCTCAATTGAGCATGAAAATGTTTTCAATTAAAGATAATCAATTTCCTTCAATAAAGCTTCTTTTGCTGACATGGATTATGGTCCCACTAAAAGTTGTAAAAACAGTAGCCAAGGAGTGATGTTGTTCAAGCTGCTTTTCCGGCAGAAGAATGTGTGATGGAACATGTTGAACATTGTAGTTAAAGAAATCCTCAGTACTGTCATCTAGTTAATACAGTCTATATTAGTCACCATTGATTGCCAGAGTCCTCAAGTAAATAACAAATTATACAAACTCCCCATCCTAAAACACTACTTCCTTGACCTTACACAATTCTGCGAGTTTCAATAATGTGATTGAAGAAACGAGCAAGTGCAACCTTTCCTGCATGAAGAACATCTATCACCAAAGGCACACAAAATGAATATGTTCTTAAGCAAAGCAAAAGATGAGTATGATCTATTTTATAATTTTACCACACTTTATTTTGTCTGAATGTCCCTTTGTTTCTCTCATTCTGTTTCTCCAGATGCAACCAGTTAGCCAGTAAGAAGCGTTCTTGGCTTTGATTGAAATTGATGTGAAATAAAAAGACTCTTCAGAGTTTCAGAAAGCATGCTAGCTGTGCTATGATGGAGATGTGTTCAAATAAATGCCACGGTCAACTCAACATTATCATCATTTAGACCATAAGATAAAGGGGCAGCATTAGGCCATTCGTCCCATCGGGTCTGCTCTGCCATTTGATCAAGACTGATGTGTTCCTCATCCCCATTCTCCTAATCTCTCCCATTATCCCATATCTCCTTATTAATCAATTATTATTTAATGTCAGATTTAACCCATGACTGAACAAGTTTCCTTCCTATCTTCACCCAATTCAAAACTTAAACAATGGGAGGAGTCACATGATGTGAGCACGGGAGCGGTTGTGTTGTCCCGAACTCCGGCTCTGCTCATCTTTTGGTCAGTCTTTTCATCCTTGTTCGCATTTTGTTTGTCTTTTGTTGGTTCACATGGCTTATGCTAAATTCTGAGAATTGTTGGTCAGTGTTTTTGCATGCTAGAGCTGCGTTAGAATGTTTAAATCCTCGCTTGCTCGTGGCGGCTGGAAGGAGTTGGGGTGGAGTTCTTTTGAGTGGACGGTACGGTGTGCATCAATGTTTGATGGGTTGCCAATGGAGGTGCTATTCTGGATGGAAGTCTCGGCTGTGAGGTACAGATCGTTGAGGCCCAAGAACTGCAGGGTGTTTTTTATGGATGAAATGGAGGCGCATGAGGAGGTTCTTGCAATAGGGAGAGCGTTGCCTTTTGTGGAGCCTGCCTCCGTATGGTCTAATCATAGAATCATAGAATTTACAGTGCAGAAGGAAGCAATTTGGCCCATTAAGTCTGCACAAATCCTTGGAAAGTGTATTCTAGTTAAGCCCATGCCTCTACCCTAGTAACCCCACCTAACATTTTGGTCACTAAGGGTCAATTTAGCATTGCCAATCCACATAACCTGCACATCTTTGGACTGTGGGAGGAAACCGAGCCCCCGGAGGAGACCCACGCAGACACAGGGAGGAAGTGCAAACTCAACATAGACAGCCACCCGAGGCTGGAATTGAATGCAGGCCCCTGGAGCTGTGAGGCGGCAGTGCTAACCACTGTGCCATGGTGCCGCACACGCTGCGTAGCCAGCGCCCATCCTGATAGAGTTGAGAGAGAAAAAGAGGGGGAATGGGAGAGGAGTGCTGCTCAGCCCCATCCCCGAGGTGAGGCGTTGGAGAAAGTTCCCAGTTGAGTTTGAGAATTGAGTGCCATGTTTCCGGAATGGCGTTTCTGTGGCCTTCCAACCACTGGTCCTGTGTTGTCCTGTTCCGGATGCCGCTCGAGAGGGGTTGGGGATGGACGAACTGTTTGAGTCATCCCCAACTGCCTGTTGTTAGCTGCCTGAGTTCTCGCGAGATGACATGGTGAAAGTAATCGTGCCTTATGCTTTGGTCCTTGGAATCCTTGAGAGATCTGGTTGGGTGCTCATTCTTGATTTTAGCTTTCATGCGTCAATGAAGAAGTTTTTATCCTGAGGACTGCCGTCTGCATCTCAGTTATTAACCTGGATGTTGCTCCCTGTTGATCATGTTGCTGTCTGCTTGATGTTGTCAATTTTTTCCATTTAACGGGAAGTGAATAATGTGCATGTGATGGCCACTACCGTTGGTATCCTGATTTGACAAGCTCATATCGTGTTGAACCAAATGTTGAATATGGGATTTTTGCACAGTCCTTACTTTTTATCTTAAACGTATTTGGATCTCGCATTGTCTGACAATCGTTGTGGTTGAGGAAGTGAGGTGATATTTTGTTGTCTCCCCCCCCTCCCCCCCCCCCCCCCCCCCAATCCCAAATCCTGCCCCTGTCCCCCCGTTCCCCCGTCTCGCTTAGAAGGAACATGAGAGGAGTGGAGGGTTGGAGGCGGTGGGGTTAGTTTGTCCTCTCTGTGATCGAGGAAGGTCTCCCCACAGAGCTAATCAGTTTCTATTTTCTCTCTTTTAATTCCAATTTAGAGCATTTGTTTTTTTTCTTTTTCGGCCCATGTAGCTATCCTGATTAGGATTGGGTTATATTTGTCTCTTCCCCGAGGTCGAGTTAGTCTTTTCTCCTGATATGGGACTCCTTTTCTGGTTGTTTTCATTGCTGTTGGAGCTTCACTGAGGAGAAGGCTGACCCTAATAGGGCGGTAGTTTTCGTGATTCGGTTTGTGGTGGAGCGTTTCTTCTCTTCTCTCCCATCTGAAGGAGATGTGGTGTTGGTTCTGGTGCTGTCTTCGGGTGGCGCTGGATGTCGGGTGTTGGACTGACCCTCCCACCCAGGGCACCCGCGATATGGGTGTCTTGACCATTCTTCTGCCTCAGTGCTGGGGTTCCCCATTGGCTAAGGCCAATTTGTATGTCCTTTCTTGTTGGGTGAGGGGGGAGGAGAGCCTTGCTGTGATTTGGATCAGATTGGTGCAACCTCGGTGGCATGTGGAAGTTCCTGGCGTTAGGTTCTCCTGAGTTTTTTGTGACAGCGCTGAGCTAGCCCGGACCCGGCACTGTGATCAATATCCTGTTGTCCACGTGGAATGAGGGTGTGCTCTCTCAGGGCACTTGGAGGAGGAGCCCAATGTGGCTGGGTCTGGAACACGGGTAAGTAATGACTTTGAGATGGACCGAGTGTTGCACCTACAGAGTTCACCTTTTTTTTCCCCCTGGGGAAGGAGTGAGGTCCCCTTTTGATTCATTTGGCAGGCTCTCGTCCATTTTGCTGTCCTGATGCCTCTCCTCCCCTCTGGGGCAGATTCCCCTTTTCCACCTGTCATTTTTTTAACGTATGTTTATTAAGGTTTTACATATTAACAAACAACCAAAAAAAACACCTGAGCTCTCTTCTGAGGTGTTCTCCTGGGAGGCTGGAGAGGGGGCCACCCGGGATGGTCCGGCGCCGTCGGCTGGATGACCTGCAGGAGAATGGACATGTGGTCAGTGAGTAAGTCAATCACTACTCATGTTTGACAGGTCCTCCAGGTGGAGGCCGGTGGTTCCTCACCTCTGCGGTTTCCACCAACCTCTGCTTTGGTGACCGCCCTGTCCTCGGTCACACCAGTCACCTTCAGAGCCCGCTCCTTGAAGGAGGCAAGGATTCTTAAGTCTGGCATCCCGTCGTGCCTGAGCCCTCTCTCGGCGGTTGTGTGAGAGCTTATCCTGCGGAGACACAGAGGGCAGCATTAGCCACACCCGTGGTTTACAGTGGTGGGTGGGTGGGAGGGTGTGAAGGAAGATGAGAGGGGAGTTAAGGGAGAGTTGTGGCCACATGGAGAGTTGGGGGGGGGTAGAGCTTGCATGGGAGGGAAAAGGTCTTTGTGGGAGGGGGGGGGAAGAGTGGATTACAGCCGCTGCCTCCTTATCCCAGGCAGCACTGACTTCCCTATGGCTCATCGTCCAGGACCCTCAGGGGAACAGACCATCCCTCATGACCTCCATCATGTCTAGGAGCCCCTCAGGTCCGTATCGCTGAATCTTGGGGTTGGTCTTCTTGGCGCTATTGTTGCAAGTTGAGTGGGGTTGGCTGAGCAAGAGTTGTTTAAGTGGTGCTCGACTCTGTTAGCAGTGGGCTGGTGAGCGTGATGCCGTCGAATCAGCTAGTGAGCCTTCATTTGTGGCGAGAATCCCGTATCGCCTCATTAAGTGAATGAATTAATGTTGAAAAACGTTGCCGGCCTCGCTTTACCGAACGGCAGGATGCGTGCAACAATTCCCATTCGCGTGGATGGTAGGTACGGGGTCTATCTGGGAGCGGGTGGAGGCGGCTTTGTGCAGGGGCACCAGCTTGGCAGCCCTGGTCACGGCTCACCTACTGCTGCCGCCGACCAGGTACTCCACCAGCCCGGTAGTGGGGGCAACCCTGCGGATATGGGGCCAGTGGAGGAGGCATGTAGGGGAGGTGGGGGCGTCTGTCTGGGCGTCAATCTGCGACAACCATCGGTTTGCCCCCGGGAGCATGGATGAGGGGTTCCGAGCCTGGCGGCGGGCAGGGTTGGGGAGGGTGGGCGATACATTCCTGGAGGGGAGCTTTGCGAGTCTGAGGGGCTTGGGGGAGAAATTTGGTCTGGAAAGGGGAAACGATTTCAGGTACCTACAGTTGCGGGACTTTGTCCGTAGACAGGTCCCATCCTTCCCACGCCTCCCGCCAATGGGGATCCAAGACAGAATAGTCTCCAGAGGGGAAGGAGGGGAGGGTAAAGTTTCTAGTTTCTGATATTTATAAGGTGCTCATGAAGGGGGAAGGGTCCCAGACGGAGGAACTGAAACTCAAATGGGAGGAGGAGCTAGGCGGGGAAATGGAGGACGGGCTGTGGACAGAAGCCCTGAGTAGGGTAAATTCGACCGCAACATGTGCCAGGCTCGGCCTGATTCAATTTAAGGTCGTTCACCGGACCCACATGACGGTGGCTCGGATGAGCAAATTCTTTGGGGTAGAGGAGAAGTGCGCTAGGTGAGCAGGAGGACAAGCGATCCATGTACGCATGTTTTGGACATGTCCGATGCTTAGGGGGTACTGGGAGGGATTTGCGGGGATCATGTCCCGGGTGCTAAAAACAAGGGTGGTAGTGGGTCCAGGGGTGGCAATTTTTGGGGTTTCGGAGGACCCGGGAGTCCAGGGTGAGAAAGAGGCCGATGTTTTGGCCTTTGCTTCCCTGATAGCCCGGCGACGAATACTATTGGCATGGAGGGACTCAAAGCCCCCGAAGACTGAGTTGTGGCTTTCGGACATGTCGAGTTTTCTGGGTACGGAAAAATTAAGTTCGCCTTGAGGGGATCTGTACAGGGGTTCACCCGAAGGTGGCAACCATTCATTGACTTTTTTGCGGGAGAGTGAGCGTCAGCGGGGGGGGGGGGGGGGGGGGGGGGGTTAGAGTAGAGTAGGAGGGATAAATTGGCAGGTAGTGTCGATGTGAGAGGAGCAGGCTTGTGCAGTATGGTACAATTGAAGTATTGATTCTACGTGGATGTTTGCTTATTTTTGCCTTTTTTGCTTTCTTTTTGTTGATGTCTGTAACTGTTTACAATGCCGAAAAATACCTCAATAAAATTGTTTGTTTAAAAAAAAACAATTCCCGTTCGCTACCACACCTAGAAATCTTTCTGGAGAATAGCGCTCTAGAGTTGGGTAGCTGAAATTTGTCTGCTAACTCCATGAGCCGGCAAACCTCCCCTCCATGAACAGAGTTACCGAAGTGCTCGAGTCCCTTCACTTTCCACGAGTGAAATGTGGAGTCCATCCCAAAAGGCACGAGAAGGTGATTGTTACAGATAGGGGCCAGTGAAGACAAGGACAGAAGTTTGAAATGTTGTTGGAACTTTTTGCAGGTTCTAAAAGAGGACACCACCATCGGGTTTGAGGAGGATACGGTGGGAGAAAAAGGCAATGGTGCAGTCACTATGGCAAGAGAGTTGGAATAAATGGGTATTTTTGTTGGAATAAATGGGTCTTTTTCTGATTGGCAGGCAATGACCAGTGGGGTATCACAAAGATCTATGCTCGGACCCCAACTGTTCACAATTATATATTAATGATTTGGGTGAGGGAACTAAATGTATTATCTCCAAATTTATAGATGATACAAAGTTGGGTGGGAGGGTGAGCTGTGATGAGGATACAGAGATGATTTAGCAAGATTTGGGCCGGTTGAGTGAGTGGGCATATGCATGGCAGCTGCAGTATAATGTGGATAAATGTGAGGTTATCCACTTCGGTCGCAAAAAAAGAAAGGCAGATTATTATTTGAATAGGTATAAATTGAAAGAGGTGGTTACTCAGCAAGACCTTGGTGTCCTCGTGCATCAGTCACTGAAAATAAGCGTGCAGGAACAGCAGGCAGTAAAGAAGGCAAATGGTATGTTGGATTTGAGTATTGGAATAGAGATGTTTTACTGCAGTTGTACAGGGCAATGGTGAGGCCACACTTGGAGTATTGTGTGCAGTTTTGGTGTCCTTGTCTGAGGAAGGATGTTCTTGTTATGGAGGGAGTGCAACAAAGGTTTACCAGGCTGATTCCTGGGATGGTGGGACTGTCATATGAGGAGAGACTAAGTCAATTAGGACTATATTCATTGGAGTTTAGAAGAGTGAGAGGGGATCTCATAAAAAATTACAAAATTCTAACAGAATTAGAAGGGTAGATTCTGAAAGAATATTCCTGATGGCGGAGGAGTCCAGATCTAGGGGTCATAATTTGAGGATAAGGGATAAACGTTTTAGGACTGAGGTGAGGAGAAATTTCTTCACCCAGAGAGTGATGAATCTGTGGAATTCGCTACCACAGAAAGTAGTTGAGGCCAAAACGTGTGCAATTTCAAGGAGGGGTTTGATATAGCTCTTGGGGCTAAAGGGATCAAGGGATATGGGGGAAGGTGGAGAAGGCACAAAGGGCCGAATGGCCTCCTCCTGCTTCTATTTTCTATGTTTCTATATAGTGCAAGAGCAAGCCTCATTTGGTCCCAGATTGAACCAGGATTGCTGATCCACAATAAGATTGTTTTAGATATTGCCGACCCAGTAATACAACTATAAGTTTGGGAGGGCTAAAACCCTTTGTCTGTCTATCCAAATAAAGGCAGATAGCAATTTATTAACCATAATAAAAAACGGACTTGGGCAGAAAAATGGGGAGGCATTGAAAGAAAAAGAAAAATCTAGGGATTATGTTCAATTTTATTGTTTTGATATTGCCAGCCAAAGATAGAGGAAGATCGAGCCACCTCTGTGGAATAATTCAATTTGTGAAGTGAAGCCCAACTGTGGGTCACCCTGACCCCCAAGTGGCGAAAGTGTTTACGAGAGAGACGGAAGGGCAATGTGCCTAAATGGGCTCATCTTCCAAGGGGGTTGACCAAAAAACATTCACCCTTGCCGAGGTTTAATCTATTGCCAGACACGGAGTCAAAGGTATCAAGTGCCTTCATTCTTGTTGTATATGTCCAACTCATATACATAGATACATAGAAGATAGGAGCAAGAGGAGGCCTTTTGGCCCTTTGAGCCTGCTCTGCCATTCATCACGATCATGGCTGATCATCCAATTCAATACGGGGCAGCACGGTAGCATGGTGGTTAGCATAAATGCTTCACAGCTCCAGGGTCCCAGGTTCGATTCCCGGCTGGGTCACTGTCTGTGCGGAGTCTGCACGTCCTCCCCGTGTGTGCGTGGGTTTCCTCCGGGTGCTCCGGTTTCCTCCCACAGTCCAAAGATGTGCGGGTTAGGTGGATTGGCCATGCTAAATTGCCCGTAGTGTCCTAAAAAGTAAGGTTAAGGGGGGGTTGTTGGGTTACGGGTATAGGGTGGATACGTGGGTTTGAGTAGGGTGATCATTGCTCGGCACAACATCGAAGGCCGAAGGGCCTGTTCTGTGCTGTACTGTCCTATGTTCTATGTAATAGCCTAACCCTGCTTTCTCCCCATAGCCTTTGATCCCATTCTCCCCAAGTGCTATATGAATATAACCTCTTGAATATATTCCAAGTTTTAGCATCAACTACTTCCTGTGGTAATGAATTCCACAGGCTCACCACTCTTTGTGTGAAAAAGTGTCTCCTTAACTCTGTCCGAAATGGTTTGCCCTGAATCCTTAGGCTGTGACCCCTGGTTCTGGACACACCTATCATTGGTAACATCTTCCCTCCATCTACCCTGCCTGTTAGAATTTTATAAGTTTCTATGAGATCCCTCCTCATTCTTCTGAAGTCCAGCAAGAACAATCCCAACCTAGTCAATCTCTCCTCATATGACAGTCCCGCCATCCCTGGAATCAGTCTGGTAAACCTTTGCTGCACTCCCTCGAGAGCAAGAACATCATTCCTCAGAGAACATAGAACATAGAACAGTACAGCACAGAACAGGCCCTTCGGCCCTCAATGTTGTGCCGAGCCATGATCACCCTACTCAAACCCACGTATCCACCCTATACCCGTAACCCAACAACCCCCCCTTAACCTTACTTTTATTAGGACACTACGGGCAATTTAGCATGGCCAATCCACCTAACCCGCACATCTTTGGACTGTGGGAGGAAACCGGAGCACCCGGAGGAAACCCACGCACACAGGGGGAGGACGTGCAGACTCCACACAGACAGTAACCCAGCCGGGAATCGAACCTGGGACCCTGGAGCTGTGAAGCATTTATGCTAACCACCATGCTACCCTGCTGCCCCAAAAAAAGGAGACCAAAACTGCACACAATACTCCAAGTGTGGCCTCACCAAGGCACTGTACAATTGCAGCAACACATCCCTGCTTCTATACGCAAAACCTCTTGCAATGAAGGCCAATATACCATTAGCCTTCTTTACTGCCTGCTGCACCTGCATGCTTACCTTCAGCGACTGGTGCACAAGGACACCCAGGTCACGCTGCACACTCCCCTCTCTCAATTTACAACCATTCAGATAGTAATCTGCCTTCCTGTTTTTGCTTCCAAAATGAATAACCTCACACTTATCCAAATTATACTGCATCGGCCATTTGTTTGTCCACTCGCCCAACCTGTCCAGATCTTGCTGTAGGGTCCCTCGTCACAATTCACCCTCCCACCTAATTTGGTATCATCTGCAAACTTTGAGATGTTACATTTTGTTCCCTCATCCAAATCATTAATATATATTGTGAATAGCTGGGGTCCCAGCACCGATCCCTGTGGTACCCCACTGGTTACTGCCTGCCAATTTGTAAAGGACCCATTAATCCTTACTCTTTGTTTCCTCTCTGCCAACTAGTTTTCTATCCACCTCAATACATTTCCCCTAATCGCATGCGCTTTAATTTTGCATAATAATCTCTTATGCGGGACTTTGTCAAACGCCTTCTGAAAGTCCAAATATACCACATCGACTGTCTCCCCCTTGTCAACTCTACTGGTTACCTCTTCAAAGAATTCCAACAGATTTGTCAAGCATGATTTTCCCTTCATAAATCCATGCTGACTCTGACTGATTCTGGCAGCGCTTTCTAAATGTTCCGCTATAAAGTCCTTGATAATGGATTCAAGCATTTTCCCCACTACCGATGTTAGGCTTACTGATCTATAATTCCCTGCTTTCTCTCTCCCTCCCTTTTTGAATATCAGAGTGACATGAGCTACCCTCCAATCTGCAGGGACAGTTCCAGAGTCTATAGAATCCTGGAAGATGACCACCAATGGATACACTATTTCCAGAGCCACCTCCTTAAGCACTCTGGGATGCAGATTCTCAAGCCCTGGGGATTTATCCGCCTTCAATCCCATCAGTTTTCCCAGCACCATTTCTCTACAAATGTTGATCTCCCTTAGTTCTTCCCTCTCACTAAACCTTTCATTCTCCAACATTTCTGGGATTTGATTTGTGTCCTCATTTGTGAAGACAGAACCAAAGTATGTATTTAATTGCTCAGCCATTTCTTTGTCCCTTATTATGCATTCCCCTGTTTCTGTCTGTATGGGGCCTACATTTCTCTTTACCAATCTCGTTCTCTTGTATATCTGTAGAAACTCTTAGTGTCAGTATTTGTGTTCCCTTCAAGCTTCCTTTTGTACTGTACTTTCCCCTTAATCAATCTCTTTGTCCTTCTTTGCTGAATTCTAAACTGCCCCCAATCCTCAGACCGATTATTTTTCTTGGCCAATCTGTATGCTTCTTCCTTGGAGCGGATACTATTTCTAGTTTCCTTTGTAAGCCATGGATTGGTCCTCTTAGCCCCTTTGCTGTTGTGCAAGACAGGAATGAACTGTTGCTGTATACGTTTGACCAGTTCACTTACTCAGAGGTTTTACCCAGGTGTCTTTAATAAAGAGGAGAACAAACACAAATTCAAGTTCAACAATATTTATTGCACACAATTTTCCCACAAATATAATCTGCAGATACCCAAGATTGGTTTGTACTACCCATAAGAATGGCTTGGTAGGTCGTGGATCTGATCCGTCAAGCCCCTCTGGTTTGTCATCATGAAAGTGGTTCTCGCATGCTGCATCTTTCGTCCTTCCTTCTCTGGTCTCTGTGTGGAGTCTCCGCTGGGTGCTGTGGGTGCCTGTTTTTATCCCTCACCCTTTGTGTCCTTTTGCCATTTCCTCTGGCTTTCTGGCAATGATGCATCGGGAGGAAGTCTCCGTACCCAATGGTCTGATCGATAACTGTTTGACAGGAAACCTAAGCCCGCCCCAGATATCCATTTCTGGTAGTGTGGGCTGCACGTAACCTGTTCCCATATAAGATAACAGCAGAAACTCTGGATGACAGAAAGTCTGGCCAGAACTGGGCTACTGACCTGTGCACATCAATAGCGTGTGATGATCTCCTGATGGGTGATGGGCAGGTCCAGACATGTTCTGGCAGCTTGTCTGTTGGTTGTGTATTCAAACCTTGCCAGTTTGAATTTCCAGCTGTGTGCTGGAGTGTCTGTGGCTTGATTTTAACGTGCCCAATTCTTTAATTTAAAATACCCAATGTTAATCAGATCTAAATCTACGCCTTGCTAGGTTGCCACATTATGCCATTGATGGAGGTTATTGGGTCTGCAATGCATAAAAGTAGGTAATTGCATAAAGGGATATCTGATGTTCCACCCCGCCCCCATTAATACCCCTCCATTGATTGGAAGCTCTCAAGGCTATAGAGAGCAGCTCGATTGCCAGAGTGAATAAAAGTGAAGAGAGTGGGCAGCCCTCCCTAGTGCCCGTATTCAAGGGGAAGGAGTCCGAATACAAAGTATTTGTGTGAACGCTGGCAGTAGCGGCATTGTACAACGAATTTATGTCCAAATCCAACTCTTCCAAGAACCTCAAACATATGGTCCCATTCTATCCTGTCAAATGCTTTCTCTGTGCCAAGAGATACTATCACCTCTGGCTTGGGTACAGGAGAGGAGGAAAAGAATAACATTTAAAAGTTTTAAAAGCGACATATATTACCTGATAATTAATGGTCCTTTCAAAAGCTTGCTTGGACCTCCGAAATTATGCTTGGAAGGCAAGGCTCCAAGGGGAACGGCAGTACCTTAGCAAGCAGCTTAACATGTCATTTAAAAGCAAAATGGGTCGGTATAAACTACACTCAGTCAGGTGCCTGTGTCTCTTAAGGAGCAAAGGAAATAGAGGCTTGATTAAGGTTTTGTTGGTCGTTATGGGTGAGTGTGCTTAACACTCACTTTGGCTCTGTTTCTCGTTCTAAGCTCTGGAGTCGCCAGGTGCCGTAAAGACACCGCCACAGGTTTCAAGGTGAAGTTCAAAGCAATAAAGCTGTACCCCAATTAGTAAGTCCAAAACAATTAGAGTTTATTATAACACAATTATAATAACACTCATGCACACACCAAAGATTAAACTTACTTCTACCACTAAACAACTAATACTTAGCTAAAAAGGAACTGCGAGGTCAGGGAACAAGGCCTTTGTTCTGTTCTGGTCTGCAGGCTTCGGATCGCTATCAGTGGGCAAGGGTGTCAGTAATGCCGGTTTCAGGTAGCGGTCGTCGTTTAGGCACTTACGTTTTGGTGGCTCCTGCTCAACGGCTGGTGTAGAAGACAGGGGTCTGGAGCCGAGGCCGGAGACAGGAGACTGAACCATGTGTGGGACCTTTCTTTTATAGGTCCCAGGGGGTCCGCGCCCCTTTGGGCGGACTCCCTTACCTGCTTGGGATCTATTGGGCCTCTTCCCAATCGATATGTTTTGAACCCCCCAATCATAGGGCCGTTCCTTGGTTGCTGGGGCGGTTCTTAGGACTTATTGTCCTGGGCTTCTCTGGCGCCACTGGGTCTGGTCTCCTATAGAATGTATCGATTGATACTTAATTTGTGTCCATTGTATCTGGGACTTGCCCGGTATCACCTCATTAGTATGCTAACGACTTCTCTTTCACAGTGCTGCCTGGTCTCTGCAGCAGTCAAAAACCGGTTTCTGCAGTTGTCCCAATACATAATTGCTCTGCCAGCTGTTTGCTCTTTAACACGTCCGTTTTCCCTACACTCTTTGCAGTCTTCCATTTTGTGTTCGTTAGTGGCCATCTCAGGTGGCTACACTCCCTCCTTGTGATCCTCACGAGAAATCGTGAAGGATCACCTAAGTACGGTTCCTTTGTGTTCCCTGCCCTCAGCGAGTTCCATGGGGTCTATTCTGTCCTCAACTATGGCAAAAACTTTTAGCTAACATTTTCTGATTGGCGCTATGTCAAAGGGGACATGCATTACCAATTCGAATCGGGAACCTCTAACTACCGTAATAAACTACTCTCGTCTCACATTTAGACATCCTATAACATTCTAAAGCCTTACATCCTATAAAATTCTAAAGTCTTACTCATTCATACCACAGTATCTTTACATCTCGCTTTCTGACTCGGCAGTCGAGTACAGAACATTATAATACATCCACAATCATTTTTATTTACAGATCGCATTAAATTAAATCTTTTATTATACATCAAGGGGTTGGGGGGTTTGGTGGAATCCGAAAATAGGGGATTGAACTCTGTAAATGGTTGAGGCGCAAGAGCGGGAGGCTCTCCTTTTCCATTTCCTCATCCTGAGGGTCTGCACTATGATGCAGAGAACGGCAATCACCAAAAGTGATTCAATTATATATGAAAGCGAGTACCAGGTCATGAATTTTGTGCACCAGGCCTGGACCTCGCTGTTCATCACTGGGCTTTGAGAAGTCGGTGTGTGGGAAACATTAACGGCAGGGGTCATGGGGGAAACATGGTTTGCGTCCGCGCGCAAAAATACAAAAACAGTAACTAAAAACATGTAGTTTTCCATCGTGGTCTTCTTTCTTCTCTTCCTTCTCTTCCTTCTGTATGGCTGATCGTGCTGTGATCCCTCCTTCGACTGTTCGAAAGCTATGGGATCAAGCACAGTATCTGTCAATACACAGTTTAATATCTGTAATGTTAGTGTATCTGTCCCCTCATTCCAATTGTCCCTTAAATGAATGGCCAAGTCACACCCTGTGACTCCCCTCATTTTTTTTTTTCAAAAGTGAATTTAGGACCAGACATACACCTAACAACTTTTCCACTGCGAGCTGTCTCGCAGGCTTTGCGATTTACCATCCGAATGTTCCTGGATGTAAATAGCATGTGGGATGGCTGCCGAAGGGCTACCTTTAAAGAAAAATGAAACCAAAGTTTGGAACAAAAAGGCCGAATGAGTTGCGTGTGGGCCGCTACGGGTAAGATTTGAATGGGATCCCCGGGTAGGGCGTGCTGTGCTGTACCCGAGCTTGGCTGACCAAAAGGGGGGTTCTCAGACAGGGCGGATCCTCAATGCCGTTTCTCCACTGCCTGAGCAACCTGAAATGAATGGGCAAGAATGTATTCGTAGTGGAATTGCAGCCTCTATTCCCAGAATAGAGGGGCACCAAAAAAAACAACGGAGGAGCCAAGATGCTCCAACATCTACAAACAGAAGACAAGTCGTGAACATTGTCGGTTCACCAGAGGACATTTTAATTGAGTGAAGTTCTCAGAAGTTTCTGCGGACAAACTAACGTGCATGTGAGGTGGTCACAAGCTTTTCAGCTGAAAAGGAAGTGGCCAATCTCCAAACAAACATTTAACACACAAACAAACAAAACATACGTGCAGGTTCCATCAGAAAGGAGATCGCTTCCCTCAAGCGGTTCCTCTTTTACATCATCTGGACACCTCACTTCTCCTCATTCTCTGCGAACAGGGTCGCAAAGGGGTTGCCGTGTCGGGAGTCAGACATCAAGTCTTCCTCTTCTCCTGGATCCCATACCCTCGTATGGATCAGGCATGCAATCTTTGCATTGTGTGACCGGGGGTCACTCACGTCGTTGCGGACAAGTCGTCAAGAATTGTCCCTGTGCCAAATCGAAGGGTCTAATATTGAAGGAGCATTGTCGGGGTCGTCAGTGTTGGGTGGTGGGTGTGGGTTTGGATATTTAATGTAGGTGACCTCCATGGGGTCACTGGAGTCGGGGTCGAAGTCGCTAAAGTGGGGGCTGTAGGGTGGAGTGCTGTGGCTGTCCTCAGTTTCACAGTCACTGTGACTGTCTCTGCTGTGGCAGCTTGTGGGCATTCCGGGGCGTGGTCTGGAGTCAGTGGGCGGAGTCGAGGGCGAGTCCGATGAGGAACTGGTCTGTGAGTGGGAGGGTGGAAATGTGTCTCTTGTGGGCGGGGCGAGATGTTCTGCGTCTAGTAGGACATGGTGTGTGTGGTTTGACTGTGTTCCATAAGCCTTCAGTTGGTTAATATGAAACCACGCAGTCTTACCGTTGGGGTACTTTATTCTATAAACTGAGGGGCTGATTTTGTCCGAAATTGAATACGGGCCGGAAAATTGAGGAGCCAAAAACGTGCTGGGGTTATAAACAGATAGCATAACCTGTTGTCCAACCTGAAATTCCGTGGGGTGTACATTCTTATTAAAACAAGCCGTGCTCTGTTTTCGTTGTTTGCCCAATGTTACTGCGGCTGCTAACTGTGCAGACCTCACAGTTTCCACGAATTCTTTGACTGCTGTCTCATGTGTGAGGGCCGTCACTTCGGGGCTGGTCATGTCCAGTCCTAAAAGGAATTCTGTCCTTTCATAGGGCGTCCGGTCATGAGTGTGTTTGGGGTGAAACCTGTGGATGATGAGACTGTATTGCGGGTGAACATTAGTGCGAATGGGAGCACTGAATCCCAAGTCGAATTGTTCTCCTGTACCATCTTCCTAAGGGTCGATTTTAGCGTCCGATTCATGCGTTCTACTATCCCGCTTGACTGGGGGTGATACGCAATGTGGAAGTTTTGTTTTATGCCAAATATGGTCAGGACGTTCTTCATGACCCGTCCTGTAAAGTGAGATCCCTGATCTGACTCTATACTTCTGGGGAGACCCCATCTCGTAAAGATGTGGTGGGTCAGGATCTTTGCAGCTGTCTTAGCTGTGTTGGTTCGTGAAGGGAAGACCTCTACCCATTTGGCAAAGGTATCTATAACCACCAGAACATATTTATAGCCATTCCTGCAAGGGGGCAATGGTCCTATAAAATCGATCTGGAGGTTTGTCCAGGGGCCATTAACGGGGCGAGTGTGGCTGAGTTGTGCCTTCTTTAAATACCTCTCCGGGTTATTCTGCGCACAAATTCCGGGTTATTCTGCGCACAAATTAAACAATTCTCAATATAGTGGGTTACATCTTTTCGTAAGTTAGGCCACCAACAGAGTTGTCTCAGGTGTCTTGTGGTAGGGTCGATCCCTTGGTGTCCATGACTGTCATGGAATAAGGCAATCATTTGATTCCTATCTTGTTCAGGAACCACATACAATTTGTCTTTAATGATCACACCCTCATGTGTGGTCAAAGCATGTTTGAATCTTATCATACTGTGCTACAAAGTTTCCTTTAAAAATCTCCCGGAGATTTACGTCCTGCTTCTGTGCCTGTACTAAATCTTTGATGTCTGTCTGTGAGACCTGAACTGCACTCACAGGGGCGCTAGCTGGTGCGCTAGCTGGGGGTGTCCAACAGTGACCTCGCCTGGAACCTGCTTTTGCCAGTGCGTCGGCTTTTACAT
This sequence comes from Scyliorhinus canicula, assembly GCF_902713615.1. NCBI lineage: Eukaryota > Metazoa > Chordata > Chondrichthyes > Carcharhiniformes > Scyliorhinidae > Scyliorhinus > Scyliorhinus canicula. Next base: position 164,823,291 of record NC_052147.1, on the reverse strand, counting down.
TTCCAGGGGGGGATGACCTATGGTGACTCCTAACTTTAACTATGCCATACGTCCTATCCTTTGCTTTCTCTAAGATATGGCGGAGTAATGGGGCTGATGGAAGGGGCTTCCCGTCTGCGGAGACAAAACCTCTTGTCGTCCACAGGAGTAGAAAATCGTTCAGGCTGTTACAAACATATAAGCTGTCCGAATATATGTCTGCTGGGCTGGGAAATGAATCTGGGTGGTCCACTATGTATGCGATGGCCGCGAGCTCTGCTGCCTGCGCGCCTAAGTGACCCGGTAATTTTAAATACATTTCCTCTAGTGTGCGACCCTGCGCATCCTCCACATAGATCCCGCATCCAGTGATGCGTTCTCCATCTAAAACTGTGGATGAACCGTCCACATATATTTTCAGTGGGGCACACGTGTCTGTGTGCTGGGGGCTCTGGCTTGAATTCCCTATCTTTCTGGGGGGCGTCTTTGCAATGAAGGGTCCTGTGTTGTGTAGGGGGGCTACAATTTCACATTCATGGGGTTGTCCTGGATACTGGAGGTTGTCTGCTAAAAATGTGTGTGTCCTGGTCCGTTTAACTGTTATGTCCCGTCCTTGTAACAGTAATGTCCACCTAGCTGCTCTTATCTGGCTCACTGAACCGTCCTTCAGTCAACCGTCTAAAAGTAACTGTGTGGGGGTGTGCTCGGTCAAAATGGTGATGGAATTGAGTCCGGTAATGTACGAGAAGTACTGAAATGCCCAAAAAACTGCTAGTATGTGCCTCTTGCAGGCTGAAAATCCTTGCTCTACGGGGTCTAAAAGTCGTGAGGCATAAGCCACTGGTCGTAGCTGCTCGTGCCGTTCCTGAAGGAGCACGGCCGAGAGGGTCAGATCTGTGCTCGCTACCTCTATTGCATAGGGGGAGAGTTGGTCTGGAACTTGTAGCGCGGGTGCTGCGCTAAGGGCCTTTTTTATTTCTTCCACAGCCTCTGTATGCTGCGGAAGCCATTCCCAAGGAGCTCCTTTCTTAAGGAGGTCTGAGAGTGGGGCTGCCTTTGTCGCAAAACCATTGATATGGTTCCGACAGTACCCAACCAGTCCTAAAAATGACCGGAGTGCTGAAACATTCTGGGGAAGGGGCAATTTGCCAAACGATTCAATTCTTTTGAACTCGATCTCGCGTTTGCCGTGCGTGATGACTGTACCCAAATACATCACTTGGTTCTCTAATATTTGGGCCTTTCTGGGGTTAACTTTACATCCGATTGAGTTCAGAAGTTCCAGGAGCTCGGCCAGAAGCGTAATGTGCTCTGCCTTGGTGTCTGTCTGCAGTAATAGGTCGTCCACATACTGAACCAGACATTCGGGTCGGGAAAATTTGACTAATCCATTTGCCAGCTGTCGGTGGAAAATGGAGGGTGAATTGTGGAATCCTTGTGGGAGGCATGTCCACGTATACTGCTGTCCTTTAAATGTGAAGGCAAATTTGTACTGGCACGCCTTTGCCAATGGGATTGACCAGAAGCCATTGCTAATGTCCAAAAGCGTGAAATATTTGGAGTGGAGTGCCTGCTTGAGCATGGTCTCGGGACTTGTTGCTACCGTGGGGGCTACTGCTGGGGTTACTTTGTTGAGTTCCCGATAATCAATGGTCAGACGCCATGATCCGTCGGGCTTCCTCACTGGCCAAATAGATGCATTATTGGTCGAGGCTACTGTCCTAAGTACGCCTTGCTCTAGTAAGCTTTCTATCACCTTTCCAATTTCTCCCTCTGCTTCTAGGGGAAATCGGTACTGTTTCTGTGGTCTCGGGTCAGGTCCAGTAACTTGAACTTGTCCAGTCATTCTGCCGCAGTCGTGCCGGTGACTGGCAAATGCTGTCCTGTGTCGGTTCAAAACTGCCCTAACTTGTCTGTCTGTGCTAAGCGTGGTCAGGTCGAAACAATAGTCGCCTACTGCGCTAATCCTATTTGCATAATCTCCTACTGTGAGAGTTGTGGGTGCTCTGTCCGATTTTGCCATTCTCCAGACACACTGATTGATTGGTTCGAACGACAGGCTGTGGGCATTCATGAAATCAATACCCAGTATGTGTTCTGCTGTGCGGGGCAGATTAACTAAAACAATGGGGTGTCTGATGGAGATGTTCCCTAGCTGAATTGCTACAGGGGCTGTAATGTGTCCCTGCTGCGAGTGACCTGTAAATCCGCTGAGTGTAATTGTGGATGTGGTCGGCCACGTGTCTGCCTGTGCTGTAATGGTGGAATTAATTGTGGTGCGGGATCCTCCTGTGTTCCAAAGTAATTCTATGGGCTTCCCTCTAACCTTTGCTGTGACTACCGGCCTTCCGGATTGGTCCCAGAGGGTGTCACAGACCCAAGTGGGGGAGCCCGAACACCATCAGTCCGTTCCGTTCACATTGGTCTGTCCTGACTGCGTCCCTATACTGTGAATAGGCTTAGGTTTGTTCCTATTCAGAGTGCCTGTCTGCTGGCCTCTCTTAGATCTCTGTGGGCCTTTGCATTCCCTTGCAAAATGTCCTAATTGTCCACAGTTGTAGCATTCCTGCGATTTCTGTGGGGGGCTGTTCTTTCCCTCGTTTACCCATGCGGGGTTTTGGTGCGCTCTCACTGCCTGAATATCCGCTGCAGCCTGAGCTTCCTCTGGGGTCTTTACTTTAACTTTGCCTTGGACAGATTGTTCCCAAGCGCGGGACAATCTTTTCAGAACCCATTTCTCATTATGGGCCTCTTCTGAGGGGTCGTAACTACTACAAACATTCAGTCCTGCATCTGTGGCGTGGAAGATTATGGTGCGGGTCCATTTAACCATATTGTCGCGGGTTAAATGTGCGCGGTCTAATTCGCCAAAAACGGTAGTGTAATGGATCCACAGCCTTCCTGCGAATGCTGTGGGATGCTCTGTTCTCGTTTGCCTACATTTATTTAGGCCTTCGACTGGGTCTCCTCTATTGTACCCTATCGCGTCTAAAATAGATGTATGCATCTCCTCTAGTGTCCCTCCTCCAACGTTCTGTGGGTCGGGGAGGGCTGCAACTACGGATGAGTCTAAACTCAAAACTGTGAGCTTCACTTGCTCTTTTTCATCCAGGCCGTACATGGTAGCCTGCTGTTTTACTTTAGCGAAAAATTGGTGGGGGCTGCGGTGGGGAGAAACGGGGTGATTTTCTCACACGCGTCCCTGAGTTGCGTTACAGTTAAGGGGGTGGTGTAGGTGATGTTGGGTGCGCCTTCTGTGGTTGCCTTTCTTTGGGTGGTGACTGGGTTCATAGGTGCGGGTGCTATCTGATCTGTGGGGGGTTGGGGTGCTTTCCTTTTCTGTTGCGCTGCTGGCGCACATGTTCCCTGAACATAGCGCTGCGCTGTCTCGCTCAATTCTTGCCAATCTGGGGCATTTTCCTCATCTAACTGCGTTCCAAAGGTGCTTTGGAACCCATTCTGTACTGAAAGAAACAATTGCAGCTCTGAAATCTGCTTCCTACACTTTGCGTGGTCCACTGTGCTCTGTCTTTGCTCAGTGGTGGCAGCGTGGAGTGCTCTTAAAGCTGCCTTTAGGTCAGAGCATTGCCTTTGCAGTGCCTCTACCTGCTTTTCTGACTCTTCTCGTATCAGGACTGCACGCTGCACATCTTGATAGGCTTTTTCGTATTGGGTTTGGGAACTGCTGAGATGGGCTAGGCAGGACTGATGTGCCCTCTTGGCATCATCCACCTCTCTATCCTTCTCTGCCAGCTTCTTTCTTAACTCTAGGTTTTCTTTTTCGAATTCCCTGACATCCACTTTACTCATTCTATTTCTCTCCTCTAACTCTGCTCGGAGCGTCCGAACGACCTCGTCTGTGCCTCGCAATTGTGCCAAGCAGGGCACAATTGCCATCGGCTTGCGTGCTTTACTTAGATTCTTTTTATGAATTTGAGAAAGGTTCTCCCACCAAGTATGTCCTATACTCCCGGGACCTGTCTCCTCATTCACACAAAACTCATTCCAAAGGGGCCATCCTTTCCCTTTGAGATATTTTCTGAGTTCCAGCTCCCACACGGGACACTGACCTACTCTGCTACTGCTGGTCGCTGCGACCACGAACTGCTCTGGGTTCATGAGGCGTTCCATTGTCTGCATGGCCATTTCCTCTTTCTGTCTTTAATTTGGAACAGGGGATGATCAGGTAATGTTTTAAAATACGGGTACGGCTTTTGCTATGTTCCGATTTTTAAAAAAGACTCCAGACAGTTTGTCGCAACACAAATTTCTGGGTTCTCTCGGAGTGGGGGGGGCCACTTCTAATCGAATCCCGTCGGAAGTCGCCACTAAATGTTGGTCGTTATGGATGAGTGTGCTTAACACTCACTTTGGCTCTGTTTCTCGTTCTAAGCTCTGGAGTCGCCAGGTGCCGTAAAGACACAGCCACAGGTTTCAAGGTGAAGTTCAAAGCAATAAAGCTGTACACCAATTAGTAAGTCCAAAACAATTAGAGTTTATTATAACACAATTATAATAACACTCATGCACACGCCAAAGATTAAACTTACTTCTACCACTAAACAATTAATACTTAGCTAAGAAGGAACTGCGAGGTCAGGGAACAAGGCCTTTGTTCTGTTCCAGTCTGCAGGCTTCGGATCGCTATCAGTTGGCAAGGGTGTCAGTAATGCCGGTTTCAGGTAGCGGTCGTCGTTTAGGCACTTACGTTTTGGTGGCTGCTGCTCAACGGCTGGTGTAGAAGACAGGGGTCTGGAGGCTGGAGCCGGACTGAACCATGTGTGGGACCTTTCTTTTATAGGTCCCAGGGGGTCCGCGCCCCTTTGGGCGGACTCCCTTACCTGCTTGTGATCGATTGGGCCTCTTCCCAATCGATATGTTTTGAACCCCCCAATCATAGGGCCGTTCCTTGGTTGCTGGGGCGGTTCTTAGGACTTATTGTCCTGGGCTTCTCTGGCGCCACTGGGTCTGGTCTCCTATTGAATGTATCGATTGATACTTAATATATCCATTGTATCTGGGACTTGCCCGGTATCACCTCATTAGTATGCTAACGACTTCTCTTTCACAGTGCTGCCTGGTCGCTGCAGCAGTCAGAAACCGGTTTCTGCAGTTGTCCCAATACATAATTGCTCTGCAAGCTGTTTGCTCTTTAACATGTCTGTTTTCCCTGCACTCTTTGCAGTCTTCCATTTTGTGTTCGTTAGTGGCCATCTCAGGTGGCTACAGTTTGGAGGCTAAAAAGGAACCAGGCACAATGCTGTAAGGGCCGCGGTGGAGAAATAACCTATTCTAAAGAATGCGTGTGGCCACTCCTGCACCCATGTAAGGCTTGTAGGCTCACTGATATAGACACATTAATTCTGCAAGGATGATACAGGCCGCACACAGTGGTATGGGGGGAGGAAGCCTTTAGTCAACCTTATCACCCTTGATTGCTGGCATCCGTTCCCCAGGGTCCCCAGTTGTGGCCTTCTGCTAGCTAGCTTGTCGATAAGATTCTGCTGTTAAAAGTTTTCAAAGCCTATGTGTCCAAGCCTTTGTGTTTTTCAGTCTCAGCCCCCCTCTCCACCTATCGGTAAATATCGGGGCCCCTTACAAAAACCAAAAGGAAGTTGGTGGTGGAAGTAGTTGCCCGGCTGTTAATATCATGCTGGCCATTGCCACCTGCTGGTGCTCTGAAAGCAGGAAACTACTGTTTTCTTTGGAAAAAGCCCCTCAGTAGGGCCATAATCATCTTAATTGGCTGCCTGCCTTTGTGAATGAGCTGCCAACGTGTTCCCAACCCTCCCATGGGAAATTCCCCTAGAGGCGGGAAGAATTTAGGGAGCCATCCTGATGCTGTCTGTCTCTATTTTCATTTTCAGAAAGAGGCAGCAGGGATAATGGAAATACTCAAAAACCTTCATATGTTATATTGAGTGTGGAATACTTAAAAATTGCTGTTTCATCTCCAGCACGGAAAACATTTAGGTGTCAATGTGATCAGAGGTGATAAAAATGGAAATGCATGGAATGCAATGTCAATTTGCCGCACATATGACGGTGGATATCAGGCTGACTAAGTATCCTGCAGTGGAGAAGCAAAACGTTGATTAACATATTTAATTCAGGCTTCTATAATGCAAATAGGAGACTTATTTAAATTCATACTGCAGTGTGGGTTTCCTAGGGAATGGGGAAGATGGACATGAACTGCAGATGGGAGCTGCTGCCTTCAAATAAAAAGTGACTTTTTAGCACTGCAGTTTCTCAAGGAAGCCTTTAGTCAACCTTATCACCCTTGATTGCTGGCATCCATTCCCCAGGGACCCAATTGTGGCCTTCTGCTAGCTAGCTTGTCGATAAGATTCTGCTGTTAAAGGTTTACAAAGCCTCTGTGTCCAAGCCTTTGTGTTTTTCAGTCTCAGCCCCCCTCTCCACCTATCGGTAAATATCGGGGCCCCTTACAAAAACTGAAAGGAAGTTGGTGGTGGAAATAGTTGTCTGGCTGTTAATATCATGCTGGCCATTGCCACTGCTGGGAATCATACCAAGTGATCCCTGGCATGATGGTAAGTGGATAGGCATGAAGAGATGAAGCGGGGTCTGGGGTAGGATGGGTGCTTTCGAGAACCCAGATTAAGGGATGAGAATCTCAGAGTGGGGAGACCCAAAGTTAGAATTGTTTTTGTTTTAAGTTGCCTTATTGAGCCTCTTCTGGCATTGATTCTATTCCTGGTAGGTTTGACCTGCTGAAGACACCACTACTTTTTTTCTCACAGATTGAGCAATGAGATAGTTTGTGTGTGAGCTGCATATTTAAAGAGGTCTCCACTAGCTTCTCGAGTCTCTGGGCTGCAATTCAACCTGTCAGATCAGGGCGGTGAAGGAGTGGGTTAATCCTCCATTCTCTTTAAATTGCTTGACCAAGCTTGGTTTCTGCCCGGCAAAGGGAGTTAAAATGGAGGCCCATGTTAATCTACAGTGAGATCAGTGATTGTAAATATTGACAATCAACACTCACATTACCGCTATTAGCTGTGTTTGTACTAGTGTCCGAATAGGAAAGATTGGACCCAGCTGTATGGAGAGTCCAAAATAATTCCTGCCCTAGCCATGCATGTTCCTGTGGGTAGGATGTGGTGAATTTATACTGCATTGTAATTCACACTGTATTGCATTGCGTTGTATTCTGTCCTTGTGGGATCTGTATGTGAGCCGTTGCGCGGCTCTGCCCATAGCGGGAGATGAGGAACTTGTACTGGGCTCCACCTTTGGCTCCGCCCATGGCTCCTCCCACTAACCGGAAATATAAAGTGCTGCAGCCGTGAGCCTGCCCTCAGTTCCTCTGGTCGCAGGCTGGCTCAGTTGTAAGACTATTAAAACCACAGTTTACTTCCAATCGTGTGTCTAGTGAATTGATGGTCACATCATTGGAGAAATCAAAAAATAACACAGACCAATAAATGCATCCTGAATTATCCAAAAAGAACTTTTATCAGTGTGTGACCAGTGTTTATATTTGCATATTTTTAATAATCTGCAGTTGATTTTTTAAATACCGTTTTGGGGGTTTTTGTGCAAAGGCACAGTATTTTTTCCATTGCACAGAATTATTTTCCTCTGTGGAGGCTGAGCCTTTTATGGTTTTGTTCCAAATCTGTATCCAGTCTGTCAATTCTGTCTGACACTACACATGTGATTGGCTGTGTCCAGGCTTCCCAGACTCCAGATGGCTGGAGGCAGTCCCCAGGTCTTGCTGGTTGAGCTGACTGAGCTGTCAGTTTGCAATGTTAGAGCCAGCCAATGGTTCAGAGGAAACTTGAATCTCCTGTCACTTCTTTTTTCTTTCTTTGGCACACTTCTCCTCATCTTTCCTTCCTGTCCTTCTGAAGGAATTGACTCCTGCTGGTTCACAGGGCACTGGCTTCCTTTCGATACCTTGCACTGTAGACTTAGATGGCAAGAGTTGGAGAGTAGATTTTTATGTTTCTTGGATTTATTTGAATTGTTGTGCATCATTACCATGGAAATTAAAAAGCATGGTGACAGTATTTTGGATTTCAGCACATGATTGTTTCGCCTCCTGCATAGCTTGGTAAGATCCTGATTTAACCTCCTAAATATATGGAAGATTAAGTGCAAATAATTTAAAACAATGCCTCCTTGTTGTGCTACTCTAAGATTCATCAAACTGAACAATTAAAATATATATTAATTTAAAATGCTTACATTTATGGAATGTTCAGAGATGTCGAACCAGATTTAATTGCTTGTTTTCAGAATGTAATAATCAGATTACATCATGGGCCTGAACCATGTTTTGTCTGCCTTCAAAATTTAATACAGTTCTGCAGTTTCCCTCTGGCAGTCATCTTTTATTGTATGGAGCCGTGATTTGGAAGAATAGACAGTGGTGTGGCTTGCAATAATTTTCATCAATTGATTGCTCTCCCTACCTCTATGGAATATGCTGTTATGACTGGGACAGGGGAGTGGGCAGTTTCCCTGATTCCACTACTCCACAGGACGTACCATAAATGCAAATGTTTGATTCACTCATTTTGGCTGAATGCAAGAGACTTTAACCAAGTTTCTCTCAATAAACACAGAATGATTGATTTACAATGAAACAAAACATATTTTGAAAGCAAATTGCAAAAACTGGTTATGTACAATTTGTAGAACCATAGAAAAGTTCTGCTGCAGAAAGAACCCATCCAGCCCATCATGTTTGTGCCAGCCAAAAAAAATACCAGCTGTCCATTTTAATCCCATTTTCCACCAGTTGGTCTGCCGCCTTGCAGGCTACAGTACTTCAGATGCTTCTCCAGGTACCTTTTTAAATGAGTTGTGTTGGGCCACGGTGTGGCGTTTGCATATTCTCCCCGTGTCTGCATGGATTTCCTCCAGGTCCTCATTTCCTTCCACAGTTTAAAGATGTGCAGGTTAGGTGGATTGGCCATGCTGAGTTGTCCCTGAGTGTCCAAAGACGTGGGGTTACATGGATACGGCAGCGGTGTGGGCCTAGTTAGAGTTCTCTTTCAGAGGCTCGCTGTAGACTCAGTGGGCCGAATGGCTTCCTTCAACACTGTATGGATTCTGTGGTTTCAGCCTCAACTACCAACGTAGGCAGTTAAACGCCTACCACCCTCTGGATGAGAAAGACTCCTATTTTCCCCTCTAATCTTTCTACCAATCACTTTAGATGTAAACCCCCCCTGGTAACTGACCCTTCAGCTAATAATAATAATCTCTATTGCCACAGATAGGCTGACATTAACACTGCAATGAAGTTACTGTGAAAAGCCTCCAGTCGCCACATTCTGACACCTGTTCGGGCACACAGGGGGAATTCAGAATGTCCAAATTACCTAACAGCACGTCATTCGGGATTTGTGGGAGGGAACTGGAATGCCCGGAGGAACGCCAAGTAGACATAGAGAGAACGTGCAGACTCCACACAGACAGTGACCCAAGCCGGAAATCGAACTCGGGACCCTGCTGCTGTGAAGCAACAGTGCTAACCACCGTGCTACCGTGCCACCCATTCACATATCTTTCCTGTCCATCCAGTCTAGGCTCGTCATAATTTTGTGCCCTTCATAAATTCGTGCACCTCAATGAGGTCACCCTTTAGCCTCCTTTGTTCTCTGGAAAATAACTGTAATTTATCCAATCTCTCCTCACAGTTGCACCCTGGGATGTAGATTATCAGTTCTTGGGGATTTATCAGCTTTTGGTTCCATTAATTTCTCCATTTTTTTCCAGCAATACTAACTTCAAGGAAATGGACGAGCAATCAAACAACTACATCTGTCTTCATAGAGGAAGACACAAGTAACTTCCCAAAAGTTATAGGGAACCAAAGATTTAGTGAGGTGGAGGAAATGAAGTAGTTGTTAATTGCTTGTCCATTTCCTTGGTCTCTACTATATATTACCATGTTTCAGACTGTAAGGGACCTACATTTGTCTTCACTAATCTTTATCTTTTTATATACTTAGAGAGGCTTTTAAGTCCACTTTTATGTTACTTGCAAGTTTACACTAATTTTTTTCCCCCTTTTACTTAATCTCTTGGTCCTCCTTTGCTGAATTCTGAACTACTCCCAATTCCTGGACTTGCTACTTTTCCTAACAACATTATATGACTCCTCTTTGGATCTAATTCTATCCTTATTATATTTTGCTAGCCAAAGGCCGCTTTTCTTGTTGTGTTTTTGCGTTAGAAAGTAATGTATACATTTTCCAAGCATACATTCGTTTCTTAACTTTTAGCCATTGTGGCAATTAATATGCTGCTGACCTATTGTTAGAAATTAATTCAGGTTGAATTCCAGAAAAAATCCTCTGCTACAAAAGGTGAGTATTTAGTGCGATGTACTAAAATTATGAGAATTGGTAGTCTTTGTTTCATCTAAAGAGTAGTCCATGTAAGGTCTAGCCCATTATAACAATGCTAAATGCAGCCCAGGAATGAACCTGTGCAATATCCTGTGACTACTCAACAAGTTTTTATCAAATTTCTCCATTTTAATAGAAGCATATTAACTCATTTAAGAGTAGTTTCCTGTAATTAAGTTAATTCAGTGCCTAATGGAGACCCCCAACCCAGCACCAATTTTTCCCACGTTTCTCCTTCCACTCCCTCAACATTGTAATGCCAAGTTAATACTGAGCACTGGGGTTTAGCTACCAAGGCAGGTAGCTCAAGTTGGGAAATTTCCGGACTTGCTGGCATCACCTCGCTTAGTCTTACCCTGAAACCCAAGATTTACGCTCTGATGGGAAAAGGGAGCAGGTATGATGATATGCATGAAGCAAGTTTGTATATAATGTTATGTGCGAGCTTCGACCACTAGGTCGCAGTGCAAACCCTTCACGTGACCTTGTAGTCTGGGAGTGGGGAGTAGGTGGTGCTGGAGGTTAGATATATTTTACAGTAGTTCCACAATAGTTAATTAGTGTTAGTACTTCATTATTTTATTTATCCTAGTTATATTATCACGCAGTTGTTCTGCAATAAACTATTGAAACTGCGGGGGCGATTCTCCAATATTGGGCTCAAGTGTTCGCGCTGTCATGAACACCGTCGTGTTTCACGACGGCACGAAGTGGGCCCGGGTACGACAGATTCTGGCCCCCATAGGCTGCTAGCATGGCGCTGGAGCGGTTCACGCCACTCCAGCCTCCTTACGCGGTGCCAAATGGGTGCCGTGCCAACCCACGCATGCGCAGTTGGGCCGCGCCAACCTGTGCATGCGCGGGGGACTTCCTTTGCGCGTCGGCCCCGACCAACATGGGGTCGGTATTCAGGGGCCGGCCGCGCCAGGAAGTAGGCCCAGGGGGTGGGGGGGGGGGGGGGGGGGGGGAAGAGGCCAGCCCGCCGATTGGTGGGTTCCGATCGCAGGCCAGACCCCATTGGAGGCCTCCCCTGGTGAAGGAGACCCCCCCCCCCCCTTCGCTTCCCCACAGGCCGCCCTCCGACCGTTCCCGCCGGAAGCGACCAGGGGTGAATGGCGCCGTCGTATCGGCGCAGCCGCTCAGCCCATTCGGGCTGAAGAACCGGCAGCCCCACCGATTCCAAATGCGCCGGGGCAAATGGCGCCGATTCTCTGCACCTCGGAGAATCGCGCGCCGGCGTCGGGTTGTAGCGATTCTCCAGCCCGGCGCAGGGCTCGGAGAATCGCTCCCAACGTGTTCTGTAGTTCATCATTCACTTAGAATAGTCTACAGAACATGGCAATGGGAAGAGCTGGTCCTTCGACTCTGGCAGTTGAGTGGAGGTGGCCACTGGGGCGGATAACTTTGTCCCGATTGTTCTAAAGATTGTTGGGCCCTCTACCTTTACACCTTATACCCTCCAACTCCAGTACCCCCTTGCCAACTCATGCACCTCACTCCACCTCCCATGGTCCCTCATATCCTCCATGCCACCTGCATAGCCACTCAGCCAGTATCCACCATGGGCAGATATCAGAAGTTATGTAGAGATAAAAACCAAGGTGCAAACAATCTTATACACTTCTCACTCCCATAAACGACGGCAAATAAACCCCATTTATAATCTTTATCCAAAGCTTTTAAATCTCCGAGTAGTTAATCTGTTATAAAAAACAAACTTCTCTTCTGACCCCACATGAAAACCACCTCATCCTTTAATTGTCACTTTAAGCAGTCAATGAAACCGTGAGATAATTGTAGTTTTTGACATTCAGCAAAGTACATCTTGATATCATGATAACTCTTGGGGGAATTGCAACAAAGGGGGTCTAGATGCTACTGTCTCTTCTAACCTATGTCTGTCAGTCAAAGCAGTCCATTGGAGGCTTTTTTATAATTCTGAGAGTTACTTTTTATACATTTAAAGAGCATGACTTTTAAAAGCCATCAGATCATGACGGTTATAGAGACCTTATCTGCCCTTCACAAGCGTTTATGTCTACTCCAACAATGTGTGAGTCCCACACTAGGTTAAGGCCATTGCATTATTGGATTTGCTAAAACAGTGTTCAAATGGCCCGTCTGAGCTAAACGTGAATGACGTACACCCTTTTCGCCATTAGAAAAAAAAATTGTCAGACATGATGGTGGATGGGTGGGGTGGATTCCACATCTGGAGCCACCATTTGTGAAGGTCCAGGAGTCTTCCCAACTTTGTGAAAATCTGGCTTATTGTTGAAACAAAAATGTAATATGTGCTTCCAAAACAAGAAAAAAAAACAATTCTGGGAGCAAACTGTAATTCTTTTGAAATATTTAATGATGGTGTAACTCAATGTTCAACAGTTTAAAATCATTTAGAATTAAAATATATAAATGGCTGGATTCTAATTTCAAAGGTGGCTAACAATTAGTGATTTCACACAGTTCATTGCAAGAAGTGGATTGATGCAGCTTGCCGGTTTGTTTTCGATCATTATTATTACATAATTATGAGTTTGACAGACATGTTTCTTAAGAAAGGGAATCATTGTCCTTCAAATGTATTGGGTGTTGAAGTTTGACTTAGCCGTTGCCGACTTTTAGTTAGATGTGACTGATCAGCAATTATATTGAATCTTTTCTGGGTCATTATGCTACCTGCTGTACTGAGTCCAGCATTGTCTACCTGTATCAAATTTTGCAGTATTTTGGGATTTGTGCAAATTCAGTTTTGCTGTTTATGTAGAAGACCAAAAAAACAGGGCATTTTAAAGGAACTGAAATTCTACATGGGCAATTTACTGCACCACCCTACTTGCCTGAAGAGTGCAATGTGCTGACAGTGAACAGTTCACTGGGTTAATTGGAGACGAGACAGAGCAGAATCGTTTACAGTGAGAAAATCGCTGAGGTAAAAGGAAGCCACATTACTGCTGTCTATTGTGAAAAGATGTGCAAGTGTATTTGGGTCTATCTGAGCAAACATTGGAATAATTCTATTCAGCCAGATGTGATTGCATAATGTTCCATCTATACAGCAACCAGTATTTCATGTGTCATTGTCATCGAATCTTGAATGTTGTACTTCACTTAAACATCTTTGCCATATTGCAAAGTCACTTACTCAAGCTTGAAAAAGCTGACTGTGCTCCAATTTCAAAGGTGGCGAACAATTGAAGCAATTTCACAGTTATTTCATTGCAAGAATTGGATTGATGCAGCTTGCCAGGTTGCACCAACCTTCTCTTGATTGGGGAATGTTCTATGTCTGTCAGTCTGGCCTACTCTAAAAGCAAAAGCCCTTCTATGCCGAGGTAAGGACCCTGTCAACCACCTATCGACGCTTGTTCACCCCGTGCCAAGGTATAATACTTCCATGCTCATTCAACCAATATAAACAGCATAAAACCAATTAACCCTATAGGAACGTAGGATGTGAAGAAAAAAAGCCTCCAACATTCATTAATCGATCACTTTTCATTTTCTTAAGGAAGAATCCTATTTACTCAGCCCAATAAAAATGTCAAACACCCAAGACATTTTAAAATTTCAATTGCTGAAACTGCCAGCACGTGAAACTACTTTATATTGTCGAAATAGTCATTGTGAAATTGATGGCATACATCAAGAGCCAGAGTCATTAATCAAACAAGGCATATTATAGTCAATTGGATGTCTGGACCTTAACCTGGAACACATACTGAAGCTTCATTGAGAGCCCAGTTATCCATTAGCCTTTTGAAACATCTGCCAAAGAAAGTGTGTGGGGACATGAGGTGGCATGGCTAAGGTAGGGGGCATGTGGGGGCAAGGGACAAAGGCTGGAGAGTTTTTCTGATTTTATTCTAACTCTGACGAACTCCCACAGCATCAGGGTGGTGAAAGGAACCTCTTTTCAATCCTTGTTTTATCCTGGTTTCCTTTTTAATGCATGCCCTGCTGACTGTTTTTAAAACTTCAGACTTTTGTTTTGAACTGAACCCCCCTCCCTCCCTCCCTCCCCCAACCTCCGGCTGCAAGCTGTTATTTGAACTGGCCAAGGCACACCCCTTGATGCAGTGTGCTCTGTGGCATAGCTCGTGATATAATTTTGATGGACTTGGCCAATTAGCCAATCCCCTCTTCTGAAATTCCGGGACATTGTATGTTTTCAATTGGGATTGGTAGAACCTTTCAGAAGATTCTAGAGCAGAAGACAGGTTCTGTTTTTGCTTTCAGTTTCTTTCTGAGAAGGAGTTGGGCAAATGTCTGTTAAATATCTCTCCCAGAAAGACTGGAGCTTCTCTCTCTGATATATCGGCTGGAGTGAGCAGAACTGGAAACTCTCTCAGTCCTGTGAAGGTTTAACATCTGATTTAAACGCTGAAATATTTTTTCCAGTTAGGTCTGTGCAAGTTAAACCTCTGTGGGAAAGGCTGAGAAAAGCCCAGGCTGATCTTCTCCTGAGAATACAAAAAGGGCCCTGAAGACCAGGCCCTTTTCTCCCTCTCTATAATGCAGCCGAAATTTCTGCTCAAAGACTAGACACACAGCTGGAAGGCAGTGTGGATGGTAAACCTGCTGTAAACTCTCAGAGAATTCTAATACTATCTCGGTGAGAGTGAGAGTCAATCTGGAGGAGGCCAGCGCAAGTGGAGGTGACTCTCCAGCAGAATTCCTGCAGCCCGCCTTGTCTAATTGAAGGCAGATTCTACAAAATTCAAACCAATGGATGGTTTTCAACACTTCTGAGAAGATCATGGTCTCCAAAAACCGCTACCTCAGCAGTAAAGAGTCACATCTCTCATCCAGTTAAATTCCTGCTATTTTGAACATTTCCTACCCTTTGCAGTGTGTGTCTGTCTCGTGTGTGTCAGGGTGGGATGGGGTTTGGGGAATTATTAGATTAGTAGATCTTGGTTCTATTATTTCATTCCATGTTTATCTCTTTTATTTCAAATAAACAGTGTGTAAAATATTTTATGCACAAATCTGGTGCCTATAAGTCATTGAAGCAGTTGAAAGTCAAAGATCTCAAGAAAACATACAAATTATTGGTTAATTCACTTATGTTGGGATTTGGGGGCCTGCAAGGCTGGAATTGACCGCACACTAGTCCAGGGTGTTGTAACAGTGGGCATTTATCAGCCTATCTCTGTACCGGTAGCGTTGCCTCAGGATGTTTTTGCACCCCCCCCCCCCCCCCCCCCCCATGCCCCTCACCCCTCCACAATCAAAGTCTTGTCCTTGTGCTTACTCCTGATGTAGGCAGGCCAAACCAGGAATATTCCCAACTCCAATTACCTGCCTCGAGGATGAAAATTCTAGCCAATGTTTCGAGCTGATGATGACTCTTCATCAGAACTGATTGTAAATAACTGAGGCCCAGTTGTAGTTTACTAAGTTGATGACTAATTTGTGCTGATTTTGTTCCCTATTGGTTAAAAAAATTTTTTTTATCCATAGCAATACATTATCATCAGCTCCATGACCTTAACAAATGTCTTTTGGAAATCCAAATCTGTAAATGTACTAGTTCTTCTTTTTCCAACCTTTTCATTCTATCCTCAGTTGTGCTGGATTTGTCAAACACAATTTCCCTTACATAACACCATATTGTTTCTGCTTATTAGAGTTTTTCTGAATGTTCGACTGCTACTTCCTCATTAATACATTCTAGCATTTTCCCAATTATAAATGTAAGACCAACTGGCCGAGAGCATGCTGCTTTAGCTTATTTCTTAAAAAGGTGCATTATACTTCTCGTTTTCTACTATCAATGGAAGTGTTTCTGAATTAGTGTTTATTATATTGTCATGGATTGAATTGTTTTCCAACTGCATTTCAAACAATTCCTATTGCTTTATATGGCTCCTGAGGATTGTATGTGTTGGGTACGAGGTGGGCGGTTCTGGGGGATTCTGGGGTGCATGGAGGATGTGAGGGGGAATGGGGGCATGAGGCATTATGGGTGATCTGAGGGAGCATGGGGTGACATGGAAGGTGGATGAGGTTTAGGAGGCCTTTGAAGAAGCTTGAGAGTTGTGCTGTTGGCTCCAAGAACCAAGGCGGGCTTCTAACCAGCTGCCTGTATGTCGACGCTCCTCCTGCTCTCCATCACAGTTCACAAAATGCACAGTGGATTTGAACTCTTGTGTGAAAACAAATAAGCCACACACGGGTCAGCTGTGCATTTCAGAAGGCACAAAAGTGTTTTTCCGAACCAAACAAAAATGAGTCTGCCATTTTCTTTGGGACCACAAAATGTCGATTCTTAGACAAATGGGTGAACATTCTGAATGTACCTAAGCTGAGTTGTGTTCTCTATTCAACAAAGGTTCAATCGATTGTGTCCTGGGGTGAAGGGGTTGTCTTATGAAGAAAGATTGAGCAGGGTATACTCATTGAATTTAGAAGAATAATAAACAATATTATTGAAAAATATAAAGCGGAATTGACAAGATAAATGCTGAGAGGATATTTCCCCTCCATGGGGGAATCTAAAACTAGGGAGCACCATTTCACAATAAGGGATCTGCTATTGAATATGGCACTGAGGAGGAATTTCACCTTTACCCTGGAGAACTGTTAAGGCTGAGTCATTGAATACATTCAAAGCTGAGATATACAGGGGATTCAAGGGTGATGCGGAACATGCAGGTAAGTAGAGGTGAGGCCAAGATTAGATTTAATGGTGTAACGGTTTTGAGAGACCTAATGGCCTACTCCTGTTCCTATTTTAAATTCTGATGTAAAACAAATTATAACAGGAGATAAAGCTCTCACACAGTGAAATTAGATGTTTATGCTTGTTTTGATTGAGAATGGAATGCTTCTCTTGGAATAAGTGTAGAAATTCATGTCCATATGAAGCACTTTGATTAGTAGAGTGTCCAATGATGAAGCATACTCTTAGTACTGAAGCATTGGTTAAGATTATGGTGAGTGTGATGGGGGAGTGATATTCACTTACATTATAGTCAATGAGTTGTTCTTTATTGGAATTGCCAGAAGAATCACAGTCAGCAGAAAGTGTGTGTGTGTGCATTAGATTTAGATGCAAGGCCTGATGGCAACTTGCCTTTGTATAGTGTCTTTAACATAGAAAATGCAATTCAGCATAAAGCACTAGGTTTTGAGCTGACAGACAGAGGGATTATAGAAAGGTAATTCCTAAGTGGGGACATGGTAGCTGCCAGAGGTTGGTTAAATGGTGGTGGGATGTACAAAAAGCCGTATTCAAAGGAACAAAGGTCGGATCTTTCACTTTCATTTCTGTTGGGCGGATTATGCGACGGAAGTGGAAAATATCGCAAGAAGTACAAAGTTGCGTTTTCCATCGGTGTAAATGCAGGACAGCATTATCCACTCCATCAACGATTGAGCGCAAATGTCATTTGAATACATTACCATGTAGGTGTCATGCCTGTATGCCGAAACCCCATGGGCACCCCCCGATTACCCAGGTAGTGTGATGGGTGCCTGTGTAGTACCAGGAGGTGCCCGGGCAGTACTGTGGGGAGTGGTGGGGGGGGGGGGGGGGGGGGGGGGGAGAGATGGGGGGGGGGGGGGCAAGGGGAGATGGGAGGGGATGGGATGGGGTAGGGGGGCTCCAAGGTTAGGGACTTTGAGCGAAAGGTCTGGAGGGGGTTCCCCAGACTGCTGGGATACACCCTGCTGGAGCGACTGCTGCTTCCGGATGTGGAAGGGGAGGGAAGAATTGGGGATATATACAAGTGGCTGGGGTACCAGGGAGGTGAGCGGGGGGTGTCAAGGAGAAATTGGAAGCGGAGCTGGGAGGGGAGATCAATTGGGGAGGCACTGCGAAGGGTAAACGGGACCTCCTCTTTTGCAAGGATGAGCCTGATACAGAATGCACATGACTCGGGCGAGAATGAGTGGGTTCTTTCAGGGAGTAGCAGATGAATGTGCGAGGTGTTGACGGCGGCCAGCGAGTCACGCACACATGTTTTGGTGTTGGGAAAAACTGGTAGATTCTGGGCGGGAGTGTTCACGGTCTTAACCCAGGATAGTGGAGGAGGGAGTGGATCAGGACCCTTTGGTGGCGATATTTGGGTTTTCAGAGAAACCGGAGCTCATGGAGAGGAGGAAGGCCGGTGTCGTGGCATTTGCCTCTCTGATTGAATGGCGGCGAATTTTGCTGGAGAGGCGGTCAGAATTGCCACCGGGGGTAGCGGCATGGTTGGGTGACCTGTACTGCTTCCTGTGGTTAGAGAAGATAAAGTATGAGTTAAGGGGCTCAGCAGGGGGGTTTGAGAAAAGGGGAGTGATGTTTGTGACCGTGTTTGAGGAGCTGTTCGTCGGTGGTGGGGGGTGAAAAAGGTGAAAAATCTGTACAGACTACGTAGTTGATTGTAGGGAAGTATGTTTCCCGGGATGTTTATTTGCTGTAACCTGTTTTGATACACGTTTATAGTGAAATATATATTTTTTTAAATAATAATGTTTCGGTCTAACCAGGATTTAACTGGAGGAAGTTACAAAAAGGAATGAAACCAGACGGGCCACATGGCATCGAACCACGCACTGGAAACGACAACGGCAAACCCAGCCCTGTCTACCATGTAAAGTCCTCCTTACTAACATCTGAAATGAAAAATGAAATGAAAATCGCTTATTGTCACGAGTAGTCTTAAAAATGAATTTACTGTGAAAAGCCCTTAGTCGCCACATTCCGGCGCCTGTTCTGGAGGCTGTTACGGGAATCGAACCGTGCTGCTGGCCCGCTTGGTCTGCTTTCAAAGCCAGCGATTTAGCCCTGTGCTAAACAGCCGCTGGGGGCTTGAGTTAAAGTTGGGAGAGCTATCTCATAGACTAGTTAAGCAATGGCCCGACATAGTCATATTCACAGAATCATACCTTACAGAAAATGTCCCAAACACCAATATTACCTTTCCTGGGTATGTCCTGTCTCACTGGCAGGACAGATCGAGCACGGGTAGCGGCAGAGTGTTGCCCTGGGAGTCCTCAACATCGACTCTGGACCCCATGAAGTCTCATGGCTTCAGGTTAAACATGGGCAAGGAGACATCCTGCTGATTACCACGTCCCGGCCACCATCAGCTGATGACTCAGTACTCCTCTATGTTGAACACCACTTGGAGTAGGCACGGAGGGTGGCAAGGGCGATGAATGTACTCTGGATGGGGGACTTCAATGTCCATCACCAAGAATGACTCGGTAGTCCCACCAGTGACTGAGCTGGCCGGGTTATAAAGGACATAGCTACTTGACTGGGACTGCAGCAGGTGGTGAGGGAAACAACAAGAAGGAAAAACATACTTGACCCCATCCTCACCAACCTGCCTACTGCAGATTCATCTGTCCATGCAGGATCGTAGTAGTCACCGCACAGTCCTTGTGGAGACAAAGTCCCATCTTCACATTGAGGATACCACACATTGTGTTGTTTAGCACTACCACTGTGCTAAATGGGATATGATGTGGAGATCCGGTTGAGGCCGCACTCATGCATACGGAACTTAGCGATAAGTTTTTGCTCGGCAATTCTGCGTTGTCACGTGTCCTGAATACTGCCTTGGAGAACGCTTACCCAGGATCTTGGATTCATGTCGCATTACATTCACCCCCCAC
Source organism: Scyliorhinus canicula (assembly GCF_902713615.1). Lineage (NCBI taxonomy): Eukaryota > Metazoa > Chordata > Chondrichthyes > Carcharhiniformes > Scyliorhinidae > Scyliorhinus > Scyliorhinus canicula. The sequence continues at coordinate 164,803,309 of NC_052147.1, read as the reverse complement.
CATCTGGCCTGGACTTGCAAAATCCTACCAACTGTCCTGGCTTGAGACAATTCACACCTCTTTAACCTGGGATCACCCCCTATCTCTGGATCTGTAATGATTTGACTACCCGCAAATGCTTGCATTCCAAGCATTGCCTGGCATTTCTGACTTTGTCTATATAAATGTTTCTGGAACATACCTCTCCATTCACCTGAGGAAGGAGCAGTGCTCCGAAAGCTCGTGTTTGAAACAAACCTGTTGGACTTTAACCTGGTGTTGTAAGACTTCTTTCCAAATGGGATAGACTGCGAACAGATCTAGCAACTCCAGTCTGGGCAGCCATGAGGCGTTGTTGACTATCAGCAGCAACAGAACTGTATTCAACCACAATCTGCAACCTCATGGTCTGGCATATCCCCCACTCTACCATTACCACCAAGCCAAGGGACCAATCTTGGTTCAATGAAAAGTGCAGGAGAGTATGCCAGGAGCAACATCAGGCACACCGAAAAATGAGGTGTCAACCTGGTAAAGCTACAACATAGGAGTACTTCTGTGCCAAACAGTATAAGCAGCAAGTAATAGACAGAGCTAAGTGATTTCACAACCAACACATCAGATCTAAGCTCTGCAGTCCTGCCTCATCCAGCTGTGAATGGTGGTGGACAATTAAACAATTCACTGGAGGAGGAAGCTCCACAAATATCTCCATCCTCAATGATGGAGGAGCCTAGCATGTATGTGCAATAGACAAGGCTGAGGCATTCGCAACAATCTTCAGCTGGAGTGCCGAGTGGTTGATCCATCTCGTCAAGCTAAAATCCAGAAACATTTTTATTGGCCTGGACTACATAAAGATGTAGTTACATTTTGTCAATCATGTCACACATGTCAAGTGATGGGGAAACCTCAAGCAGTGATAAAACCAGCGCCCTTAATACCCATTCCAGGATTTGAGGAACCTTTTACAAGGGTCCTAATTTATTGTGTAGGACCGCTTCATAAAACAAAAAGTGGTAATCAATATCTTTTGACTATAATGGATGTGTCTACTAGGTTTCCAGAGGCCATTCCAGTACGTAATATTACAGCTAAAAGGATTGTGGAGGAGTTACTTAAATTCTTTACGAGATATGGACTACCCACAGAAATTCAATCGGACTAAGAATCAAATTTTACTTCAAAGTTATTCAAAGAAGTTATAGATAGCTCAGGAATAAAACAATTTAAATCAACTGTGTATCATCCAGAATCGCAGGGAGCGTTAGAAAGGTGGCATCAGACATTAAAGACAATGTTGAGGGCATATTGTCAAGATTATCCAGAAGATTGGGATAAAGGAATTCCATTCATACTGTTTGCAATTAGGGATGCACCTAATAAGTCTACCAAATTAGTCCTTTTGAACTAATTTTTGGTCATGAGGTAAGAGGACCACTTCAATTGATTAAGGAAAAATTGGTGGGTGAGAAATCGGAAATTACACTATTGGATTATGTGTCAAATTTTAGGGAATGATTAAATAGAGCAGGCAAATTGGCTAGACAACATTTGAAAGTTGCACAAAATGTGATGAAATGGGTAGCGGGCAAGAAATCCAAAGTTCGTAGTTTTGTCAGTGGGGATAAAGTTTTAGTGTTGTTACCAGTGGTTTTACTTTAAAAGCTGGGTTTTGTGGACCGTATCAGATTGAAAGAAATTAAGTGAGGTGAATTATGTGGTAAAAACACCAGATAGAAGGAAGACTCACCGAGTGTGTCATGTGAATATGCTTAAAAAGTACTTTGAAAGGGAAGGGGAGAAAAAGGAAGTTTTAATGATTCTAACCCAAAGTGACAAACCAAATCCAGATGATTGTGAATTTGGCATACCTCAAATTAAATTGGAAAATGAGGATGTTCTTAAAAATTGGGATGAATTGTTAAGTTACCTTCCAGAGGAAAAACGAACTGACCTGAAAGAGTTATTGATATCACATTGGCAAGTTTGTAGAGGTAAATTGGGAAGCACTAAAATGGCTATACATGATGTAGATGTGGGAAATGCTTTTCCTATCAAACAACATCCATATAGACTTAACCTGTTAACAGAGAGTATGCTGAAAAATGGCATAATTGAAGTGGGTTGCAGCCAATGGAGTTCACCCATAGTGATGGTACCTAAACCAGACGGTACCCAACGGTTGGTTGTGGACTATCGAAAGGTGTATGCAGTTACAAGAACGGACTCTTAACCTGTCCCACGTTTGAAGGATTGCATTGAGAAAGTGGGACAATCTGCTTTTATTTCCAACTTCCAGACATGGAAGGAACATTTAAAACATCTGAGGGAGTTATTTGATCGACTTCAGGAGGCGGGTTTGGTGATGAACCTAGCCGAAAGTTAATTTGGAGAAGCCCGAATCACTTTCCTTGAGGAGTTTCGAATACCTTCACGACGAAGGGAAATAATGCGATTTCTTAGCATGAATGGATTTGATCGAACCATTGTGCAAAGGTTTTGTGGCGTGATTACTCCACTGATGGACTTGCTAAAGAAACGTCAAAAATTTCAATGGACAGCGGACTTTCCAAAGGCATGTGACTGCCTGAAAGCTGTGATAGCACGGTAGCATTGTGGATAGCACAATTGCTTCACAGCTCCAGGGTCCCAGGTTCGATTCCAGCTTGGGTTACTGTCTGTGCGGAGTCTGCACATCCTCCCCGTGTGTGCGTGGGTTTCCTCCGGGTGCTCCGGTTTCCTCCCACAGTCCAAAGATGTGCAGGTTAGGTGGATTGGCCATGATAAATTGCCCTTAGTGTCTAAAATTGCCCTTAGTGTTGGGTGGGGTTACTGGGTTATGGGGATAGGGTGGAGGTGTTGACCTTGGGTAGGGTGCTCTTTCCAAGAGCCGGTGCAGACTCAATGGGCTGAATGGCCTCCTTCTGCACTGTAAATTCTATGATCAATAACCGATGCTCCTGTATTGGAGAATTGCAAGGGACTGTGTGATCAGATTGAACTGAAGTATCTAACTTTAAAGAGAATTGCCGAGGCGTAGGGGAATGGATGGATCGTGCATTGACTTTATTGTTCAACGAGACTGTCAATCGAGAAGGATTTCGGTTGGAGGAAGAAGAACGGGAAAGTTGGACTTTATTATTATGCCTGTTTGCGTGTGTTTTTTTTTGTGAAACAAAAAAGTATATTTACTGTGTACATTTCTTAGTGGATGGTGCAAAAGTGAAAAATGAAACCATCTTGAAGTTGATGGTTTATTTTTTTTCTTGTGGGGAGGTGTCATGTGAGAGTACCTTTAAGAAATGGATGTTTAAGCGATGTACCTTTAAGAAATGGAGCAGCTCATATTACTGAAGTGATGTTAGAGGGTGGGGGTAGCTGAGCTGAGCTCACTTCTGCCTTTAGTTTCAGTTTGGGAGAGCAGCTGAAAAGTGCCTGGCTGGTTTGCTGAGAGCTGCATGAGGAAAAGAGCTTGTGTGTGTCTGTGTTTGCAGCGAGCTGGATTCTGTTGTGATCTCTGCCATGAAATACTATCTCTGAATCATTTGGGTGATTTAAACTCATAATAGTAATGTCTTCAACCTGATGTGTTTCTGTTTAAAGGTGTTTAAAGAGGTTTTAAGGAACATTTTGAGGGATTATTTAGTGTTGTATTATTTTTGGGGGTTATCTTTGAAGTAAGGGGTGGTAAGTGATCCAACATTTATTCAGAAAGGTTAAGTTGATTTCATGGAATAAACATTGTTTTGTGTTTAAAAACCCACGTGTCCATAATTGTAAAACCACACCTGGAGACCAAGCCGTGTGCTTCAAAAGCAACAATACATTAAAGGGAGAGGTTGGTTGAACTCCATGAAACATTTTGGGGTTCTGAAAACGCCACTCCCATAACACAATATCCAGGCTTGGCCTGACAAGTGGCAAGTAACATTCGCACCACACACATGCCAGGCAATTACCAGCTCCAACAACACTCGTGAAACCCGACACCATCCAGGACAAAGCAGCCTGCTTAATTGCTCCCCCTTCCACATTCAAACCCCCCACCACTGACAAACAGTGGCTGCCATGTGTACCATCTGCAAGATGCACTGCAGTACCTCACCAAGGTTCCTTAGACAACACCTTCCAAACCCACGACTATTACCATCTGGAAGGAGAAGAGCAAAAGATACCTGGGAACCTCACCACCTGTAGGTTCTCCTTCAAGTCACTCAGCACCCTTACTTGGTAATATATCGGCATTCCTTCACTGTCACTGGGGCAACATCCTGAACTCCCTCCCAAATTGCATTGTGGATGTACCTACATCTCACGGACTGCAGTGGTTCAAGAAGGTTGTGGTAGTTGGACGTCAATCATCTCGGCTCTAGGACATCACTGAGGGAGTTCCTCAGGGTAGTGCCCAAGGCCCAACCATCTTCAGCTGCTTCATCAATGACCTCCCTTCCACCATAAGGTCAGAAGTGGGAATGTTTGCAGATGACTACACAATATTCAGCACCATTCATGACTCCTCAGATAATGAAGCAGTCCATGTCCAAATGCAGGAAGACATGGACAATATCCAGGCTTCGGCTGACAAGTGGCAAGTTCCATTCGCGCCACACAAGGCAATGACCATCTCCTACAAGAGAGGATCTAACCACTGCCCCTTGACATTCAATGGCCTTACCATCGCTGAATCCCCCTCTATCAACATCCTGAGGGTTACCATTGATCAGAGACTGAACTGGACTAGTCATATTAATACTATGGCTACAAGGGCAGGTAAAAGACTAGGAATCCTACGGCGAGTAACTCATCTGCTGACTCCACCATCTACAAGGCACAAGTCAAGAGTGTGCAGCTCCAACAACACCCAAGAAGCTCAACACTATCCAGGACAAAGCAGCCCACTTCATTGCTCCCCCTTCCACAAACATTCAAACCCTCCACAACTGATGAACAGTGGCAGCCTTGTGAACCATCTACAAGATGCACTGCAGTAACTCACCAAGGTTCTTCAGACAACACCTTCCAAACCCATGACCACTACCACCCAGCAGGACAAGAGCAGCAGATACCTGGGAATCCCACTACCTGGAGGTTCCCCTCCAAGTCACTCACCAACCTGACTTGGAAATATATAATCGTTCCTTCACTGTCACTGGGGCAACATCCTGGAACTTTCTGCCTAACAGCACAGTGGGTGTACCTACACCTCACAGACTGCAGCAGTGCAAGAAGGCAACTCACCACCACCTTCTGAAGGGCAAATAGGGTTGGGCAATAAATGATGGCCTAACCAGCAAAGCCCACATCACGTAAATGAATTAATGTTATGGGTCCTTCAAGATTGGATGTTGAACAGTGAGTCCTCAGGCAGCAGAGTTGAGAGAAGTGATGGGGAGGGCGAACAGGTATATTTGTGAGTGGATGGATGCTTCAAATTACCTCACTAAGGCATGGCATGTATATACAAGGGGCAATGAAGGATTCGCGGAGGATGAAACAGATAATAGTTTAAGAATGTGGAGAGAAATCATTGGTACAAATCAATTGGCTATGATTGGATAGGTAAGAATTGAAGCAAATGAGGTCAGTCCCTCATTTCTGTGATGGACACAGAAAAGTGTAAGAGGAGGATTATGAGATTGGGGATACGGGTGGCCCCTCACATCCGCTGCTGGAGGTGGGGGTGGGGGAGGGTGGCGGTGGGGATGCCGGGGGGCCACAGCCCGCCATGACGGTGGACACGCGTTCGTCCACCCAGCACGTCTGTCATCGCGGCCCACAGGGTCCTACCGTCCTGACGTGTGCCCGACCCCCACCAGACCGGCGGCGCCCAACGGCGGGTTGCTCCAGGGCAGCACACACGGCAGCCCCTGACCCCCCGAGGGCAGTGCCAGCGGATGGTGGCCCTGGCAGGGGGGACAGCCGACAGGTGCCGGGGATCTGAGGGAGCGGGGGTGGGGCGTGTGCTGGCAACAGGGCCTGCCATGCTGCCTATGGCACCTGGTCGTGAAGTTGGGGGGGGGAGATACCAATGATGAAATCCTGTCTACTCCCACCCCCTACAGATCGTACAATGTTCGGCCATCTTCCAGCGTTGTTGGCCGCCGTGACGGGGGCTGCTGCCCTGCATGAGGCCCAGTGGGAGCTGGAGCACGGGCGTGAGAGGGAGATGGTGGAGCCTGCTGTAGAGCAGTGGGCTGCAGTGGGGTACGTGCAAGCTGCGCAGGAGGGGCACCACTCTGTGCGGAAACCACAGCACGGGGATGCCGAGGGGGAGGATGAGGAGGAGATGGAGGAGGAGGGTGTGCCACGGCAATGGAGACATCCGATGTGACACCATGTGTACCGGCCCCGCATGTCCTTCGAGGACCTCACGGACAGGGTGTGCAGGAGGAGACTGCGGATGAGCTGCGAGACCGTCGCTCACATCTGCCACCTGATGGCACACCTGGCACCACGTGGGTCCGGGGGTGGACATGCCATCCTGGTAGCCTTCAGGCTGACGGTCGCCCTCAACTTCTTCATGACAGTCGCCGAGTGGGGAGCTGTCTGGCATCTCCCAACCATTGGTGCACAGGTGCATCTGGGCCGTCACTGACTCCCTGTACGACATCGTGGACCGGTACATACTGTTCCCTGCGGACCGCGCCCACCAGGATGCCAGTTTGCTGCTGTTGCCCAGATGCCCATGGTGCAGGGGGTGATCGATGGAGTGCACATCGCCATGCGGCCCACCTCGGAGGAAAGGACCATGTGCCTAAACATTCAATGAACGTGCAGGTTGTCTGCGATCACAGGATGACAATCCTGCACATCTGCGCCAGGTACACTGGCAATGTGCATGATACCTTTATACTGGCCCAATCGTTCATTCCTGCCATGTTCGAGGGACACCCACACCAACCCCCCTCCCCCCTGTGCGGCTGGTTGCTGGACGACAGGGGTTACCCTGTTGCGGTCGTCGCTTATGATGCCTATACGGAGGCCACAGACCGATGTGGAGCAATGCTACAATGATGCCCATGCAGCGACCAGATGTGTGGTCGAGAGGTGCTTTGAGGTGCTTAAGATGCGCTTCAGATGCCTGGACCACTCTGGAGGGGCCCTCCAGTACCCCGTCAGAGAGGGTTGGCCGCACTGTCGTGGTCTGCTGCATCCTGTACAACATAGCCCAGCAGAGGGGTGATGTGCTGGAAGAGAAGGAGGACGGTCAGGATGAGGGGATCTCCTCCCCCAATGAGGGGGATGGTGAGGGTGGAGCCGATGCACAGGACATGGGGGATGGACAGGAACATGAGGCTGCCCGGTGCCACCGGCTGGGCCGGGAGGCACGGGTAGCACACGTTTCGGCGACCACGGTGGGCGGCAGTAGTGACGGGTATGGGCATAGGCAGCGGGTTCGGCACCTCCCCAACGGATGACCACCCTCACCTCCCCCACCCCTACCCTTATCCCCAACCCCCTAACCACCATAACACCCGCAGCCACCACAACACCCGCATGCACACCACCCCTCCATGACACATGCGCGGCACAACGGGATGGGGGCACGGTCGATAGTGTACGCGGATCTGCTACAAGGCATGGAGGATGATGACAGCCTGCTCTGCGATGGGCTCCGAGCCATATATTATTCAACAATGTCTGACTCATGGCCACACCACGACCCTCCACCTGAGTGGACTCTGCACGCAGCCCTCACACTGCATCTCATGACCCTGTTGTATGGCCGGGGGCAGGCCGGCTTGGGGAAACCGTGGAGTGGGGGGGGGTGTCGTAGGTCACACGCACCTGAGCCCAACCTCTATCGCAGCACCCCTCGCACACACTGGCACAGTCGCCGCCCCACCCCCGCAAGCATCGTACAGAGGCAGTTCACATAGGTGTGGAATGTGTTTCATACCAGATGTCCTGTACATGAGCCTTAGCCCATCTAAATAATCAGTGTCCTGCACCCGTGCCAACTCACTCATCCGTGTCTACCTTTCTGGCCTTACGAGCCCAATGACTACGTATAGGTGTTCCCCAGACGGTACAGCAGAACTGGAGGTGGATTCGTGTGATTCCTGCCCTGTGACTGAGGCCCCCATCGGCGGCTGCTTCCTGGGGCGGCCCGGCCTGGATGGGCCAGGCCGCACCTCGGGCAATTAGGGTGGTGTGGTGTGCACCAGGGGCAGTGGAGGGGAGCGAATGTGGCGTGGGGTTCCGGGAAGCCCCTGCAGGGGGACCCGGGATGGTTCCCAGCACCCTTCACCCCCGTGGCCCCTGGGGCTCTACATGGGATGGTGGTGTGGGCGGATCCAGCACCTGGGGCACTGGCATCACCTGGCGCTGCCAGTCCTGGAGGCCTCCGCTGGTATCGACCAGGGTCTGGACGTTCACGGCCATGGAGCTCAGGGAGTGTGCCATCCATGTCTGGCTCACCCAGCCAATGGCGCTGATGCTGTCAGCGATGGCCTGCTGGGACTGGGCAGTGGCCTGCTGGGGCTGGGCCAGGTTGTTGAGCGCCTCTGCGATATTCAGCTGGCTCTGGCCCATGGCTTCCTCTGCGACCGCAGTCCTGTCCCGGGCCACGGACGCTGCGTGCCCGGATAGCCCCAGGCCTTGCAGTCTCAGACCCATGTCCGACACCGTCGCCACCATTGTCTCCACCGCGGGCGCCACCCATGCAGTGTCGGCCTGTGTGGCACCTTCACACGCCCCTGGATCCCCGACTGCATCGGGTCTATGGGTGGGCGGGGGAACTCCAGGGACCCGTCCGGGCGACAGGTGTTTGCTGGGGCTGGGCTGCCCTGCCACCGTCCGGCCCCCGGCTGCTCCTACCTCCACCTACTGTACCGGAACGGCTGTGCGGTGCGCACCAGTTAGTGTCCCAGAAGCCTCACCACTAACATGGGCAACCAAGGTGAGTGTCTCTGTGATGGCGGGGTTTGGAGCTAGCAGTGACGCAACCTCAGTGTCTTCATCGGACCTGTGGTCGGGGGTCCCCTGGGGTGCCGTCCCTCCCGTATTGGTGTCGTGTTTTGTCTGTCTCCTGTGTGCTGGTATCCTGTGTGGACATGTCGTGTCCATCTGTCCCCTGTGTGCTGGTGTCCTGTGGGTCATGTCGTGTCCATCTGTCCCCTGTGTGCTGGTGTCCTGTGGGTCATGTCGTGTCCATCTGTCCCATGTGTGCTGCTGTCCTGTGTGGTCGTGTTGTATCTGTCTGTCCCCTATGTGCTGGTGGTCCTGTGTCGTTGTGTCGTCACTGGACTGGGCCAGGGGACTGTTGTTGGAGCTGCCCTCCCCGTTGCTGCTACAGTCCCTGTGGGCTGGCCACCCTGGCGCTGGATGCGGGCGGTGTCTGCTAGGTGCTCCAGGTCGGTCACCTCGTGTCCCTGCAACACACAATACACCATCATGGTTAGGCGGGTCCACGGGGGTGTGGGTCGCGGTACAGGGTGAGGGGAAAGGGCTACGGGGAGAGGGTTGAGTGGAGAGGGCTGAGGGGGGAGGGTCGAGGATGGAGGGCTGAGGATAAAGGGCTGAGGGGGGAGGGCTGAGGGGAAAGGAGACAGACCGGGGGGGGGGGGGGGGGGGGGGGGGGGAGAAAATCACTTGGTGGCGCGCCCTCGACCTCGGCATTGGCAATTTCCCAGTCCACGGGTGCACCGGCTATGTCCAGTGCCCTCTGCTCGTGCACGGTGAGCTGGCGCAGGTCAGGTTCACCCCCTCTGGTCAGGATTTACTCCTGTTGGTTATGGGTGCTCTTTTTCTGCGGGGGGGTGGGAGGAATAACAGCATTGTTAGGCGGTCCACTACATGCAGTTGGGTCTATGTTGGCATCAGGGCACAGGGCTAACACGGCATGTATGGCTGGCTGCAGCCATGTGCCTCACGGCTGTGATTGTACCATCCCCTGGGTAGGGGGTGGGTGTCACACATTTTAGGGGTAGGGGGGTTGGTGCCATGGGCACACTGCTGGGCACTCACCCTGGCTGCCCTCTGTAGTCCGTGGAGCTTTTTACAGCACTGCTCGCCAGTCCTGGGTGTCACCGCGGTGGCACTCATGGCCATGCCCACCTCCCTCCACAGATGCCGGGCCATGTTGGCTAACACCCTCCGGCCGGGTCCGGGGTACAGACGCCCCCTCCTCTCCTCGAGGGCGGCAGCAGCGTCTCCAGGTCGTGGTGTGTGAACCTGGGGGCTGGTTGGCGTGGTGTCATGGTCCCCTATCGGTGGCCTGTGCGCCCACGTCACCTGATGTGCGCCGCGGCGCTGCATTGTTTACGTGGCGCCAGGTCTCCGAGGCCACACACCAGCGCTTCCTGCCACACCCCTGCTAGCCCCCTTGTAGGCCGGAGAATGCCATCCTGGAACGGGCGCAGGCAGCGAGGTAAAACGCACCCATTTTCCCGCCGGCGCCCGCACTCTGTCGCTGGAGCAGAGAATCACGGCTAATGTTACCTAAAATCATCGAATACGACATAGAAGGCGGCCATTCTGTCCATTCACTGACTTTTTTGAAGAGTGGTCCAGTTAGTTCCACTTTCTGCTCTTCTCCCAAATCCTTGCAGTTTCTTAGCTTTCAAGTATCAAGTTCATTTCCTTTTAAAAGCTACAACTGAACCTCTTTTCACCACACTGTCAGGCATTGCTTTTCAAATCCTACAATAATAGAAGTTTTGTTTTGGTCACCTCTCAGGGTGGGATACACGTGAGGGGGCCAGTCAAACAGAGTACTCAATTGACACAGTGAAAAATACGAAGGGAAGTAGGTTCAGAGACACTAATGATCACCAATATTGGGGAGAAGGAAGCAAGTTTTATACTGCAGATTTACATCAGTTGTTAAGTGTTGCTGACCCTCAGTCACAGAAAATGCAAGGTTGTTTTGGTTCTGTGTGAGCGGTGAAAACCCAAATGAAGGGATTTAAATAGTGAGGTGTAGGGCGGGTGGTGCAGGACATGGACCTGGGAGATTATAGCATATTCAAGGAGTTTGATGAGGATAGAAAGACTGCAGATGGGGTGATGGGTTGTGAAGATAGAAAAGCTGAGGGTGAGCCTTTTAAGGCGGGGCAATAAAAATGATAGATTTTAGGGTACTAGTAGGCTGTCTTGTGACATTATACAACTTGCTCCATATGATGTCATTTTTTTCCTAATTGAAATGAGTGTTGACAGTTTGTGTTCTCACAAATGAGTCATTTCAGTCTTTGGTCTTTTTCAATGTGGTACACGAGGTTTTACTGAAGGAAAAATTGACTGCATTAACTGTAGAATTGGCAACATCAGGAACATTTTAGGAGTTGTGTTTATAGTTCAGAGTAAAAGTATGACAGATCAAAACACTGAGCTGGAGTTTGAAAAGAAAGCCACCAAAGTGTGGTTAAAGGAGTATTTTGACAAAGACTTTGAAAGCAGGAGTGATATGGTAATGCAAAATGCATTGGGAAAAGCTGGGATGTGCTGAATGAAATATCTGCTCGGAGAAGCAGAGAGGGTGGGAAAGAAGGCCAGAGTCCAAGTGGAGGGTACTCCTTAGACTATAATGCAAAGGATTTCAGCAATAGAGTGAGGCGAGACCACGGGGAACTTCATATTCAAAGACGAGGAAACAGTAGGTGGTTGACGATGTCGATGGTGATAGATAAAGAGCGGACACAGTGAAATATAAGATGCGGGTTCTGGAGTTCTGGGTGAGTTGTAGTTTGCATTTAATGAAACATGGAAGGCAGCCATGATGTGTGAAAGATATTTGAGGATTTTGTGATGCAGCTTGTGCAGGAGCTCAATGTGAACAATATTTCAGAGATGGATGTAAATATTTTTGGCAAAGAATTTTAACGTGAGGTTTGAAGCTGAACTTTTCTGTCAAATAGAGGACAAATACAAAAATCAGAAAAATGGGATAGAATGGGAGCCTTTAGGGCAAAGAGGGAGCCTGGAACAAACGTCCTCAGAGGGAAGTGGGGGCAGCATCAATCAAAGTATTCAAAATTGGATAGGATTGCTTTCTGGAAACAAAATGCGCAAGGAGATAAGGCAGAGAGCGGGGTTAGGTAGAATGCTCTTTCAGAGAGCCAGTGCAGACCTGATGGGCCAAACAGACTCCTTCTGAACTGTAGAGCTTCTGTAATTCTTCCAATTCTTGCTGCTGGAAGTAATGCTCTTTTTCATTTCCAACAGAGTCATTTAGTAAAAATATGAAAAGCCAGTTTGGGGGCCATTTAATCCCAATAATCTCTGATTCATGCACAGGAATAATTCCCTCACAAGTAAATGCTTTAGTGCTTGGCCTCATTCTGTGGTTGGTTTAGCACAGGGCTAAATCGCTGGCTTTGAAAACAGACCAAGGCAGGCCAACAGCACGGTTCAATTCCCGTACCAACCTCCCTGAACAGGCATCGGAATGTGGTGACTAGGGGCTTTTCACAGTAACTTAATTTGAAGCCTACTTGTGACAATAAGCGATTTTCATTTTCATTTCATTTTTCATGTGCCAAAACCAAAACTGGTGTGATTAAAATCGGCCTGTTCCACCACACGATTTGTACCTCTCTTTTTATTAATTGGACAAACCGAACCCAAAGCCAAATTATCAAACCTTTAATTGTTTTCACAGTGTGATGATTCTAATCCTTCATAATCTTAATCATGGAAAATTTGCTTTTTGGCCCAACTAAACTGATTTACCCTACATGTTACTTTAAAAAGAGATCATTTCTTTGCCTGATTACTGAAGTTGAAAATTTTTAAAATCTACTTTGTTATACTTGATATAATAAATAATGTGCCATTTTAGCCCTCCTTGATCTCTTGCATATACAGGCAGAAGTAGATTCCTTTCAAGTTTCCATAAAATACACTGACCCTGGAATATAATTGCATAAACAATGGAAGAATCTGGAAATTAGTCGAATTGCATGTTTCATTCTCTGATAAAAAATACATTAAATCATTCTAGATCCCCTTAGTAATCTGAAACCTCTGGAAATCTGTGACCTACTTTACTGACTGTGGTTAGAAATAGAAATGCTTCATTGACTATTGCCACTTTTAATCTTTAATCAAAACCATCTATTTGTGTCATGTCATCATTTCTTAATAATGTGCCAAATGTGTAGCCAAGTAGTTACTCTGCTGTTTGTAATTCTTGAAGTAATTTACTGCTCTCCAAACGATGTCTAAAGATCTGATTATTCTTTTGTTTTCTCTCAGACTATGTTGTATATTTTTTGTGAACGTATATAAGTGAAACAAAAAAGATTGAGATCTAAAAAAAACAATTGGATGTTTTGTTAGCCTGAATTGCTGAGCTTGTATTCCTTGGTCTCCTGGCGTGACATTCTAAAGGATTACGCTTCAATTCAAGGGAAATGCTTCACTGGTTGCAATTAAAATCCTCGTCAGGGAGGATGTGTTGCCAACTCCTGGCATGCTCTTAAACAGATGAGAATGCAGCAGAATCCTTTCTAATTGTCATGACTGTCTAACTGCTGCTTCCTTCAACCATCCCCACCCACCTACCCAGCCTTTAACATTTCTGACGTTGCTGAGCTGCTAAAATTGCTGCAAGAACATTTCCACTTGCAGTACCATCTGATCCAACAGAATCAATTGGGCTTTTTTGTGCGAGTGTGTGAAGACTGAACCAGGCTACAATAGAATGACCGTGCAGCCATTTAAGACTATAAATTATGTAGTTCAACGTATCAGTTAGTAAGATTATCAGGAAATGCAATTTCAGAATTAGAAAGACTAGTTAGAATACAAGTATTTTTTAATAAAAGGACCATCTCCAGGTATGATGATGAATTGCATTTTTAGACAGTAACCGACTGATATTTGTTTTTTAGAATACGGTCGATTTTTCAAATTGGATAGCGTGGAAGATCTGCTTGAAAGGTATTCCCTTCAATTCTTTGTGTTTAATGATAATGGAAAGCAACTGTATGCATACTACCTCCGGAATTGATGTAGAGGTTCAGCAGCAGTTGCTCCATTATTTTACCTGGGGATAAACACTTGCCCAGTCCGAATGTTGGTCATTCATTATCATTATAAATGAAGTATTATATATTTGGCAATGAATATGTCTGTTATTGCATTTTCAAATCTGGAAAAGTTTATTTTGAGTGAAGTGAATCTATTCCTCATTACATTATTTTGTCCGTTTCACACATATGCTTGGCTGGAAAAAGTGAGAGAGTGAATACTGGGACAATGAAAATGGGGTAACTGCATGGTTAAATGGATATTGTGGGCTGATTACAAAGTTGCTTTCTTTTTCCACCATGTAGATTTTCTAAACATCTTATCAAGCCATAATATTATAATTCAGTTAAGATGTTGGATTGTAAATGAGTGTTTTCCATTTTTTTTAATGTAATTTTTGTCCCGTGGAGTACTGGAAAATTAAGCTGACTTATATTAGATTACTGACATCAGAAGGGTTTTGTTTCCTCTAATTGCAAAATATTTAACTTTGCATTACTTTCCATGGACCAGTTGAAACCCCTGGTTATCGGTGGGAATGTTTTCCTATGCAATTTTTATAAATGTCTTTGCTCGTTTGTGCCAAATCTTGAGGGCTGTGAGAATTCTCTTCTCTGCCCAATTTCTCTGTTCTTTGTATGTCTTTTGATCTTTTTCCCTCCATGCAATCCGCATTCAAGGTGTCCTCATACTAAATGTAGTTGGGCCTCTGTCTTGCAGTGCAATGCATGTTCAGGTGAGAACAGAATTGAGATCAGTTCCAATGATCTCCGAATCAGACACTATTATCACTCCCAGGCTACACTTGTATTTGGAAAATGGCCATATTGGTGAGCTAAAAAGGATAGTTTGAAACTATTACCATTGAGTGATTCAACATTTTTGGGAGAAGGATGTAGACTAGTGGGGAGGGGGAAAATTGAATTTTGTGTTGATGAATTTAACTGCATGTAATAAACTGTAGCCGAGAAATTATTGTTAGTATTACCCGTGCATATTCTAGAACCACGGGATGCAGCCTCCAATTGCAGGGCAGGCTATTTAGGGTATGATGAGGAGGAATGTCGTCACTCAAAGGGAGGTGAACCTTTGAATTCTCTGCTCCAGAGGCGGTAGAGGCTCAGTCATTGAGTATGTTCAAGAGGATGTTCAAGGTTGAGATTGATGGATTTCTATATATTGTTATGGGCCAGGGTTTAGGGAACCCCAAAGTGTATCATGGAGTTCACCTGACCCACAACTTTACTAGATTGTGGTTATGGGGAGCACACGGGCCTACTGTATAGGTGTGATGCAACAGAGGTCTACAGTACTTTTAACTTAAAACAATGTGTATTTATGAAACCAGTTAACACTTTATAAATCCACAGTAAACATCTTAACAACTATCAACACCAATAAGTCCCCCAAAGAATACAGTACTCTATAAGTAACTCTTAAATCTTTCCTTGCAACATCCATCAGACAAAAAAAAACCTTTTTACAGAAAGACATCAGGTTTAACTTCTCCATAGAAAGAGGTATTATTTTTAAAT
Organism: Scyliorhinus canicula; assembly: GCF_902713615.1. Classification (NCBI taxonomy): domain Eukaryota; kingdom Metazoa; phylum Chordata; class Chondrichthyes; order Carcharhiniformes; family Scyliorhinidae; genus Scyliorhinus; species Scyliorhinus canicula. The sequence goes on along the minus strand of NC_052147.1, from coordinate 164,787,815 downwards.
CACCAAAAGATCTGTAGACAGTCTTTAGATTGCAGAGAGAGACTAATACACCTTCTTGCTGTGGCTTCAGCTATCCAGCTCTCAAAACGAAACTAAAGACACTCTGTAGCTGCGAGCCCAAAGCGAAAGTAAAAGCAGACAGACAGCCTAACCCCACCCACTCTCTGACATCACTACAGCTATTCGATAAACACCCATTTCTTAAAAGTACTCTCACAGGGGCTGGTTTAGCACACTGGGCTAAATAGCTGGCATTTAAAGCAGACCAAGGCAGGCCAGCAGCACGGTTCAATTCCTGTACCAGCCTCCCTGAACAGGCGCCGGAATGTGGCGACTAGGGGCTTTTCACAGTAACTTCATTTGAAGCCTACTTGTGACAATAAGCGATTTTCATTTTTCATTTCACATGACAATATTAAAAACATCAGGGATATGGGGATAGTGAGCAGGAAAACGGTATTGAAGTAGAAGATATGGTGTTCTCACTGAATGGGGGAGCAGGCTGGAAGGGCTGAATGGCCTGCTTCTACTTCTTAAGTTCTTTTGTACATTCTTAAGACGTTCTTCTATTTTTGTTTTTAACGCATGTATCTTAACCTACTGAAGATTCACATTAAAAAGGGATCGTATAAATTTTGCGCAAGCATGTTGGGCGCAATTCTCCCAACGGGAGACTAAGTGCCCACGCCGGAGTGAAATATTCCCCACCCCCAGGGGGCTAGGAGCGGCGCCGCGTCAATTTCGCACGCCGGGCATTGCCGCCCACGTCAAAGTGGCGCCGCGTAATTGAAGCGGCCGGTGGCACTTGAATGACGTCACCCGCCCATGCGCAATTGCCATCCTCCCTGCGGGCGCCCCGCAAGACATGGAGGATTGATCTTGCGGGACGGCGGAGGAAAAAGAGTGCGTCCTTTAGAGAAGCAGGCCCGCCGATTGGTGGGCACAGATCATGGGCCAGACCCCTCCTGAGCACCCCCCTGGTGCTCGATCCTCCACCTCCCCCCCCCCCCAACAGGCCGCACACGCAGCGTTCGCGCACTGTTCACACCGGCAGCGACCAGGTGTGGTTGGCGCCGGCGTGAACCGGTCGTATTGGGCAGGCCGCTCGGCCCATCCGGGCCGGAGAATCGCCGCTCGGCCGTTAGAAACGGCGAGTGGCGATTCTCCGAGAAGCCTGTGGTAAAACGCGGCACACCGTTTTTGGGGGGGTGGGAGAATCGCATGCGGGTGCCAGGGCGACGTGGCGGGAATCGCCTGGCACTCCTGCGATTCTCCCACCCGGCGTGGGGGTCGGAGAATCGCGCCCGTTGTGTTTAATCATTAATATTGGCAATCTAATTTTTAAACTTACTGTTGATCCAGTCAGCACCTTTAACAAAAATTTTGTCATCATGTTCATGATGTTCTTATAGCAAATCTAGCACATGTTGAAGTGTTTCTTAATTTCACTTTTGAAATGTTTGGCTCCTGCTGCGTCCCCATCTCAGATCAGTACTGTGCCTGGGGTGGGAGTGTACCGTCTCGCTTTCCCTCTTGTGCCGTAAAAACATGCCTATTTGGATAGGACTGTGCTTGCGGTACTATGTAGCCACCGCAACAAAGGTCCGAACTTCAACCGGGGGGTGGAAGTTACCTCCTGTTGAAGACAGGAGGGGTGAGGGGATGACAGTTCTGTGTCCCTGAATATATTAGTTAGTACAATATAATTGACAGTGCGTCTGGTTGTTTGAGATTTATAAACATTTCACTCTGCAGTTCAAGGTCAATGGCAACGTTTACATAGAACATAGAACAGTACAGCACAGAACAGGCCCTTCGGCCCTCAATGTTGTGCCCAGCCATGATCACCCTACTCAAACCCACATATCCACCCGAGACCCGTAACCCAACAAGCCCCCCCTTAACCTTACTTTTATTAGGACACTACGGGCAATTTAGCATGGCCAATCCACCTAACCCGCACATCTTTGGACTGTGGGAGGAAACCGGAGCACCCGGAGGAAACCCACGCACACAGGGGGAGGACGTGCAGACTCCACACAGACAGTGACCCAGCCGGGAATCAAACCTGGGACCCTGGAGCTGTGAAGCATTTATGCTAACCACCATGCTACCCTGCTGCCCTAGTTATGATTGTGTTTGAGTTGAAGGATTGTTTACTGGAGTTAGTGAAATGCAATGCTTCAAGGTAATGTTGAATGGTTATGATAGCACAGATAGCAGTGAATTATGGAGAAACCAAACAAGAGTATCCTTCACAATTTTTCTCAGCCTATTTGCCTGTTAAAATTACATTTAGTTTTTTTACCTTGATACTGTTCCTAATTTTCGAAATGTGTTTGAATAAGATTCCATCGTCATTAAATGCCCACTGGTATAAGAACAGAAAAAGCTCGAATAACTGTGGAGAGAGAAAGAGAGTTAACATTTTGAGTCTGTAAGACTCTCCTTCAGAGCTGGAGAGAAACATGATGGATTTTATGGTGTTTTACAGGGATAGAGGAGATGGAGCAAAATAGAAGGTCAGGGTTAGGTGGGAGCTATGAGAGATTTGACAAATATGTCATGGACACGATACAAAGAGCGTGTTAATGGTATTGCTAAAGACCAAAGAGGGTGCTGATACTGGCATAAAGGTACAATGACAGATTATAGGGTCAGAACTCTGTGAAAACAAAGCTTCAGAACAAGTGACAGATGACAGGAATGTAGGAAAATAGGAACCTAGGAATTAGGAACCGCAGCAGGCAATTCCGCATTTCAAGCCTGCGCACCACTCAATCAGATCATGGCTGCTCTTTTCTCGGTCTCAAATCCACCTCCCCACCTGTTTCTCATTTCCCTTTAACCCTTTTTAAAATCAGAAATATATCTATCTCCTTCTTGAAACAATTGAATGACTCATATTCCATCGCACTATGGGATAGCGAGTTCCACAAATTCACCACCCTCTGCAAGAGGTAGTTCCTCCTTATCTCAGTTCTAAATCTACCGCCTCTCAACCTATATCTGTGACCTCTCATTCAAGATTTCCCCACAAGTGGGAACATTTGGTCTACATTTACTTTATCAATCCCATTGAGGTTTTTATATACCTCAATTTGATCCCCTCTCATCCTTCTAAACTCCAGCGAGTAAACCCAGACTGTTTAAGCTCTCCACATAAATCAAACCTTTCATCCCTGGAATTAATCTGGTGAACATCCTCTGAACTGCCTCCAATGCCACCACATCCTTCCTCAAATAAGGAGAACAAAACTGGACACAATACTCCAGATGTGGTCTAACTCCCTATACAATTGCAACAACACTTCTCTACTTTTATACTCCAGTTCTTCTGTAATAAAAGCTTATATTCCATTTGCCTTTTTTATTACATGCTGTACCTGCATACTGACTTTCTGTGATTCATGAACAAAGACACCCAGATCCCTTTGCCCAGGCACATCTTTAATCTGCTTTCCATTTCGATAATAATTTGCTTTTCTATTTTTTTGGCTAAAATGGTTGTGGGGGGGGATGTTGGGGAAAAGAAAATTGTGTTAAAAAAGGGGTCAAGATAGAAGACAGGGTTCATGGTCTCAAGTTGTTGAGCTCTGTGTTCGTTCCAGGAACTGTAAAGCGCCTAATCGGAAGGCGAGGTGCTGCTCCTCTAGTTTGTGTTGGGTTTAATTGGAACATTGCAGCAGGTCAAGGATGGACATGAGAACAAGATGGTGAATTGAAATGGCAAGCAACAGGAGGGTCAGGGTCATGTTTGTGGACTGAGCGAAGGTGTTCCGCAAAATGATCACCCAGTCTGCAATTAGTCTCCTCAGTATGGACGAGACACCGGATTGGGAGCAGCGCACGCAGCAGAGCAAATTGAAGGAGGTGTAAGTGATATAGCTTCACCTGGAAGGAGTATTTGGGCCTTGGACGACGAAGAGAGACAAGGTAATGGGGCAGGTATTGCACCTTCTACTATTACATGGGAAGGTGCCATGAGAAGGGGATGAGCAGCTGGGGGGGATGAAGGAGGGGACCAGGGTATCTCTCTCCACAGAGGCTGCCATACTTGAGTTTTTCCAGCACTCTCTGTTTTTATTTCAAATCTCCAGTATCCGCAGTATTTTGCTTTTATTTAATTGCCTTCTGGTACCTAGCTCAAGAGTCAGCTTGTGTTTCACAAACTTTTCCATTATAGGGTGGGGGACTCTTTATGGCGGAACCAGTCCTATCTTTGCAAATTCTACACCTCCACCTCTTCTAGGATTGGGGGTGCAGTCAGAGGACCATTTGGTTAATTTTTACCCTCTCTAGCCTCCGAGGGAGGTAATTTGTATTACCAAGAGGAAGACGTTACCAAGGCTACGGATCAGATGAGGAAATTCTGTCCCTCGAAGATTAAGGTTAACGAGGAGGAACTGTTGAATAGACTTGGTACTAAGTTGACAAGGCACCGAGATTAGATGAGATGCATCTATAGATAAAGAAGGAACTGAGAATGGAAATTGCAGGAGTGCCAGCCACAATCTTCTAGTCTTCTCTAGACGTGGTGCCAGAGGACTGGAGTATTGCAAATGTCACTCCCTTGTTCAAAAAAGGTTGGAAGGATAGCCCCAGCAGGGGCGGCATGTGACGCAGTGGTTAGCACTGTGACTGCAGCACTGAGGACCCGGGCTCGAATCCTAGCCCTGGATTACTGCCCATGTGGAGTTTGCACATTCTCCCCGTGTTTGCGTAGGTTTCACCCCCACAACCCAAAGATGTGCAGGTTAGGTGGATTGGCCACGCCAAATTGCCCCTTAATTGGGAAAAAAAAATAATTGGGTACTCTAAATTTATTTTAAAAAAGGATAGCCCCAGCAACTGCAGACCAGTCAGTATAAGATCAGTGGTGGGCAAACTTCTGGAAACAATTAGTCAGGATAGAATTAGTAGTCACCTGGACAAATATGGGTCGACTAGGAAGAGCCAGCATGGATTTCTGAAAGGGAAATTGTATTTAACTGACTTATTGAATTTTTTGAGGAAGTAACCAAGAGGGTTGATGAGGGTAATGCTGTTGATTTGGTGTACTTGGACTTTCAAAAGGCATTCAATACAGTGCCACACAACAGATCTATGACAAAACGTACAGCTCATGGAATAAAAAGGGACAGTAGCAACATAGATTAAAAATTGGCTGAATAATAGACAGCAGAGTGTAATGGTCAATGGAAGGTTTTTGTAGTGTTCTTCACAGAACAGTGGGCTGAATGGCCTCTTTCTGTGCTGAAATGATTCAGATTATGATTAGAACATAGAACAGTACAGCACAGAACAGGCCCTTCGGCCCTCAATGTTGTGCCGAGCCATGATCACCCTACTCAAACCCACGTATCCACCCTATACCCGTAACCCAAGAACCCCCCCTTAACCTTACTTTTATTAGGACACTACGGGCAATTTAGCATGGCCAATCCACCTAACCCGCACATCTTTGGACTGTGGGAGGAAACCGGAGCACCCGGAGGAAACCCACGCACACAGGGGGAGGACGTGCAGACTCCACACAGACAGTGACCCAGCCGGGAATCGAACCTGGGACCCTGGAGCTGTGAAGCATTTATGCTAATCACCATGCTACCCTGCTGCCCCGATATGAAAAATTGTGATATGGAAAATCAGAGAAATTCTGCAATTTGGAATGTGTTCCGCTGATTATAACATTTGAAATTATTTAAAAACGGAAGCTGCTTATCGACCCCCCCCCCCCCGCCCCGCACCTCGGGTAATCTGTCTCTCATTCTTGTTCTGAAGTTTTGCTTTTGCAGAGCACTAACTCTTGTTTTGCTATTAGTACATTCTGTTAAATTACTTTTATGCCACTATCAGCACCATCTTTAGTCTTTAACAATACTATTAATACTCCCTTTGTCTTGTGCCCATGATAGTTTTGGCAAATCTCTGCAATGCCATCTTTAGAAGCTGTAAAAGAAGTGCATTTCAGTAGTAACATGTCATGAGGCTCTGCCCCTTTCATTATTGAAATATGTTTTTTTTTCAATTATCAACTCGCTGCATATTTGCAGTTAGAAGTGAGACAGAGCAAACAGCTTAAAAATGCAAAACCACATTCCAAAGTGATAGTGAGGAACAAACAAATCACCATCAGAGGAGCGTGAAGAGAGAGGCATTTCCTCTGATCAAAACACCCATCGAAATTCATAACTCTTCTAAGGAAGAGAAATTAAAAATATAAAGTACTGCTTATTGAAACAATGGCTGCCATAGACAGACACTGTCGAACCCATTGGAAATACACAAATAGTGAAGCATTTCAAGACAAGGCTGTCCAGTCACATGTCACAGTGTAGCCACCTGAGGTGGCCACTGCCCAACACAAAATGGAAGATTGCAAGGAATGCAGGGAAAATGGACATGTTGTAAAGCAAGCAGCTTGCAAAGCGCTTGCATATTTGGATTGCTGCAGAAACCAGTTTTGACTGCTGCAGAAACCAGACAGCACTGTGAAAAGAAACCAGTTAACATACTAATGAGGCAATACCGGGCGATCCCCAGATACAATGGAAACAAGTTAAACACAGATCGATACATTGAATGGAAGGCCAGACTTTTCGGTGCCAAAGAAGCCCAAAACAATAAGTCCCAAGAACCGCCCCAGTGACCGAGGAACTGCCCCATTATTGGGGGATTCAAACATATTGATTGGGAAGAGACCCAATCGATTCCAAGCAGGTAACCATATTCGGAATAAAACAGAATTTCCACATTGCGGATCACCCCCAGTCAAGCGGGATAGTAGAACGCATGAATCGGACCCTAAAATCGACCCTTAGGAAGAAGACCACGATGAAGAACTGCATGCTTTTAGTTACTGTTTTTGTATTTTTGCGTGTGGACGCAAACCATTTTTCCCCTATGACCCCCGCCGTTAATGTTTCCCACACACCGACTTCTCAAAGCCCAGTAATGAACAGCAAGGACCAGACCTGGTGCACAAAATTCATGAACTGGTACTCCCTTTCGTACGTCATTGAATCACTTTTGGTGATTGCAGTTCTCGGCATCATAGTGCAGACCCTCCGGTTAAGGAAGTGGAGAAGGAGAGCCTCCCACTCTTGCGCCTCAACCATTTACAGAGTACAATCCCCTATTTTCGGATTCCACCAATCCCCCCGACCCCTTGATGTGTAATAAAGGATTTAATTAGATTTGATACGATCTGTAAATACAGATTATTGCGGATGTATTATAGTGTTCTGCGCTCGACTGCCGAGTCAGAAAACGAAATGTAAAGATACTGTTGTATGAATGAGTAAGGGTTTAGAATGTTATAGGATGTTTTAAATGTGAGATGAGAATAGTTTATTGAGATAGTTAGAGGTTCCCAATTCGAATTGGGAATGCATGTCCCCTTTGATATAGCGCCAATCAGAAACTGTTAGTTAAAATTTTTTGCCATAGTTGAGGAAAGAATAGAAGCCATGGAACTCGCTGAGGTCAGGGAACACAAAGACACCGTACTTAGGTGATCCTTCATGATTTCTCATGAGGATTACAAGGAGGGAGTGTAGCCACCTGGGGTGGCCACTGCCCAACACAAGATTTTTGGTGTTAGGGAGAGAAGTGGGGCGGGATTCTCTCAGCCTGGGGCCGGGCTGGAGAATCGCTGCGACTGGCGTGAATCGCGCCGCGCCGGCCCAATGGTGGGACGCGGAGAATTTGCGACGGTGCGGTCGGGGGCCGCTCTACGGCACCCCCCCCCCCCCCCCCCAGTGCTTCTCGGGAATGGCCCGGGATGGGCCGAGTGGCCGTAACAGAAAACCCGAGTGCCGCCGCTGTTCTAACCTGCTCTTAGCCAGCGGGACCTCGGCGTAGAAGGGTCTGGGGGCGGCCTGTGGGACGGGAGGGGGGGTCGACCTGGGGCGGGGGGGGCGTCCACTGTGGCCTGACCTGTGATCCGGGCCCACCGATCGGCGGGGCGGCTTCTTGGGCTGGGGGCTTCCTTTCCTCCGCGCTGGCCCCTTTAGCCCTACACCATGTTGTGTCGGGTCCGGGGTGGAGAAGGGAGCCACTGCGCATGCATGCGTTGGCGCTGGTCCCACTGCGCATGCACGGACCCCGCGACGCCCAGTTGACGCCGGGTTCAGCAGCTGGAATGGTGAGGGTCGCTCCAGTGCCATGCTTGCCCACTGTAGAGGCCAGAATTGCTGATCCTGAGACCATGGCGTGTACAACAGCATCAACACTTAGCTTCAGGATCAGAGAATCCCGCCCATGGTTTCGAGTATTATATCCAATGAAGAATTTGAGAGAAAATGTTTACTCCGCGTGTGACACTTATTGCCACGTGGAATAGATAACACAAGTAGCACAGATGCATCAAAGGGGAAGCGAGATGAGGGAGAAAGACAGGTTTTTTGTTCAAATGAAAGTTTACAAATCATTTTTGTTAAATTTAGTGTACCCGATTCTTTTTTTTCCAATTAAGGGGCAATTTAGCATAGCAAATCCACCTACCCTGCACGTCTTTTGGCTGTGAGGGTGAGACCCACGCAGACATGTGGAGAATATAAAAACTCCACTCAGACAGTGACCTGGGACGGGATCGAACACGAGTCCTTAGCAGCGTGAGGCAGCAGTGCTAACCACTGAGCCACCGTGCTGCCCCTAAAGGAAAGGTTATGATTAACACAGGTGTCAAGCCTCATGGGATGGAGGCAGGAACATGAAGTTGAGGACACATTCCGATCAGCCATGATCTTATTCAATGACAAACTAGATTCAAGGGGTCAACTGGTTTTACTAATTTAATCAAATCTTTTGAGGAACTAACCAGGAGGATTAATGAGGGTACTGTAGTGGATTTCATCCACATGGATTTCAGCAAGGTCCAACAGGTTCTTTAGGTTACGGTACAAACAAGTTATTTAGATTCTGATTTACAGTGTGTGGAATATTATACAATTTTGCCTTGTTTTAAATCTGCTTTCTCTCTTATGAATGTACTAATGAAAAATAATGAATATGCATGCTTGTTAGAGAAAGCATATCTTTACGCAATCATAAACAGAACAATGCTTTCCAATACATTGCAAATGAAAAATTTGTCCCTTGTTTCTGATGTAAAGAGAATACTCACCAGTAACATCTCGCATTGGTTCAATGGGCAAAGAAATGGCTGTAATAGCTGCTGCCTGTTATAATCATACTGATTGGCTCCGATATTCAAATATCTTACCAGATGATCTTCTAATCAGCAATCAGTATGTAATGTTACAGGAGATAAATCACCCCTTTATTGTAAAGGTAGTTTTGGTTAACCACTAATTGTTTGAATGGGTTTGCAGTGCAGTCCCCACCATTTAAAATGTCACCAATTAAAATGGGTCACTGTTTCTCACATCCATAAAGCGATTAACCATCATCCATTTGTACTAATGCTGATTTTAGAGATTCCTGTTATAGCGTCTCAAGTGTCCTGTTCATTTCGGGAAGAAACAGAAATGCTTTCTTTTTGCTGATGTAAATGTATTTTATTCAAACCAATGCTGTCCATAAAAGCAGTTCTTTCACCAGTTGAGTTTAGTTTATGTTAATTTACAACATGCTCTGCAAATTGTAGCTGGCATAATTAGCACAATGTTAAAACATGCTGGAACGTGGGTTTGGATTTTCTTTTTAACTATGCTGTTCTCTACAAGCATGGAGAAGAGTGGCTTTCAAGTCAATGTCAAACACGAACAACATTCATTTGGAGGCTTGCAGGCAATAATCTCATTAAAAGCAGTGCTCATCTGCTATAAAGCCTGTCAAACATCAAACTGACTCTGCTCTGCAGGAGTACCTATGGTCAGCATCTGATCTCTGCTGTTTGACATATGAGACCATGTCCAGAGATTATAAACTGATTGTATATTAGAATTAATTGGTAAGAGCAGCAGAAGCACTACCCAGTGGCAATCTAAATTTTAAAAAACTAAGTGCTGGAAATATTCAGCAGGTCAGGTAACATCTGTGGTGGGAAATACAGTTATTGTTTCAGGTCAGTTATCTTTTATCAGAATTGATCCCCCCCACCCCCCCTTCACCCATAGAACATAAGAAATAGGACCAGGAGTAGACCGTAGAGCCCTTTTAGTCTGCTCTGTTATCCGATACAATCATGGCGTGATCTTCTCCTCAATTCCACTTTCCTGCCAATCCTCATATCTCTGTATTCCCTGAGAGATCAAAAATGTGCCTCTCTCAGCCTTCTCAGGGGCTGGTTTAGCACAGGGTTAAATCGCTGGCTTTGAAAGCAGACCAAGGCAGGCCATCAGCACGGTTCGATTCCTGTACCAGCATCCCCGAACAGGCGCCGGAATGTGGCGACTAGGGGCTTTTCACTTAACTTCATTTGAAGCCTACTTGTGACAATTAGCGATTTTCATTTCATTTTTTTCATAATGATGGAGCATCCACAACTCTCTACAGTAGGCAGTCCCAAAGATTCACAACTCTCTGGTTGAAGTAATTTCTCCTTATCCTGAATGATTAGCCCCTTATTGCTGAGAATGTACTCCCATGTTCTAGATTCTTCAGCTGGGGAAAAAACCTTTTGAATTGTTCAAAACCATGTGCATTAAATGAGGTCACCTCTCATCTTTGTAAGCTCCAGAGATACCTACATAATCTGTCTTTGTCTCTTTGCAGCCTCCTTGTGTCATCCTCACAGCTTACATTCATACCTAGCTTTGTGGTTTCAGCAAACCTAGATACATTATGCACGGTCTCTTTATCTGGATAAATAGCTGAGGCCCCAGTACTGATCTTTGCGGCGCTCGACTTGCTAGTGCCTAGAAACTTGGAAATGATCCATTTATCTTTGCTTCCTTCATCTTTAACCAACACACTTTCTAGGCTAATATTTTACTGACAGCTCTCCGAGTCTTTATCTTGCGTATTAACAATTTATGCGGCACTTTGACAAATGCCTTTTGGAAATGCAAACATACAACATGTACTAAGCAGTACATGTACTGCTTTGACAAAGAGTCATTGGACTCGAAACGTTAGCTCTTTTCTCTCCCTACAGATGCTGCCAGACTTGCTGATATTTTCCAGCATTTTCCCTTGCTTTTATGTACTAGCTCCCTTCTATTTACCTTACTAATTGAGTCTCAAACCATGCTAAGAAATTTGTCAAACACGATTTGCCTTAAATTAATTTAGTCTGATTGTTCTCCGATTTTCTAAGTGCATTGCTAAGATTTCATAAGTTACATATTGCAGCATTTTCCTGATGACTGATGCCAGTTTAGCTGGTCTCTGATTCCGTTTTCTCTCTTCAGTAGCGATGTCACATTTCTACTATCTCTTGTATCAATAGACTTTTATCTCGGAGAAGGCGTTGTGTAAAATGTTCATTTCCCATCAGCTGTTCCTATTATAACCCAGGCCATGTGTCAAAAAATTGTAAAAGTTTAATTTGTGGCCTATGGCACAGGGTCTTTTTGAAAATGGAACAAGTGTATGTTCACGGCTGTAATGTGGGCATAAGGTTTGGAGAAGTGTGCGAATCACTTTAGCTTTGCTATTGTGAATTACAACATCCAATCCTCTTGAAGGCCTTTGCTTTTCATTTAAATCTGTATGAACATAACATTGCTGCACCTGTTTTTTTTATTCTGTCTATAATCAGCCAGTATTTATTTTTGATTCTTACGTCGTAATCCTGCAATTTAAATGCTGTTAAGGTCAACGTGAACAGATGCTTGCTGCTTCCTCCTTACCACAGACTGCCTTAAGCTGCTTTATTTATTTTGCTCTTTTCTTTCATGTGTAATTAAAGTTACTATAACCTCTTATTAAAAAAGTGGTTTTCAGTTGCTAAATTGTCATGAAGCCTTTAGAATTTTTTGTTTTATTTTCTCCACCTGCCCAATATTGACAGTGAAACTCCTGAAGCTGGGGACACTTAGCGTGGATTTATCACATGCTCTCAATCGGGGGGGCGGGGGAGAGAGAATTTCAGTGGGAGGCCCAAAACCAGTTTCCTGTCCAGTGTGAATTTCCTGTGAGATAGTCCATTGATGCCCACCATTTTGGATTCAGAACCCCGCTGGAGATTGGCATGAAATGAGTTTACATCCCGCTAATTTGATGTAGATGATGACCTGATCAGGATCTTCTCCCTTCTCTCCCCTCCAAACTGACAGCAGACTGGAACCTCTGGACTCTGAAACGCATTCCAGTGAAATTATATCTAATCGCCACCTGTTACCGGCAGAACACAGCCTTTTTGGGCCAATCTATTGGCCACTGGCCAATCAGTCAAACTGAGTCCTAACCCATCTCTCTGTCACTGACGCCAGCCAGTCTGCAACTTCAGTTTAAACCTTCAGCCTTCTGAATTCTTCCTGCTTGAATTAACAATGCAGGCTTCTTGCCTTAAAGTGAGATGTCGATTAATCATCCATGGACCAAAAATGTAATGGCAAAAATAAACAAAAGGGGAAATAAGGGAAAAAAAACAGGCAATATACAGGAAGGACCCTTACAATCCCCCCACGGTGCTGTTAGGAAAGGAGCTCCAGGATTTTGACCCAGTGACAGTGAAGTAACAATGGTATATTTCCAAGTCAGGATGTTAAGTGGCTTGGAGGGGAACTTCCAGGTGGTGGCGGTATTCCCAGGTCTTGTCCTTCTAGCTGGTGGTGGTTGTGGGTTTGGAAAGTGCTGCCTAAGGAACCTTGCTGAATTCCTGCTGTGCATCTTATAGATGGTACACATGGCTACCACAGTTCGTCGGTGGTGGAGGGTTGGAATGTTTGTCGAAGCGGTATCGATCAAGCGGACTGCTTTGTCTTGGATGGTGTTGCGCTTCTTGAGTGTTGTTGGAGCCGCACTCATCCAGGCAAGTGGGGTGTACACCATTACACTCCTTACTTGTGCCTTTTAGGTGGCGGACTTTGGGGGGCGGGGGATGGGGTCAGGAGGTGAGGTACTCACCGCAGTATTCCTAGCCTTTGACCTACACTGGTAGGCACAGTACTAATATGGCTAATCCAGTTCAGTTTCTGGTCTGAATGGTAACCCCCAGGATGTTGATTGTAGGGGATTCAGCAATGGTAATGCCATTGAATGTCAATGGGTGATGGTTACATCCTCTCTTGTTGGTCATGGTCATTGCCTAGCACATGTGTGGCGCGAAAGTTACTTGCCACTTGTCAATGTGAAGCCTGGACATTGTCCAGGTTTTGCTGCACATGGACATCAATTGTCCAGTATATGAGTCATGAATGGTGCTGAATGGTGCTGAAGCCTTTCCATTCACCTGAAGAAGGAGCCGTGCTCCGAAAGCTCGTGTTTGAAACAAACCTGTTGGACTTTAACCTGGTGTTGTAAGACTTCTTACTGTGCTCACCCCAGTCCAACGCCGGCATCTCCACATCATGAATATTGTGTCGTCATCAGTGAACATCCCCACTTAAGACCTTATGTGGAAGGAAAGTCTAGTGATGAATTAGCTGAAATGCTTGGGCGTAGGACACTACCCTTAGGAACTCCTGCAGTGAACCAGGGTTGGCTGAGTGTATTGCTAGGTCACTTCAGAGGGCATTTAAGAGTCAAGTGGTGTTCACAATAGCTGGCTTTTAAAGCAGACCATGGCAGGCCAGCAGCGCAGGTTCAATTCCCGTACCAGCCTCCCCGAATAGGCGCTGGAATGTGGCAACTAGGGGCTTTTCACAGTAACTTCATTTGAAGCCTACTTGTGACAATAAGCGATTTTCATTCCACATGTCGGCCAGACCATGTAAGGATGGCCGGTTTCCTTCCCTAAAGGACATTAATGAACTAGATAAGTTTTTACAACAATCGACAATGGTTTTATTGAGTTTTTTAAAACTGCCATCCATCGTGCTGGGATTTGAGCCCAGGTCCCCAGAGGATTACACTGGATATCTGGTTTTCTTGTCCAGTGACAATACCACTGTGCTATCGCCTCCCCCAATCAAAATGTTTGTAATTATCTTAGCTGCTTGTCTGGATAGGGAATAGTAAAATTATTTTCCTTTCATTGGTGCACCTCAAAATCACGTGCTAAATCGCAAACATTTTCCTTGCAGAAGGATTTATATGCAGCTAAGCTAAGGTCTGCACTCTGAGCAACAAGGACAGAAGCAATGCCTGTTTGATTTGTGACCTTCAAAATGCTATCATATATCATATTGGCCCACAGTAATTTTGCTTTTTGTTAAGTTGCACTAATTGGTTTATATTTATTTATTTGTCTAATACTACAAATAAAGAATTGGATTACATTTTTAACCATAGAAAAGGGGTAATAATATATATGCATTGCCAACTTTTTCAGATATGTATACAATTTAACTTTCTTCTCTTATTGGTTGGCAAGCAGTGCTCATTTTCTTTTCAGCCAGTCTTTAGTAGGCTCATGACAAGTAGTCTATTGGGATCATCCAACTAAACTTTCTTTCTCTGAGCAGGAAGATGTCTGGTTCTCATTATAACTCCAAATGTAACAATTCTAGGGCCATTGGGGATCCTGGTGACATTTCAATGCTTAGCGATACCACAAGTTAAGCCACTAATCAGCCTATCCACTGAAACTATCTAACAATCCCATTTAAATCTTCCATATGGCACCCGTTTCCTGTATAGATGAGCTTTACTTCCTGTAGCAGTAATATTTTAATTTTCTGAAGCATGGTCTCATTTACATATTAAAGGCAAAACTTGCATTTATGCAGCAGCAGGATCTTCCAAACACTTTACAGCTCATGAGGTCAATTTGTGTGCAGCAAGGCCCCATAAATGTTATAATGACCAGATAATCTGTTTTATGATGTTGATTGAGGGATGAATATTAGCCAGCAGATTGGGATAACTTTTTAAAATGTCCATGGGATCTTCAAGTCCACCTTGGAGAGCAGATTGAGCCTTGGTTTCATGGCTCACCTGAAATATGGCACTTATGACAGTGCAACACACTCTTAGTACTGCAGGCACCAGCCTCGATTTATGTGCTCAAATCTCTGGAATGGGACATGAACCAAAACACTTATGACTTAGAACATAGAACATAGAACAGTACAGCACAGAACAGGCCC
The DNA here is from genome assembly GCF_902713615.1 of Scyliorhinus canicula. Lineage (NCBI taxonomy): Eukaryota > Metazoa > Chordata > Chondrichthyes > Carcharhiniformes > Scyliorhinidae > Scyliorhinus > Scyliorhinus canicula. The sequence continues at coordinate 164,772,711 of NC_052147.1, read as the reverse complement.
TTCGGCCCTCGATGTTGTGCCGAACAATGATCACCCTACTTAAACCCACGTAACCCGTATACCCATAACCCAACAATCCCCCCATTAACCTTACACTACGGGCAATTTAGCATGGCCAATCCACCTAACCCGCACATCTTTGGACTGTGGGAGGAAACCGGAGCACCCAGAGGAAACCCACGCACACACGGGGAGGATGTGCAGACTCCACACAGACAGTGACCCAGCCGGGAATCGAACCTGGGACCCTGGAGCTGTGAAGCATTGATGCTAACCACCATGCTACCGTGAGGCCCCTAAGCGGCAAGAGAAGTTCCCATTGAGCTATAGCTGACTATCTGATAAAACCATTGTAATGTGCTTATAGGTAACATCCATCTAACTTGACATGGCTGCACTTGTGTTGGAAACCATGCGGGTCAAGGTGTTGAGACAACTTATTTTGTTTTGATTCCCAGGGATTAGTTAGTCCTTCAGGGGACAGATGGAGGTCCTCCCAACTAAACATTCCTTACTAAATCAAAAGAGATTTTCATTTTCTGTTGCACTCCTCCAAATATCAACTGCTGCCCAAAATCCAACCACTGACATGTGACGGACATTAGTTCCCTGCAGTTACTGTATGGAAAATGCCACCTGAGCTCATATTGGCTCTCTCCTCTGCCATACCTCACTCACCACCTCCTACCGCTCAAAAGCACAGAAGAGAGAGAATTAGAAAACTAGAGAAAAATAGGTTCACCAGGAAGAAAAAAATATAAAGATAACACAATGTTAACAGAACTTAACCTAAGCAATATCACAAGATCTATAGTAATGATTTCAGTCTTCTATATCGTGCACACTTCCTGTTCATGTAACTTTACTGTCACAACATTTCTGTTCGAGCCCACTCAGTTCTATTTTCATGAGTTATTTTTTTCTGAATTAATTTTAATTTTAACTCACAAAGTGCATTATTTAATTTTACCAGTAGTTTACCTGGAACTTCTCTGAAAGCAATAAAAGAACAATGTAGGATGCTACAAATCTGAAATATAATTACAGGTACAGGGTCTCAAGGGACACTTTGTGGCACGATGGGGAACCTCCCTGCTTCTGAGCCAGAAGCTCCGGCTTGTGACCTACTTGGCGTTTATGGCCAAGGAAGATAACGTGGCCAGCAAAGTTAAATAAAAACCTGCCAAGTCCTTCCAACACATGCTAGTGACATGCACAAGTTGTGGGAGAGACCTTTGGTGAGCCATGCTTGGTGTGGAGTAATGCCGCACAAGCTATAATCCTCAGGTGATTGGCTAGCCACCTGCTCCAAGTAAAATGTGCTGTGGAAACAAATGCAAGTCTGCCATATGCAGGAAGAGAAAAAGCAACAACAGGGTCTCAAAGCCGCTTTCCCGTCAACCAAAATCACCTGAAAACCGGAGATGTTTATAAGCTGCCATGCGTCAATTTTAATTATTACCAAATGAGTAAACGAAATTTCCAACACAATTCAGCTAAGTGCTGTATTGATGCGGTGATGTGCAGGACTAGTTATTAGCTTCGCAAGCTGGTATTTTCCTGCACTTTGGGTGGTCTGAGTGACCCTTAACTTCACCAGAACTGGCTTGGCCCGATTTAAAAAATAGAGAAGATTTTGAAAAGGCATTTGATACAATGCCACACAACAGACTTGTGAGAAAAGTTATAGCCCATGGAATAGAAGGGACAGTAGCAATGTGGATGCAAAATTGGCTGAATAATAGGAAGCAGAGTGTAATGGTCAATGGATATTTTGTGGACTGGAAGAGGTTTGTAATAATGTTCCCCAGGGATCAGTATTGGGACCATTGTTTTTCCTGATATATATATCATAGATCATGGCCGGGATTCTCCTTTCCGTTGATTAAGGCACCACGCCGGCGTGAAAACCGGCGCCAATGACACCGGTGTCAGCGGGCCCCCAAGGTGAAGAATTCTTACCTGTCTCGGGGGCTAGGTGGACGCCGGAGGGGTTGGCGCCGCTCCAGCATGCGTTCACGCATACATCAAAGGGCCGGCGTATTTTGGAGCATACGCGGGGGGATCTCTTCTCCGCACCGGCCATGGCAGAGCCCTACAGGGGCCGACGCAGAAGGAAGAAGTGCCCCCACAGAACAGGCCCGCCCGCAGATTGGTGGGCCCCAATCGTGGGCCAGGCCACCATGGGGCCACACCCACCCCGAGGACCGCCCCCCGCCAACTTACCTGCCAGGTCCCGCCGTGTGAGACCATATGTAACCCACATCGACAGGAGTGCCCAAAAATGGAAGGCCGCTCAGCCCATCGCGGCCCGGAGAATTACCGGGAGGGCCACTGCCAACGGCCCTCGACCGGCATGGCATGAATCCCGCACCCGCCCGGAAAACGGCGGTGGAGAATACAGCAGCCAGCGGTGGGGCCAGATTTCCGTCGCCCCCCCCGGGGGTTCTCTGACCCGTCGGGGGGGGGGGGGTTGGAGAATCCAGCCCCTAGATGTTGGAATGCAAGGGACAATTTCAAAGTTTGTGAATGATATGACACTTGGAAGTACTGTAAACTGTGAAGAGGACAGTGTAGAACTTCAAAAGGACATAGACAAGTGTCAAGGGACACTTTGTGGCACGATGGGGAACCTCCCTGTCTCTGAGCCAGAAGCTCCGGCTTGTGTCCTACTTGGCGTTTATGGCCAAGGAAGATAACGTGGCCAAGGAAGATAAAAGGACATAGACTTGGCTATAAGTTTCTGCTCTGTGATTCTGTGTTGTCGCGCGTCCTGAAGGCTGCCTTGGAGAACACTTACCAGAAGGTCAGAGGCTGAATGCCCTTGACTGCTGAAGTGTTCCCCGACTGGAAGGGAACATTCCTGCCTGGCAATTGTCGCACGATGTCCGTCCATCCGTTGTCGTAGCCTAGAGCATCTCGACAACAAGGACTCCGACATCAGACTCCTATTTATTGACTATAGCTCCGCCTTCAATACCATAATCCCAGCCAAGCTCATATCAAAGCTCCAAAACCTAGGACTTGGCTCCTCACTCTGTGGCTGGATCCTCAACTTTCTGACCCACAGACCATCATCAGTAAGAATAAACAACAACACCTCCTCCACAATAGTCCTCAATACCGGGGCCCTGCAAGGCTGTGTACTTAGCCCCCTACTCTACTCCCTGTACACACACGACTGCATGGCAAAATTTGGTTCCAACTGCATCTGCAAGTTTGCTGACGATATGACTGTAGTGGGCCGGATCTCGAATAACGAGCCAGAATATAGGAGGGAGATAGAGAACCTAGTGGAGTGGTGCAGCGACAACAATTTCTCCCTCAATGCCAGCAAAACTAAAGAGCTGGTCATTGACTTCAGGAAGCAAAGTACTGTATACACCCCTGTCAGCATCAACGTGGCCGTGGTGGAGATTGTTAGCAGTTTCAAATTCCTGGGGGTGCACATCTCTAAAAATCTGTCCTGGTCCACCCACGTCGACACTACCACCAGGAAAGCACAACAGCGCCTATACTTCCTCGGGAAACAAAGGAAATTCGGCATGTCCACATTAACTCTTACCAACTTTCACAGATGCACCATAGAAAACATCTTATCTGGCTGCATCACAGCCTGGTATGGCAACTGCTCGGCCCAGGACCACAAGAAACTTCAGAGAGTCGTGAACACAGCCCAGTCCATCACACAAACCTGCCTCCCATCCATTGAATCCACCTGCACCTCCCGCTGCTTGGGGAAAGCGGGCAGCATATTCAAAGAGCCCTCCCACCCAGCTTACTCACTCTTCCAACTTCTTCCATCGGGCAGGAGATACAGAGGTCTGAGAACACACACGAACAGACTCAAAAACAGCTTCTTCCCCACTGTCAACAGACTCCTAAATGACCCTCTTTTGGACTGACCTCATTAACACTACACCCTGTATGCTTCGTCCGATGCCGGTGCTCATTTCATTACATTGTGTACCTCGTGTTGCCCTATTATGTATTTTCTTTTATTTCCTTTTCATTTTATGTACTTAAAGATCTGTTGAGCTGCTCGCAGAAAAATACTTTTCACTGTACCTCGGTACTCGTGACAAGAAACAAATCCAATCCAATCATATGGAGAGCCAATGTTGGCGTAATGAGCTGAAACCATAATGTTTCTGTGAAATATTTTGCACATGGTTCCTCCTACCAAAGTGCATAATCTCACATTTTTCCATATTATTTTTCATCTTCCTTTCCTGCTACTCACTAAGTCTGTCCAAAACCTCTTGAAGCTGCTTTACATATTCCTCGCAACACACATTTCCACCTAGCTGTGTATCTTCCATGAACCTGGAAATATTACATTTTGTCCCCACATACAAATCTTCGATATATATTGTGTTACGATCCTAGCTGATAATACTGGACAAGTTAGATTCCAGAGTGAAACCTAGTTTAATTTTTTGGAAACTCTGGAGGTAAGTTACTAAACAAATTTACAGGAGTCTGCTGATGAGCTTTTAACACAAAGAATAAATTATTTATTAAACAAGAAAAATTAGCTTTATTAGACCAGACAAAAAGGATCTCAATACAAGCACAAGAAAATGATTGAAATACTCATTTCGCCACTCTAGCTTTCTCTTTCAAGACGCATACAAATTTGAGAAGCTAAAACAGTTTATCATATTCATCTTACTTAAACACCACTCAGCATTTGTTGAAGTCATCCCAGTAAAAACATGAAGCAGACCTAAATAGGAAAAAAATTCTCAATCCATAGAATCCCTACAGTGCAGAAGGAGGCTATTTAGTCTATCGAGAAAGCACCGACCCTCCGAAGCGCACTCGATCTAGTCTACACATTGATCATGGCTAATCCACCTAACACTTTGGGAGTCAAATCACCTGTGGCCATTCTAATACAGAACCTTGCATTCAGTTAGAAGAGCATTATCTGAGGTCAAGGAGAAATTCTTCGCTTCATTCTGATCTGTGGAAGGAAACCGGAGCACTCGGATGAAACTCACACAAACATAGGGAGAATATGCAACACTACACAGTCACCCAAGGCCGTAATTGAACCTGGGTCCCTGGCGCTGTGATGCAGCAGTGCTAACCACTGTGCCATTTTCTCGACTAATACTTGTGTAAAAATGCAGAAAGTCAGTTAACAACGTGATAAATCTGAAGCTCAGTGGAATTTGTAAACAGCTGATGCTCATCAAATTATTTATCTTTGAGAATTGTACCTACGAGGCGAGAAGTAGCTGTCAACTCTCATGTACTAATTCTTCGGTTAGTCTGTAATTTATATTTTTGCTCGATCGTTCTCTTACATCTCCCTGTTCAATGCAACATTCTCAGAAGCGAAGATGGTTGAATTTCTCCTTGACCTCAGATAATGCTCTTCTAACTGGAAGCAAGGTTCTGTATTGGAATGGCCACAGGTGATTGACTCCCAGAGTGTTTTTCACTCCCTCCTTTGTTCAAATTGGAAGCTCGACAAGGGGAGACCCATGCTGTGCTACTCTATAATATATTGCAGCCATAAAGCAACTGTGTAATGCTGATGCTGCTCTTGTTTATAAAACATCAAAGGAGGCTTGTGGTTCAAGTTCCTATCAGTCTCCATGTCAAAAATTGAACTGTGGTTAGGAGAAAATCCATATTCTGAGAATGGAGCTTTTTGATTTCACATTGAAATAATATGTTTCACCACAACCAGCTTTTAAGTGATTTTGGTGTGCGTCATTCCTTTGGTCTTTGGATAATAGTAAAATATTATACTATTTAATGCTCTGCAATGAGGTAGAAAACACGGAGAATTGTGACGATCTCAAATTTTAAAGAACTGATCACTGGCACAGATGAAGGTCAATATTTCATTGGTCTTTTTGATTATTTTACAAGCCATAGAATCCCTAGAGTGCAGAAGGAGGCCATTTAGTCCATCATGTCTCCACCAGCCCTCTGAAAGAGCGCCTTATCTAGGCTCACTCCCCTGCACTTTCCCCACAACCCCACCAAACCTACACTGTAGTTATTTGTATATCTTCTGGTATGTAAGGGGTTAACATCTGTTTTATAATGTTAGACAACCACGAGATTGCAGCACTAGATCTATGTATATAAACTACGCTCAGAGGAGATTCCCACCTCTTCGTATCAGTAGTGACTAGTGAGCAGAGTGTTAGAGATATAGTTCAGTTGGCACATATAGTTAAACATTATATATACTTATTCTTATTTACTTAATCATCAGTTGTAGTTGTAGAAGAGTGAACAAACTCATAGCTATTTATACTCGTTATTCAATAAATGTTGTTTGCTTAATTTGAAGACTGATAGTTTTACTAAACTACAACCATCAGACCATTCTGGAAGTAAGCAAAAGAGTAACAACATATTACTATCATGTAATACAACATACACATCTTTGGTCATTCTGTACTTGTTCATGGCACTTTAATGATCTGCGTACCTGGACCCTGAAGTCTCTTTGGGATTCCATTTTGGCACACCAGTTAAAAACATTCTGATCGATGCCTTTCAGGTCTAAAGTGGATGACCTCACATAGACTGACAGTGAGTGGGCATCATTTTGGCAAATAGATTTCACTTAATATCACTATCTCTGTATCTCTAAAAATGTATTCAAATTAATTTTCAGAAATAATTCAACAACACTGGGTTAGCTTCCTTTCATATTGCACGGCAGTTTCCACAGCAGCCAAATCTGGCCCCGCGTGATGGGTTCTTCCACAGCGGATACAGCGAGCCATTCAAACCTCCATTGACTTCAGCGGAACCGGAAGATCTCATTGGCGGGAAGGGCTGGAAGAATCCGCCCTATGGGTAGCACAAGTGGATAGCACTGTGGCTTCACAGCGCCAGGGTCCCAGGTTCGATTCCCCGCTGGGTCACTGTCTGTGCGGCGTCTACACGTTCTCCCCGTGTCTGCATGGGTTTCCTCCGGGGGCTCTGGTTTCCTCCCACAGTCCAAAGACGTGCAGGTTAGGTGGATTGGCCATGATAAATTGCCCTTAGTGACTAAAAAGGTTAGGAGGGGTTATTGGGTTATGGGGATATGATGGAAGTGAGGGCTTAATTGGGTCGGTGCAGACTCGATGGGCTGAATGGCCTCCTGCACTGTATGTTCTATGACTTCTCTGTTCAATTGAAGTTTCAGTAATAAATTGACTTGGAATATTTCAGCATTAGACTACTGATTGTGCTAGTACTTCTATTTGGTGTTTCTATCTGGAAACGTACTACTGTTGGAGAATGTGAAAGAGGTCTAGTCATATTCAATTGCACACTCTTTTAGTTTCTTTGAATTTCTTTTCTCTGGCAGAAGCAGCAGCAAGCTGTTGGAGGTGCCTTACTATTATTATAGCTCAATATTTTAACTGGTTTATAAAGTACTTATATTAAAGTAGCACCATTATTTTACATACTTCTTACACATATTATCGTTTGAACATATTGGGTGGGATTTTCCAGCTGTTTCCGCTGGCAGTCCCACCAACGGAGACCCCCACCATGGGCTCCCCGCACTGGAGAGTATAAATAACAGGAAAATCCCATTGACAGCTGGACCAGAAGATCCCGCCACTTGCCAATGGCAGGCTGTCTTTGCCCCGAGAAGACACACGGTGGGTAGGGGGAGAGTGGACGTGGAAAACCCCAACATTGATTGGAGGGCAGAAAGTTTAATCACCGAGAGTTCAACGCTCAGGTTTTTGCGAAGTTGTGCCAACTTGAGAACTCCTTAAAAATGTCACGGGGGACCTGATCCCAGGGTTGCTGCCACCGATTTTCATTGATACAGGATAAGGGGTGCAGGCAGTTAGGTTGAACCATAGGAGTACCCCAGTTCAGCCATGGACTCCTGGGATTATTTCATTGACCAGAATGCAAAAATAAACATTGGTCCTTTCAGTTTCAATAATTAGGTGTTATATTGTGAGTTTACCGTGTGATTTTACTGTAGTAATTGATTATTGGGCTCTGTCCTCCATCAATAAGTTGACCATTATATTAGTCAGCATTGTGAAAGTGTTCAGGTGCATTAGCGTACTTTTCCCATTGGGAGAATGCACTTCTGCATTCAGAACTGAAGAAAAGACTGCTTGTAATGACCTAATTCAATTAATTAAAAATTGAATTAGGTCGTTACAAGCAGTCCTTAGAAATTGAAATTAATTACTTTCTGTAGCATTTATTTTGAAAAAAAACCTCCCTCCTGCTTTTGGGCTGGTTTGATTAAGCCAATTTTGAATGGTTGGCTGAGCGTCAAAAGCTCCAGAATGATTTTTTTCTGTAGAGGGCTATGTGGACATTTTGGTTGATAGTTTTAAGAAGTTATTAAAGGATTAGATAATTTTGTTGTTCGTGAAATAGATGTTGTTCTTACAACATATTGACTACTTGAGGTGGATTTAAATGCTTGTATCGCTTTTGAGTGAGCTTATTTTAGTATAAATTGTTTTTGAGTGAGAGCTCTATTAGATTGTAAGAAGTTTATTTCTTATGGATATTAGTGGGGACTGGATAATTAGCTATGGGGAACATATGGAGCATAGAAAAGGAATGTGGTTTATGGGGAGGCATGGAGGAGAGATAGGCAATATGATGGAGTATAAGGGGGTTTGTGGGGTGGTTGGGGTAGGGTATTTAATGCTGATGCCGATGCCCCAGTGAGCAAAAGTGAGCTTTCTAACTTGCTATCCACCTGCCTCAGTTGCCATCTTGGCCATGTCGCTGAAGGCAATGCGCCAGCTTTCATCCCGCCTTACTTCGTGGAATTGAAAATATATCGGGTGCGCCTTTTAAAGGTAGTAGGTGTGTCGGTTGTGATGTTTCCTGACCTGAACTTCCCACCTCCTCCATGAAAATCAGGCCTGAAGAGTTAATTCTGGGATAACCTCCCCACATCATGGCAACTAGGTCCAACCAGCATCCAACCAGAGGCTTTTTATCAAATTATCCTCCCAACCGAAGTTAACTCGGGGACACCAGGGAATCGAGACGAAGCTTACTCTCCAGTATAATAAATTAGTAAATCAATCCAGATAAAATGCTGTGATGAATGTCGGACATTTTAACATATATTGTATTATTTATCTGTTGCAATAATGTTATTTAATTAACTTGCTTAACATATCTAGATTGTGGGCACGATTTTTTAAAAAAAAAATGTTTTATTTTGTTTTTTAAATTTTAGAGTACCCAATTATTATTTGTTCAATTAAGGGGCAATTTAGCATGGCCAATTCACCTAATCTGCACATCTTTGGGTTGTGGGGGTGAAACCCACGCAGACACGAGGAGAATGTGCAAACTCCACACGGACAGTGACCCAGGGCCGGGATTCGAACCCGGGTCCTCAGCGCCGTAAGCAGCAATGCTAACCACTGTGCCACGTGCCACCCTAATTGTGGGCCCGATTAACTGGAAAAGCAATAAGGGCGAAATCCTCCAATCAGGAGACTAAGGGCGGAATTCTCCGCTCCCGCACGGAATCGGGAAGGCCGTCGTGAACACGACCGAGTCGCACCTAATTCACCCCCACCCGGGGGGCTAGGAGCGGCACTCCGAGAACGCCGAGCGGCGATTCTCCGAGCGGCCTGTCATGAAATGCGGCACGCCGTTTTGGGGTGGGTGGGAGAATCGCGTGCGGGTGGCAGGGCGGCATGGCGGGAATCGCCCTGCACTCCGGCGAGTTTCCAACCCGGCGTTGGGGTCGGAGAATTGTGCCCTATATGTCTGGTTTTGGTGCATTTTGAGGGGTGTTTCTCAGTGGCTGCAGCGCCGAGCGTGAAATATCCTGCTATTCTATAGCACTTCGCCAGTTTTGTTTGGCCACGGGGAGTTTCCTACAACACATATTTAAATTAGCTGAATGGCCCCTTTAAATATGCTGTTCTGAATCACTCCCAGTGAGGGCAAGATCCAGATCGAGATGTCTCATGAGACTCTGTTATATCTCGCGAGGAGTTTTAAGCATCGTAAATCCCGCGAGAGGTGTCTCGCGAGATTCAATGGTCTCTTTGCAACAGCAATTCAGACACAACGAGGCCATTAAATCTCCCCCAATATGTCTGCCACAGCTGTGAATCGGTGATTTCAGCTGGGCAGGCTGTGATTTCATTGTATGTAGATTTTGTTTTATTGAAATTTTACAAGTGGATGGAAAGTAAGCTCTAAGGCTTTTCCTTCATTTAGAACTGTTTAATAGTTCATTGAATATAGGTTTTGTTCCTTGGCTGTAAATGGGGTTAATCCTGTGTTGATAATAAAGTAAATTTTAATACAAAAAAAACATTTGTCAGTGGAATCACTCCTGTGGGTGAAGTTTGCTTTCCTCACGGTTTATAAACCAAAAAATTGTTGGCGTTTCTTGTCCTGGTTCCGAATATAAATCGGGGTCTAGGCTGGTACCGTAATGATACCAGCATGTAAAATACTTCCTAAGCTTGTTGACATGGATATATGCAATGAAATGCACTATGATATGTGCTTTACTAACTTTTTACAAATTTTATTTTGAATTAGACTTGGTACTAATCCAGATGTCCATTAAAGTAAATTATTTTACGTTGGGCAACTTAGTATAGTTTTCATCACAGACTATTTTAGTAATTAGGACCAGTGGAAATAAACAACCCCTTCATGAAAAAAAACTATATCTTCTTTTTGATTTGAAATTAGGATTTCAAAAATGTTCAAGAATTATTTAAACAAACCGAAGGGAAAACAAAAAAAAGTAAATAGAACCTTCATTGTCTACATTCCCCAATGAAGTAAGGTCATTGTATATTGGGTGTAGAAAAATGAGCATTAATGCAGTTGAAAGCACGATCTCTTTATTCCTGACCATGATTAGTCTGCAGGGAGAAGCAACAGAATTACCAAAAAAGAAAGAATGGATTTGGTTTTGCCATTAAATATAAAGCTATCCGTTTTTTAAAAAATCATTTGTTAATTCAATAAAAATGCAACCAAATTGAACAGGTCGAGCCAGGGTGAAATTGCACCATTAATGCTAATTGAAATATTTTCTATGGGTGAGATTTTCTTCGATATTGGCAAAGTCTGATGTCGGGTGGGAAAAGCAGCTTTGAGCCCGCACATGGCAATGGCGGCTTTTTACGCCATTTACTGCGGCACTTCGAAGAAAAGAAAGACAGGCAAGGGTTCCATAGCGGATTGCTGGCGGGTGGCTTCTGATCATTCGCCCCGCCATCAGCTTAGCACTTTGATGATCCAGGCACCATTTTTAAAGGCTGCCCCTGTACGCAGGGAGCACACCAGAAAACATCCTTCACCCAGGTGCACCACCCTGGGATCAAACTGGCATAACCCTGACATCACTCTGCTATCCAGAGGCATTAAACTGGTACATCCAGGCATCAAATTAGAACCCCCAGCATTACTTGGAATGGCCCTTTCCACCCCAGAGTGCTGCGCTCACCTATGAGCTCCCCTTGGAGTACTGTTAGCCAGGTGCACACTTCTGAGATGAGTTGTGCTTTGTGCTGTTCTAACATGCTGCTGTGGATGTATTTGTTGGTGTGGGGGTATGATTGCAGCATATTGGCCCAATAATGAGATGCAAATGTATTACAATGAGGTTACTGATGTGGAACGGCAGGAAACGCGGCCCACCACTTGATCTGGGGATGGTTGCTTCCTGCTTTTACGTCAACGTGACATGGTCAACTTGCAATACTTTCCGCTCCCACCACTATACCCGCCTGACACAACTGGGAGTGGAAAATCCCCTCCCATGTCAAGATTATATTGCAATGATATATGACGCGATTCGCAGGCCTTGTAGCTTAATCGCTTGAGCAAAACGAGGCCGGTGAATAGCGGGAGATTCTGAAAACGAGAACTGCGCCAGGCGCCAAACAGTTGGTGATAGAACTGCCCGCTCCTGTAGGCAAAACCAATCATAACCACTTAAGCCCTATTTCCATACAGTTAATGGGATCGACCCCATATCCAACAGCCTCCTATCATTGATCGGCCTACTCAGCAAGTGGTCCCACTGGAACCGATTAGTATTCCTTTTGAAAAAACGTGAATCTGGCGGAATGGCTTCTGCAGGGAGCCAAGGAGGTGAAAAGCCATCTTTGCTCACCGCTAAACAGCCCAGGAGGGCTAGGCCTGCCACCCCAAAGCTAGGTGGGGGTTGGGGAACGCTCGGCTGGGTGAGGGGGAGCACCCTCCAGAGGCCAGAGGGATGGCCACCATGGGAACGGAGGGCAGGGAAGGGAAGGGGGAAGGTGTTGGGGAAGGCAACCATGCAAGGCACCAGCATGTCAACCGTGGATTGTGTGTACTCATTCCAGGGGCAACACTAGCCCCTGCCCAACTGCCCCACCGACCATGCATAACCCCACCAACTGCCGAGGTAGGCAGTCATGCCCAATGCATTTAATTCTTCACATATCACTGTTGCTGGGAGTTTGTGCAGTAACCCAATGTGACATACCCCTTGACGTTCCTATTGTTGGTATGTGAGCAAGCTCGTGTTCTCCACGTGCATTTGGATTTTGAGGCCAACAATCTAGTTCTATATGTGGCCAGTCTGGACACTTATAAATTAATCTTTTATTGTTTTCAGTTCTTATCTCTCACTAAATATTAACAAGTAACAAATAATATATTGGCAGTAGTTACAATGCTACCCCATACCTGCCATGCTTTTGTTCTGATTTGAACTTAGTAAATGATGACAGCATTGTCTATACTCAAGATTTTATCCTGTTAATTAATTTCAGGATATAGCCTTTTAGAATGCCTTTTCAGAGTGGGGAATGCTATTTTTTTGGCCAGTGGCGTGGTCAGTGCAAATGTTCCAAGGCTATGCTATTTAGCACTAGATATTTGACTATGGAACATTGATACATTGCTTGATTAGTCTTCATTCTTCAGTGATAGTTCTGCATAGGTATTAGATGATAGGGTTTATTGGAATTTTGCGAAATGTGTGGTAATAATGCATTTTGTTTCCTAATACAAACATTTATTTTAGCCTTTCAAATTATGTGCAAAGAAACCTGACATGAACAGCAGTTGAAGATTCAACTGTTTTCAACGAAAATAGGTGAGACACTGAACTTTGCTTCTGCCATCAGCAAGAATTGTTTTCAAATAAATATTAAATCATCCCATTGAGAGATGTCATTGCCATAGGAAATGTATTTTAGTTCACCTCATGAGAACTCCGTAGTTCATGTTGATGAGAGTTTTATCCTGATATTGGTTCAGCTGAAAATAATTTGAGAAAATCTTTTTTTTAAATATTTCGTTATTCTCCTCCTTTTTCACAATTCCTCTCAAATGTACACCCACCAACAATAATCAATAATCAGTAACAAATATGTCAATCCCCATATCAATAACAACGATCCCATCTTCCCACCAAACCCAAACAGTAGCCCGCATGTTCACATAAACAAATAACAAAAAGGAATCAGGAATCACCCATAGGCACCATTAACACACACCGCACCCCCCGCAATTAATGTTAGATGTTATCCAGTTCTTGAAAGTGCAGGATGAATAATGCCCATGAATTGTAGAACCCCACCATCCTTCCCCTCAGTTCAAACCTAACCATCTCAAGAGTCAAGAATTCCAACAGGTCCCCTCACCACGCATGGGCACAGGGTGGAGAGGCTGCCCTCCAGCCCATCAGGATCCTCCTTCGGGCGATCAACGAGGCGAAGGCTACAACATCTGCCTCCGCACCTGTTTCCAACCTTGGCTGGTCCGACACCCTGAATATAGCCAACCAGGGGCCCTGGTCCAGTTTCACGTCCACCACTTTAGAAATAACACTAAAAACCTCCTTTCAGTAAGCCTCTAGCTTTGGACAGGATGGAAACATATGAACGTGGATGTGTTCCCATAGCGAGAAAAGTCCAACCAGCACCACAACGGCCCCTCCCCCCCGCAGCGTTCACACACATCTTCTACTCCTTCAAAGAATCGGCGCATCCTCTAGCACCCACTGCGCTCTGTATACCACCTTTAGCTGTATCAGCCCCAACCTCGCGCACGAGGTGGAGGCATTCACTCTCCGGAGCACCCCACACAAGAACCCTTCTTCCATATCCTCTCCCAACTCTTCCTCCCACATTGCTTTGATCCCTTCCAATGGTGCCTTCTCCTCTTCCAAAATAGCTCCATACACCGCTGACACTACCCCCTTCTCCAGTCCCCCTGTCGTCAGCACCTCCTCCAGCAATGTGGAGGCCGGCTCACCGGGAAGTTCTGTATCTCCTTTCTGGCAAAATCTCGAACCTGCATGTATCTAAATATTTCCCTCTGCTCCAGCCCATACTTCGCTTCCAGCTCCTTCAATCTTGCAAACCGACCCCTAAGAAACAAATCTTTCAGTGTCTTAATCCCCTTCTCCTCCCATTTCCAAAAATTTCCATCCCACCTCCCTGGCTCAAATCTGTGGTTCCCTCGAATTGGCATTTCCCTTGACCCTGCCCCCAACCCGAAGTGTTGGCGTAACTGCCTCCAAATTCTCAATGAAGCTATTATTACCGGACTCACCGAGTACTTCCCAGGGGCTATCGGGAGCAGCGCTGTTGCTAGTGCTTTCAGTCCCGACCCCCTGCACAAACACTCCTCCATTCTGACCCACTGGGAATCAACCCCTCTAACACAGCTCCGCACCTTCTCCACATTCGCCACCCAGTGGTAATACATCAGGTTCGGAAGACCCAAACCCCCTGCCTGCCTTCCCCTCTGTAGTAGCACCTTTCTAACTCGGCCACCTTCCCTCCCCATACGAACGACGTGATCCTTAACTCAATCTCTCTGAAAAAAGCCTTTGGCAGGAAAATCGGCAGGCATTGAAAAACAAACAAAAATCGCGGCAACACGTTCATTTTAACCACCTGTACCCAACCCGCCAGTGACAGAGGGAGACTGTCCCACCTTGCCAGATACTCCTTTTGTCGAGATTTAGTTTGTATCCCGAGAAAGTCCCAAACACTCGAAGCAGCTCCAGTGTTCCGCCTATCGACACACTCGGTTCCGACACATATAACAGCAAGTCGTCGGCATACAAGGACACCCTATGCTCTATTCCCTCCCGCACTATTCCTTTCCATACCCCGAACTTCTTAACGCGATGGCCAACAGCTCAATCGCGAGTGCAAACAGCAGGGAGGACATAGGACATCCCTGCCTAGTCCCGCGGTGGAGAGAAAAGTATCTCGAGCTGATGTTGTTTGTGCGGACACTCGCCCTTGGCTCCTTATATAATTGCTTTACCCAGTTCACAAATCTTGGTCCAATCCCAAACCACTCCAGAACTGCCATCAAGTACCCCAATTCTACCCAGTCGAACGCCTTCTCAGCGTCCAATACCACAACCACCTCTGTTTCCTTCCCCTCTGCCGGTGCCATAACAACGTTCAATACCCTTCTCATGTTTGAAAAGAGCTGCCTCCCTTTCATGAACCCCATCTGATCTTCACCTATCACCTTCGGGAGGCACTCCTTCAGCCTACCCGCCAGTACCTTCGCCAATACATTTGCGTCCACATTCAGAAGTGATATGGGCCATTCCAGTTGCAGTGATGCGGAGCTAAGCCGCACGTTCGGTAGCTCCCGCTATTTTCGGTCTTTTGAACACTTTTAAGGGCCCGTTGTAGTGCTGGTTGGACTTTTCTCGCTATGGGAACACATCCACTGCACTTTTCTGCCAGTGGATGGACTGGACTAGGGGTGGAGCGGTTAAAAAATCGGCTTTGGAGCAGAGAAAGTTGTGAGGCAGGAGAAACAAGATGGCGGCGGGCGGGGAGCCAGCAGCGTGGCAGCAGTGGGCGCAGGAGCTGCTTCAGAGAGCTGAAGGCTGAGCTTTTGGAACCGCTTAAGGCCTTGCTGGATAAGCTCACGGCGACTCAGACGGCCCAGGGTGTCGAGATCCGGGAGCTACGGCAAAAGGCCTTGGAGAGCGAGGACAAAATCCTAGGCCTGGCAGTGAAGGTGGAGTCGCATGAGGCGCTCCACATGAAATGGCAAGCGAGGCTGGAGGAGAAGGAGAATCGCTCCCGTCGGAAGAACTTGCGGATCCTGGGCCTCCCGGAGGGGCTGAAAGGTTCGGACTTGGGGGCCTATGTGGCTGTGATGTTGAACTCTCTCATGGGCGCGGGGTCATTCCAGGGGCCATTGGAACTGGAGGGTGCCCATCGAGTGCTGATGAGGAAGCCCAAGCCGAATGAGCCGCCCAGGGCGGTGCTGGTCCGTTTTCACCGCTTCGTTGACTGTGAGTGTGTGCTGAGATGGGCGAAGGAGAGGAGCAGCAAGTGGGAGAATGCAGAGATTCGGATTTATCAGGACTGGAGTGCGGAGGTGGCAAAGAGAAGGACTGGTTTTAATCGGACGAAGGCAGTGCTTCACTTGAAGGGGGTGAGGTTTGGCCTGTTACAGCCGGCAGGCCTCTGGGTTCCTTACAAAGATCGCCAGCTTTACTTCGATTCCCCGGAGGATGCCTGGGCCTTCGTCCAGGCTGAGAAGTTGGACTCGAACTGAGGACTGGGGGGCTGGGGACTGATGTACATAGTCCGGAGGCTTTGTCCTCCGTGGTATCCTTTTGTTTTTCTGGTTGTGGTTGTTAATGTCTTTTTGCCTTTTTTTTGCTTTTTCGCGTTTTTGGGGCTCTTATTTATTCATTTTGGTGCTTTCTTGTTTTTTCACTGGTGGAGGGCTGGGGAGCTGTTCGTGGGCCCGCTGGGTCACGCGCCCTTCTTTTCCCCGCATGTCGGGTCGGGGGGGCGGGGTCTGAGATGGAAGCGCGGGCTTTCTTCCCGTGCTGGAGGACCAGTGGGCAGGACTGGCACTGGGTAGGGGGAGTGGTGGTTGTGTTGCACTGGGAGGGTCATTGAGGTGGCAGGAGCAGCCGGGGTCAGCAGGAGTCGGCTGACTTACAGAAGTACGATGGAAGGGATTACGCAGCTAGGGGGGCCCTAGCTAGGGGTGGGGGAATAGAGGGGTAGGTACCGGGTTGCTGCTGGAGGGGCTGAAGGGGAACTGCTGTCGATGGGGGGAGTTGGGAGGAGGGTCTGCCACCGTGGGGAACGGGCCTGGGGGGTTCTGCGGGCACGTGGTGAGCCGAGGGAGAGCTATGGCTGACTGGCACAGAGGGCGGGGGAGGACTCCCCCGATTCGGCTGGTCACATGGAACGTGAGGGGGCTGAATGGGCCGCTGAAGCGGTCCCGGGTCTTGGCGCATTTGAAGGGGCTGGGTGCGGACGTAGCCATGCTCCAGGAGACGCACCTTAAGGTGGCGGACCAGGTGAGGCTGAGAAGAGGTTGGGTTGGGCAGGTGTTCCACTCGGTGCTAGATGCGAAGAATCGAGGGATGGTGATTTTAGTTGGTAAGAGCTTGTCGTTTGTGGCGTCGAGTGTGGTGGCGGACAGCTGTGGCAGATACGTAATGGTGAGTGGTAGGCTTCAAGGGGAGCGGGTAGTTCTGGTTAATGTGTACGCCCCCAATTGGGACGATTCAGGTTTCATGCGGCGAATGTTGAGCCGGATTCCGGACCTGGAGTCGGGGGGCTTGATTTTGGGAGGGGGTTTTAATACGGTGCTGGACCCAGCTCTGGATCGTTTGAGGTCTAAGATGGGCAAGAGGCCTGCGGCGGCCACAGTGCTGAGGGGGTTTATGGATCAGATGGGAGGGGTAGATCCTTGGAGGTTTTTGAAGCCAGGAGGTAGGGAGTTCTCCTTTTTCTCCCATGTCCATAAGGCTTATTCCCGGATTGATTTTTTTTGTACTCAGTAGGGCGCTAATCCCGAGAGTGGTGGGGGCGAAGTATTCGGCAATAGTTATATCGGACCACGCTCCGCATTCGGTGGACCTGGTGCTGGGGGAGGGGAAGGATCAACGCCCGCTGTGGAGGCTAGATGTGGGACTTCTGTCAGAGGAGAAAGTATGTGGGCGGGTCTGTAGGTGCATAGAGGGGTATTTGGAAGCTAATGATAATGGGGAGGTGCAAGTTGGGGTGGTCTGGAAGCGTTGAAGGCGGTGGTTAGAGGGGAACTGATATCTGTTCGGGCGCACAGGGAAAGGGGGGAGAGGGCTGAGAGGGAGAGGTTGGTGGAAGAAATGGTAAGGGCGGACAGGAGGTATGCGGATGTCCCGGACGAGGGGCTTTTGAGGAAGCGTCGTAGTCTCCAAGCAGAGTTTGATATACTGACCACCCGGAAGGCAGAGGCGCAGTAGAGGAGGGCACAGGGAGCGGTATACGAGTATGGGGAGAAGGCAAGTCGGATGCTGGCCCGCCAGCTCCAGAAGCGGGAGGCAGCGAGAGAGGTAGGGGGAGTTAGGGATGTAGGAGGGAACCTGGTGCGGGTTGCTAGGAACATTAATGGGGTGTTCAGGTCCTTCTACGAGGAGCTGTACCGGTCGGTGCCCCCTAGGGAGAGGGGGGTGGGATAGACCGCTTTCTGGACAAGCTGGAGTTCCCAAGAGTGGAGGAGGAGCGGGTTGAGGGGCTGGGGGTCCCAATCGAGTTGGAGGAGCTGATTGAGGCACTGGGGAGTATGCAGACAAGGAAAGCACCGGGACCTGGTGGGTTTCCGGTGGAGTTTTATAAGAAGTTCTCAGACCTGCTGGGCCCACTGTTAGTGAGGACCCTGAATGAGGCGAGGGAGGGGGGGGCTTTGCCCCTGACGATGTCTAGGGCAATAATTTCACTGATTCTGAAGCGGGATAAGGACCCCCTCAACGTGGACGCAAAGTTGTTGGCTAAGATACTGTCCAGGAGGGTGGAAGATGTGGTCCCGCTGGTTATCCAGGAGGGCCTGATGGGGTTTGTGAAGGGGAGGCTGCTAAATGTCAATGTGCGGCATCTACTCAATGTTATAATGATGTCGGTGGCGGATGGGGAGGCGGAAATAGTAGCATCGATGGATGCGGAGAAGGCCTTCAATAGGGTGGAGTGGAGCTACCTGTGGGAGGTGCTGAGGAGATTTGGGTTTGGTGAGGGATTCATTACGTGGGTGAAGCTGCTGTATAGTGCTCCGGTAGCGAGCGTGGTGACAAATGGGAGGAGGTTGGAGGACTTTTGGTTATCCCGGGGGACGAGGCAGTGGTGCCCCTTATCTCCCCTGCTCTTCGCGTTAGCAATTGAGCCCCTGGCCATGGCGCTGAGGGATTCGAAGACCTGGAGGGGGATTGTGGGGGGGGGGGGAGCACCGGCTGTCGTTGTACGCGGATGATTTACTGCTATACACTGCGGATCCAGTGGGGGGGGATGCCTGAGGTGTTGAGGATACTTGGGGAGTTTGGAGATTTTTCGGGCTTAAAGCTCAATGTTGGAAAGAGTGAATTGTTTGTGCTGCACTTGGGGGACCAGGAGAGGGAGATAGGAGAGCTCCCGTTGAAGAGGGCGGAGAGGAGCTTTAGATATCTGGGTGTCCAAATAGCCAGGAGCAGGGGGGGGGGGGGGGGGGGGGGGGAGGAGGAGGGGGGGGGGGGGAGGGGGGGGGGAGGAGGAGGGGGGAGGAGGAGGGGGGGAGGGGGGGGCCTTCATAGGCTAAACCTTTCGAGGCTGGTGCAACAGATGGAGGAGGAGTTCAGGAGGTGGGATGCGTTGCCGATCTCCTTGGCGGGCAGGGTCCAGTCGGTTAAGATGACGGCGCTCCCGAGGTTTTTGTTTCTCTTCCAGTGTCTCCCCATCTTGATACCGAAGGCTTTTTTTAGGAGGGTGAATAAGAGTATTCTGGGGTTCGTGTGGGCGCGGAAGTCCCGAGAGTGAGGAGGGTATTCTTGGAGCGAGGCAGAGAGGTAGGTGGTTTGGCGTTGCCCAACCTGTGTGGGTCCTACTGGGCTGCAAATGTGCCGATGATCCGTAGGTGGGTGATGGAGGGGGAGGGTGCCGCATGGAAGAGGATGAAGGTGGCGTCCTGTGTGGGCACGACTTTGGAGGCACTGGTGACGGCCCCGCTCCCACTCCCCCCGGCAAGGTATTCTACAAGTCCAGCCTTTTCTTGATTTCCTGGTGGAGTGTTAGAGGGTGGTCAATATCAGCAGCAATGAAGGGGGGGGGGGGGGGGGGGGGAGAGAGAGAGAGAGAGAGAGAGAGAGAGAGCGGGCTACCAGTCTGTTTAGGGGTTTTGTTTTGTAACTATGGGTTTGTTACTTTTTTGTTTTTCTTTCTCTTTGTGTTGTTAATTTATTGCTTTGTATGGGGGGGAGGGGCTTTTTCTGTTTTGTTTATCTTATTGTTGGGAGAAAATTTGTTGTTGGAAAATTTGAATAAAAATCATTTTTTTTTAAAAAAGAACTGATATGGGCCTATACGATCCACACTCTGTCAGATCCTTATCTTCTTTTAGCAACAGGGAAATCGATGCCTGCCCCAAAGTGAAGAGGTGCTGGCATGCTGGCAAGTAGCAGACATTACAAGATCATCTATCTTCAAACCTGCCTCCAGGATAAATCTTCTCCAGTGAAATATTCCACTGCAAAATTCTCAGGAATTGATAAAACTGAATTGTAAGAAATAACTTCATTTGAAGATGCCATTTCATTACAGCTGCATCATGGAAACTTGATTCTGAACTACCAGCATTTTAAAATTTGCCAAATTTATGACAATTCTCGAATCAGGGACCTCATATATTCAGTTCCATGTTGGCTGTGAAAATGACAGATTTTCACCTTGTGCTTTATATTCATGTTGTAGGCCTCGCTGTCAAGATCGATCTTTATTGACCATTCTTTATTGTAATTGAGAAGGCGGTGGTGAGCTGTGTTCTTGAACCGCTGCAGTCCTTGCATTGTAGGAACATCCATAGTGCTGTTAGGAAAGGTGTTCTGCCACTGTAGGTATTCCTCAATCTGGAATGCTAGTCTAACGTCATTAGCGTAAAGCCACTCTCTGATGAAGATTCGGCACACCTTTGACTTGGTTCTCAGGTGAACAAAGTTGAACTACTTTCCATCAGTCCTAGTATGTAAATAGGCAGCCAGTTTTCTCTGGCAGTTTAAATAGACTTCCTCTTCTCACCTGGTCTTGGTGAGATTGATGGAGGTAACATCTCATGGCCTTCTTTATTCACAGTGTTTCTGTTACAGTTCACAAACTGAGTGGACCATCTCAATTGTAGATTTGCCAGTTCTGAAAACTGACTGGGATTTGGGATAGATGCATTCATCCAGAAACTGCAGTCTAACAAAGGCAGCATGGGCAAATAACTTGCCCATCTATGCCAGAATTGTTGTTGCAATCGCTGTGGTCACCCTTGTTTTTGTACAGGGTCACACTCTTTGCATTGTGCAAATCCTGATGCGCAGTCCGCTTCCCCCGGCAGAGACACAGACGTTTGTGCAGGTGCTGTGGGAGTGATGGTTCATTGTGCTTGATGAGTTCAGGAATCAAGACCTGGAACTTTGCCCATAGAAAGTGAGTCTATAGATTTGCTAAGCTTCTCCAATGTGGGTTTGCTATCCAGCTCTGCTATCATAGGTATGCTCTCTATGGTATCCAGAGCTTCCTGGGCGGCACGGTAGCAGTGTGGGTAGCACTGTTGTTTCACAGCGCCAGGGTCCCAGGTTCGATTCCCGGCTTGAGTCACTGTCTGTGTGAAATCTGCACGCTCTCCCCGTGTCTGCGTGGGTTTCCCCCGGGTGCTCCAGTTTCCTCCCACAAGTCCCGAAAGACGTGCTGTTGGGTGAATTGGACATTCTGAATTCTCCCTCAGTACCCGAACAGGTGCTGTAGTGAGGTGACTAGGGGATTTTCACAGTGACTTCATTGCAGTGTTAATGTAAGCCTACTTGTGACAATAATAAGGATTATTATTATTATTAACTATGTTCTCCCTAGAGTGTAACTCATCTCTCCAACTGTTTATTGCAGTTGGTGATTACCTACCTTGCATTTGTTTTCAATGGAGTCACTTACTTTGCTGATGGACCTATTTGCGTTTTGATCCCTTCGTACATGTCCTTGATATTCCCTGTGTCGACAGACATCTGGATATGTTGGTAAAGTTGTAACCAGTCGCCATTGGTGCATTGCCTAGCAGACAGCTGCATTTGATTTCAAGCTGCTCTTTAGTACATTGAGTCTTCTCACTCGGATCTTTCTTATAGTTAATGAGAGTGGACAACTTGGCTTCAGTGAATGGCTCAGGTATGGTGATGTTAGCCTTGAAGCAGTCATTGTTTAGAAGTAAAATAACTGCTGAGCACTGTCCCCGGGAGCACTGTTCCCGTACCAGCCTCCCCGGACAGGCGCCAGAATGTGGCGACTAGGGGCTTTTCACAGTAACTTCATTGAAGCCTACTCGTGACAATAAGCGATTTTCATTTCATTTTTCATTTCATTTCCATGAAAGTTAAGTCATTGAAGTTTTATTAAAAGTCTCAATGAATTTGATTTGAAGTGCAGCAAGTTCTTATGTAAACCATATTGTTCTTGGATAACCAAGAGCTATTGAACATCCATGGCTATAGCTTGCCAATAGTGTAATCAGACATGTGTTTCTGAAGTCTGATGTTTCCAGCAGGTTTTTTTTCTGAAGTAGAAATTGAAGTATACAATCCAGTTTTTTGTGATGGTGATTCAAAATGGAATTTCTAAATGGTTTAGCATTACAATGATTCATGAACTAACAACAAATATTGTTGGAAGGAAAAATAATTGGACAAAGGTGAAAATCTAGCATTTAGGTATTGGACTTTTGGCTTGTTTACTTTTGAGGGAGGGAGCAACTATGCAAAATTGACTGTGGGATATTAAATGTTTAGGCACTGTGATTTCATTGATGGCTAATGACATCAGTTGATCACAATTGGGTTGTCAAATAATGGCTCAAATGAAAGCATATGTTACATATCGAATGCAAATTACATCAAAGATTTTTGATTCAGATATAATTGAAGAATTCTGACCTTGCAGGCATAAAGAATCTTTTTAAAAATATGTTCATTAAACAATTTTCATATTAAGCAAAACCATCCAAAACAATTAATCGCAATTACAAAATAGAGGAAAGAGACAAGCAAACATAAAAACATATTAACTTTAACCAAAAAAACTAAACTAAACCCCCGAATAGCTGACAGTGACAAGCTCTTAAAATGGAAATGGATGGCTGCCATCTTCGCTAGAACCCTTCACCCTTCTATCAACCCTCTGACCTTCTCCAAATGTGGAAAAGACATGAGGTCACCCAATCAAGCCGAGGCACTTGGCGGAGTAGATAAGCAGAACTTATCTATGGGTTATCAACAAGGTGAAGATGAGGACATCCGCCTTCAGCTCGACCGAAGAATCAGCAAATCTGATACTCCGAATACGCCATTAGTGGACATGGATCCAAATCTACATTGAGTATTTCCAACATGGTATTAAAGAAAGAGGCCCAGAAACTTGGTACAAGACCAGAACGTATGTGTGTGGTTAGCCGCCTCCAAGAGAAATGCGCCACACTTAACATCCACCCTAGAGAAAAATCCTCTTATCCTCGCTTTAGTCAGATGCACCATGTGCACTACCTTGAATTGAATCAAAATTAGCTGAGCATAGGAAGACGTGAAGTTTCTCATAGAATTTGCAGAGCAGAAGGAGGCCATTCAGCCCATCGAGTCTGCACTGGAATTTGAAAGAGCACCCTACTCAAGCCTACACCTCCATCCTATCCCCATAACCCAGCAACCCCAACCAACATTTTTTGGACACTAAGGGCAATTTTGCATTGCCAATCCACCTAACCTATACATCTTTGGACTGAGGGAGGAAACCGGTGCACCCGGAGGAAATCTGCAAATTATTGCAGATGTGCAAAACTGAACTAAAAACAGAAAGTCCTGGAAATAAAATATGAATTCTCTTTCTTTACAGATGTTGCCAGACCTGCTGAGTATTTGCAATATTTTCTTTTATTGTAGATTATTAATTGGTTGGATTGTCCACTATGTATTCTCACGAATATAATTCTACAAGAATTTGTAAAAACTTGTGGCTTGAAAGCATATTTTACTCTGGTGATTTTTAGTGATCGTAAATGATATTGTTTGAATTTATGTTGCGGCCTACACTGTTGTACGAAATTGTAAGAGGTCTTATTATTTGGAGTTTGAAATAATTCTGTTCTGAGAGTTTGCTTGTAACGCACCTTGTAGTTCTGTAGTGCAGGAAGCAATTGTGTAACAATCCTGCCAATTCCAGGTATTCCCTTTGGTCAATATGTCAAAGCTTACTTTTAAAAAATTGAATCTTTCTCACTGATGCGACAGTCATTTTATGAAACATTTGGAAGATTGGAAGTTGAATTTTCATAGAATTTACAGTGCTGAAAGAGGCCATTCGGCCTATAGAGTCTGCACTGGCTCTTGAAAAGAGCACCTACCAAAGCCCACGCCTCCACCCTATTCATGTAACTCAGTAACCCCACCTCACTTTTGTGGGCACTATGGGCAATTTATCAAAGCCAATCCACCGAACCTGCACATCTTTGGACTGTGGGAGGAAACTGGAACACCTGGAGGAAACCCACGCAGACACGGGGAGAACGTGCAGACTCTGCACAGTGACCCAGCCGGGAATCGAACCTGGGACCCTAGAGCTGTGAAGCAACAGTGCTAACCACTGTGCTGCTGTGGCATCCACTGTGCTGCCATGCCGCCTACCCTGTGTTGACCTTGTGAAGGGCCTCACTCCGCACCTCACCTTCCAGAATGGGACCTAATTCACCCTCCCATTTCATCCTTATCTCACTCAACGAGCTGATGCTCCTGAATGAATATGGTCATATATACCTGAAATAGTCCCCCCAATCAGATCCGGCCAAAGACAAGATAATCTTCAACAGGGCAGATGGTGGTGCCAAGGGAAAGGAGAGGAAAGCCTTGCACGAAAAATAGCAATTCTGCAAATCCCTGAAACGACCAGAACAAGACAGTTGGAATTTCTCTGCCAACTCCTTAAAATTTATAGAATTTACAGTGCAGAAGGAGGCCATTCGGCCCATCGAGTCTGCACCGGCTCTTGGAAAGAGCACCCTATCCAAGGTCAACACCTCCACCCTATCCCCATAACCCAGTAACCCCACCCAACACTAAGGACAATTTTGGACACTATGGGCAATTTATCATGGCCAATCCACCCAACCTGCACATCTTTGGACTGTGGGAGGAAACCGGAGCACCCGGAGGAAATCCACGCACACACGGGGAGGATGTGCAGACTCCGAACAGACAGTGACCCAAGCCGGAATCGAACCTGGGACCCTGTTGTGAACCAGTTGTGCTATCCACAATGCTACCGTGCTGCCCAAATGAAAATTCCTTATTATCACGAGTAGGCTTCAGTGAAGTTACTGAGAAAATCCCCTAGTCGCCACATTCCGGTGCCTGTTCGGGAAGACTGGTACGGGAATTGAACCGTGCTGCTGGCATGCCTTGGTCTGCTTTAAAAGCCAGCGATATAGCCCAGTATGCTAAACCAGCCCAGAAAACTAGCAAACCTCCCGTCCATGAACAGGCCCCCAAACCTCTCCAGGCCCTTCCCCTCCCATGTCTTAAACGTTGAGTCCAAAGGTGGTTGTTGCAGATGTGGGCTAGCAAAGACAGGGAAAAGAGCTTGAAATGCTGCCTGAACTACTTCCAAATTCTCAGGGTGGAGACCACCGCTGAATTCGGGGAAAATCTCACTGCAGAGAAAGGAAATGTGCAGTAACTATTGCTTGTAGGCCAGAAACAGTGCAGGAGCTCGCTTTCATTTGTCCCCATATGGAACCAGCATCACTGAACCACATCAAGATCTTCTGAATATTGGCTGTCCAATATTGAAATAATAAATTGGGTCGAGCCAAGCCTCCTGATTGTCTCTTTGGAGCAAAGCCCCACTGATCCCTGGAGTCCAAATAAAGGAGGACATTCATTTGTTGACTTTAACAAAAAAGGACTTGGGGAGAAAAATGGGCAGACATTAAAAAAATAGTTAAAAAACTCACGAGCACATTCATTTTAATAGTCTGTACCCTATCCACCAAGGATAGGGAAGAGGTTATCCCACCTCTGAAAGTCTGCAAGATGAGAGGGTTCTCCTCCCCAGAGGGTTATCCATGAAATATTCACTCTTGTCCAAATTCAACTAGAGAAGGACCCAAAAATACAAAGCAGATACATTATCTTGTCCTTGCGTGATATTGGGTCCATTATATGGAGATGTAGGTAATCTGCATAAAGGGACACCGATGCTCCACCTCTCCCCGATATATCCCACTTTACTTATTAGAGCACCTCAGCGCTATAGTGAGCAGTTCTATTGCCAAAGCAAACAGGAGTGGCGACAGTGAACACCCCGTCTCGTATCCCTATTTAACAGCAAACATCCAGAATTCAGGGCACTTGTGTGAACACTTAACTGCGGGGGCACTATACAGTAGTCAAATCCAGGAAATAAACTTGTGGCTAAATCCGAACCTCCCAAGAATCTCAAATAGATACTCCCATTCCACTCTATCAAATGCCTTTTCGACATCCAGGGAAGCAATCACCTCCGATTCGGACACCGAGGAGGGGAAACGGACAATGTTTAGCAAAGTAGATTTGCCGACAATTGTCAACCCTTCATGAAGCCTGCCTGATCCTCCGCAATTACTTCTGGGAGGCAGGGCTCCAGCCAGAGCACCAACACCAAGGCAAATAAGCTAACATCAGCATTCAAGAGTGAGATAGGTCGATATGACCCTGATCTGTTGGGTCTTTCTCCTTGATTCTCAAGTAACACATAGAAGCCTGTGTGAGGGTAGAGGGCAATGAACCACAGAATAAAGAATCATTAATCATGTCTAGAATTAAAGGCACCAACTGTTCCACAAACATCTTATAGAATTCAAAGCATGTAGGGTGGAACAGGGTTTCAAGAGTAGATAGGCTAGTTGACCATAGTTCCAATTATCTCCTTTATATGTTCATCTTTTACTCTTGTTATAAATAAACAATTTGAGGGTGGCTCAGTGGTTAGCACTGCTGCCTCACGGTGCCGAGGAACCGGGTTCAATCCTGGCCCGAGTCACTATTCATGTGGAATTTGCATTTCTCCTAGTGTCTGCGTGGGTCTCATGTCCCACAACCCAAAGGTGTGCAGCGTAGGTGGGTTGACCATCTAAATTGCCCCTTAATTAGAAAAAAAAGAATTGGGTACTCTAAGTTTATAAAAAATAAAGAAATAAGCAGTTTGTTAATGTTTTACATAGAAATCCAGAGTCTGTAACTACTTGGAGTAGTCAGGGGTTAAAGATTTCAGGAAAACAGTGATGGAACCATCAATTCACCAGACACGTGTTCCCGATGTGAATCTAGGCTTTAATCGACTTACTTCAGAGCCAGCCTGTTACCTGTCGATGAACTCGTAGTGACCCAGGCTGACTCTGGACACGGGTATTTATACAGCTGCACTAGGGGGAGGAGTCGTGGGCAGAGCCAAGGGTGGAGCCCAGTACAAATTCCTGAGTGCTCCCAGCGCTACTCCCCCTAGTGGTAGGATAGTGCTACTGCGCTTACAAAGACAGTGTGAATTAACATATATACATCTATATTACATTCACCACAAACAGAAATTATTGGTTAATTCACTTATGTTGGGACTGCGGGTTCTGTGGGGCTGGAACTGATCGCGCACTTGCTCAGGATGTTGTAACACTACTATAATGAGTTGCAACCAATCCTTCAATAAGGCTCCCGTTAGCAAAATCTTCAGCAGGGAGGCTCCCAACTAGAGTTAAGAAAAATGGTTACAAACAACAAAATGCTAAAACCCCAGAAACCACTGCACTCTAAAAGGGAGCTATATATTATTACAGACAGAACAGAATCCCACCTGGAACTAAACTCCAAACATAAGCCCAAACTGTAAAAAGTCAACCACAAGAACAGAAAAATACGAGAACAAGCATGGAACCCCAACAATGCAACAATTCAACATGCCCGTCCCCAACCACCACTCACACCGCGCCCAACCCGTGTTCCTTAACAAAGGAGTCTGCCTCTCTCAATGCATCAAATAAATTGTCCTTTCCATTGAAACTCACTCTAAGCCGAGCCGAGATGACCACACTGAACTGGACTCCACTTTTATACAGGGTGGCCTTGGCTCTATTGAACGCAGCCGTTTTCTTCGGCAGCTCTGAAAGGCCTCCACTAATGGCCGAGATGCTTTCAAGTACCTTGGCGAAGAAATTTGATAAACACTGGCGTGTTGTGTCAGAGGACCTCCGGAAGTCAGTGGATGAGACCTTGGCCCCCATCCGAGCAACTCTGGAGAAGACCAATAAAACTGTGGAGCCATAAAAGATATGGAAGTTGCCCTTTCAAGCCACAGTGATTGGATTGCCTCACAGGAAGTGAAGATGTCTTTGGTGGCTGATATGAATAAGTCGGTGAAGGCCCACCCAGGTGAATGACCTAGCGAATACTCAGTCCAGGAGGCAAAATGTTTGAATTGTGGGGCTGATAAGACCCATAGTCGATGGAGTACTTTGCAGATATGTTTGGTAAGATGACGGGGGAGGGTAGATTCACATCCTCTCTTGAGTTGGACTGAGCCAGTAATTTTGCTTTCTTTTGTGGCTATAAGTATAGTGGTTAATAAGGTCATCTTTCTTAATCTTAATTATGAATATGCTTTCAAAGTCGCCAGGTATTTCTTGATACCGCCACGAGGTTCAACCGAATATCGATTAAAGAGCCAATGCACCAGTTAGTTAGTTCAAAGTCATTGGTACTTTATTTACACACAGTAAGATCTACTCATGGACAATAATACTACAAGCTAAACTACGTCTATCACTAACACCTATACCTAACTTCGGGTGCCCACTTAAGTCAGAGGAACAGTGGCCGTTGTTCGGATCTGAGGCTGTTGGGTTTGAAGAAGTAGCAGGAGTATAGCTATGGTCGTCCGTCTGGTAGCGAGCGTTGAACTTGAACTTACTTGCTTCTGGCGGTGCAGGTGGAGGGGTCTCTCCGGTTGAGAGCCGATTGCAACAGAGTAAACACATGGCGGGGGTTCCTTCTTATACTCGGGGGGGGGGGGGGGGGGGGGGGCTTCGTGCACTTTTAGGCAGGCCTTAAACTTGGTCCCAATCAATTGGGAAGCTTCTCGATCACCGCCATCGATCCGAGCCAATAAAGGAGCGGGTGCCTTGATGGCTGGGCGTGTCCTAAGTGGCCGTTGGCCTTGCTTTGTGCGTATCTAGCTGAGGTAGTGGCACCAGAATGTCTGGGATGGTATCGGCTACCTGAGCACTAGTCTTTTGTTCATCGGAGATGGGCTATCAATGTGCACATCGGCCAAGAGTTTCGGTTCTGCCTGCAGTCTGTCGTCTAAATACACATTCAGGCTCTGCCTGCTTGTTACTTTGTATTGTCCATTTTTCCCTGTATGCTCTGCGAGTGTCCATTTTATATGCTGGAAGTGGCCATCCCAGATGGCTACATTCCCTCCTTATGTACCTCAACGCGAAGCGTGAAGGATCACATTACTGAATCATCTTTTTCTCTGCCTAGGTTAAACACCCACAATCAAGGACCTATTGGTCGCTGCGAACTTGAATTCCTGGGGGTGCATAAGGCGTTCCATTGCCTTCATTGCCATCCCTACAGTAATCTCTGGGTTTCTACCGTAAATTTGGAACAGGGGGGAATAAAGCGGTGATGCAAACACGGGTACGGTTTAAGTTATTTTCCGCTCTACAAAACTCCCGACAGTTTTACGTAACAAAACCCATCGAGGTTACCTTATATCCCTTGTTAGTACACATGCAAATTACACGCTTCCGAATCTTGGAGGTTTGATCGATACTGGTCTTACGCTTGTGGTTTTTACATTTTCCAGAGATGATTCCAAGAGGGTAAACACATGGCGGGGGTTCCTTCTTAAACTTGGTCCCAATCAATTGGGCAGCTTCTCGATCACCGCCATCAATCTGAGCCAATAAAGGGGCGGGTGCCTTGATGACTGGGCGTGTCCTAAGTGGCTGTTGGCCTTTGATTGTATCTTCTTGCTGAGGTAGTGGCGCCAGAATGTCTGGGACGATATCGGCTACATGAGCACTAGTCTTTTGTTCACCGGGCCATTAATGTGCAAATCGGCCAAGAGTTTCGGTTCTGTCTGCAATCTGTCTTCTGAATTCACATACAGGCTCTGTGCCTGCTTGTTACTTTGCATTGTCCATTTTTCCCTTTATGCTCTGCGAGTGTCCATTTTATATGCTGGAAGTGGCCATCCCAGATGGCTACACTACCGTATACTTCAGCAGAGGCCTCGTCCTGAGGATCCACCTTGTGCGGTAATAGTGAAGTTCCATAGCTTCAAAGAGAAAGAGCAGGTGCTGAGATAGGCGAAGCAGCATCGAGACCTGCTGACAACCTCTGAGAGGCCTCCAACTCTGTTCACGAACCTCTGCTATCCACCTTTTTTCCCCTGATCTTTCTGGGCATTTCAGTAATACAGGATCCTTATTCCATTACTATGTCGGTTTTCAAAGGAAAATGCTCTCTGATATTGAGAGAAAATGGCAAAAAGTGTAGTTCTTGGGAGCCACCTTGTGTGCATTATGTCACCAGAAGTCCCTTGTAAGCACAAATTGATTAAAAAAAGCTTATTTTGAGATTTATGTTCACTTTAAATATACAAAATTGCCATAATTAACTTGCTGGGGTTTATTCAAAGTTTAGTTCAAGCACCCAGCATCGAAATATGAAAGCAGAGACAGTCGTACCTGATGCCACAATATGTATCACGTAGAGGTGTCGAATGAAATGCATCCTGAAGAGAAGAACTCTAAGTTGATCAATGACTGGTTAAAAATATCAAATCATGGGCACTCATGAATTAGTTCTTCAGTGGCATTCTGTAACTTCTAATTACAAACCCCAGAGCCGGATACATTGAATTAAAAAGAGCATGGGGAGAAAAATCCCTTTTTAAAAAATTTATAGTTAAACAGATTTTTATTTTGCCGAGTTAACAATTAAGGATTACATCTGTATGCCTAATTTTAGCATTGAAGTTATGCTGTTCACTGATTAAAGCTGCACGACCCCATTGAACCTGATCCAGCTTTATAAGCACAAAACCGTTACAGCAGTGTCTGTTATTTGAACCCTGCTTTTAAAAATATGGCAGGCTTTTCAAAATTCAGTGGTGCTGTGATCAGACATGTTCAAATAATGCAATTTATTTTTTATCAAATTATCAATAGGTACATAGTCGACGTTTGTTTTCCATGTATTTTAAAACACTGCAACCTGCAGTTTCATCAAAAACATTGAGTCAGAGGGACTTTGTGGCAGAGTAAGTAATTCAGTGGTAAATGGGTTGAAGTAATGGCAAAAGGCGGGGGAAACCTTTTTGATTATCAAAAAAGAAAGTTTATTTGTTGTTTTTAACCTAGCTCGGTTGTGATATATTTCAAGTGTAAAATCACATTAGTCATCTGTACTTTGAGGCAATTTTTTGATTTTGATGATTGATGAAACCCCGTCATACAGATGAGAAAGTGCCAATTGCAATCAGACTGCTGATAGAATAGAATAGAACAGTACAGCACAGAGCAGGCCCTTCGGCCCTCGATGTTGTGCCGAGCAATGATATTCTGTACTTGCATCAAATAATGTCAAGTCTGGCTATTATTTTAATTTGTTTAGATGTACAGTGCGTGATCACATCAAAGCAGAGTTCTGGGATATGTGGACTCCTCTGAACATACAACAAAATGTTAGTCTGTGGAATGCAGAAAGGAATACGTAGGACTAAATTCTCCGCTTCCCCACTTGTGTGTTTACTCTTCACTGGTGGACGAATTCTCTGTTCCCACTGCTGCCAATGGGATTTCCCATTGAAGATACCGCATGCTGCCGGGACACCTGTGGGCAGGGTGTGCTGTCAGTGGGAACAGAGAATCTCAACAGCTGGAGAATTCCAACCTTTAAACAACCCCCTCTGGCAAGAAGCTCAGGGGTGGGATTCTCCGATCCTGGGACTAAATATTGACGCCGTCGTAAACAGCGGAGCATTTTACGACGGCGTCATCTGGCCCATTGGATCAGCGATCCTGCGCCGCACAGGGGGCTAGCATGGCACTGGAGAGCCTTACGCTGCTCCAGCTGCCGATACCGGCATCAGGGCGGGCGCTGCAGGTCCGCGCATACGTGCCACGGCCGGCGTGGGTTCGTGCATGTGGGTGGGTTGCCATCTCCGTGCTGGCCCCTACGCAACATGGCGGAGACCTATAGGGGCCCAGCTCAGAAGAACATAGGCCCCCACCGCGATAAGCCCGTCAGCAGATCGGTAGGCCCCGATAGCTGGCCAGGCCACCTTGGAGGCCCCCCTCAGATTCGGACACCCCTCCCTCTCCACCAGGCCGCCCCCTGCAACATGAACGACGAGGTCCTGTCGGGTAGGAACACACGAGAACGACACCGGCGGGACTCCGCCTAACTCGGCGGGCAGTCAGCCCATTGTGTGGGGAGAATCGCCGGCGCAGCCCCCGACCGCTGGCGATGGCGCCGATTCTCCGGTCGCCGCACCGATCAGTAGACCCCGATCACTGGCCAGGCTACCGTGGAGGCCCCCCCACCAGGCTTCCCCCTGCAACATGACCACCGAGGTCCCGCTGGGTAGGACCACACGAGAACGGCGCCGGCGGGACTCAACGGGCACTCGGCCCATCGCGCGGGGGAATCACCGGCCCAGCCCCTGAATCGGCGGACCGGTGTCACGTGTTTCGCGTCCCCCCTCCCACCAATTCTCTGACCCGCCGCAGGGTCAGAGAATCCTGCCCAGGATGCTTTTTTAAAACATTATTCTCTGTGAATCAAAATTCCACTTGTTTCATTTCTGGCTTCATTCATAGGTTAAACGGATGGCTGTACTTTTAAACAACCTCCTCTGACTGATGGATGTACTTTTCCAGTACTGGAAGATGCATATTACTTGTAAAATAATGCACTTTTGTTCTAAACCATTCACTTTGACTTTCCACCAATGCAACATCCAAGACAAGTGTAGGGCAAGAATTGAATCGCAAAGGTGAGAGTATGAAAACAGAGTATGAAGACCTGTGACCCAGAAGTTTGTAATTTTTAAAATGTGACTGAGGAATCTGTAATTCTTTTTTAAACTATTTTGTTGGAAATGTATTTTAAGAGATTATACCAATTGTAAAGGAATCAATGTAATTTTCTTGGATAATATGTACTAGCCTGAGAAATGTGGTGACCCTTGATTTGAATGCAATATTAATAGGAAAGATGTTAAGATACAGAAAGGGCAGAGATGAAGAACAGCAGAGAAAGAACTGGAAAGGCACATTACAAGGAGCTGTGTGTGTAAAGCAGTTAAAAAGTGCAGAAAGCTGGAGACAGGGTTAGAAGAGAGATTGTTAACTGGATAATTCTACCACTATACTTCAATTGTACCAGAGCTGACCAGACTTTTTACGAGGTTTATTAAAGGAGTCAGCTAAAGGAACCTCTCAAATTGTTTGACAGGAGGTTCTGCAGGAGTGTGCCATTTTAGCCATGACAGTCTCCGGGGAACTTGGATGGAGTGGAGCTACTATTGCAAGTGCCCCGAGGAGCAAATTATTTTGAGTGAAAAATATGAGTGATCCTAGAATCTGGAGATCAAGGTTGGAAAGCCTGAGAGATTACACATGGTGCCATATTTGTTTGGGAAGTATACAGATATTTGTAATCTTGAGATCGTCTTTGTTGTATCTGCTGTTCCATTTGTAATTTACAGGTCATTAACAATAATTTGCCTGTAAATTCATGTTTAACTTAAGTGGATTCTGTGCATTATTATTATTATTTGTGTTGAAGTAAAAGCTACAAAGAGTAAAATCTTGTTGTTGATGTCTTCATTGGGGTCATTAATAAATTTGATTATTTTGGGGTACGGTTTGCCCTTGGTAATTCTGAC
Organism: Scyliorhinus canicula; assembly: GCF_902713615.1. Taxonomy (NCBI): domain Eukaryota; kingdom Metazoa; phylum Chordata; class Chondrichthyes; order Carcharhiniformes; family Scyliorhinidae; genus Scyliorhinus; species Scyliorhinus canicula. The sequence goes on along the minus strand of NC_052147.1, from coordinate 164,738,746 downwards.
AAGAGTTTAGAAATGAAATAACAGCTGAGCTAATAAAGAGTAGAAAACTTCCGAGAAAAGTAATCATAGCTAGTGAGAGCAACAAGATATGTCGGATGAATCCGTGGCTAAAGAGATGGTGTGAGGGGGAAGGTTTCAGATTCCTGCAGCATTGGGACTGCTTCTCGGGAGGTGGGACCAGTACAAACTGGAAGGATTACACCTGGGTAGGACAGGGATTGATATCGCAAAAGTGAGGAAGGATATTAGCTCCGATAATGTGGAATCGGTATGGGTAGAGCTGAGAAACACCAAGGGGCAAACAACATTTGTGGACGTTGACTATTGACCCCCAAAATGCAATGGTGTTGTTGGGAATTGCATTAAAAAGAAAATTAGAGACACATGTGATAAAGGAACATCTGTAATTCTGGGTGATTTTCATCTGCATATAGATTGGGCAAATCAAATTAGCCACAAAACCGTAGAGGAGGAATTCCTGGAGTGTATATGGGATGGTTTTCCAGACCAATACATTGAGGAATCAACTCGAGAACAGGCCATGCAAGACTGGGTACTGTTTAATGAGAACAGAATCATTGGCAATCTAGTTTTGCGAGACCCCTTGGGAATGAGCGAGCATAATATGATCTTTCATCAATATGGAAAGTGAAATAGTTGACTCCGAGACTAGGGTCCTGAATTTTAATAAAGGAAACAATGATGGCATGAGGTGCAAATTGGCTATGGAAAGATTTTGAAATGTTACTTAAAGGCATGGCAGTAGATAAGCCATGGCAAACATTCAAGGAGCGCATGGGGGTAACTGCAACAATTGTTTATTCCTGTCTGGAACAAACATAAAATGGCAAAGTGGTAGATCCATGTCTTGCAAGGGAAATTATAGATAGTATTAGATCCAAGGAAGAAGCATACAAATTGTCCAAGAAAAACAACATTTCTGAGGTTTGGGAGCAGTTTAGATTCAGCAGAGAAGGACCAAGGGATTGATTTAGACGGGGAAACGAGAGTAAGCTTGCAGGGAACATACAAACTGACTGTAAACGTTTCTGTAGGTAATTCTGGTACGTAAAGAGAAAAATATTGGTGAAGACACTCCCTTGCAGTCAGAAACAGGAAATGTAAAATCGGGGCAAAGAAATGGCTGAGCAACTAAATGCATACTTTGGTTCTGTTTTCACAAATGAGGACACAAGTCAGATCTCAGAAATGTTGGGGAGCACAGGGTTTAGTGAGAGGGAAGAACTGAAGGAGATCAATATTAATAGAGAAATGATGTTGGGGAAATTGATGGGATTGAAAGCTGATAAATCCCCAGGGCCTGATAATCTACATCCCAGAGTACTTAAAGAAGTGACTCCAGATGCATTGGTGGGCATCTTCCAGGATTCTATAGAACTTACAGTGCAGAAGGAGGCCATTCGACCCATCAAGTCTGCACCGGCCCACTTAAGCCCTCACTTCCACCCTATCCCCGGAACCCAATAACCCCATCTAACCTTTTTGGACACTAAGGGAAATTTAGCATGGCCAATCCACCTGCACGTCTTTTGACTGTGGGAGGAAATCGGAGCACCCGGAGGAAACCCACGCAGATACGGGGAGAATGTGCAGATTCCACACAGACAGTGACCCTGCGGGGAATCGAACCTGGGACCCTGACGCCGTGAAGCCACAGTGCTAGCCACTTGTGCCACCGTGCTGCCCTATAGACTCTGGAACAGTTCCTGCAGATTGGAAGGTAGCTAATGTCACTCCACTATTTAAAAAGGGAGGGAGAGAGAAAACAGGAAATTTATAGACCAGTCAGCCTGACATCAGTAGTGGGGAAAATTCTAGAATCCATTATCAAAGGTTTTATAACCGAGCACTTAGAACACAAGGACAGGATTGGACGGAGTCATGCATGTATTTATGAAGGGGAAATCATGCTGGACAAGTCTACTTGAATTCTTCGAGGATATAACTCCTAGGGTTGATGAGGGGGAGGCAGTGGATGTGGTATATTTAGACTATCAGAAGGCTTTTGACAATGTCCCACATAAGAGATTAGTGTGTAAAATTAATGGGATTAGGATTAGTATATTGAGATGGATCGAAAACTGACATGGGATAGAGTAGGAATTAATGGTTCTTTTTCAAATTGGAAGACAGTGACTAGAGGGGTACCGCACGGATCGATGCTCAGATCCCAGCTATTCGCAATATATATTAATGATTCCAATGAGGGAACAAAATGTAATATCTCCAAATTTGCAAATGACACCAAGTTGGTGAGGAGGATGAGGTAAGGAGGCTGCAGAGATCCTTCAGTGTGATTTGGACAAGTTGAATGAGTGGGCAAATGAATGGCAGTTGCAGTACAATTTGGAGAAATGCGAGGTTATCCACTTTGGTAACAAAAATGAGAAGGCAGATTATTATCTGAATGGCCATAAATTAGTAGAGGGGAATGTGCAATGAGATCTGGGTGTCCTCGTACACCAGTCACTGAAGGTAAGCATGCAGATACAGCAGGCGGTAAAAAAGGCAAATTATATACTGGCCTTCATTGTGAGAGGATTCGAGTACAGGAGCAGGGATGGCTTGCTGCAATTATACAGGGCCTTGGTGAGGCCACACCTGGAATATTGTGTGCAGTTTTGGTCTGCTTATCTGAAGAAGGATGTTCTTGCTCTAGAGGGAGTACAGCGAACGTTTATCAGACTGATTCCTAATGTATTAGGAGAGATTGAATTGGTTAGGAATGTATTCGCTGGAGTTCAGAAGAATGAGGGGGGGTCGCATAGAAACCTATAAAATTCGAACAGGATTAGACAGGATTAGCGAAAATGCAGGAAGGATGTTCTGGATAATGGGTGTGTCCAGAACCAGGGATCACAGTCTGAAAATGCAGGGTAGACCATTTAGGATAGAGATGAGGAGAAATGTCTTCACCCAGAGCATGGTTGGCCTGTGGAATTCTTGAAAGGCAACGGTACTCTGCTTACTCATGAATGTGAATTTTGCTCTTTAATTTCCAGGGAGCTTTGCAGGCAGTCAGTAGTTTGAGAGCCTTTAGGAGGGGGTGCCATGCAAATTCACCAGAATGGTGAAGCTAAAAGGGTTAAATTTGGAAGACTCATTGTGTAGACTTGACTTCCGTTCCTCTGAGTGCAAAAGATTAAGGGATTATTAAGGGATTATCTACTGGAAGTGTTTTAAAATGATTAAAAGATTTGAGCATGTAGATAGAGAGAAGCTATTTCCTCTGACAGAAATATCCAGCACAAGGTATCATAACCATAAAATTATGTTCCAGTTGCGGCTATGTGGAGCTAAGCCGCACGTTCGGCAGCTCCCGCTATTTAGAGACTTTTGGGCCGTTTCGAGGGCCCCAAACGGCGCTGTTTCTACGCATCCCGGTGGGGGAAGGTGCCTGGAAGAACTTGCCCCACACTATATGATGAAAAAGGCTGCAGTAACTCCCCAAAAAAAACAGGGGAAGAAAAACAAAATGGCGGCCGGCGCAACACCTGAGGACTGGTGGAAGTGGGCGCAGGAGCAACAGGCCTCGCTCCTACGTTGTTTTGCTGAGCTGAAGGCTGAGCTGCTGGACTCCATGGATGCAACTACGACCAAGCTGCTTGGGACCCAGGAGGCCCAGGAGGAGTCTATTCGGGAGTTGCAGCGGCAGGCCGTTGAAAGAGAGGAGGAGACGGCCTCGTGGGGAAAGTGGAGTTGCACGAGGCACTTCATAAAAAGTGGCAGGACCGCTTGGAGGAGCTGGACGTTCGCACGAGGCGAAAGAATCTGAGGATCCTGCGCCTGGCGGAGGGGCTGGAGGGGTCGGATCTCCCGGCGTATGTGACCACGAGGTTGAGCTCGTTGATGGGAGCGGGGTCCTTCCATTTGCCCCTGGAGCTCGAGGGAGCGCACAGTGATGGCCCGGAGGCCCAAGACAGGTGAGCCCCCGAGGGCGGTGCTGGTGCGGTTCCACCGATTCAGTGACCAGGAGTGTGTGCTGCGCTGGGCCAAGAAAGAGAGGAGCTGTAAATGGGAGAATTCGGTAGTGAGGATCTACCAGGCCTGGAGTGCGGAGGTGGCTAAGCGGCGGGCCGGGTTCAACTGGACGAAGGTGGTGCTTCATGCTAAGCAGGTCAGGTTTGGAATGCTGCAGCCTGCGCGCCTGTGGGTGACATACAAGGACCGGCACCATTACTTCGAGTCCCCGGAGGAGGCGTGGGCCTTTGTACAGGCGGAGAAGCTGGACTCGAACTAGGGCCTGGGGACATACTTTGGCCGGTGTTGTTTCCGCTGTGGCTGTTTTGTTCCAACTGTTTCAACTTTTTTAACTTCGACATGTGTGTTATGTATGCTGGTTTTCTGTTTGCTCTGTTTACGGGTGGGTTTGTCTGTTGGGTATGGTTGTGGGGTAGGTGGGGAGTGTTGGGGGTTTGTGTTCTATATGTTCTCTTCTGTACGGGGCTGAGGATTGAGGGGAAACTGGATTTTGGGGAACTGCGTCAGAAGGTTGGGGTGTGGCAGTGAGAAAGCGCGGGCTTTCCTCTGGTTTCCCGTGCTGTGGGGCAGGGGGGGTGGAGGTGGGGGCGGGGCCTCTACGGGTTTTCTTTCACGCGCTGCAGCAATGCCAAGGAGGTGTGGCAAGAGGGGGATGACCCCCATGCCGGGAGGGGATAGGTTTTGGCGGGAGCTGCCGGGGTCAGCAGAAGTCAGCTGACTCACGGAAGTACCATGGAGGGTGCGTCGCGGCTAGGAGGGGTCCTAGCCTGGGGGGGGGGGGATACCGGGTTGCTGCTGGAACGACTAGGAAGGAGCCGATGGGGGCCGGGGGGGAAGAGGAGAGGCACTATCGCCATGGGGAACGGGTTGAGCGGGGTGTGCTGGCCTGGGGCGAACATCTGCCAAGCTATGGCTAGTTGGCGGGGGAGGGGGGCGGGTTGCCCTCTGATCCAGCTGATTACCTGGAACGTGAGGGGGCTGAACGGGCCGGTTAAGAGAACCAGGGTGTTCTCCCATCTAAGCGGGTTGAAGGCGGACGTGGCTATGCTCCAGGAGACCCACCTGAAGGTGGCGGACCAGGTCCGTCTGAGGAAGGGGTGGGTGGGGCAGGTTTATCATTCAGGATTGGACGCGAAGAACCGGGGGGTGGCGATTCTAGTGGGGAAGAGGATGGCGTTTGAGGCGGCTGAGGTGGTGTCGGACAAGGAGGGCAGATATTTCATGGTGAGGGGTAGGCTGCAGGGAGAGAAGGTGGTGCTGGTGAACGTATATGCCCCGAATTGGGATGATGCTGGCTTCATGAGGCGATTGTTGGGCCGCATCCCGGACCTGGAGGCAGGGCGCCTGATCATGGGGGGAGATTTTAACACAGTGCTGGATCCCACACTGGACCGGTCCAGTTCAAGGACGGGTAGGAGACCGGCGGCGGCCAAAGTGCTGAGGGGATACATGGACCAGATGGGAGGGGTGGATCCCTGGAGGTTTGGGAGACCGAGAGCCCAGGAGTATTCCTTTTTCTCTCACGTCCATAGGGTTTATTCCTGGATAGACTTTTTTGTCCTGAGCAAGGAATTGATTCCGAGGGTGCAGGATGCCGAGTACTCGGCCATAGCGATTTCGGACCATGCCCCGCACTGGGTTGATCTGGAGATGGGAGAGGCGTGGGACCAGCGTCCGCTTTGGCGCCTGGATGTGGGGATGCTGGCGGAGGAGGAGGTGTGTAAGAGGGTTCGGAGAAGCATTGAGGGGTATCTGGATACCAATGATACGGGGGAGGTCCAGGTGGGGATGTTCTGGGAGGCTCTGAAAGCAGTGATCCAGGGGGAGCTGATCTCCATCCGGGCCCACAGGGAAAGGAGGGAGAGGAAGGAGAGGGAGAGACTGGTGGGAGAGCTTCTGGAGGTGGACAGGAGATATGCGCAGGCACCGGAGGAGGGGTTGCTGGGAGAACGGCGCAGGTTGCAGGCCAATTTTCACTTGGTGATCACCAGAAAGGCGGAGACACAATGGAGGAGGGCGCAGGGCGCGGTATATGAGTATGGAGAGAAGGCGAGCAGGATGTTGGCGCATCAGCTCCGTAGGCGAGATGCGGCTAGGGAAATTGGGGGAGTGAAGGATGGGGGTGGAAATGTAGTGCAGAAGGGGACAGAAGTAAACGGGGTCTTTAGGGACTTTTACGAGGGATTGTACCGGTCGGAACCTCCGAGGGGGAGAGAGGGGATGGAGAGCTTCATGAACAGGCAATGTTTCCCAAGGGTTCAAGAGAGGCTGGTAGAGGGGCTGGGGGCGCCGATAGAGTTGGAGGAGCTAGTCAGGGGGATCGGGCAAATGCAGTCAGGTAAGGAATTTTACAAAAATATGCGGACCCGGTGGGTCCCCTGCTAGTGCGAACTTTCAATGAGGCGTGGGGGGGGGGGGGCTTTGCCCCCGACTATGTCGCGGACACTGATCTCTTTGATCCTAAAATGGGATAAGGACCCCTTGCAGTGCAGATCATATAGGCATATCTCGCTCCTGAACGTAGACGCTAAGTTGCTGGCGAAGATCCTGGCTACCAGGATAGAGGATTGTGTACCAGAGGTAATTCATGAAGATCAGACAGGATTTGTCAAAGGGTGGCAGCTCAACACGAATGTGCGGAGACTGCTCAATGTTATCATGATGCCGGCAGTGGAGGAGGAGGTGGAGATAGTGGTGGTGCTGGACGCAGAGAAAGCGTTTGATAGAGTTGAGTGGGGGTACCTGTGGGAGGTGCTGGAGAGGTTTGGATTTGGGGAGGGATTCATCAAATGGGTGAGGCTGCTTTGCGCGGCTCCGATGGCGAGTGTAGTCACAAAGGGAAAGAGATCGGAGTATTTTAGGCTCTACCGTGGGACCAGGCAGGGGTGCCCCCTGTCCCCCCTTGCTCTTTGCATTGGCGATTGAACCTTTGGCTATGGCGTTGAGGGAGTCAGGGATATGGAGGGGTCTGGTGCGGGGTGGGGAGGAGCACCGGGTATCGCTGTATGCGGATGACCTGCTGTTATATGTGGCGGACCCAGAGGGGAGAATGCCGGGGGTGATGGAGCTGTTAGCGGAATTTGGGGGCTTCTCGGGCTATAAGCTAAACTTAGGAAAGAGCGAGGTATTTGTAGTGCACCCGGGAGATCAGGAGGAGGGAATTGGGAGGCTCCCCTTCAGGAGGGCAGGGACGAGTTTCAGGTACCTGGGGGTGCAGGTGGCCAGGAGTTGGGGGGCTCTTCATAAGCTTAACTTCACCAGACTAGTGGAACAGATGGAGGAAGAATTTAAAAGGTGGGACATGGTGCCGCTATCGCTGGCGGGCAGAGTGCAATCCGTCAAAATGACGGTTCTTCCGAGGTTCCAGTGCTTGCCCATCTTTATCCCCAGGGCCTTTTTTAAAAGGGTGACCAGCAGCATCATGGGATTTGTTTGGGCGCATGGCACCCCGAGAGTGAAGAGGGTCTTCTTGGAGCGGAGTAGAGATGGGGGGAGGGGGGGGGGGGGCTGGCATTGCCCAACCTCTCGGGGTACTACTGGGCGGCCAACGTGTCGATGGTGCGCAAGTGGGTGATGGAGGGGGAGGGGGCAGCATGGAAACGGATGGAGAGAGCGTCCTGTGGGGATACTAGCCTGGGGGCCCTGGTAACGGCGCCGTGGCCGCTCCCTCCTACGAGGTATACCACGAGTCCGGTGGTGGCGGCTACCCTCAAGATTTGGTGGCAGTGGAGGCGACATAGGGGAGAAGTGGGGGGCTCGATGGAGGCTCCGTTAAGGGGGAACCATAGGTTCGTCCCGGGGAACATGAATGGGGGATTTCAGGGATGGTATAGAGCGGGCATTAGACAGCTGAGGGACCTGTTTATCGACAGAAGGTTTGCGAGCCTGGGGGAGTTGGAGGAGAAATTTGGGCTCCCGCCGGGAAACATGTTTAGATATCTGCAGGTAAAGGCATTTGCTAGACGGCAGGTGGAGGGATTCCCTGCGCTCCCCGCGAAGGGGGTGAGTGACAGGGTGCTCTCGGGGGTCTGGGTTGGGGAGGGGAAGATATCCGATATCTACAAGCTTATGCAGCAGGTGGAAGAGGCGTCAGTAGAGGAGCTGAAAATGAAGTGGGAGGGGGAACTGGGGGAACAGATCGAAGACGGGACATCGGCTGATGCCCTGGAGAGGGTAAATTCTTCCTCCTCGTGTGCGCGGCTTAGCCTCATTCAATTCAAGGTGCTGCATAGGGCCCACATGACTGGGATGAGGATGAGTAGGTTCTTTGGGGGTGAAGATAGGTGTGTCAGGTGCTCGGGGAGTCCAGCGAACCATGCCCATATATTCTGGCATGCCCGGCATTGGAGGAGTTCTGGAAGGGGGTGGCGAGGACGGTGTCAAGGGTGGTGGGATCCAGGGTCAAGCCAGGGTGGGGACTCTCGATCTTTGGGGTTGGGGTAGAGCCGGGAGTGCAGGAGGTGAAAGAGGCCGGTGTGCTGGCCTTTGCGTCCCTAGTAGCCCGGCGAAGGATTTTGCTACAATGGAAGGACGCGAGGCCCCCAAGCGTGGAGACCTGGATCAATGACACAACGGGTTTCATTAAGTTTGAGAAGGTCAAATTCGCCCTGAGAGGATCGGCGCAAGGGTTCTTTAAACGGTGGCAACCTTTCCTCGACTTTCTGGCTCAACGATAGGGTACTGGGACAGTAGCAGCAGCAACCCGGGGGGGGGGGGGGGGGGGGGGGGGACGTTGATTATGTTTGCTTATTTTATTTAAATTTGATTTATTCAATTTTAATTTATGGTTAAGTTCTCTTAGAACATAGAACAGTACAGCACAGAACAGGCCCTTCGGCCCTCGATGTTGTGCCGAGCAATGATCACCCTACTCAAACCCACGTATCCACCCTATACCCGTAACCCAACAACCCCCCCCCCCCCCCCCCCAACCTTACTTTTTTTTAGGGCACTACGTGCAATTTAGCATGGCCAATCCACCTAACCCGCACATCTTTGGACTGTGGGAGGAAACCGGAGCACCCGGAGGAAACCCACGCACACACAGGGAGGACGTGCAGACTCCGCACAGACAGTGACCCAGCCGGGAATCGAACCTGGGACCCTGGAGCTGTGAAGCATTTATGCTAACCACCATACTACCGTGCTGCCCTAAAAGCATACCCAATTCATCTTTTCCAATTAAGGGGCAATTTAGTGTGGCCAATCCACCTACCCTGCACATCTTTGGGTTGTGGGGTTGAGCCCCACGCAGACACGGGGAGAATGTGCAAATTCCACACGGACAGTGAACCAGAGCCGGGATTGAACCTGGGACCTCGGCGCCGTGAGGCCGCAGTGCTAACCCACTGCGCCACCGTGCTGCCCTTGTTGGGGGTGGGGGGGGTGGGGGGAGTGTGATACATGTGATGTTACGGTTTGGGGGGAATTGTGGGTGTTATGGGGCTGTTAGTTGCATATTACTGCTTGTTGCTATACTTGTTGTTATATTTTTATATTTTCTGTAAAAAATTCCAATAAAAATTATTTTTTTTAAAATAACCATAAAATTACAGCTTGCCGTTGAGGGTGATGCCAAAAGGATAATGAGAACATGGAACACACTACTAAAGCGAATAGTTTAGGTGACTATTATAGATGCATGTGAAGTGAGACAGCATTTGAAGGAGAAGGGAGTAGAGAGTTATATTAGTGTAGTTAAATGAGGAATGTTGTGAAGATGCTTCTCCCTGTGTCTATTGGGTTTCCTCCGGGTACTCCAGATTCCTCCCACGTGTATTGAAAGACGGACTATTCGGTAATTTGGACATTCTGATTTCTCCCTCTGTGTACCTGAACAGGCACCAGAATGTAGCGACTAGGGGCTTTTCACAGTAACTTCAGTGTAGTGTTAATGTAAGCCTACCTGTGACAATACAGATTATTATTATAAGTGGAGCTGAAACACTGACACAGACCATAGACTGGACTTAAAAGCCTGTTCCTGTGCTGTAGATTGTTTGAAACACTTTTTAAAAAAATTTCATGGACTATGGGTGTTGCTGGCAAGGTCCGAATTTACTGCCCATTTAAAAATACCCTTGAGAAGTTGGTGAGATGCCTTCTTGAACCTTGCAGTCCATGCGGTGTCGGTACACACAGTGCTGTTGGGGAGGAAGTTCCAGGACTTTGACCCGACGACAGTGAAGAAGCAGTGATGTATTTCCAAATCAGGATGATGGATGAGTTGGTGGGGAATGTGCAGATAGCAGTGTTCTCATGCATCTAGCATCCTTGTTTCTCTTGGCAGTAGAAGTCACGAGTTCAGAAGGTGCTGTCGAAGGAGTCTTGGCAAGTAAATGTTTACGGTATTCAATGGAGTGCTGATCAAGCAGGATGCTTTGTCTGGGATAGTATTGAGATTTTTGAGTGTTGTTGGAGGTGCAACTATCCAGGCAAGCAGGGAGTGTTCCATCATACTCCTGACATATGCCTTATGGATAGTGGGCAGGTTTTGGGGAGTATAGGATTGAGATACACTCTGCAGAGTTCAAAGTCTCTGACCTGCTTTAGACATAATATGTACATAACTTGTCCAGTTAAGTTTCTGGTGAGTGGTAACCCACAATGTTGATGGTGTAGATTCCACATTGATAATATTGTTGAATGTCAAGGGGAGATGGTCAGATTTTCACTTATTGGAGATGGTCATGGTGAGGCACTTGCTAAAAATTCTTACCACTTATCCACTCAATTTTGAACATTGTGCAGTTCTTGCTACATGCAGGCATGGACTGCTCCAGTACCTGAGGAGTTGTGAAATGGAACTGAATACTGTTCAAATATGTCCACATCTGACCTTATGATGGAGGGATGGGTGATGCAGCTGAAGATGGTTAGGCCTCGGACTCTACCCTGAGGAAAACCTACAGTGATGTCCATGGGGTGAGATGAATGGTCTCCCAACATCTACAACCATCTCCCTTTGTATTAGGTAAGACTTCAACAGACGGCATGTGGTGCAGTGGTTAGCACTGGGTCTGCGTCGCTGAGGACCCGGGTTCGAATCTCGGCCCTGGGTCACTGTCCGTGTGGGTTTTGCACATTCTCCCCATGTATGCGTGGGTTTCACCCCCACAACCCAAAGATGTGCAGGTTAGGTGGATTGGCCATTCTAACTTGCCTCTTAATTGGAAAAATAAATAATTTTTAAAAAAGGATTGACTTCAACTACTAGACAGCAGTACCTCTGATTTCCATTGGCTTCAATTTTACTAGGGCCTGATGCCGCAGCCAATCATATGCTGCCTTGATGGGTACTCTCATCTCACTCTCGAATTCAACTCTTTAATTCATGTTTGTTGAGATCTGGAGTTGAGTGGTCTTGGCAAAACCCAAACTAGGCACCTGTGTGGAGGTTATTGCTGAATAAGTACCTGTTGATGGCTACTTTGCTGATGGTTGAAAGTTGGCTGATGGGCCAGTAAATGAATGGATTTTTTTTGTTGTTTGTGCACAGGGCATACCTGTGAAAGTTTGTACATTGTCTGGTAGATGCAAGTGCTGTAACTGTACTCGGACAGTTTATCTAAGGGTGTGTCTACTTCTGGAGCACAAGCCTTCACTACAGGTGTGGTATTGTCAAGATCCACAGCGTTTGCTATATCTAGTACGCTGAGTAATGTTTTTGGTTACCATGTGGAATGAATTGAATTGACTGCTGACTGGTGCTGGGGATCTCAGGAGGAGGCTGGGATGGATCATCCACTTAGCATGAATGACTGAAGATAATTACAAATAGTTGAGCCTTTTCTTTTGCATTTATGTGCTTAGCTCCGCCATCATTAAGAATGGGGCTGTTTGTTGTGCAGTTTCGTCCAATGAAAATGTTAATTTTATAGCATAATTCACGACTGGATGTGGCAGGACTGCAGAGCTTTGATGTGATCCCTTGGTTCTGAGATCATTCAGCCATGTCTATCGCAAACTGTTCCTGTTAGTATATTTGCAGTATTGTTGTGGCTTCATCAGACTGGAAAAGCATTTTTAGGTCAATCTAACGCTGCCCTGCTGTGCTCGTCTAAAATCCTCATTATAAGAGAGTTGTTCTCCCCTTGTTTTTTTGGGGTGGGGGGGGGGGGGCTACCCTCTTCCCCGTGGCAGCTGTGTGAGTCCGCCATGTTATGCCCTCATAGCTGTGAAAAAGAAAAAAATCAATACCCAGGCTGAGTCCTGCATGGTACATCCCAGCTCCCTCCCCATCTCTAATCTCCAAGAGGGATCCTCCCCAACACCCCGGACCGATTCTGACTGTGGAATCCCCACCACCTCGTGATGAAGTCTGAACCCCCACATCCCATTCTTCACTTACCTTTGAAATTTTCCTTCTCCCTTTCAATGGTCCCTTTAAATTCCCCTGCTTTACAGCAGCTAGTGCTGTGTGGGGAAGGGGTGAGGGAGGGGGGGGGGGGGGGGTTGGTACTCTCCTTCATCATACTCGATGCCCTGGAACTGCTTCACTGCTCTTGAGTCACCTGGCGAGAGTGAGGGAGGTGAGGCAAGACAGGGACCCAGATTTTGTAGACATGGGAGCAAATCCCATCAGAGTCAAAAAACGAGTCTTGAATTTTCCCCGAGCCTCACCAGTGATGTAATTAATGTCAGGAATCTAATTTCCATACATTTGAATATAATTAACGGGCTTCCCCACTATATCATCTTTCCACTTCAGGAATTGCCGCCTTGTTTAAGACAGATTTCGCAAAACGTGAACCAGGCGAAAGGAATCTACTGGGGGTGTACAGTTCAGAATAGCCTCTGGGGAATACCCAGGCAGTATCCTGACATTGCCCTCTTGTACTACACCCTGTCACTAGTGCATGTGGGAGGGGGGTCTTTATGTACAGTGTAGGGGAGAGGGGGAGGAGAACAAGTTATTTTTTTAATAGGAGAAGGGGGTGCCCTTACTCGGGATTCCCAGTGTTGCCGGGTTTTTCTGGCCTGGCCACACCCGCGTGGCAGTGTGGGCCACGCCTGCAGATTTGTTTTTTCTTATCTGGCAAGAAAAGCCACTGCGCAGACGATGAGCTGCACATCCATTTTTCCGCCTCCGCCAGCATTTGGTAAAATAAATTGGAAAATTCCACCCAGAATATTTTGGGAAATTGGAATTCCAGCAAAGGTAAGTTGCTACGGAGTGGCGTTCCACCAGTGATTGCCAAGGAAGTTATGGGCTGTAATGAATTAGAGTGGACCTTGGATGAGGAATTGGCTGTTGGACAGAAAACAGTTCTATATTTATTCAAGATCCCTGGGTAAGTTTCTCCCCCCACACCCCCACCCCTCGGTGCAACAGCATGGCCTGGATGTTCAGCAGGACCACACCCTCGTGACCTTTCCCAGGAATTGCTCGCCGTTGTGAATGGCATGCTGCAGGTGACGGGATAATGCAGCACTTGTTGTCCCGGTCTGCTTTGCCGGCTAACTTGAGAAGCCCGGTGGTTCTGGTACTCCAGCGCAGTGGTCAGGTAGGTGGGGGCCCCAACGTCCACCTTCTCAACATGGTGGCCCTTGCGCAGCAGCCTGTGGATGTGGCCAATGGTGAACTGGAGACCAGCGCTTGAGTAGCAGGTTTGGCCTTGACGCACCTATAGCCTCCGGTTTTACCACGACCAGACGTTGCTTCATCTGGAACAGGCAAAGGCAACAGGCTAATCTTTAATGATCTCAGTCTACGTTTTCAGAGCAGTATTCAGACATTGGATGGCTTTTCATTGTGCTCCAATGGAAGCTGAAACATCAGATTCTCTATCACAGTTGTGTCTGCACGTGCTATCGTAGATTGGGACACTGCTTTGCAGGAAAGAATGGGCTCCAAAACCATTACTGCGTAATGGATATTGAAGCCATTTTACTTTTATTAAAATTGAGTTTGAACAGACAGTTTTAATCTTGGAGCTGTGCAGATAGTTAATTACACTTGATGTAATTGCTCTTTATTCCCTAGATCAATGAACACTCCTTTGGCCAGCCATTTCTTGCATACGGAAGCCAGGGCTATTTAAATTCAACACCAGTTTTGCCTAAACGCCTCTTTTCTTTCAGCCTGTAGCAGCTGCATAAAGCAAAACAGCATCTGAGGCACATCATGTCCCTCAGGAAACACATGTATGTTTTAGTTGATTTATTAAGCCCATTATCATTGCAATTTAAGTAACAGTGCTCTTAATTTGTCTGATGTTCTATTGGTAAATGAGAATTTTTATGATCATTAATCCTCCTTCACAAAAATGGTCGTTGATTTTATGAGGACAGTAACTGATTTCAATGTTTTTTCCTTCCCCTTCCTGCATGTTCAATAGTTCCACATTATCAGGCTCCTATCTACCAGCGGAGCAGCATTGCAGGTTTCATTGTCATCAGTGCAGTTTTTGATTAAAAATTGATTCAGTTGAATACACTGGATTGCTGGTTCTGTTCAGATGAAATATCTCTTTTTGATGCTTAAATTAAGTACCAGAGGTTGACCAACCTGCATGATAGTACCCATTTGATGGTATGTGATTGCAATATTTACTAAACATTTTAAAGTACCTTTTATATAAAACGTTTGAGGCCCTGGGCAAGACGGTTGCACAATGGTTAGCCCTGCTGTCACACAGCGTTAGGGATCCGGGTTCGATCTCAGCCATGGGTGACTGTGTGGAGTTTGCACAATCTTAATAATAATAACCGCTTATTGTCACAAGTAGGCTTCAATGAAGTTACTGTGAAAAGCCCCTAGTCGCCACATTCCGGTGCCTGTTCTGGGAGGCTGGAAGTGGAATTGAACCCGCGCTGCTGGTCTTGTTCTGCATTACAAGCCAGCTGTCTTAGCCCACTGTGCTAAACCAGGCTCCCGTGTCTGCATGGGTTTCCTCCAGGTGATCTGGTTTCCTCCCAAAGTGCAAAAATATGCAGATTAGGTGGATTAGCCATGAACAATGCTTGGGATTACGGGGATAGGGTGGGAGTGGGCCTAGGTAGAGTGCTTTATCAGAGGGTCGGTGTAGACTTGATGGGCTGAATGGCCTCCTTATGCACTGTAGTCATTTTATGGATTCTAATACAAAGTAAATATTCTTATTCAGTAGTTCTATGTATTTGATGTAACACAACTTGGCAGAACTATTGTGGGTTTGTAACCAAATTGAATTTAGCAATGGACTAAATTAGAGGGAATGACAGGGATAAACAATGTTGACGGCAGTTCAGTAACTAAACACAAGTAGGGGAACACAGGCTTGTAACAGTTTTACAGTTAGCGTTTTAAAAGTACATTTGCCACAAAGGTTTACCCTTAATCTATGACTTACAAAGGTTGTGTCCTAAAGTCACAACTAGATTCACAAACGTATATCTTGAGTACTAGTTTTGATGATGCCTAAATGGCACATTTATTGTGGATTAATAATAGCTAACAATACGGCCTTTTCTGTTGCTGCTTGGGTATTTCCCAAAACCACAGGGCTTTGAAACCGCTGTAGAATGTTGTATGTGACTAATGATGATGTGCATCCAGCAGTTGAGAAAAGTCAAATTGCTTCAGTGTGTGGAGGCAGAGTTCACCAGCTGTTTGCCAATTGTGATGATAAGCTACTGGCTTTTTAAGTAGACCATGATTTTAAAAACTATTTCATGAGATTTATGTATTGCTTGCAAGGCCAGCATTTGTTGTCCATCTCTAATTCCCTTTGAACTGAGTGGCTTGCCAGACCGTTTCAGAGGGCAGTTAAGAGTCAACCACATTGCTGTGGTTCAGGGAGGTCAGACCGGGTAAGGTCTGGCTTCTCTAAAGGGCATTGGTGAACCAGATGAGTTTTAAAATAATTGACGATAGTTGTCATGATTGATGACGGCTGTCATGACCGAAACTAGCCTTATATTCTAGATTTGGCTCCAGGGATGGCAAACTTCAGTCATGAGGATAGATTGGAGAGGTTAGGATGTTCTCCTTGCAGAGAAGAAGGTGAAGATGTGATTTGATAGAGATGTTAAAATCATGAAGGGTCTGGACAGAGTAGGTAGGGAGAAACTGTTCCCGCTTGTAAATGGATCAAGAACGAGGGGGCACGGATTTAAAGTGATTTGTACAGCACCAGAGTCCCAGGTTCGATTCCTGGCTTGGGCCACTATCTGTGCGGAGTCTGCACATTCTCCCCATGTCTTTGTGGGCTTCCTCTGGATGCTCCGGTTTCCTCCCACAAGTCCCGAAAGGTGTGGGGCGGAATTCTCCACAGGGGGCCGAATTCGTGAAGGCCGTCGTGAACTCTGCCGAGGTTCACGATGGCCTTGGAACCCGCTCCCCGCACCTAATTCACCCCCACCCGGGGGGGCTAGGAGCGGTCCTCCGTCTTTCTCGGCAGCGACCTTGTCTCGCCGAGAATGACGCGCGTCCGGCGCATTTGTGAAGTCATCCGCAGATGCGTGGGTTGCCGGTTCCAACCCGCGCATGCGCGGATGACTCGATCGCGCAGACAGCACGAACCCGCGCATGCGCGGTGGCCGTCTTTCTCCTCAGCCGCCCGGCAAGACGTGGTGGCTTGATCTTGCCGGGCAGCGGAGGGGAAAGAGTGCATCTGTTTTGGACGCTGGCCCGACGATCGGTGGGCACCGATCGCGGGCCTGTCCCCTCCCGAGCACAGTCGTGGTGCTCCCGTCCCAATCGGGCCCCTAGATGCCCCAAACGGGCATCTGGTGCCCGTTTCACGAATGCAGCGACCAGGTGTGGTTGCTGCCGTGTTGAAACGGGCGTGAAGGGCTGGCCGCTCAGCCCATCGGGCTCGGAGAATCGCCGTTCGCCGTGAAAAACGGCGAGCGCGATTTTCCCGAGATGGGGGGGGGGGGGGGGGGGGGGGGGGGAGGGTGAATCGCGATTCTCCCAGGCTGCGTGGGGAGCGGAGAATTCCGCCCGTGCTGTTGGGTTATTTGGACATTATGAATTCTCCCTCAGTGTGCCCGAACAGGCGCTGGAGTGCGTCAGCTGGGAGATTTTCACAGTAACTTCATTGCAGTGTTAATGTAAGCCTACTTGTGACAATAAAGATTATTCTTATTAAGAGGACGTTTACAAAAATGTTGCCAGGGCTCAAAAATTGTAGCTATGAGCACAGATTGGATAGGTTGGGGTTTTTACCTTGGAACAAAAAAGGCTGAGGCATACAAAATTATGAGGGGAAGAGATAGAGTGAACAGGATAAAATTGTTTCCATTGGAGGAGAATTCTAGAACCAGGGGGCATAGATTCAAGATAAGTGGCAGAATGTGTAGAGGGAGCATGAGGAAGAATGCTTTTATGCAGAGAGTCTGGAATTTGCTGCCTGAGTTGGTGGTGGAGGCAGAGACCCCTTTTAAATACCTGGATTTGCACCTTGTGCTGTGAGCTACAGCGCTATGGACTGGGTGCAGGAAGGTGGGATTAGAAAGGGCGCCTGGGTGTCCTCAGGCTGGACCGAATGACCTCCTTCTGTGCTGTAACTTTTCTATGATTCTATGATTTAGGGCATCCGTGGGGTTGGGGGGTCTTTATTTAAGGGATCCTGGGGGGGGAAGGATCTTTATTTAAGGAGTCTCTGAGGGGGAGTGGGGCGCAGGTCAGGTCATTCCCACACTAGGGCGGAATTGGGTAGGGTTGGGCACAGAATATCTGCGGGAGGCGTGCTTCATTGCAATGCGGGGATAGAAGGGTGGTGAGCCATGCAACCTCGTTATCGGCCCACCGCTTGCTTAAAATGGTGACTCGATAGCGGGATTTTGCCAGAGAATTCCTTGCAATCCTTGCATGGCAAAGGATTTAAAATCGCTTCCTGAGCACAAATCACATGCAATTCAGCTCCAGCGGGAGAGTATAGTCTCCCAAATGGAGAATATCACCCCAAATCATCTACGTGTGCTGAGAACATAAGTGGCCCAGCACTGAATCTTGGACGACTGCACTTCAAATCTTCTCTAATTCAAGGAACATCACGAACTGAAATCATTATTGATGAACTGTATTTAAGAAGGAATGGAACAAAGGAAGGAAACATTTTCTTGTCACTCACTCTCAAAATACATGTGGATGATACAACTTTTTGAGTTAATATGACCTGCTGATTCTAATAGTTGGTCACAGCTACCCCATTTAGATTAACCGGTCTACAGATGCCCAATTTGCCCTTCTCTCCTTTCTTAAAAATTGTTGCCTTGGATACTTTCAAGTCCATTTGATGCATTTAAAGAGAATTAAAAATTGTTGACCTTTCTATCTTCTGTGACTCCTTTCAACTGTCAAGCATACCTGCTGGGTGACTCATCCATCATGTGTTATGCTGTTTTTTAAGAACCACTTCATTTTCTACAATAAAATAAACGATTTCCATATCTTCCTTGAGCGCACCTGCATTCACACTTACATTCGTACAAATGTGCATATGAATTAGGAACACGAATAGGCCACTCGACCCCTCAAGCCTGCTCTGTCATTCAATAAGACCATGGCTGATCTCATTTTAACCTCAACTTCATATTCCTGCCTACCCCCAATAGCCTTTCACTCCCTTGCTTACCGAGAATCTATCCACTTCTTCCTGAAAGATATTCAAACACTGCATCAACCACCTTTTGAGAAAGAAAGTTCCAAAGTCTCACAACACTCGGAGAGAAAAAAAAAAACCCTCACCTCTGTCAATGGATGACCCCATATTTTAAGCCGTTGTCCCAAGTTCTAGATTCTCCCACAAGAAGAGCATCCACCCTGTTAAGACCCTTCATGATCTTCTATGTTTCAATCAAGTCGCCTCTTACTCTTAACTCCAGCAGATACAAGCTGAGCCTGTCCAGGCTTTCCTCAGAAGACCACCCATCCATTCTAGGTATTCATCTGGTAAGCCTTCCACCATAAATTGTAAAAACCAAAAGAAAATATTTCTATAAACCTTTGTAATTGTTTTATCATTTAGTCGTCATCTTTCATCTTCAATTTTAGCTTTTTGGTGTTGCTAAACTTCCTACGTTCCTCATGATTTTCTTAGTATTGTTCGCCTTAACTTGCCACATGGCTCCTTTTAAGTTTTAATATTTTTATATATCCACAGAATTCGATCTTTCAAAGTAACTTTTCGCTTTGTGTGAATATATTCATTTTTTTATTCTATCTGACAATGCATTTTAAAATCTCCTCCTGCAAATATATCTAACTTTGCTATGCACTCAATTTAGGCCAGGACTTTTGTTGCTGAAATGTGCCTTGTTTCTTCAACTTCTTCTTATAATTTTCCGTAAGAAGTCTTACAACACCAGGTTAAAGTCCAACAGGTTTGTTTCAAACACGAGCTTTCGGAGCACGGCTCCTTCTTCACCTGAAGAAGGAGCCGTGCTCCGAAAGCTCGTGTTTGAAACAAACCTGTTGGACTTTAACCTGGTGTTGTAAGACTTCTTACTGTGCTCACCCCAGTCCAACGCCGGCATCTCCACATTATAATTTTCCAGTATTGCAATAAATCAGACTATTACTGCGGTAATGTTTGTCACCAGCAGATGGTGATATGTTTTACATCAATTTTAAAATTATTCTACAATCCCATGGGCTAGGTTTTGCTGGAAAAAAAACCCTTGCCTGAACAATGGGCAGTATTTTACAATGCAAATTGGCTAGCAGCGTGTGTCAAGAGGAGATAGATACCCCGTGAATTACAAATCACTACAATTTGCAGGCCAATTTATGCCAATTGCTGTTAACTTCATGAAAACATCTTACACTTAAACTTCCTGTAATTGTCATGAAATTACTGCATTCACACATTAATTGTCTATTAAGCATATCACAGGAAGTCCAATAATTAAGTGCAACAGCCTTTTAATGATATGAGAACTGTTAATGACTACCAATCAAAATTTCCTGCCCAGAAAGTTAATATGAAGTCTTAATTTCTTCAAGTTATGAATTTTTTAGACTTGTAAAATGTCACATTTAAAATTTTATATTTTTTCTTATTTTTCCTTTGTCTCTCCATCAAAAGGGTAGATGGTGGTGTGGTAATAATGTCATTGAACAAATAATCCAGAGGCCCAGGCTAATGCTCTGGAGACACTGGTTCAAATCTCATTACAGCAGCTGGTGGATTTTAAATGTGATTATTAATCTGGAATATAGAGCCAGTCACAGTAATGGCGACCATGACAACTATCATAGATGGTTGTAAAAATCCTTCTGCCATTCGGAAAGAAGGTAGATACTGGTTCCTACATTGATTAAAATACAGTTCCCTGGGGGAATTCAGCTTCAGACTATCCCGAAAAACGGAGTAATAGCATTATAAATTTAATTGGCATAAATAAACTTTGGAAATATGTGCCGAGTCTTCTGAAGCCATTTGCTGAAAAAAGTTAATTTCAAAGGACGGGAATTCTCTGTGAGAATACCACCAATGTAGTTACAAAACTAGAGTGTACAACCAAATAATCTTGATGGTGCATAGAAATTTAATACAAATAGGAAGTATACTGACTTGTGTTACTAAAATCAAAAGCAAAATACTGCAGATGCCAGATGTCTGAAAAAAAAACCCGATGCTGCCTCAACCTGATTGTTTCCAGTAATTTCTGATTTTATTTTAGCTAAATGCACTCTGACTCGATTTCAGATACAGCCCCTTTGTCTCTTATATTATTCATACTGCATACTAATTGTAGGAGCCGCTTTCAGAGACTGAGCATTGAGCTGGCTTTTACGTGGGGAATTTTCCCAACTAATTGCAGTTCAGCTAACACTAAAGACACGTGGAGACATCAACTCCGATTAAGACGGCTTTACTTTCCAAGCTCGGTTTAACGTATGAGGGAGAGTGATTTGGATTTGTTTTTCATTGCTTTAGGTTCAACAGTTATACAATTTCCAAAAATCAGTAGCCCTGTCTCAACTGGACTTTTCCTTGTAGCTGTCGATTGTGCCTTGACCACTGAATTTTACTTTAGGCAGCTTGATGACTGCGTGATCAGCTTGTGGCTTAGCCCCACCCTGATCCCTGGCCATCTGTTGTTTTTCAAGACCCTTGCTCACATCCGCGGTCTCTTGCTTTCCCCTACTCCCATTTCCCTTATCTTAGTGTGGTTCCTACTCGTAATATTGAGCGCAGGATACTGGATCTCTTGATAAGAACTGCTAATTGAGCTGGCTGCGTTATGGCTGACCACATTGTTTCTGCCTGATTCTGTCTGTTTTAGGAATGTTAGCCAGCTTAAATCCTAGCATACATTGCGGCCACTACTAGAGTTTAAATACTTGTTACTGCAATGTTCTAAGAATTCATGTTTAATAGTTAATAATGATTACTGGATTTACTTTCTATGAATAGTTTCAATTATCAATAAACTAACTTATGTAGAGCTATTCTAGTGTTATCCTGACTATCTGATTTTAAGGGGCCTCATCCCAGGTCCCCCTTAAGGCCCCCTTTTAGTCCATGGCTAGCCCATAAATAGTCCACTAAATAGACATACTGAACTTGTTGGATTCAGGCTTAAGTGTGGAATGGCCAATAGGCAAGAGCGGTAGCAGCTCCTGTTTATCTGTACCTCTGCTATTTTCTAATTCGTCGTCTGAGGCAGCAGAGTATAATAAAACAGTCGAGCAGATCCAACAGCTGCAGAATTACATCAATGTGCGATATAATGTGCATCAATGGATGGATATTGGTATTCAGTCCCCAATTCCATATTTTAGAGAAAAACCTCTGTGATTTAAACAGTTCCTCGGCCTTTTTGGCGCGAGTCTTACTCAGCTCCCGCTCCTTGTTCCAGAGGTGGTCCATCTGTTTAGCTTTGTTCTTGAGTCCTTCCCAGTCTGCCCGCAAGTGCAAGATGTGTGGATGTCCCTTCTGGAAGTGTCAGTTAATCTGTTGGTCATCTTCAGTTCACCTAAAGTCATCTGCTTCCACGATTGACTCATCCCTGAATGGAGTTAGCTCATGATGGGCAATTGTAATTGACTCCGATAAATTGGTGAGAACAATATTATGCCCAGGCAATTAACATACAATGCCTTGCTTGGTATAATTGCTACACAACGTTAAAATATAGTAATTGGTCAAGTATTGAGCACGATAAAACACAGTCTGGTGGTTTACTTCGACCACTAACGTACAGTTCTCGTATGTAGTGTACCGGCAGTAATCTTCTGTACTAATGGGTTTCTGCGGGCACAGCCAGTTACTTCCCCCTCCTTTGCATACCCGGAGATCGATGGAGTATATTCTATTTTTCTTTTGGATTGCATTTTAAGGGGCATCCTTCAGTTTAACCCCGTTCCCATAGTGTCCCAAGTTGTTCACCTGGAGAAGTTCATGAGTACTGTTCTACTCTGCCCTGGGAATGTGCAACATCATTCACGCTAGGAGAGTGTGGTTATCATTCTCAAAGGTAATTTGACTGGCCAATGTCAATTCCCTGAGGAATTCAGGAGCTTGGTGGGCCGTTTTTATCCAAGCCTTCAATTGATCATTGCTCACCCAATTAGGTACTCGGTGTGCATCGAACTGGAGTAGGTTGGTCTGGAGGCTTTGTAACAAGTAAACAAGCATGTAATATTACATGCCTGCACCCTGTGTACTTTTTGTGAGTTATCGCCGTGTTGATCAATTAACTCATTCATCTTTGTCTGATATGGCTGCAACTGTTTAAGTTCCTTCCACACCAGCTGATTGACTCGCTGGCTGGGGTCTGTTGCCGTTCTGGATCCTGGTCTGTATCCATAACTGCAGCTCTCATTTGCCCTTTCATGACATTAATCTCTTCACTTATTTCCACAATGACAAGGGCTTTAACTGTTGAAGCTCCTGCCCCATATCCTCCACCCACTAGTTCCACTATACCTCTCTGTTGTCATTGAGGCGTTTTCAGTCCACTCCAGAATTTCCTGCTCCAGGGTCACAAATAATCCCTGAACATAGCAATAGGCTGGTAAGTATAAATTTGGTGAGATTAATCATAATGTTTACATGTTCATATCCCAGTACTATTGTCACTGATTTGTCAGTGGGGTTAGGACTAGCCGGGTCCCATAGTGGGGCTAATGATTTGCTCATCACATCTGGGCCTGGGGGGGTCAACCTTTAGGCTTTTATTTGTATCCAAGCCAGTGTCACAGTGGTGGTGATAGATTTCTGCCTGGTCCCTACCCTTCTCTGGTGGGGTCCTTGCTTCTTACAATATCCCACCGGATTCTTGGGGTCCTGTGCTGACTGGCTGCCTGCTTCACTTCCCTGGTACAAAGCTGTCAATCTTTCTTTTTTAAAACAAATAATTTTTATTGGAACAATAATAATAATATAACAATAATAAACACCCCCCCAGCACCCGTAACAACGCATGTAACGAACCCCCCCACCCCCCCCCCCAACCCAATAAACAACAAAATAAATTACCAATAAGCAAATTAACTTAAACAATACCCCCCTGAGACACCCCCCCCCCCCTTCCCCCCCCCCTCCCGCCCCGGGTTGGTGCTGCTGCTGACCTAGTTCCTCATTGTTGAGCCAGAAAGTCGAGGAAAGGCTTCCACCTCCTAAAGAACCCTTGTACCGATCCCCTCAGGGCGAATTTGACCCTCTCCAGCTTAATGAATCCCGCCATGTCATTGATCCAGGTCTCCACGCTTGGGGGTCTCGCATCTTTCCACTGCAGCAAGATCCTCCGCCGGGCTACTAGGGACGCAAAGGCCTCCTACACTCCCGGCTCCAACCCAACCCCAAATATCGCGAGTCCCCAGCCTGGCTTGACCCTGGACCCTACCACCCTCGACACCGTCCTCGCCACCCTCTGCCAGAATTCCCCCAGTGCCGGGTATGCCCAAAACATATGGGCATGGTTCGCTGGGCTCCCCGAACACCTAATGCACCTGTCCTCACCCCCAAAAAACTTGCTCATCCTCGTCCCGGACATATGAGCCCTGTGCAGTACCTTGAACTGGATGAGGCTAGGCCTCGCACATGAAGAGGAGGAGTTCACCCTCTCCAGGGCGTCAGCCCATGTCCCCTCCTCAATCTGCTCCCCCAGCTCCACTTCCCACTTAGCCTTCAGCTCCTCTACCAACGCCTCCTGCATCATCTGGTAGATGTCAGACACCTTCCCATCCCCGACACACACCCCCGAAAGCACCCTATCCCTTACCCCCCACGGGGGCAGCGAAGGGAACCCCTCCACCTGCCGCCTAGCAAACGCCTTGACCTGAAGGTACCTGAACATATTCCCCGGGGAGAGCTCAAACTTCTCCTCCAGTTCACCCAGACTCGCAAACCTCCCATCAATGAACAGGTCTCCCAACTTCCTAATGCCCGCCCTGTGCCACCCCAGGAACCTGGCATCAATGTTCCCTGGGACAAACCGGTTGTTCCCCCGCAGCGGGGCCTCCACCGAGCCCCCCACTTCCCCCCTGTGTCGCCTCCGCTGCCCCCAAATTTTGAGAATAGCCGCCACCACCAGGCTCGTAGTGTACCTCGTTGGAGGGAGCGGCAACGGCGCCGTTACCAGGGCCTTCAGGTTCGTGCCTTCACAGGACGCCATCTCCAGCCGTTTCCATGCTGCCCCCTCCCCATCCATTACCCACTTGCGTACCATCGAGACATTAGCCGCCCAATAGTACCCAGAGAGGTTGGGCAGCGCCAGCCCCCTTCTATCCCTGCCCCCCTCCAAAAAGACCCTCCTCACCCTCGGAGTCCAGTGCGCCCAAACAGATCCTGTGATGCTGCTGTTCACCCTCCTAAAAAAGGCCCTCGGAATGAAAATGGGGAGGCACTGAAACAAAAACAAAAACCTCAGGAGCACCGTCATTTTAACGGACTATACTCTACCCGCCAACGACAGCGGCAGCATGTCCCACCTTTTGAACTCCACCTCCATCTGCTCCACCAACCTAGTAAAATTAAGTTTGTGCAGAGTCCCCCAACTCCTAGCCACCTGAACCCCCAGGTACCTAAAACTCCTCACTAGCGGGAGCCTACCAATCCGCTCTTCCTGATCTCCCGGGTGTACAACAAACAGCTCACTCTTGCCCAGGTTCAATTTATAGCCCGAGAAACTCCCAAACTCAGCAAGAATCTCCATCACCTCCCGCATTCCCCCCAATGGGTCTGCTACATACAACAGCAAGTCATCTGCATACAGCGACACTCGGTGCTCCTCCCCACCCCGCACCAGACCCCTATACCTCCCCGACTCCCTGAGAGCCATGGCAAGAGGCTCAATTGCCAACGCAAAAAAGCAAGGGGGACAGGGGGCACCCCTGCCTCATCCCACGGCGGAGCCTGAAGTACTCGGACCTCCTCCCATTTGTCGCTACACTCGCCATCGGGGCCTTGTACAGCAACCTCACCCATTTAATAAACCCCACCCCAAACTCGAACCTCTCTAACACCTACCACAATTACCCCCACTCAACCCTATCAAAGACCTTCTCCGTATCCAGTGCCTCCACAGTCTCCGCCTCTCCTTCTGCCGCCAGCATCATTATCACATTTAGCAGCCTTCGCATGTTAGTGTTCAGCTGCCTCCCCTTCACAAAACCCGTCTGATCTTCACGTATCACCCCCGGCACACAGTCCTCTATTCTAGTGGCCAAGATCTTCGCCAGCAACTTGGCGCCCACATTCAGCAGTGAAATTGGCCTATATGATCCACACTGCAAGGGGTCCTTATCTCGCTTCAGGATCAGGGAAATCTGCGCCCGTGACATCGTCGGGGGCAAAACACCCCCCTCCCATGCCTCGTTAAAGGTCCGAACCAACAGTGGCCTAACAGGTCCGCGTATTTCTTACAAAATTCAACTGGGAACCCATCCGGTCCCGGCGCCTTCCCCGACTGCATGTGGCCAATCCCTCTAACCAGCTCCTCCAACTCGATCGGCTCCCCCAGTCCCTCCACCTGCTCCTCCTGCACCCTTGGAAATCGCAGCCTATCCAAAAAGTTCTCCATTCCCCCTCCCACCACCGGCGGCTCCGACCGGTACAGTTCCCTGTAGAAGTCCCTAAAGACCCCATTGACCTCTGCCCCCTGCCGCACCACATTCCCACCCCTATCCTTCACTCCACCAATCTCCCTAGCCGCGTCCCGCTTACGAAGCTGATGCGCCAGCATCCTGCTCGCCTTCTCTCCCCAGTATCATTGACCCCGAGGTACCTCTCGATACATCCCTGGACCCTCCTACACACCTCCTCATCAGCCAACAACCCCACGTCCAGACGCCAAAGCGGGCGCTGGTCCCGCACCTCCCCCATCACTAGATCCACCCAATGCGGAACATGGTCCGAAATCGCTATAGCTGAATATTCGGCCTCCTCCACCCTCGAGACCAGTCCCCTACTCAGGACAAAGAAATCAATACGGGAATAAACCCTGTGCACATGGGAGAAAAAAGAGTACTCCCGATCCCTCGGTCTCCCAAACCTTCAGGGATCCACTCCTCCCATCTGGTCCATAAACCCCCTCAACACCTTGGCCGCCGCCGGCCTCCTGCCTGTCTTTGAACTAGAACGATCCAGTAGGGGATGCAGCACCATATTGAAGTCCCCCCCATGATCAGGCCCCCCACCTCTAGGTCAGGAATGCGGCCCAACATACGCCTCATGAAACCAGCATCATCCCAATTTGGGGCGTACACATTTACCAACACCACCCTCTCCCCCTGCAGCTTACCGCTCACCATCACATATCTGCCGCCACTATCAGCCACAACCTCAGACGCCTCAAACGCCACCCTCTTCCCCACCAGGATCGCCACCCCCCGATTCTTTGCGTCGAGCCCTGAATGGAAAACCTGCCCCACCCACGCCTTCCTCAGACGAACGTGGTCCGGCACCTTCAGGTGAGTCTCCTGGAGCATGGCCACGTCCGCCTTCAGCCCCTTCAGATACGAAAACATCCGGGCCCGCATAACCGGCCCATGCAACCCCCTCACGTTCCACGTGATCAGCCGGATCAGGGGGCACCCCGCCCCCCTCCCCCGTCGAGATAGCCATGGCCCATCGACTGCTCGCCCCTGGCCAGCACCCATTCGGCCCGTTTCCCACGGCGATAGAACCTCACCCCGACCCTCCCGACCCACACCAGCTCCTCCCTGGCCAATCCAGCAGCAACCCGCCCCCCCCCCCCCCCCCCTCCCATGCTAGGACCCCTCCTAGCCGCGACGCTCCCTCCATAGTACTCCCGTGAGCCAGCTGACTTCTGCTGACCCCGGCAGCTAAAGCTGTCAATCTTTCATCGGCGTGATTCAAAAGTCCGTCTTTTCCCACCCAACATTAGTGCGTACTTAGTGTAGCATGTGTCCGCCACTTCCTACTTAGCTGATTTTTTTCCCTTGTTCAGGTCACACAACTTATGGCTCCGATAGTCTGATACACACCTCCTCTATCTACCGGGTGGTAAATTAAATGTACTCACTTGCATAGGAGATGCATCATTCTACTGGAGACCTGATGGTGTACCTCCCACAGCGCCAAATTCTGTAGGTGCATTTTCAGACGGAGTATTGAGCTGACTTTTACGTGGGGGATTTCCCCACCGAATTGCAGTTCAGCTATACACAAAGACTCATAGAGACAGCAACTCTGGTTGAGACAACTTTACTTTCCAAGCTTGGTTCAACATACGAGGGAGAGTGATTTGCATCAGCACTAAAACCACTCTGTTTTACATTGCTTGAAGTTCAACAGTTATACAATTTTCCAAAAATCAGTAGCCCACCCCAGTTGAACTCGATCCACTCCTTGTAGCTATAGATTTTACATTGACCAATTAATTTTACTTTAGGCAGCGTGGTGACTGCATGATCAGCTCGTGATTTAGCCCCATCCAGTTCCCTGGCCATCTGTTGTTTTCAACCCTCGTATCCACTGTCTCTTGCTCTCCCCTACCCCCATTTCCCTTATCGTAGTGTGGTTCCTACTCGTACCATTGTCAGTCTGAGCACAGGATACTGGAGCTGTTGATAAGAACTGCTTATTGAGCAGGCTGTGTTATTGATGGCCATATTATTTATGTCTGATTCAGTCTGTCTTGGGAATGTGGTCAAGTTAGCTAGCTTAAATCCCATCATATATTGCGGCCACTGCTATTAGCAAGAGTTTAAATGCTTGTTACTGCTGTGCTGTGTGAATACATGTTTAATGGTTAAAAATGATTACTGGATTTACTTTCCATGATTAGTTTCAATCCTCAATAAACTAACTTATGTAGAGCTATCCTAGTGTTATCCTAGCTA
Organism: Scyliorhinus canicula; assembly: GCF_902713615.1. Lineage (NCBI taxonomy): Eukaryota > Metazoa > Chordata > Chondrichthyes > Carcharhiniformes > Scyliorhinidae > Scyliorhinus > Scyliorhinus canicula. Next base: position 164,710,497 of record NC_052147.1, on the reverse strand, counting down.
TTTGGTTTTAAGGGGTCTCATCTCAGGACTCCCCCTTCACTAATACAGAAATTAAGACAAATGGGGAATAAATTCACAGAGCAGCCATTTACTTAATTTACAAATATTTGTTTTATACTCATGGCAACAGATGTGGATGTGTGCACAGTTCTAATACTTTGGTTTACGAAAAGAATATGTACCAGGGATGGGGAGAGGAAATGGGATGAGTTATTACTATACAAAATGGCACAAACCAGCGTTTTGAGTTTAATTAATTATCTCCTAGTGAAATAACATGTTAGGACAATAATTTGCAAACTTTAGCAAAGTATGGAGATATAATTATGCATCGTTGACAATGAAATCACAGATATAGGGCGCGATTGAATAGGAGATGTTCTAAGTGCCACATCGGGCGCAACTTCAAGGGGGCTTCCCGAAAGCCGATTTTTCAAGACCATGACCCGTATTTAAGGGCACTGAGTGCTGGAAAGTAACCCCCAAGAGCTTCACTGGGGAAATGGGGCGGGGGGGGGGGGGGGGGGGGGTGGAGGATCAGTCACAGTGCTGCCAATGTCACTTGGGAGATAGTGGCAGTGGCCATCAGTGGGGGCAGCATGACCAGGAGGACCTCAATCAGGTTCAGAAAGAGACCAGTGACCTCCACCGAGCCACATGGATAAGTTGAGACCAGCACCCTGGCATTGGTCCTGCCTGGCGCCACCTTGGCGCTCCCCCCACACCCCTGCAAGCAAACCAGGGACACACACCTCCCCCTCTAAGCATATTACCGCACCTGTGCCCCAGCGCACCCTGTCACCCACCAGCACAACTACTCCATGCCCAGGAATGGTTTGCACACATGTCATCTGCCAGTGACTCCCCCCTCCCGGTACATCAAATGTGCAGCTCACAATGCCCTCTTTTTGTCCCGCAGGAGAATTATCCCATAATAGGCAGGAAAGGGCCCAGACAAACGGTTGGGTTCCAAGCATCAGAGTCCTCACCCCTGTGAGGAACAGGCCCTGGTGATCGCAGGGTTGGCGAGGAGAGAGCAGTCACAAACAGCAAGGTTGGCCTGCGCTATAGAGGTGAGGATTCACTGCCCCTTCACCCAGGTGACCTGTCTCAAGTGAGTTGCTCATGTTAGACAAAATGACCCTTCCCTCTCACTGACCACATGTCTATTCTCTTCTTGGATTGTCAACCGATGGGGCCGGGCCAACCAGGGTGACCCCCCCCCCTCCCCCCCACCACACCTGCCCGCCCCATGCTACCTAAGAGAACACCTTGGAGGAGAACTCCGACGATGCCACCAGGCTTCTGGGCATAATCTGGTGAACACCACACAGTTGCTGATGCACATTAGGTGGAGGCAGGTTCATGCAAGGGAGTAAGCAGTCAGAGGATGATGGGATGCAGCTGAGTCCCAGTCAGATGCTGAGTCTCTGGACAAGGTTATCCCGGAGCTGATGCAAACACGCCGTGCCACGCACGGCCGTGCGATTTAGGAGGGGATGTCAATGTGTGCATAGGCGATTGGAGCAGTCCCAAACACGACGGGTACAGGAGATTGCACAACCAATGCGTGACACCGAGGCAAACACTGCTACGGTAACAAACAAAGTGGAAAGCCTGCAGCATGACGTTAGCGGATTGAATGGTGGTGTCCAAGGCGTGGCTCAGTCAATGAGACCATGGCTGAGGGCCTCGACAGCATGTATCAGTCGCGAGGGGACATTGCTTGAGCTCTCCACAGCATGTCCCAGTCACTGAGGAATGTGTCCCAGATGCAGGTGGATGTTGGTGTGGCACTTCAGATTCTGGCCCAGTCACTGAGGCATCACTGAGGGTGCCAACACTACAGTGCAGACAATAGGGAGGTGCCACAACTGCAGGACCAGATGACGCAGAGGCCTCTGGATCTCCCTCCAACTGTTTCCCTGTCCCATGGAGACCCCCCCCAGGGCACAGTCCAGGAAGAGGGAGCACTGGAGGCTGAGCCGAGGTCTGCCACCAGGGATACTACAGCAGTCTCCATCTTAGACGAATCCCCCCTCAAGGTCAGTGCGGGCAGATCAAGGTAGCATGGAGATGCCAGTGACACCAGTAAGGTGGCCATCTGGCTCCAAGCCCTCCAGAAGGTGCTCGCCAGGGACATCAAAGGCCACAGGGTAAAAGAAGCAGTAGTCTGGCCCCACCTCTGAATTGCATGCTGGGGACACACCAAGACACAGCGCCGGAGCACGGAAGCGTAAGAAGATTGAGGAAAACTGAGTCGGCGCTAGGGTCACATGATCTGTAGCCTGACACGTTGAAGGCCTTGAATGTTCACAATTAAACCACAGTTTACACCTGATACATGTGAAGCCTCTGTTACATTATTCTTCTCAGTGGACCGGCCAACACCCGACCCTAGGCACATTAGTCCTAGATCAGGATGCCGACCATGTGCAGATGATGGGTGTGAGCGCATTGTTAGCAGAAAGATAGGATTCAGACTATGGCATAGACTGAGGAGCACCAGAGCTGACCTGACAGCTGACTTCACATCACTCTCCTGCCTTGTAAACTGACCCGGACCTGTTGGCAGTGCCAACACAGGTCCATCAGCCTGGGATGATGTTGCACAGACCCTGGGAAGGTGGAACGATGACTTCCTTGTGCACTGTAGATTCTGTGATTCCATAACTAACGATGCCAATACTTTATTAGAAATATAAAGTATTCAGCTTCAGCTGTGTAGCCAGAGGCTGTTCACAGTCAAAGGGAGTTAAAGTGAACTTCACTATATAACTACAAATAGGCTCTGTCCTGGGAGTATCTGGTGAGGCAGATAGGCAGCAGCTGTAGTTGCGCCTGTTATGGGTATACACAATTTGGGGAGCCACTCATCCCCCCACCCGCCCCAGGAGTGAGCACCGACCGATGGTGCCAAGCCCCCCGAGCAGACAAGTCCCTTTGGGGATCCGGTGCCCTGGGCTTAATGCCTGAAACTGAATATAGCTACTCACCAAATCCGATCACCACAGCAGCCATCGTGCTAGGTTCTTGCTTTTAAATAGGTGTGCTAAATGACACCTATTGACCTCTCGCTCGGGAGCTGGTTAGTTCCTGGATGTGATCCAGATCGTGGCAATGGGAGCAGGCCAATTAGATCGAGAACCAATTGTCACCCGCCATGGATCCTGACTTCGGCCTCTCCCACGACTTAACCAGTGCAAATGGATCCGTTCCAACCACAGCGTGGCCATCGGCCATTAAATTGCACCCATAATGTGTTTCCAGTGCAAGGGAAGAGGGCTTGTAATACTGGTGAATAAGCTGTCACAAAAGGTTGCTTTTTTTTTGATCTTTTAACATTTGTCATTGAAGTAGTTACAGAAAATTGTCTGAAAGTGAAATTGAGTGAGGAGGAGTGTTGTGTTTTGGGTGGTTAGTTGTCAATAACTGGTACAATTATTCTAATTACAGCTCAGAGTTTAACAAAGAACAATGGCAGATGACAGGAAGTCTGAGGCAAACGCACCACAGTGGGCCTCGAGCACAGTCCTCGAGGCTTCTTCAAATCAGTTTGCTGCCGATTTTAAAGAGCAGAGTGCTTCAGATGAATGTATATCGAGGACTGAGAATGGCTACTCATTCAGAGACAACCCAGCAGAGGCGCAGGATGGGAGTCAAGCAGCCTACGCAGTGACACAAGCAAATGGGATCAATGGGAAAATCACTACCAGAGAAGGAGCAACAGCAGGTAAAATATTTCTCCTTTTATCTTCAGTAATATCTAACAGGCAATACAGTGCCCTATGCAGAAACCATGAAAAATGTCTTTGTAATTCTTTCTGTGGTACTTAACCAGAAATGACAAGCATTACCTAACCTTCACTATACATGCACATTAGACATTAGAGTATGAAATCTGTTGCAACTTATTGCAGTATGGTGGGACATATATTAACATTAGTATCTTTATTTGGCTATCTCCAGTTCTGCCATCCCTCTAAGTGGAAGTTCACTGGGGTTTCTAATTCAGTTATTGGTTGCCACAGGTCCTCAATCATGCCTGAGCTGGTACCAATAGATGGAGCTTCAAAAGCTCCTGAACCCCAGATCTGTGAAAATTGCCAGAAATTCTTGTCACCATCTTGGTTCTTAATAATAATAATAATAATAATCTTTATTCGTGTCACAAGTAGACTGACATTAACATTGCAATGAAGTTACTGTGAAAATCCCCTAGTCACCGGACTACGGGGTTCCCCTGCTTTACGTACACTGAGGGAGAATTCAGAATATCTAAATCACTTAACAGCACGTCTTTCGGGGCTTGTTGGATAAAACCCTCTGTGAATGTGAGATCAGCCAAAACTCTGCTGTTCGTTCCCCAAACCGCACCAACTCTGATTTACCCATAATACCTGTGCTCACTATAGACAACATTTTGATTTTAAAATTCTCATCCTTGCTTTCTAATCCCTCCATATTCTTACATTTCCTAATCCTGTAATCTTCTGCAACCACACAGCCATCTGAGATACCTGTACTACTCTCATTCCAATCTCTTGAACATCCCTGATTTTAATCGCACCACCATTGTTGCCCATGCCTTCAGCTGCCTTTGGTGATATGCCTGTGTATAATATTGTATATAGTTAGCAGTGCAAACTCCAACCAGCTGGTGGCACCAGACATCGGTCATGTGACATCCAACTATCGCCAGTTGGTAGTAAAGCATACAACAGGACAGTCACACATCGGGTAGTTCCAGGAGAGTCCATGAAACTCAGTAAGTAACTTAGTCTATTGAGCATTCTGCATGCTATCTCTCCATGGGGTTTTCAATAAATAATCATTCCAGTTAAGTCACTAGCAGTGCCGTATGAATCATTACAAGGACATGGTCACAGTACACAACACTGTCAAGGCCCTGTGCCTTGGAATTCCCTACCTAACTCTCTCCATCCTGCTACCTGTCTTTCTTATCTTTTAAGGCGCTCCTTAAAAGCTATATTTTTGGTAATTTGCCCTAATTTTTACTTATATAGCTCAGTGTCAAATTTTATGATACAACGTTCCTGTGAAAGATCTTGTGTTATTGTATAATGATAAAAGTGCTGTATCGGGTGGCACGGTGGCGCTGCGGTTAGCACTGCTGCTTCACGGCGCCGAGGACCCGGGTTTGAATCTGGCCCCGGGTCACTGTCCTCGTGGAGTTTGCATATTCTCCCATGGGTCTCACCCCCACAACCCAAAGATTTGCAGGGTAGATGGATTCGCCACGCTAAATTGCCCTTTAATAGGAAAATGTTTTGAAAAAGGTGCTGTATGCGTTCAAGTTGTTGTTACCTTATCTGTTTCTCTGAGTCTCATCTGTTTCTCCTGGATCACCGTTTTCAGATATGGCAATGGGCTGTCATTGATTAGTCTCCTTCCTGTATTGATTCTCACAAAAATAATGATGCTGAGTTCTTAGGTGCCTGAAGGTTCTTGTGTGGTCAAACATGTAGCAAATTGCACTTAGGTCCAGATAGTTCAGATATCATGTTTAATTTGGTACAGCCTATCCAAGGAAATATGAGCAATTTGCACATTTTACAAAATCACATATTTGGGCCATGTTTGGACATTACTCTTAGAACCATAGAATCCCTACAGTGCAGAAGGAGGCCTTTTGGCCCATCAAGTCTGCACTGACCCTCTGAAAGGGCACCCACCCAGGTCGACTCCCCCACCTTATCTCCATAGCCTCACCTAACCTGTACATCCCTGGACACTAAGGGGTAATTCTATCATGGCCAATCCACCTAACTTACTCATCTTTGGACTGTGGGACAAAACCGGAGTGCCTGGAGTTAACCCACTCAGACACAGAGAAAAAGTGCAAACTCCAACAGTCACCCAAGGCCGGAATCGAACCTGGGTCTCTGGTGCTGTGAAGCAGCAGTGCTAAGGACTGTGCCACTGTGCTGCCCCTAAGGCAATCATGTGCTATCGCCATATCTGTTTTCCAGCAGTAAATTTGTATTTTTTTCAGCTATCTATACAACATTCACCAAATTTCAAAAAGCAACTAATTTTGTGAAGCACTTTGAAAGATGATTAGGTGCTTGAAACGTGCGAGTTCAAATGATACTCTGGATTTGTGCTATACTCCAGATGTAAAAATAATTCTTCATAAGTCTTTCATTGTGAATGAGCACATATATGTTGATCATGTAAGGGCAAAAATGTGTCAGTTGGTAGTTATAATTCCGTGTGACAAATAATATATTTTTCCTTGTGTTAAAAGGCAACAAATGTAAAAGCTAATATTAATATTGAAGTGGTGCCTAAATCTAAACCATTAGAATCACATAGCTCAATTCAAGTTTCCTGCACTTCCTCTGTAGCTTTCAATCTTATCATTTTAGTTGCTGGCATTCAGAAGAATGAGGGCGGATCTCATAGAAACTTACAAAATTCTAACAGGACGAGACAGGGTAGATGAAGGAAGGATGTTCTTGATGGTGGGTGTGTCCAGAACCGGGGACACACTGAGGATATGGGTAGACCGTTTAGCACAGAGATGAGGAGAAATTCCTTGACCCAGTGGTTGGCCTGTGGAACTCGTTACTTCAGGAAGTAGTTGAGGCCAAAACATTGCATGTTTTCAAGAAGCAGTTAGATGTAGCACTTGGGGAGAAGGAGATCAAAGGATATGGGAGGAAAGCAGGACTAGGCTATAGAGTTAGATGATCAGCCATGATCATAATGAATGGTAGAGCAGGGTGGAAGGGCCGAATGGCCTCCTCCTATTTTCTATGTTTCTAATCTTGAAGACATGTCCTAATTTCTCCTCTGCAAGGGCCTAATTCTTTTCCCTGCATGGTTAAGATTGCCATTGAAGGTAATCTTATTCTTTAAGAACTTTTCCATTTTTCACTCGTCCAGCCCTTTAGAGTTTTTGTTAATTGGGCAAACCATTTAGCGTGATGTTCACTGGAACCAGGAACACAAGTCCTGAATTTACTTAAACACTGAGAATGGAGTTTATTCCATTAAACTTCAAATTTAAGTGAGTGGGATATTAATGGATTTATCAAAATATCAATGTACAAGGTAAATTTTACCAACTGACTATCTGTTACATAAATTAACTTGTCAGTTCCAATTCTGCTTTTGTTTTCAAGTCACTCCATAGTCACACCCGTCTCTATTCCTATAACTTCCTGCAACTCTACTGTTGACTGTTTTGATCCCATCAGAGTCACCAATATTGTTGCTCTATTTAGTTACCTCAGTGAACCAAAAGCCTTTCTGTTATATCGATCAAATGACCACACAACCAGTTAGTTCAAAAGATGGTTCATTTCCATACACAAGTTATCTCAACATGCAAACACAATATCTACCACAGGTTAAGCTACACTTATCAGCTAAAATAACCCATACTTAACTTCAGGGCGACCGGCACTGTACAAATGGATAAAGGCCTTTATCTGGATTTCACTTGGCTGGTTCGAAGAAAGTGGCTCTGTCTCTGCTGGGCTCATCCATCAGGTAGCGATCATTGGTCTGAACTTAACTGGCTGTTCCTGCTGCAATTGGGTGGCACAGGCCGGATCAAAAGAGACAGAACACATGGCTGTGTCCTCTTTGATCCCTCTGGGATCTTGTGCTCTTTGGGGCGGTCCTTAACCTTGGACCCAATAGTTAGACAGGGCTCTGATCACTCTCTTCGTTTTCGGCCAATAAAGTGCAGGTGCCTTGGTGGCTGGGCGGGTCCTTAGCGGTCATGGACCTTGGCAGTTGTGCTTTCTAGTAAGGGGAGTGGCGCCGATCAGTCTGTAGCTGTACCGGTTGCTTGATTGGAGTTCTATTGTCCTGGGAAAATGGGCCATTAAAATGCAAACGAGTGGTGGTTTCGGTCAGGTCTGGTTACCTGTGTTTTAGATACACATAGGCTGTGTATCTGCCTGAGTCCTGGGTTGGCCATAATTCCCATGGTCCTTTGCAGGTGGCCATCTCAGATGGCTACACTACAAACCTTGGAGATTGATATGCTCCTCTGATTTGTCCGTTTCCGCATCACCGTTTTCTTTGCTCTACCACTAGCATCCTTACCTTCAATGTCCTAAACTCTGAAATTTCCTCCTTAAACCTCTCTCTTCCCATCTTTAAGACGCTCCTAAAAATCTACTTCATGCTCCTCTGGAGTGTGTTGCAACATTTTAATTCATCATTGTCATGTAAGAGTGTACCTTTACGAAATGGATGTTTATCAAATAGCTGCAGTGATATCATTGTGTGCGGAGCTGGAATGTGATTCTGTCTTTTACTTTCGTTTGAGCTGGCAGTTGCAGTGTGTCTTAGTTTCGTTTTCAGTTGAAAGCTGTATTCAGGCCAGTAGGATGTTGGAGTCTTTCTCTCTCTCCAGTTTAAAAAGTTGTCTCCAGATCACTTGATAATTTAAAAGTGGTACCTGCTTTCTGTAGAGATTTCAAACCTGCTGTCTTTGTTAAAAAGGGTCTTTTTGACTTATGGATGTTGTTAGGAAAGTTACTACAGGTTACCTATAGAGTATTGTGGGGATTATCAGTGTTGGTAGTTGATAAACTGTTTACTGTGTGTTTATAAAGTGTTAACTAAATTCATGGAAAAACATTGTTTTTGTTTAAAACTACTTTAGCTCTCTGTTGCATCACACCTGTAAAGTGGGCCCTTGTGCTCCCCATAACCAAAATCTATTTAAAGTTGTGTGTCAGGTGCACTCCATGATATATTTTGGTGTTCTCTAAACCCTGGCCCATAACATCATACGCTCGGATGCAGTAGTGAAAAAATTCATGGTGCAGATAAGTCCACCTTCCCTTGATTTTGGATTCAGGCCTATCAAATCAAGAAATTGAGAGAAGAAAATAAGATCTAGTATGATTATTACAGTGGACAGTTTTTTAAAATACTTGGCCGAGACATCCTTCATTTGTAGCTGGATTTTCACCAATGGCTGAAAGAATGGCCAAATGATGTGGGTTATGGATGTGTGCTGATCTGGAATGCACTGCATGAATAATTAGTGGAAGAAGATTTGATAGTCACTTACAGTAGCAAATTGGATAAATGGCTGAAAATAAGTTATTGCAGGACTATTGGAAAAGAGCAGAGGGGTGGATGGCTCGAACAAAAGGGCGGACACCCACACAATGGACCTAATGATCTCCTTCTGTGCTGTAGGATTCAATGAACAATCAATGCAAATTTGTTAATTGGAAATAAGGAAACTGTTTGTTATGGCCCTAGTTCACTTGGTAACTGCAATATTTTTATTCAGTTCTACCTCGGTGTTTCCATGACTACAGCATATTGCATATATTGCAAATTCTTGGCACAGCTTCGGTAGGGCGAAGAGAAAGAAAGCAGACTTGGATAGATTCATTAATATTCAGGTTATTGGTGGTATAAAGCAACCCAGAGCCTGCCTTTATTAAGATCATCCATTACAGTGGCCTCCTTGTGAGTTTCATCAGCTGCTCTTTCTGCCTGGGCAGCTGTTGATTTCTCTTTATTCACTGTATTTTAGCAATATTGCACAATGTAAGTAAAGCATGTTTTTTTTTGCTTTGTACTGGGAGCTGCTTGCTCATATTGTTGCCTTATTGTGTCATTATTGCTGCAAAGATATTTTAGAATGCGTAGAAACATGCTAGTTTTTTTTACATTTCTCATGATTTGCAAAACAATAATCCTTTTGATCTAATATCCATAGCGCAAGGTCATTTAAACTAACATGTATTGCTTGTTCTTTCAAAATTATATATTTTTAAGCTTTCATCACTTCAAATTTGTATTGTCTACTTGTCATGAAAAGCAGAATCATTCTCCAGCCAATAATCTTTTTAAAATAAAGCAATGTGCTTGATGATTGAATGTTTTGTTTCATTGAATATTGCTCACACATTTTGTGCGAAGAAAATGTATCATAAGCTAAATTAAGGATTAGTGCTGACAATGAAAATAAATCAGACATTTCAGCATGGAATCAGGCCATATGACCCATCATGACTATTCTTGTATGAGTTGTAATAAAGAGATATTTAATCTAATCCCAAATCTTTATGCGCCTTTTAATTTTTTTAAAATTCCCTCTTAAATATAAGTATATAGCTTTAATTATAACACATAGAAAAATGAAATTCAGTGCCTTGTGTGCCAAATACTTCTTACACGATCCATAACATTTACACCGATGGTTTTGTTATGTGCATGTAATGCTAATGCAATAAGAGATGTGTAATTTTGTCGAGTGAGATAAATATAGAGGAACATTGGCCGACAAGATCTCTGGTCCCTCTGATGCACACCCCTGCCACAGGTTTCCCAACAGCTTGGGGCAAATTCAGTGGGAAATCTTGACAACGGCTGGTCAAGAAGATCCCACCTCCGGCCAACGGTGAGCCACCTCCTGTCGAGGCCAGAGAATCTCGCCGATTAGTTTAATTGGCACTTTCTAATAGATTGTAACTCCATTGGTTAAATTACTCATTTTGGTCCACAAATATTGATTGCAGTTGTACTGAGAGTTGATATTTGGTAGCAAAGTACAAAATTCACTTGCATTCTAAGGAAGAAACTGATTGGATTGGAGGCAAATCTGGGAAATTGTGTCAGACCTTCGAGGAGTGGCAATGTCAGGTTGTTACTTTTGCTTACCTTTTTCGAGAGCTGCACATTTCTCGGCTGTTCCCTTTATCAGGGCCTGTAAGAAATATTCAGCATACCGGGTTCCCGAGGCAGGTGGCAGCTTTGGGGCATGTGAAGCACTCGCTGTCATAAACCAGGTAAATTTGAGAAGCCACGGAGAAGTTAAGTGTGTAGGGTAGAATGGTTGAGGATGTGGGCATCGGTTAGATTAGCATTGGGCAGAGGGGTGGTAGGTGCGGGTTGGATGGATATTTGGGGCACCTGGAGAAAAGTCAGGGAGTAGGACAGGAGTTGGGGATGTAGTCGAGAGGTTGGGGACTAGTTGTGGGTGGATGCCGCATGGAAGGGAGATGTAGTCAGGTGGTTGGGTTAGTACCATAGAACAACAGAATTCCTATAGTACAGAAGGAGGCCATTCAGACTTTTGAGTCTGCACTGCCCCTCTGAGAGAGCACCATACCTAGACCCACTCCCCTGCTCTATCCCCGTAACCCCACTAATCTACATATTAAGAGCCATTCCAGCTAACCTGCATATCTTTGGACTTTGGTTTTAATCCTTCTAACTTTTTCTGGTTAACCAGTCCACAAAAAGATTTGAAATCATCTGAAGTCTCCGATTTGATTCAGAAAATCGGAGTGCCGAACGGTTCTCCGTTTGGAGGGCTAATTTTACGATCTTCTTGCGGTCCGAAAGGGGGATGCAATTCAGTGTTCTACGGCATGCAGATTTACGCATACCATGGAATATGAGGGATTCTATTGGAAATCCAGATATCAGGCTGCCATCTTGAGCAGGTGGACCGAAAACGAGGTCCTGCGGACAGCACCCCCCGCCCTGCAAATCGGCACTGACGCCCTGCCCCACTGCAAATCAGCCACAACCCACCCCCCACCACATGGCAGCCCCCCACCCTTACATTTCCTAGGTGAGCCATCCTACCTCAGGCACAGTGGTGACCCCCCCCCCCCAACCCTCTCCCCCACCGTGGGGACCCCTGAAATGTGGATCACCGGGACCCCTTTAATAGGGCCCCCCGGGACCCCTGTAATAGGGGACGCCCCCCCAGGATCCCTGTAATAGGGGCCACCAGGACTCCCGTAATTTTGGAACACCCTCCCCAAGGACGCCCCAGGGATTCCTTGCCTAAAGGAACCACCTGCATAGACCCCCCATACACACAGACATCCTCCATACCCCCCCCCCCCCCCGAGAAAAGGAACCAAAGCTAGACCAAAGGGACCAAAGTCTTGAAGCTAGAAAGCCGTCCAGGCAGGTGCTGTGGGAAGCATTGTAGCTGTAATATATCCTTGCAGCTCCACGTGTCCATTCCTCAAAGGAGAACAGATGAGCTTGCCCCTTGTTCACCAAGACCCACTGTCCATAATCCATTCATGGCTTTCCTGTAGTGTTTTGCGATTGACAGCTCATAAAAACCACTTGCAACTTTGATCCATTCATATGCCTTCATGCTTCAGTAGCCTAGTGGTGAAACACAATGTTTATAAACATTGCCCACATCAAGTAGAGGTAAGTGCTGTGAAATCACATGCTTGAGTGATTGGAATGCACGAGTGAACTTTCATCTATTTGTGGACAATGTTTACAAACATTCAGGTTTGTGCATGGGGTTTTTTTTGGAGGGGTTTCTTTAGGCAGGGAGCCCCCGAGGAGGGTCCCCTTATCACGGAGGTCCTGGGGGGGTGGTCTGCCTATTACAGGGGTCAATGGGAGTCTCCCAATTATAGGGGTCCCAGGGGGTCTCCCTATTACTGGGGTCTGTGGGAGAGTGGGTGCGGGTCAGGTCACACCATATTTGGGGATGGGGGGGGGGGGGAGTGCACCCATGCAATCTGGGGGTTGGAGGCTGCTGTGTGGGGGAGGTGGGGGTTGGGCTCTTTCACTTGTGGTCTCTATCATCATGGACCCTTGCCCACCGCAACGTCCACCATGTCAGGTTCACGATTGTAGAGATCACAAGTGAACATCGCCCATGTGATTCCCAGCCACAGGGACTGGAGAATCACGGGAGGGCTGAGCATAGTGTGCCAGCTCGCTAAATAGATGCAAGTTAATAATTAAGATCCAGTTGCATTTATTTCCATGATCCCACTGGCGTGCGTCACGCTGCCAGCAAGGGGGTCTGAGCATGACGTTTGGGTCGGTGCCCCGTGCCGATCCCGATTTTGCCCCGCTGCCCGATTCTCCGTCTCATTGGGGAACACATTCTGTGCGACCCGGGGACGGAGAATCCCACCTCTAATACTTCAAGCAGTTAATTGTTGCATTTAATTTTATAGAAGGATCAAGCCTTTCAGTAACTGCCTCAGACTGTATGGACACAAACCCTGGTTACCTGAGAAGTCCTTTTAGGTTTTCCATTGTGCACTGTTTATTAGTCTTAGTTTTCTTCTAGCCATTTGTTGCATTTTATGTCTCAATTTGTGTTTCAAAAATTTTAACCAGCGTCCTTTAATATTCACTTAGCTTTAAATGATTTAGAGGAAGGTTCAGTGATGCATACTAACATAATGATCGCATTTTCTTCAGTGAAGACAAAGAATAGCATAATATTTGGTATATGCCTCAATTGTTCCGGATGCTACAACTTGCCTGGCTTCATCTATGGCTAAAGCATTCCTAAGTAAGAAACTTTTACAATAATGTAACTAGAATTTTATAATATGCAAAAGCTGGCGAAAGGTAAGCTGTTTATGCCAAAACAATTCACTACTGGTGAGTTCACTATGTCAGCCCATCAGTTTCATCAAAACGCAGCCTGTTCTAAAAATGCAGTATTAATTTATGAATGAATGTCATTTTGCTGATCAGTGCTTTCTATCAGGGTGACATTTTGTGATGTGATGGCCTTTTATTGAATTTACCTAGCTGTAGGCTTAGAAATGTTTGCTGCTATTAACCCTCCACTTTCATGACCTTGTCATTGGGAAAAGAATTGCTTCAGTCAATGAAATGAAGTCAAGCAAATCCTGGGCAAATGTCGTAGCTTATATGTATTTCTTTTTTTAACTAAATTAGCAAATCTCTTGTGCTACTGATCACAGCAAGTTGGAGAAAGCAAGGTGCACATTTCCTCTGAGCGGAATTGTAATAAAACTTTGTAATTGGTCAGTTGATACATTGCAGTCACATGAGTGTGTAAACCATTTACGATTTCAAAAGTAAACACTATTTTATTATTTTAGGATGTGGGCTTGGTATCGCTGGGTGTACGTGCTGGGATTTGGTAACACTACAAAAGGATTCTGGAGTTTAGCATTGTTGATTTGCCAGCACTATGGAAATGGTTAGCTTCAAAGCTTCACAGGCTTTCGGTTTGGGGAGCAGGAGGTAGGATGAAGGTGAGGTGGGGTCACTGGGTTGCAGGGATAGGATGGAGGTGTGGCCTTAAGTGGGGTGCTCTTTCCAAGGGCTGGTGCAGACTTGATGGGCTGAATGGCCTCCTTCTGCACTTTAAAGTGTATGATAGATTTCCAGTCAGCACTGGGGAGAGGATCTAGGTCAGAAATCAATGTTTTTTAAGAGATTGTTGTAGTTATGGAATCCCAGTTTTAAATTTGTCTCTTGAAATTGTCTGAATTTGGAAAAAAAGGGCAGCGTAACGAAAGTTAAAGATTTTGATCCGTGGGCTGGATTGCCATCAAGGAGATGCAAATCAAAGTTGGGTGCAGTGCAGAAGAGTCAAGGACACAATCTTTTTGGCGAGAGCTAAAGAACAAAAAAAAGGTGTAATTCCATTGCTCAGTGTGGTCAACTGAGGGAAGTGAGAGTGTAAATTGCAACGTCATTGGCATAATTTTCCAATTTTCCTTAGACTCTGGGTGATGCCAGACGACCCTATATTTGCAAATGTTCAACAAAAGGATGTAAAGATGAGCCCAGCATCTACAGGTCAGTCAGTTTAACTTCAGTGCTGGGGAAACATCGAAAAACAATAATTCAAGGCACAATCAATTGTCACATGGACAAATGCAGGTTAAATTAAGGAAAACCAGCAAGGTTTCTTGAGGGAAAATCATGTTTAACTAATTTGCTGGAGGTTTTTGAAGAGATAGCAGTGGGGATGATGAGGGCCTCGCTGTTGATGTGGTGTACATGGGCTTCCATTAGGAATTTGATATAGTGCCACACAAACCGAATGTGAGCAAAGTTAAAGCACAATGGGCCAAATAGCCATCTGCACTGTAACAATTTCAGGATTCTGTGATCAGTTTTTCCATGTTACATCATGGTAAATGCTTGGCTGAGTGCCAAGAGTGGCTAATGAACTGTTAATGCAGGCTTCAAGGAAATGCAAGCAGAGTTTGTATGACCTCTTTATTAACTTGCAACCTGATATTTGAAGAGTTATTTTTCAATGCTTGCTTGTTTATTTACATATGATTAAGAGGTGAACTGTGTCATGTGATAGTACCTTTAAGAAATGGGTGTTTATCAAATAGCTGTAGTGGATGTACCTTTAAGAAATGGGTGTTTATCAAATAGCTGTAGTGGATGTACCTTTAAGAAATAGGTGTTTATCAAATATCTGCAGTGATGTCAGAGTGTGGGTGGAGCTGGGCTGTCTGTCTGCTTTTACTTTTGTTCTTGAGCTGGCAGCTACAGTGTGTGTTTAGTTTCATTTTCAGAGTCGGGGCCGCATCCAGACAAACAAGGTGTAATTTTGATCTCTCTCTGTCTGAAAAGAATGTCTTAAGTGCACTTGATAATTTAAAAGTGATAACTGCTCTCAGTAAAGAATTTAAAACTGATATACTTGTTTAAAGAGGGTATTTGTCTTATGGACGTTGCTAGGAAAGATTAAGGGTTACTTATAGAGTACTGTATTCTTTGGAGGAAGTATTTGAGTTGATAGTTGCTAAGATGTTTATTGTGTGTTTATAAAATGTTAACTGAATTCATATAATAAACATTGTTTTGTTTTAAAAGTACGTTAGATCTCTGTTGCATCACACCTGTAGAGTGGGCCCTTGTGCTCCCCAGCACCAAAATCTATTAAAAGTTGTGGGTCAGGTGAACTCCATGACACACTTTGGGATTCTCTAAACCCTTGCCCGTAATAACTTGATTAAAGCTTTTTGTTAATGATACATGATTGAGAAGATTGAGATGGAACATTTTCAAGGGGAATGCTAAATGGCTGAATCTTTTTGGTTTTCCAGAGACTAGGGATCTCCTATGCTTCACCACTCCTCTGAACCACATTACTAACAAAATGAGCCTGGCTTCATTAAATTTAGTGGAGGGGGTGCTTGAAATGCCTCCCCACAATGGAGTCAGAAAGGTCAGGAGTGTTGCGAGCAGGCTTGCTATCCACTCCCTTAACCTATGCTGGCAGAAATGACTCGAAATGGGAATGGGCTAGGCAATCCTTGAATTGGATCTCGTCTGCCTTTTTTAAAGGCCCTCCAGATTCAGCCCAACTCCAATAACATCTGGGACCATATTTACTTCTGCCCCCAGATCAGGAAAAAAAATGTTTCATAATATTTGAATCCCTCCCTTTCTCACCAAGTCTCCCAGTTTGCATGTTCCGGTCTCGCCTACTGACTTGAGAGCCGGCGACAGACCCTTGCTGCCTCTTTCTGGTAGACTTGCCGAACCAATAGCCATGGGGCAATATTAAGCCCTCCTCCTGGAATCTTGCCTACTGAGAGCTGCCAGCCAATCAGAAGTCAGCAGCACTACTGGGGGGAAGTGGAGGTGTGGATCACATGGCTGCTGGGGCAAGGAGAGGCACTGGATTTCCAGGATCGTGGAGCATCCAGGCCACAGGTAAGTAATGTGGGGGATAGTGATTTTGTGCACTGGGTGTCATGAGCAGAGATGTGTTGGGAGTCTGCAGCAAGGAGAGGGTGTAGCTATTGGTGGGCGCCACTTTCTCAATGCCCAGTCTCTCAATCAAGCACTGAGTGCCTTTAATCAAGGGTCACTCCTCCACCCCCCTCAATCCCCAGAAAGTGATAATTAATTGACCACTTAAGGGCTTTGATAGGTGGTGAGGTTGGAAAGTAGACCATAAAAATTCCCACCCAGAACTTAATTATGGCGGAAGCGGTAAGTCGGCAAGTTTCCGGTACGCCACCCTTCAGTCTAATTTCAAACCCTCCCTGCTTCCGAGCTCGTCACCAGTGAGAGCAGAAGATTCTGCCCTATTTTAAAATTCAATTCTTATATTTGCTGAATAAAGCTTTTGACATGATTCCTACTTTTTCCTTCAAATTATTTGGAAAACAATAAAGCACACATACTGGGAGATGCTGCAGATAAACAGTGGCCTCAATATTAACCAACCCACCTCTGCCCACCCCCATGTTGGGTAGGACGAGGTCAGGGGAAAAGATGGTTAACCCTAAAACACACAATGTGATCCTAATCCAACCAATCCAATCCAACAGCCTGCTGCTGTTTTCATGGTCTTTGATAGACCAGTGTGCAAATGCCCTTTTTTTGAGTAGTAGGATACTTAATTTAGCATATTGGTGGCTGATTTGAATTTGAATACTATCGTGCTTGCTTTGAGAAAACCTCAGAAAACCTGGTAGTGGAAAAGAAGTGGAGCTGCTTTTTTGTATACATATTTTACAGATGATTAGACAAATGGATTAATGGTCTCCGTGCCTTATGCTCATATTTCACATTCTCTAAGTGATTTTTTTTTAAGGTGTGTCATAAGAATTCTCAGCAAAACTGAAGATGTATCCAAAAGAAGACTTTGTATTTGTAACACAAAGTCGCTCATAGATCAAATTTATTTTTGCAACCGGCTTATGTGTGGCATGGGAGCACAGTGGTTAGCACAGTTGCTTTACAGCACCATGGTCCCAGGTTAGATTCCCGGCTTGGGTCACTGTCCGTGCGGCGTCTGCACATTCTCCCCGTGTCTGCATGGGTTTCCTTCGGGTACTCCGGTTTCCTCCCATAAGTCCCAAAAGATGTGCTGTTGGGTGAATTGGACATTCTGAATTCTCCCTCAGTGTACCCGAACAGGCGTCCAAGTGTGGCGACTAGGGGATTTTCACAGTAACTTCATTGTAGTGTTAATATAAGTCTACTTGTGACAATAATATTACTGTACATTTTCAATCTGGCGCATTTTTTTGAATTCCATTTCTTCTAGCCTCGTCTTAATTGCTTCTGTTTCGTTTGACGTGAACGACTTGCACATTATAAGACTTGTCACTCAAACTCTGAAACTGTCTTAAGGGAATTATTGTCTGTTTTTACTTTTGTCATTGTATTTTTAAAACACATTTGGCCTTCGACTTCAGTCTTAATTGAGATTTTACTTGTTGAACCTGGATGTGAAAACAAAATGTATTCCTGACAGCCTTGATGAATCGTCATGTTTATTGAATTCTTAGGTGAAAACCTTGGTGTTGTTTAAGGAATAATTGGACGCCACAATGGGATAATCATAGGGTCTTTGGTGCATCAGCACATTCCCTCTTGCATTCAGAACCACCATCTGTATTTATCTTTCTTTATTATGACTGGAACATTTTTCTCCTAATTGTGGTATTGTGTTTCAATAACTGGTGATCAGCATCGGCCTGTGGGTTATTGTGAGAATCCACCATAGCATCATTACTTTTTTGATTCTGTTAAAGTGTGTAAACTGAGACTCAGCCTGCGCCAACTTCAGCACGGGATAAGCAGAATAGTTGCTGAAAGTCATGATATTGTAGTGTGGCAAGCCTGGAATTGATGAAGAAATAACACTGGGGAATGAAAGGATAAATTGGGGAATAAAAGGAGAAATGTTGGCATTAAAATGATACTGGAAAGTAGCCTAGTGTCGGTTGAGTAATTGTGATAATCCACAGGATCTCTGGTAATGAAGTGGCAACATACATACATTATATATGTTACATACTTGGTGAAAACAAGATGAACTGGAATACTACTTGCCTATTTTTGCTTGGATATGCTAACCTGTCAAAGATTGACTAGTTCTCTTGATTTTTTTTTAGTGCCCAAATTCTTCCAGTTAAGGGGCAATTTAGCATGGCCAATTCACCTACTCTACACATCTTTTTGGGGTGTGGGGGTGAGATCCACTCAGACACGGGGAGACTGTGCAAACTCCACACACAATAGAACCCGGGTCCTTGGTGTTGTGAGGCAGCAGTGCTAACCACTGCACCACCGTGCCAACCTTTAGTTCTCTTGATTTGACTAGCAATTAATGTTTGTCGTAATCTTCATGTCCAATTGTGTTACTAATAAAATGGTAACCATAATAATCAGAAAACATAATGTGCTCGCTTAGAAAGAGCACAATTATTCATGTATTTGTTTATTGTGATAGTGTTGTAAGATATGCTCCAGACTGTAATGTATTTTTGCACTCACCATACAAAAAGTGAAATTCTTAAAATCAGCAATGCATATGTCGCATTTAATTTTGTTCTCAAGGTTATGTCCGTGTGCCTCAAGCTCAACCTTTTTCTCATGTTCCTTTGTCTTCTTTCCATTTTTTTCTTGCAGCATCTGGAAAAAGTTTTGACAGCAAATCAGTTCCTGCACCAGAAGGTAAGCTATCTGGCTTGCATTATATTCATTATCAAAAACATTAATACATTGTTCGAATTTAAAAAAAATTATATTCCAGTTGTTTCATTGATACATCATTAATGCATTGTTGTTGGCTTTAGAACAGGCAACACTTTTGTTTTGCATGTAGTAGGATGTCCAGAATTGATGCTCTTAATATACATGGGTGGCACGGTGGCACATGGGCAGCATGTTAGCACAAGTGGTTAGCACTGTGGCTTCACAGCGCCAGGGTCCCAGGTTCGATTCCCCGCTGGTTCACTGTCTGTGCGGAGTCTGCACGTTCTCCCCGTGTCTGCGTGGGTTTCCTCCGGGTGCTCCGGTTTCCTCCCACAGTCCAAAGACGTGCAGGTTAGGTGGATTAGCCATGATAAAATTGCCCTTAGTGACCAAAAAGGTAAGGAGGGGTTATTGGGTTACGGGGATAGGGTGGTAGTGAGGGCTTAAGTGGGTCGGTGCAGACTCGATGGGCCAAATGGCCTCCTTCTGCACTGTATGTTCTATGTTCTGTTGAAGACAATGTGATGGGCAGGGTTTTGCATGAGTGAACCTTCTGAAGGGTAAATCTCAGAAGGCTATCTTGGAAAATCAAGTCTGTAATCAAATGAAGCTGAGTCTTTACAGCACTCAATACGTGGTAAAAATTAAGACAGATGATTTTTACACAGGCAGATGTAGAAATATTTATAATGGACAAGATGTCCAAAGTATGATGCTCCACATAGGGTCAGTGGGAGTGCTAAGGATCAGCTTCAGAAAGCAACCAGGATAGACGACATGGTGGCGCAGTGTTAGCACCGCTGCCTCACGGCCCCAAGGACCCGGGTTCGATCCCAGCCCTGGGTCACTGTCTGTGTGGAGTTTGCACATTCTCCCAGTGTCTGCTTGGGTCTCACCCCACAACCCAAAGATGTGCAGGGTAGGTGGATTGGCCACGCTAAATTGCCCCTTAATTGGAAATTTTAAAAAGAGAGAAAACAGCCAGGATGAAGCCAAGCTGGACATTCACAGCCTTTCAGTTGAAGAACGTTCAGGCTTACTGATGAATTGATGTTGGTCATTCAGTCGTACAGCACAGAAGTGGTAATAGAATTGATGAAAATGGTGAAGTCAAGCTAGGTGAAAACAACAGACACATGGAAACGTTATATTATGTCTCCAAGGGGCGACAACATAAATGAGAAAAACAGGGATGGGAACACGATGGTATCAGAAGTGAGATTAACCTTTCACTTCAAAGTCCAGGCAATTATTTATTCCTGGTTCTTTGTGTTTGTTTGAAAAGGACTATTTTTAATATTGGATTTATGATTTAGCAGCCAATGAAGCAAGCATCAAAGGCAGTTAGCTTCAGCAATTTAGTGACAAGGATTTAAACTTTACATGTGATCCCTCTTGTGCACAAACCTTTGTGAGCCATGAAGTTTGGATATTTCCAGTTGAAACACTGTGCAACAGTATTGTACCTTTTATTCTTTGAGCTTTGCAGCTATAAATCAAGAACTACATGCACAACAAAAACTGGTATATTTTTGATTTGCACATAGTCAAAACTACACTTCTGCAAATGAAGAATATTGTTTCATAATATAGCATCAATGCTGACTATGATTTTACTTCTGTAGTCTATGATCTGTGTCCAGAAGATAGTCTGAGATCATGCTCACTACTGTACATAACCTGGATGATTGATGCTGCTGAGAACATGTGAACTAAATTGTTCTGGACAACCGTTTTAATTTTTTCATGGTATTCTTCATTGACTTATTTTAAAATAGTCTTGATTTTGGCTAACATAAATTCTGACTTTATTTTCAAATTTAAACCCCCTTCAAGTGATACTGATGTTCGATTTATTGCACAAGATAAAGATACATGGGATTAAGGGTAAAGTAGTAGCATGGATAGAGGATTGGTTAATGAATTAATAGAAAGCAAAGAGTGGGGATTAATGGGTGTTTCTCTGGTTGGCAATAGCTAGTGGTGTCCCGCAGGGATCAGTGTTTTGCCCACAATTGTTCACAATTTACATAGATGATTTGGAGTTGGGGACCAAGTGCAATGCGTCCAAGTTTGCAGACGACACTAAGATGAGTGGTAAAGCAAAACGTGCAGAGGATACATAGAATTTACAGTGCAGAAGGAAGCCATTCGGCCCATCGAGTCTGCACCGCCTCTTGGAAAGAGCACCCTACCCAAGGTCAACACGTCCACCTTATCCCCATAACCCAGTAACCCCACCAACACTAAGGGCAATTTTGGACACTAAGGGCAATTTATCATGGCCAATCCACCTAACCTGCACATCTTTGGACTGTGGGAGGAAACCGGAGCACCCGGAGGAAACCCACGCACACACAGGGAGGATGTGCAGACTCCACACAGGGAGGATGTGCAGACTCCACACAGACAGTGACCCAAGCCGGAATCGAACCTGGGACCCTGGAGCTGTGAAGCAATTGTGCTATCCACAAGGCTACTGTGCTGCCCATAAATTTAGAGTACCTAATTCATTTTTTCCAATTAAGGGGCAATCTAGCGTGGTCAATTCACCTAGCCTGCACATCATTTGGGTTGTGGGGGTGAAAACCACGCAGACAGGGGAGAATGTGCAAACATCACACAGACAGTGATCCAGAGCCGGGATTGAACCTGGGACCTCGGCGCTATGAGGCTGCAGGGCTAACCCACTGCGCCACCGTGCTGCCCTAGCCAGCTGCTGCGCACAGATTTGCACGATCGGGAGCAGATTTTTTTTATTGAACTCAAGTTCCACCATCTGCCATGGTGAGATTCGAACCCATGTCCCCAGAGCATTACCTGGGGTTTCTGGATTAGTAGTCAAGTGACAATACCACTACGCCGCCGCCTTGGCTGTTCTGGAAGATACTGGAAGTCTGCAGAGGGATTTGGATAGGTCAAGTGAATGGTCTAGGGTCTGGCAGATGGAATACAATGTTGACAAATGTGAGATTATCCATTTTGGTAGGAATAACAGCAATAGGGATTATTATTTAAATGATAAAGTATTAAAGCATGCTGCTATGCAGAGACCTGGGTGTGCTAGTGCATGAGTCGCCAAAAGCTGGTTTACAGGTGCAACAAGTGATTAAGAAGGCAAATGGAGTTTTGTCCTTCATTGCTAGAGGGATGGAGTTTAAGACTAGGGAGATTATGCTGCAATTGCATAAGGTGTTAGTGAGGCCACACCTGGAGTATTGTGTTCAGTTTTGGTCTCCTTACCTGAGAAAGGTTGTACTGGCGCTGGAGGGTGTGCAGAGGAGATTCACTAGGTTAATCCCAGAGTTGAGGGGATTGGATTACGAGGAAAGATTGAGTAGACTGGGACTGTACTCGTTGGAATTTAGAAGGCGGGGGGGAGCAGGCTCGAGGGGCCAGATGGCCTACTCCTGCTCCTAGTTTATGTTATTATGATTTTAATGTGCATCTGATTTTAGTATAGAAACCAGGGATTCAACCAAATATTTTCAAAATGTCATCTTGGGCGAGTTTGGCAGGGTGATTCTCACCAACCTTTTGGGTGAGATCCACACTGCTATTCACCCTAATTAAGTCAATTTTTGCAGGCCTTGGAGAGTTTCTCTCCTGTCATGCCCACACTTAGAAATATTTTCAACACTGGGGAGCTAAACACGCTGGTCAAACCGGTTGCTCTGAGAACAGGGCGCGACATTCATCAGCCTTGTTGCGCCAGC
Organism: Scyliorhinus canicula; assembly: GCF_902713615.1. NCBI lineage: Eukaryota > Metazoa > Chordata > Chondrichthyes > Carcharhiniformes > Scyliorhinidae > Scyliorhinus > Scyliorhinus canicula. Next base: position 164,687,542 of record NC_052147.1, on the reverse strand, counting down.
AGGTCGGGCATGTCAAGGCCAGTAAATCGCACCCAAGATATTGGGCGAGACACTCTGCTTCCCGGCGCTTGGCCCAGCGACGTCGGCAACACAATTCAACATTAATTGGTTCATGTAACGAAGCCTCCCAGCTAATTCACCAGGACCGCGTTCGCCAGCCCCGCCGGCTAACAAGGTCAAGGAGCAGTTGCTCAGCCAACTCCAGCCAACTCGCAACAATGACATAGAGGAGACCAGCCCCAAGATTCGGGGATGCTGACCTGGGGAGGCCCCTGGCTGCGGTGGAGGCCAGGAAGGGTATCTTGTTCCCCTGAGGCTCCCGGAGGGTGAGCCACAAGGCCTGGGATGAGGTGGTGGCAGCTGTGAAGTCAGGAAAAATGACCAGGAGAACTGGCCTCCAGTGCCGAAAAATGGTCAATGACCTACATGACAGCACGAATGAGTAGACACCAACACATCCCCCCCTACAAGGGAGCAGCCAACTGCCAAAGCGACCCCCAAATCTCCCTCCACCCCCCACCCCCTTCAACACCCCCCCCCCCAACACCACCCTCCCACTACTGTGAATCATGCATGTCGCTAACAATGCCCTCTCTGTGTCTCCTCAGGAAAAGCTCTCCCATAATCATCGGGAGAGGCCTCGGACTGGCAGTGTGGTGCCGGACATGAGAATTTTACCTCCTTCGAGGAACGTGCCCTGGAGGGGATTGGGGTGGCTGAGGACAATGCGGTCACCCACGCAGAGACTGCACCCTGGGGACCTGTCAAGCATGAGTTGTTATTGCCTTACTGACCCATCCCTCCCACTGACCACATGTCCAGTCTCCCGCAGGTCCTCTGGCCGAAGTGCCGGCCATACCGGGGAGGGCCCCTCGTCAGCCTCCCATGAAACCACCTCACAGGAGATCTCCGAAGTTCCAACCATTATATTCGCGGCACAGCTGTCATCCCCACCCTCCACCAGTGCAGATACACACACCTCGGCGGAACATATTAATGGACAGGCTTCGGGGGCACAATCTGATGAGCACCACACTGCTGCTGATGCACATCAGGTGGAGCAGTCAGAGGGCTGCTGGATCCCAGGACCCAGCTGGGCCCCGGCCTGATGGTGCGCCTGTGATACAGAGGTACCCGCAGCTGATGGAGACAACAGGGAGTGGCCGGAACGTTCAGAGGGAAATGTCAGTATCACTCCAGCAGATCCATAGCCACTTGGAGGAGTCCCAGAGGCTACAGGGGCAAGAGATGTCGCCGGCAATGCGTAGCACTGAGGCCAGCACTGTTAGGGTGATGACCGCAATGGTAAGCCTGGTGCACGACATCAGCATCATTAGTGAATGTGTCCAAGGCATTGTGCAGTTGGTGGAGGTCATGGCTGATGGTCTCGGCAGAATGTCTGCCTCACTGGGGTATGCCGTCCATACCAAGCCAACCTTGACATGTCCCGCTTTCAGATGAGCATGGCCGAGGCACTACGGAGCTTGCCCCAGTCGAAGGAGATGCTGCAGGGCATGGCCCAGTCACTGAGGAGCATTGCCAAGGATGTCTACACAATAGTGCAGACTATGGGGAACTGACGGAGCTGTCAGAGCCAATTGATGCAAGGGCAGCCGGGGCTCACAATAGCTGCCCCTCTGTCCCATGGTGAACCCCAGGGTCCTATGGGCATCAACTGAGAGGAGAGAGCGCAGGGTGCCAACCGGACCTATCTCATGGAGTGGCGACAGTGGTCATCAGCTTCCCCGAATTCCACCCCTCTGATAAGGCCACATCTTGAAGTCAGCACACGGAACAGGGTGACGTGGCTGTGAATGTGCCGCCAACAAGTGCGCCGGGGCCCTCTGGCCCCAGAGCCATCAGGGGCATCGAAGGCCATGGACATGGTAAGCAGCTGGCTACCTTCATCTCAGATGTGCATCCTGGGTAGAGCTCAGAGGGCCTAAAACATTGAGGATCACTGAGGGCACTGGGGGGAGGGAGGGAAGGTGGGGAGGGGTTGGGGGGTGAATTGTATTACACATTAAAAACCCTCGTGCAAGCCATTATGACACTTCTATCACTTTCTTCCACAATGCGGACTGACCTCCAATCCCTTGGCCAATCTCTCCAGGCATTTTTCCCTCCCTTGGCATCCACCCACCCTCTGGCCATGGACATGTCGTCGGAGCTGTGTCCCAACTCCTGAGTGTTTAGATGTTGGCTGCTGCGTGTGTGGTGCCTCCCGCAGTGTTCAGGCTCAGTATCCAGGCATCAGGGTGTGATTGGGATGCTAGGCAATGACTCCCACATGCTACATGGCCTGCCCACCAGGATTGTGGGATGTGTGAAGGGTTCACTTAACCACGATTGCCAATTTCCTATTACCAATAGCCTTAAGCCGCACAGCCAGAGGCCTCAGCAGCGGGCGGGGCGGGGGTTATGAGTTGTCGTTGGGGTTGACGGACAGGGACAAGTTTTGCCCCTGAAACAGGTCAACGATCCAGGGGTTCGTATGGTGGTGCCATGAGCAGTTGCCACCCAGAGCCTCTCCCCACCCTCCTATGGCAGCCCATCCCCCACAGAAGCCCTTCCACCAGGTTCAGGTTTTTCAAAAGGAGTGATATTGGCGCCAACGCGAGCACTTCCTGGGGAGGCCGCTGAATGAAAGGAGGCCGTTGAATATGAGGTGTCTCTCGTTAATTGTATATAAATGGGGCTAAAGTGGTGATAATTGGTTTCCCGCCATTCGACGGCGACATTCTGTTTGGCACCTGGCACAGTTCTTGTTTTTTGGCCTCTCCTGCTATTCACTGGCTTTATTTTGCTTGAGCGAGAGCGTAATGAGGCCAGAGAATCATGCCCATTGAGTATTGCTGTTATTAGATGAAAAGTTCCATTCTGATATCTGTAATTTTCACTTAATTTATATTGTGGCCTGAAGCAGATTGCACCTCTAATATGTATTAAAATGCCATTGAGTATGGTAGTATGGGCAGAATTTATTGTGTACACTGGGGGTCTTGTCCATTGGCTAGAGAACCCAGCAAGAGTTCTGCATCACCTCTATTGGGAAAGACCCAACGGGATTAAGTGCATTCCAGACATTTAAGTGACCCACATCGGGCATCCCCAGGATTATGGATCCTGAGGACAGATGGTAGAATACTGGCAACAGTGGGTTGATGCATAAAGAATGTTCCCGATGATGAGGGAGTCCAGAACTAGTTTGAGGATACGGCTAAACCATTTACAACAGAGATGAGGAGAAATGTCTTCATCCAGAGAGTGGTGAGCTTGTGGAATTCATTACCACAGAAAATAATTGAGGCCAAAAATGGTATGTTTTCAGGAAGCATTTAGATATAGCATTTTGGGCAAAGGGGATCAAAGAATATGGGGGGAGGCCGAATCAGGCTTTTAAGTTGGTTGATCAGCTATGATCATCATCAATAATGGAACAGGCTGAAAGGGCAGAATGTCCTCCTGCTCCTATTTTCTATGTCTATGTTTCGAAGTCTTTAGTGGATATTAATTGCCCGCTTAAGGTCCTCAATTATCATTTGGGCAAGAAGGTCAACCACATGCCTTCCAGCCCTGGACGTAATAGTGGGAATGCATTGGTGTTCTCATCCAGCACCCTCCGACCTAATTAAATGCCGCACCTCTGAACTCATCAAATGGGGCATTAAATTCTGCACCATGTGTCTGGAATAGTAATGCGGCGTGTGGGTCCAAATCCTACCAAGGCTATTTGAGAACTTATTTGAGTTGAAAATAATCTCCAAATAAATCTGGTATCAATAAAAGTGACCATGAAGTTGTTAAAATGTCATTAAAATCCAAATGCTTCATAAAGGACAGAACCTGTCCTATTTGTAAGCCCAGTGCCCCACTGAAATAGCTGAACAAATGATTCAATTGTGAGGGATAGTAATGAATGTTTGACTTGCCTGAAATGCCCACAGTGATTTTTTTTCTCTTTTTAAAAGAAAACCTGTTTTATTCTGGATTGTTGTTGGTTCTCATGACTTCATCCTTTTCCACTCTTGAACTTTCATTGAACCCCAGTGGGGGGAAAAAAGGGCTGAGTACAATAATCTTAATTCACTTAATTCAATCCAGTGCTTTATATTTCCAAAGTATCACCAAAGGTAACAGAATTTTGCTAATTCACTACTCAATAAGACAAACCGTTGTTAATCGTTCAACTGTAGTTGCCATGTACAGGATTTTGATAAAAGTTTTAATGAGTTGAATAGAGTTGAATTCTATGACAGGAATGAATTATGTTTAATAGAGTTCCTTTGAAATGTTGAGAGTTTGAAAGAGAACAAATAATCACTTGTATCTTACTGTATTATCAAGAACATCAGATATTCCAGTAAGGTATTTTGTTCTACTGTTCCAAAAGTGTGAATAAAATTATAATGTGGTGTTTTGTCTTCTATAAAAATTCTGATCATGACAAAGAGTTGTTATTTAGGAAAGTCTGAGATAAATATTTGTCTGTGTTTCTATTTTTAATATTCCCTCTTTCCACCAAAACTGAATATCCCTTTTTGTGTCATGTAATTCTGTTGTAAAGTATTGGATTCTTTATTTTGCATTCCCCTTAATGAAAATATATGTATTGTTTTAAAAATAGTTTTCAGTGTGTGTTCTTCTTTAGTTTTTTGTTTTTCAGTCCTTTTCTTCTTTTCTTTTGCTATATTTCTTCTCTGACCCTTTTTTGTACATTTGTTTCTCCGTTTTACTCATTGTTGCCTTTTTATTGACTTATTCCCAAATTCCATGCTGAGAATGTAGGAGGTCACATAAGTACATGATCAACAGAAGATTATGACATTTATTTGCTGGAAGAGCAATGGGATAATTGTTGATGTTACATCTGAATCCAGGTGGATACCATGTTCTATAGGTTATTCCCTTAACTAATGGAAGATAAGCAGAGAAGGAAACTGTTCAAGTGGCAGAGAAGGAAATAGGATCAGAGATGGAAAGGAAAATAAAAACAGAGACTCAGAGTGCATTGGAGAGGAAAAATGAGACAAGGAAAGACAAAAATCTAACTATAGCAACCAGAAGAAGAAGGCATTGAGGAGTTAGAGTGAATGGTAATACAGGTCTGCTAAATGTGAAAATGTTCTTGATATTCAAAGCATATCAGTTCTGTCCATTGTGATCAGGAGGAACAGTGGATCACCCAATGGGTATATCATGGTACTGCTTTCATAGGAACATAAGAGCCAAGGTCCATCTAGTTCACCTTCTACCTTTCCTGATAGTTACATGATATGATAATGAAGTTGTTGACTAATCATAGTAATTAATCTCTAGTAATTAGCCCACAACAGAACTAGAAATTAGAATTAGAACAGTACAGCACAGAACAGGCCCTTCAGCCCTCAATGTTGTGCCGAGCAATGATCACCCTACTCAAGCCTATACCAGTAACCCAACAACCCCCATTAACATTTTTTTTTTAGGACACTAAGGGCAATTTAGCCTGGCCAATCCACCTAACCCGCACATCTTTGGACTGTGGGAGGAAACCGGAGCACCCGGAGGAAACCCACGCACACACGGGGGGACGTGCAGACTCCGCACAGACAGTGACCCAGCCGGGAATCGAACCGGGGACCCTGGAGCTGTGAGGCATTGATGCTAACCACCATGCTACCATGCTGCCCCAAATGATATGTCAAAAACCTGATTAGTGGAGAGTTTTGGAAAACTTGGTCCAAAATCATCTCTTCCATCCCAAGAATGGTACACTTTGCAAATCATGGTCTCAAATTGTTCATATGCTATATCTCAAAATGTTATTTCCAGCAATAATTCTGTTTGATTTTAATTTCCAAATGTCAAAACAGCTTTGTGTTCTGAATACTGGGCAGCACGGTAGCATAGTGGTTAGTACTATGGCTTCATAGCGCCAGGGTCCCAGGTATGATTCCCAGCTTGGGTCACTGTCTATGCAGAGTGTACACAATCTCTCCGTGTCTACGTGGGTTTCTTCCGGGTGCTCCAGTTTCCTCCCACAAGTCCCAAAAGATGTGCTGTTAGGTGAATTGGGCATTCTGAATTCTCCCTCTGTGTATCCGAACAGGCGCCGGAATGTGGCAACTAGGGGTTTTTCACAGTAACTTCATTGCAGTGTTAATGTATGCATACTTGTGACACTAAAGATTATTATTACATCATTGTCTTCTGACGCTAACAAGAATGTGGATGATGAGACTGGCCGAAAAGTACTATCAAGGTTTAGTACCATGACATACCCATAAATCAGGTCATTAACCGGGTGTCCTAGACACTAATTGCCAGCCCTAGATGGTTGTAGTGGGAATCATTTATATTAACATCGTAAATCCAACAGTTTTGTGATGTGATTAGTTTAAATGGAGAGCCTCATAAAGGGAAGATATTTTATTGACTTTTGGTAAGGCTAACATAGGAGTGGTGTAAATCATCCAGCACTTTGCAGAGAATTGGTCTGATGATTTCCTTTTATGCTGAAAAGTGCTGGATTAATAGCAGATTAATAATGACAGATATCGTTAATGCACCATGAAAGTTCCAGAAATTTCAGGCCCACAGTTTGCACTAATTTCCCAATGTGAAACTATCAAAAATTATTAAAAGTTTTACTTTATTTTTGTCGTCCCCCGCTCCTTCCACCTTCTTCGATACCTTTTTATTTCCACAATCACACCTTGCCTGTATAAACAAAAGTAATGTATCACTCAGTGGGCAGAATTTAACAGAAACATTTCCACGTTCATTTGGGGCATTTTTTCAGGGCGTTACTGGCGAGTTTCCCACTGCTACCAAACAACATTTTCTCTCTCTCTCTCTGACCATCTCCTGGAAGGGAAGATCAAACATTCAATGGCATTACTATCACTGAATCCCCCACAATCAGCATCCTGGGAGTTACCATTGATCAGAAACTGAACTGGACTAGCCATATTAATACTGTGGCTACCAGGGCAGGTCAAAGGCTAAGAATCCTACATCTATCTATATTTATATAGATATGTAGATTATATAGATATGATATATTTATCCTTCCTTATTATCTACAAGATTTTCCTTTTTCATCTGTAATAACGATTTAACTTTTCAATGTTTGCAATTGATTTTATTATTTTACTTCATATTCCTCACTAGTCTTTCTTTAGACCCTGTTCTTAGTTTTCCTATTTTGTATTTTTGACTTGATTTTCTTTGCATTCATAATCCTAGTTTAAAATATTTTAAATCTTATTTTAATTTTAAATCGTCTCTGAATTCATGGAACTCCAGATTTATTTTTGCCTTGCACTACCTTTGCTTTTAGGAATAGATCTCGGTTTGTCCAAATCATTTCATGCTTGACTTGAGCACTGTCCTATTTTCCAACTTTTCCTTCCAATTTATCTAGTTATGTTTCTGTTTCATCTTTTTGATATCAGAAGAAATCACAAGTTTTAGCTGCTGTGAGGTGAACTACATAATAATATATTGTAGGTTACATAGCATTCTAATCCAGCCAATATAAAATAGTCTATCTGCTGACCAGCTATGAAGAAAACCAATGCTGAAGTGTCCATTTGAAAAAGAAAACCAATAGTTATTCTCTAATTGACAACGGTGTTCTTATTCAGCCCCATTTTACCATAGCTAGTGCTTGACTGGTTACTTAAAAGGGTTAGGATAGGTGAAACAAAGCTCCAAAGTAGCAATATACATCGCTACTGTGGAGTACTTGCAACACAATGGGAGACCAGCTGGTTCACTAAAATCAATGGAATAACTTAAGCAGAATAAATATGTTTTCCTCAATGTATTGCTACCATACAGTAGGACATTTAATTTCAAATCCAGTGTATCAAGCTGTGAAACGTCTAGAACTGCAGGGCACAGTTTAAAATAAGCAGTCTCCCATTTAAGACAGAGATGAGGAGGAGTTTCTTCTCTCAGAGGACACTAGTCTTTGAACTTCTCTGGAGGCTGGGTCATTGAATATATGCAATGTTGACTTAACAAGGATTTGATCTACAAGTGAATTAAGAGTTATCGGGGGCAAGGAGGAAAGTGGAGTTCAGGCCACAATCAGATCAGTCATGAATTTACTTAATGACAGAGCAGGTTCGATGGGCCGAATGGCCTAATCCTATTTTTTTAATGACCTCTGTTGATCACACTGCATTTTCTTTTGACTTATCTTGGCTAATTTTCTTTTTACTTACTAATTTCTATTTTGGAGGCTCAAGTGTCAAAAACAAATCTGATCACATTCAAAAACTGACTAACCTTCCTCATATCTGTTCAGCAGAAGTGATCTCTGCCAGGATTGTACAGGATGTCACAGCTGAGGCAGTAGCAGTGCTCAAAGGAGAACAAGTGAAAGATACTGTACCGAGAGTTCAGCCTTCTGCAGGTATAGAAGCTATATCCTTGATGTTTATAATGAGATTGAGTGATGTATACTCATTGGAAATGCCACTTGAAGCTTCCTCCTGCACTTTAAAACTGAAAACCATTTCACCAATGCGTGAAGTAACCATTGTCCTAACAGATTGGGCTATTTAATCTTTTTACTTTTAATCTAGTCTCGATTTGTTAGATGTCTAGCTGCTGTTGTATAAAGAGTCAAAGGTACTGCTCCTTTGCAAAAACCCCTTTACTTTACTTTAACAGACCCTGCACAAAACTCTATCATCACATCACCTGACACAAAGGCCACCTGAAGCTTCTTTACATATCAGTGTCAATTATTGGATACTTAACATAAATGAGACAACTAATTCTCTTAACCCTTTACTTATCAGATTAATGATGTTGAATGTTATCCTGATTGCCATACAAGCCTGAAACAAGACAGGTTTGGAACTGGGTAACTTAAGTACTGGCAGAGACCAGTAAGAAGGTTTTGGGGGGTCAGATTCAAGAACATCAGTATCACAGATTTGCCAGGAGTTTGGTAGTTAATCAGTTGATATGTTATGGAGCATGCCGGAATCCTTAGCTTATGTCAAGAACATAGAGATAAAAAAAAATAGGAGTAGGCGTAACCATTCAGCCCTTAAGCCTGATCTGCCATTCAATAGGATAATGACCGATCTTCTGCCTCAACTCCACTCCCACCCAGTCCCCGTTTCTTTGATTCCCTGGGGTCGAGAAGATCAAAGATTTGCAACTCTTTTCATTAGGAAATTTCTCCTCATCTCAGTTCTAAATGATTGGCTTCTTTTTCTGAAACTGCACCCCCAGAGTGTAGATTCGCAAGCCAATGGAAACAACCTCAGTGTCAAACCACTTCAGAATTTGTATGTTTCAATGAGATCACCTTTGATTCTTCTGAACTCCAGACAGTAGAGGATCAATTTACTCAGCCTTTCATTATAGAACAACCTACTCATCTTAGAACCAATCTAGTGAACCTTTACTGTACAGCCTCCAATGCATAGGTATTCCTCTCTATATATGGAGACCAAATCCGCACTCATTGTTCTGGGTGTGGTCTCACCTAAGTTCTGTACAATTGTAGCAAGAGTTGCTTATTCTTGTGCTCCAACATTTTTACAATAAGGGTCAACATGTCATTTTCCTTTTTTTTAATTACTTGCTATACCTGCATGCTAACTGTGTGCCTTATGCAAGTACATTGAAATCTTTCTGAAACATTAACATTTACAATTTTCACTCATTTTTTAAAAATATTCAGCCTTTCTATTCTTGCTAGCAAAGTGAATAATCTCATACTTTCTCACACTATACTTAATCTGCCACCTTGTTGCCGATTCACTTAGCCTGTCTGTATCTCTTTGCAACCAAAAAGAAAATGCTGGAGAGTCTCAGCAGGTCTGGCAGCATCTATAGTGAGAGGAGAGAGCTAACGTTTTGAGTCCAGATGACTCTTTGTCAAAGCTAAAAGACTTAGAAAGTGGGAAATATTTGTACTGTGGATTGAGAGAAAGAAAGTTGAGACATAGCCACAGAAACCAAGGGAACATAGTACTAATAGGCACAGAAGCCAAGGGGAAAGAGTGCTAATGGCAGTCCCCAGAGAGAACAAAAGAGGGTAGCTTTGACAAAGGGTCATCTGGACTTGAAAAGTTAGCTCTTTTCTCTTACTACAGATGCTGCCAGACCTGCTGAGATTTTCCAGCATTTTCTCTTTGGTTTCAGATTCCAACATCCACAGAAATTTGCTTTTATCCAGTGTATCTCTTTTCAGCCTCTTTGTGTCATCCTCAGAGCTTACATTCCCACTGGATTTTGCACTGTCAGCATGCTGAGGTACATTCTTGGTCCCATTGTCTAAAATTAATATCAATTTCTAACAACACCTTTACGACTTATCTGGATAGGCACATGAACAGATGGAGTATAGAAGGATACAGGTGGTTGGTCTAGATAGGACACATGATTGGCGCAGGTTTGGAGGGCCGAAGGCTTGTTCCTGTGCTGTATTGTTCTTTGTTCTTTCTAATACAACACTGATGAAAAAGTCCATTTATCCCTACTTTAAGCTTCCTGTCTATTAATTAGTCCTATTATCAAGTTAAATATTACTTCCAATTCCATGTGCCCTTATCTTGCAAATTAGCATTTTGTGTGGTATCTTATTGAATGCCTTTTGGAAAAACAAGAATACAAGACTTACAGATTCCCTATTATTTATTCTATGACAGCAAGTCCTAACTTAAAGTTGCAGTTGTATACCTGACCACATCATGGAAGTGGTGGCCATTGGTATTACAAAGAACAAAGAAAAGTACAGTAAGAAGTCTTACAACACCAGGTTAAAGTCCAACAGGTTTGTTTCAAACACGAGCTTTCGGAGCACGGCTCCTTCTTCAGGTGAAAAGTGAAAAGTACAGCACAGGAACAGGCCCTTCGGCCCTCCAAACCTGTGCCGACCATGCTGCTTGTCTAAGCTAAAATCTTCTGCACTTCCGGGGTCCATATCCCTCTATTCCCATCCTATTCATGTATTTGTCAAGATGCCCCTTAAATGTCACTATCGTCCCTGCTTCCACTACCTCCTCCGGCAGCGAGTTCCAAGCATCCACTACCCTCTGTGTAAAAAACCTGCCTCGTACATCTCCTCCAAACCTTGCCCCTTACACCTTAAACCTGTGCCCCCTAGCAATTGACCCCTTTACCCTGGGAAAAAGCCTCTGACTATCCACTCTGTCTATGCCCCTCATAATTTTGTAGACCTCTATCAGGTCACCCCTCAATCTCCGTCGTTCCAGTGAGAACAAACTGAGTTTATTCAACCTCTCCTCATAGTTAATGCCCTGCATACCAGGCAACATCCTGGTAAATCTCTTCTGCACCTTCTCTAAATCTTCCACATCCTTCGAGTAGTGTGCCAACCAGAATTGAACACTATTCTCCAAGTGCCTAACTAAGGTTCTTTACAGCTGCAACATGACTTGCCAATTCTTATATTCAATGCCCCGGGCAATGAAGGCAAGCATGCCATATGCCTTCTTGACTACGTTCTCCACCTGTGTTGCCCCTTTCAGTGATCTGTGGACCTGTACACCAAGATCTCTCTGTCAATACTCTTGAGGGTTCTACCATTCACTGTATATTCCCTACCTGCATTAGACCTTCCAAAATGCATTACCTCACATTTTTCCGGATGAAATAAATGAAAATTGCTTATTGTCACGAGTAGGCTTCAATTAAGTTATTGTGAAAAGCCCCTAGTCGCCACATTCCGGCGCCTGTCCGGGGAGGTTGGTACGGGAATCGAACTGTGCTGGCCTCCCTTGGTCTGCTTTAAAAGCCAGCGATTTAGCTCAGTGAGCTAAACCAGCCCCTTTTGGATTAAACTCGATCTGCCATCTCTCCGCCCAAGTCGCCAAACGATCTAAATCCAGCTGTATCCTCTGACAGTCCTCATCGCTATCCACAATTCCACCAACCTTTGTATCGTCTGCAAACTTACCAATCAGACCAGTTACATTTTCCCCCAATCATTTATATGTACTACGAGCAGCAAAGGTCCCAGCACTGATCCCTGCGGAACACCACTAGTCACAGCCCTCCAATCAGAAAGGCACCCTTCCATTGCTACTGCCTTCTATGACCGAGCCAGTTCTGTATCCATCTTGCCAGCTCACCCCTGATCCCATGTGACTTCACCTTTTGTACCAGTTTGCCATGAGGGACCTTGTCAAAGGCCTTACTGAAGTCCATATACACAACATCCACTGCTCTACCTGCATCAATCATCTTTGTAACCTCCTCGAAAAACTGTATCAAGTTAGTGAGACACGACTTCTCCTTCACAAAACCGTGCTGCCTCTTGCTAATACGTCCATTTGCTCCCAAATCAGAGTAGATCCTGTCTCGAAGAATTCTCTCCGGTAATTTCCCAACCACTGACGTAAGGCTCACCGACCTGTAGTTCTCTGGATTATCCTTGCTACTTTTCTTAAACAAAGGAACAACATTGGCTATTCTCCAGTCCTCCGGGACATCACCTGAAGACAGTGAGGATCCAAAGATTTCTGTCAAGCCCTCAGCAATTTCCTCTCTAGCCTCCTATTGTCACTGACTAGTAATCTGGAGACTCAGGGTAATGCTGTGGAGAGCCAGGTTCCACTCTCCCCATAGCAGATGGTGGAATTTAAATTCAATAAAAATCATCTGGAATGAACAGTCCAATGACGACCGTGAAACCATTGTCGATTGTTGTAAAAGTCCATCTGGTTCACTCATGTTCTTTAGGGAAGAAAACCTGCCGTCCTTACCTGGTCTGGCCTACGTGTGACACAGCAATTTGGTTGACTCTTAACTCTCTCTGAAATAGCCTAGAAAGCCACTCAGTTGTACTGGCATCTGGGGGCTTGTGCCAAAATTGGGAGAGCTGACTCACAGTCTCGACATGCAACAGTCTCACAGTCATACTCACGGAATAATACCTTACAGATAATGTTCCAGACATCACCATTCTTGGGTATGTCCTGTCCCATTGGCAGGACAGACCCAGTGCAGGTGATGACACAGTGATATACAAACGGGAGAGACTTGTCCTGGGATATCTACTCTGGACCCCATGAAGTCTCATGTTACCAGGTTAAATATGGGCAAGAAAATCTGCTGATTACCACATACCATTTCTCCTGAACTGTTGAACCAGTACTCCTCCATGTTGAACACCACTTGGAAGAAGCACAGAGAGTAGGAAGTGCACAGAATGTACTCTCGGTGAAGTACTTAAATACCCATCACAAAGAGTGCTTTGGTATCACCACCACAGTCTGAACTGGGCAGGTCCTAAAGGACATAGCTGCTCGACGGGGACCAACGGGTGGTGAGGGAACCAACAAAAGGGAAAAACATAGTTGACCTCATCCTCACCAACCTGGAGCCGCAGGTGCATCTGTCCATGACAGAATGGTTCGGGGGAACTGCCCAGTGGATGATACATCTCATCCCCTCCCCAGCATCAACCAGACCAATTATCACCCAATCAGTCTACTCTCCATCATCAGTAAAGTGATGGAAGGAGTCATCAACAGTGCTATCAAGCAGCACTTACTCAGCAATAACCTGCTCACCAAAGCTCAGTTTGGGTTCTGCCAGGGTCACTCAACTCCTGACCTCATTACAGCCTTTGTTCAAACGTAGATAAAAGAGCTGAATTCCAGAGGTGAGGTGAGAGTGACTGCCCTTGGATTGGATTTAATTTATTGTGTCGTGTGCCAAGGTTCAGTGAAAAGTATTGTTCTGCATACAGTCCAGACAGATTGTTCCCTACATGGAAAAACACAGGACATACATAAATAAACAATGTAAATACATAGGCACAGGCATTAGGTGAAGTATAGTGTAGTACTACTCAGTAGAGAAGATGTGTGAAGAGATCAGATCAGTCCATACAAGGGTCATTCAGGAGTGTGGTAACAGCTACAAACACTTAGAAAGACTAAGTAAGTAGATTACCAAGCAATAATAAAGGCCCTCAGCCTGGAATTGAGGAGGATATTGGATTCCTGTGTAAATTACTTGCAGTGTGCTTTTGTGCATTACGACCACTACTTGACGATGAACCCACCCAAGAACCTGACTATGGATTGTGTGAGAACCTGCCTCAGAAGCTTGAGCCCTTTTTCGGTTTATACAACCATGAACCTGACTACGTGCCTTCACATGAATTAATCAATAAATTGTTTATTGATTTGACTTTGTCTTCTGGTTGCTTGCGTTGTCTCTGAACCCCACCTATATCGTTGCCTGACCCCTTACAACATCACACTGTGCATCGATTATGACTTTTTGAACTCTGAAGATATGGGCAATCAGGCAAATGTGGCATCCTTAACAAAAAAAGGATGTAAGGACAGTCTTAGCAACTTCAGGACAGTTAGTTTAACATTAGTAGTGGGTAAGATTTTGGAATATATAATCGGAAAGGTTTGAGCTAATTAAGGACAGTCAGCGTGGGTTTGTGAAAGTCAGATCGTAATTAATGTTAATTTTTTTTTGATGAAGTAACAGAGAAGGCTGATGAAAAGAGTTCAGTGGATGTTGGATATGTAAATTTTAAGAAACATTTTGGCATGGTACCACATAAAATGCCAAAAAACGAAGCTCATGGAATAGGAAGGTCAATATTCAACTGGCTAAAAAAAACTGGCTTAAGGACAGAAACCAGCCGAGTTGCGGTAGATGATTGTTTTTCAGACTATAGTGTAGTAGACAGTGGGGTTCCCCGAAGGGTCAGTGCTGGGGTCATTTTATTTTTGGGCTACATATAAATGACTTTGATCTTGGAACATAAAGTAACATTTCTAACTTTGATGATACCAAAAATGGAGGAATATCAAACTGTGAGCTTGATATGAATCACCTGCAACAGGACAGATAGGCTAGCAGAATGGGCAGACAAGTGACAGATAGAATTCAATAAAGTTAAGTGCAAGGTGATGCATTTTGGCAGAACGGATATGGAGTGGCAATCTTGACTTAATGAAATAGTTCACAAAAGTGTGCAAGGACAGAAGGATCTGAGGATTCATGTTCAAAGATGTCAGCATGAATTGAGAGAGTGGCTATAGAAGCATAAGGGTTCCTGG
Organism: Scyliorhinus canicula; assembly: GCF_902713615.1. NCBI lineage: Eukaryota > Metazoa > Chordata > Chondrichthyes > Carcharhiniformes > Scyliorhinidae > Scyliorhinus > Scyliorhinus canicula. Next base: position 164,672,471 of record NC_052147.1, on the reverse strand, counting down.
ATTTCCTAAAATACTCAGGACAAAAGCATGGAAGTTACGCTGATTCTTTATAAAGCTCTGGTTGGGTCCCAACTAAAGTTATACATCAATTTCTGTTCACTACACTTTCAGAAGGTCATTGAAGGATGAGACTTATCGGTGTGGTTCCAGAATAAGGAGGAGATTTATCAGTGTGGTTCCGGGTATGGGACGTTTAGTTAGTTACAAAGTTAGGTTGGAAGCACTGGAATTCTTGTCCTTGGAGCAAAGGAGATCGAGGGAAGATTTGATGGATGTGAACAAAACTGTCATGAGTGGAAGATTCGAAACAGATGCCTTCACAATCCAAACTATGTTTAAGCAAGGCTGTGTGATAGCCCCATGCTATTTTCACAGTAACTTCATTACAGTGTTAATGTAAGCCTACTTGTGACACTTTTCTTTTACATAAACCCAATTTTTCTTTCCAATCAAGGAGCAGTTTAGCGTGGCCAATTCACCTACTCTGCACATCTTTTTGGGTTGTCGGGGTGAGACCCACGCAGACACGGGGAGAATGTGAAAACTCCACAAACAGTGACCCAGGACCGGAATCGAACCTGGGTCCTCAGCGTTATGAGGGAGCAGTGCTAACCACTGTGCCACCCTGCCTATTTGTGATATTAATTAAGATTATTATTATCTGCCTGACAGTGGTTGTTCACCTTATCAAAGATCAACTGTCCACTGATGTCAGTATTAAATGCCACCTAGACTCTACCCTCAACCACCTCCATGCCAAACTAAGCTGACCACCATAGATATACATGATCTACAGTTTGCAATGACTGCAGTATTATTGCGCACTCTGCCAGAATTGCAAGCCACTCTCAAACTCTTCAATTCTGTAAACAAGAGATTTGACCAGTTCCCGAACGTTGCCAAAACAAAACTCACAGCTCAACCAACAGCTGGTCATTCCACCTGCTATATATGTTGAAGAAGAGATGCTGGAATATGTTGAGCCCTCCCATACCTTGGCAATCATCTCTCGAATGTCTACCACTGCTGAAGAAATCCAAGACAGAATCAACTATGCCAGCTCAACTTTCTAAAAACTACGGCAATGAATGATTGACAACAAAGACCTCCTCAAGTCAAAGACTTTCTGTACTATGTGGTTGTCGTCACCTCACTCCTGTCCTGCAGTGACACCTGAATGGTTTTTCAGCAAAACATGGAGTGCTCCAGAAACTCACCAGCAATTCCTCCACCATATCCTCCAGGAGGACCATCAAACAAATGCTAGCTTCCTTCTTGAAGCCGGTTCAACCAGCATTCAGGTAACAAACTCAATGGGCTGGACACTGCATGGATGGCCAAAAACATTGTTTCCTGCCAGATCCTGTTTTGGATTGGATCGGGTTGCATTTGTTTATTGTCACGTGTACCGAGGTAGAGTGAAAAGTATTTTTCTGCAAGCAGCTCAACAGATCATTAAGTACATGAGAAGAAAAGGGAATAAAAGAAAATACATAATAGGGCAACACAAGGTACACAATGTATAAAAGAGAGAGGTTAGTAATAATATTAGTCTTAGAATTAAATTTTAAAAGATTAAAACGAGTATAAGTTAAGTAAAAAGTGGATCTGTTGGGGAGAGCTCGCAGAGAGTTGCCTCGCTCCGGCGCCATCTTCAGGAGGGAGCAGTTTTATCAGCTCTTCAATTGACCAAAGTTCCAGAGCAGGACCAAGGTAACGCTTCAAAGGTACTCTAAAGCTCTCCTTGAAGTGCACAACATTGACATCAATGATTCGGCGGAGCTTGTGACAACTTGTCCATCATGCTTCGAGTCCCAGCTTCTTAATGACGAGGCAAAGCTGTGGCAGAGAAGGAAAGAAAGAAAATTAAGCAAATCTTGCACTCCAGATCACACTGCCTCATATGAAATCCTGCCCCATATGCCAAGATCTCTGAGCCAAGAATTGGCCTGTTCAGTCATGTGAAGATCCATGGTAGAAACTAGCAATCCTGAGTATATGTTATCCTTGAATTGAGGGATTGCAGTTGACAACAATGTTATGTCAGCCTCAGAGAAGATAGATAGGGAAAAATTCTTCCCATTTAGCTGATGACAGAAAAACATTAAGAATACAGGTTTAAGATTTTGGGCAAGAGATGCAGGGGAATGTGAGAAAGAAGATTTTGATGCAAGTAGTGATAATGGCCTGGAACTTGCTGCCACGAGGGTTATGAAAGCGGAAACAAAGAATTATTTCAGAAGGAAATATTCCTTGGCTTTTTTGAATCAAGATCCTTTCTCTCTATTGCCCTACCCTATGTCATCTTTTATTATCACGGCTACCATCCCCCTTTTCCTTTCTGTCTTTTTGCAATGTTATGTACCCTGTAATACTTATTGCCTGCATCGGTCATCTTGTAAACATGTTTGGCAATTAGATCTAATCCATCTTTCAATATTTGTGCGGCTAGTTCGTCTATCTTATTGTGAATACTTCAGTCATTAATTTTATCTTTTTACCATTATCAAATCAATAAATAAATATTCTTTACAAGGGCCTTATTTGCTAAGAGCACTAAAATCTCTCACTAAAATTGCTACACTGCTGTCTTGCCTCACCTTTCATCTTTAGATTTTTAAACCTTCCTTCATCCCGCCCCTGAATGCCATTATCAGTTTGCCATCCATCCTGCGGTTATTGTTCTCATTATACACGTAGCAAGTACCTCATACCTGTTGATTAAATTCAAGGGCTGAAGCTTGTCCATCAACACCTGTTGAATCCCCATACCTGCCTGAATTGTACCATACCTACCTGTCCCTGATCATTGGCTAACTCAAGAAAGCATATGGAATGCTTGCCTTCATTGGACAGGGCAATGAGTATAAAAACTGGCAGGTCATGCTACAGTTGTATAGAACCTTGGTAAGGCCGCACTTGGAATATTGAGAACAATTCTGGTTGCCGCACTACCAGAAGGATGTGGAGGCTTTGGAGAGGATTCAGAGGAGGTTTACCAAGATGTTGCCTGGTCTGGAGGCTGTTAGCTATGCGGAGAGGAAGAATAACTTGGACTGTTTTCATTAGAACGACGGAGGTTAAGGGGTGACCTGAAAGAGATCTACAAGATTATGAGAGGCATGGATAGAGTCGAGGGGCAGGCACTCCTTCCCGGGGTGGAGGGGTCAGTCACTAGGGGGCATACGTTTAAGGTCCATGGGGCAAAGTTTAGAGACGTGTGAGGCAGGTTTTTTTACACAGAGGGTGATGAGTGCCTGGAACGCACTACCAGGAGAGGTTGTAGAAGCAGATACATTAACGGTGTTCAAAAGGTATCTCAACTAATACATTGATAGGAAGGGCATAGAGGGATCCGGCATTAGGAAATGTTGAGGGGTCTGTTCCCATCTCATCAAAAGGCATCAGTCAGTTTGTTGCTTCTCGGATCATTTTCTTAAATTCCTGGCCATGACGACAAGATGTACAAAATACAGCTTTGACTGCTGACTTTTAACGTTAAATCTGGTTCGAGTATCATTTTCAGCATGCCTTCCAACCAGAGAGAAGAAAGTACTTCATGGTCCATGACTTCCTGGTTCCTCAGCATCGCATTTGGGGGGGTACCCGAATGATGTGCTGGGGTATCCCATGTAAGTGATTACTTGGCAATTGTCCTGAAGCCCTAATTTCCCCCAGACAATTGCGCTGGAATGGGAACCATCTTTATGCCCCATTTGATGCTTAAATTGACAGCCAGTTTAACAGCATCTATGGATAGAGAAATGATAGTTAACATTTCAGGTTGATGATCTTTCATTACGTGTTTCCAGCAATTCCTGTTTTTATTTCAGATTTCTGGAATATATAGTTTTTTTTTTGTAATAGCTTTTTGCAATGTTACCATGTTATTGTGAGCAATTCCTGTTTTTATTTCTGATTTCTGGCATAAATAGTTTTTTTTTCAGATGTGGTGCGGGATTCTCCATCCCGTCAGCCCTGTTTTCCTGCACGGTGCACCCCCGCCAGCAATGGGATTCTCCGTTTCTGCAACCAGCCAATGGGGTTTCCCATTGTGGGCCACCCCTTGCTGTCGGGAAACGCGCGGGCGTGGGTGCACTGCCAATAGGGCGGAGGATCCCACCAACAGAGAATCCCACCGAAGGATTTCAAACTTGAGGCTTGCAGGACTGGGAGCCAGTGCACATCAATGAGCATAGGGATGATGGGTGAATGGGACTGTGTGTAAGTTAGGAAATGAACGTTGCCCTGGGTGAGCTCAAGTTTGTGGGGGGATGAGAGATGAAAGGCTTGGAGACCCATTGGAATATTTAGGTTTAGAGTAACAATGGCTGTGGATGAGGATTTCAGCAGTAGTTGAATTGAGATGGGGCAGCACCTTGGACCTGCAAATTGTGTATCAGAATCGCTACAGATATGGTGAATATTTTTCACAATAGGAATGTGTTTCCTCAGAACAAACTGGAATAGTGAGAATGAAGAAGAATTCATTGAGCTGGTTAATCTACTTATCTGACTCTCTAGTTTGGAATGAAGGACATCAACATTATAGTCTGTCTTTAAATGTGTTGCTCTGAAGGTAGTATTGAGGAAGATGGTCGTGCAGTGGTAATGTAACTGGACCAATAATCCAGAGCTAAAAACAGAAAATGCTGGATAAACTCCGTGGATCTGGCAGCATCTATGGAGAGAGCAACCGAGCCAATGCTTTGAGTCCGAATGACTCTTCTTCAGAGGCTCCGGCATCGGGGAAATGGGTTCAAATCCCATCATGGCGGCGAGTGGAATTTAATTTAAATTAATAAATCTGAGCTATAAAGCTCGTCTCAGTAACAGTGACCAGGAATCTATCATCGATTGTTTTAAAGACTCATCTGATTCATTAATATCCTTAAGGGCAGGAAATCCCAGTCTGGCCTACATGTGACTCCAGACCCAAGGTTCATTGAAATAGCCCAGTATAGCCGCTCAGTTCAGAGGGCAATTAGGGATGAGTAACAAATGCTGGCCTTGCCGGTGATGCCCACACACCATGAAAAAGCTTTCCTTTTTATCTTAGAAAATACAGTGTGCTCTATAACAAGTGGCTGATAAATTGAAACCATGTGGTCCAATAATGCGGAGATTAGATAATGACTAAATACATAAATATTTATGAGTAGTTTTCATATGTGATAAGAGAGAAATGAAAAGCAAACTGATACATCATCGAACCACTCACATGTTTTGAGGCAGCACGGTAGCATGGTGGTTAGCATAAATGCTTCACAGCTCCAGGGTCCCAGGTTTGATTCCCGGCTGGGTCACTGTGCTCCGGTTTCCTCCCACAGTCCAAAGATGTGCGGGTTAGGTGGATTGGCCATGCTAAATTGCCCGTAGTGTCCTAAAAGTAAGGGGGGAGGGGGGTTGTTGGGTTACGGGTATAGGGTGGATACGTGGGTTTGAGTAGGGTGATCATTGCTCGGCACAACATCGAGGGCCGAAGGGCCTGTTCTGTGCTGTACTGTTCTATGTATATAATTTTGCTTTTTAAGTCCTAATGTATCATGCATATATAATGTAGCAAAATGACACTAAGGCCTGGATTTTTCCGCCCCGCCCCCCGCAAGAATGCCACAGGCGAGAAGCAGACAATCAAGAAGTCCATTGACCTGAGACGGGATTCTCTGGTCGCCAGGCGGACACAGCTGGAGAATCCCACCCTAAATATGCAGTTACAAAATTGAAAGCTAGGAGACAAACAATTATCGGCAAAATATGGCCTTTAAAAGATCTTGTAGCTAAATACATTGAAATGAAGAAGACTGAGGTCTTGCAAGTCAGAATTTAAGCTGCAAGGGAAGAAGCAAGTCTGGCAGTGTAACGGGGGGAAACAGAGAACAGAAATCTCTAGGCCAGCTAGCTTAACATGTGTCATGGGGAAAATGTGAGAGGGTATTATTAAATATGCTATCAGGGCACTTAGAAAAATTCACGGCAATAAGGCATAGTCAACATGGGTTAAAGAAAGGGAAATTGTGTTTAACCAATTTTTGGAATTCTTTGAAGAATCAGATCAAGAGGAACCGGTGGATGTACTGTAGTTAGATTTCCAAAAAGCATTTGATAAGGTGCCACATCAAAGGTTATTGTGGAAAATAAAAGCTCATGGTGCAGGGGTAAGATGGATTGAAGATTGACTGGCGAACAAGAAACGGAAGTTAGCCATAAATGAGCCTTTTTCTGGTTGGCAGGATGTAACGAGTGGTGTGCCACAGGGATCGGTGCTGGGGCCTCAACCTTTTACAATTTATATACATTTTTTGGATTAAAGGACTGAAAGTATGATTGTCAAATTTGCTGATGACACAAAGATAGGCAGGAAAGTAAGTTGTGAAGATGAGGCAAAGAGGCTACAAAGGGACATAGATAGGTTAAGTGAGTGGGCGAAAATCTGGGAAATTCGCATTATGTTGAATTGGCCATTTTGGCAGAAAGAATACTTATTATCTAAATGGTGAGAGATTGCAGAGCTCAGAGATTCAAAAGGATCTGGTGTTCTAATGGATGAATATGGTATGCAGAAACAGCAAGTAATTAAGAAAGCTAATAGAACAGGGACGGTGCATACTGCACTGTGGGGATTCTATGATTCTAATATTGTTTATTACGAGGAGAATTGATCACAAATGTAGAGAAGTTTTGCTTCAGTTATATAGGGCACTAGTGATACCACATCTGGAATACTGTATACCGTATTCTCCCTTTTTAAAGAAATAAGTAAATGTGCTGGAAGCAATTCAGAGAAGGTTTATTAAATTAATACCAGAGATGACCAGTATTATTGTGAGGAATGGTTGGATAGGCTCGGCCTATATCCACTGGAGTTTAGAAGAGGGAGAGGTGACTCAATAGAATGAATGTGGAGAGGATATTTCCTTTTATGGGGGAATTTGCTCCTAATTTGTATATTTGCATTAACCAATTGGTCAGGGGTTTAGACACTATGATATGAAATTAAGAAGTAGAGAAGACAATTAGAAATAATGCAGAATTAGCCAGAAGCATAGAAAATACACAGGTCTAAGTTAGAAATTCAAACAGAAACTTAAAATAACTAGCACCTCAGGCGGCGCCTGTGGAAAGAGAGTTAAGTTTTCAGTCTGATGACCTTTCATCAAAACTAGGAAGAGTCAGAAGTGTAATATATTTTAAGCATTTTTTTTACAAGTTGTGAAGTATTTCTCAAACCCTTGGTTTGGTGTGACCCAAATTATATTATGTTAGTAACCCCACAGCAAACTCAAGATAGGATGAAATCAGAAGAGTTAGTTCATGTGGAAGATAGGATGACATGCATTCATACAGTCCAAGATGGACAGAAAAAAGAAACATTTACAGTGCAGAGACTGCAGAGAAAATAAATATTGTTTCATGTGCATTCAAGAATCAAATTTTGATGAGATATTTCTTCATGGATGTTGGTGGACTTAAAACCAATACTGTATAATTCACTTTTCCAGTGGTACTGACTTCTTATGATGAGGTAGGCAGGTAGAGATGGAATAGTCTGCAATGGTACAGACGTTCTAGAAGAAACAGTGTAGATGGGGGCCAGGTGACCAACCTGTGCCAGAGCTCCTTGTCTTTGAGGTTGCTTGTAAGATGGTAAAATGGTAGCCTGATACTTTGTTGTACAGCAAGGCAATATTTCTGGTTCCACATCCCAGTAATGTAGATGGCCTTTGTATACCTCTTTGGACTGTGCGGTTTCATGGATAACGTGGTGCAAGTTCCTGGATACTGTCAGGTACTTCCTTTTTTTGGGGGTTACAGACAGATATAGATTCAGTCAGTTTGGGTCTTTGAGATAGCAGTAAGCATATTTCTATATATTTTGTAAAATATACAGGGTGAGGTCTTAGTCTCTCACAGATGGAATGGAATAATTGACACCTGCCTCAGAAATGGAGAGCATTGGATGTTTATTATTCCTGGATATAAAATACCCAGGAAAGATAGGGAACAAAACAAAAGGAGGAAGGGTAGCAGTTTGATGGAGGAAAATATGTCAATGTTGGAAAATGCAAACATCCTTGATGGATCAAGGACCAAATCTGAAAAACAAAGCAGTTATTAGACTTTTGTTGTATTTGAAAGGTCATGAGGAAAGAAATAGAGGAACAAATTTGGAAATAAATTACTGTGAAACACAAGAACTATAACATAAGGGGCTGGTTTAGCACAGGGCTAAAGAGCTGGCTTTTAAAGCACACCAAGGTAGGCCAGTAGCATGGTTCAATTCCCGTACCAGCCTCCCCGAACAAGCGCTGGGATGTGGTGACTAGGGGCTTTTCACAGTAATTTCATTTGAAGCCTACTTGTGACAAGAAGCGATTTTCATTTCATAATTTTTATGAGAGACTTGAACAACTTCCAATATTGAATGGGGCAATGATTGCGCTAAGGCCAGAGGAAAGGAAATTTAATATTATGGTGTTCAGGCAAACTTTCTTGAATCAGTATTTTTCCTGCTCATTTAGGAAGAATGTTGCGGAATTTAGTCCAAGAGAATGAAATGAGTGGAGAATGTAACATTGGGTGAACATCTCAGGAATAGTGGGCTGGATTCTCCATTATTGGGACTATGTCCTGATGCTGGCGTCAAAACGGTAGAGTTTTACCCCAGAAAAACTTGGTTCAAAGAGACACGAATTCCCAGCCCTGCAGGGGGCCAGCAGGGACCCGGAGTACATCTCACAGCTTTTGCTGCAGATACAGGCCCACGCACTTCCGGGTCGGAAGCTGCAGGTGCACATCCAGCAGAGGGCAGCAGAGCAGAGCTACTGATTGGCTGTTCCGGGGAGATTTGCATACGTGCAGTGCGGTCAGCCTAATTTGAAGGTGGTTTGTGGAGGGGCTGTTGTCAAGTGACAGTTAAACCTGAAACACTTCCTCAGTGTTTCCCCCCCTACCTCCTCCTCTAACCAAAACAAAAACAACCACGGTCGTTGGGAAGTGGGAGCAGGGGCCTGTCGTGAAGGTGAGTGAGTACTTTTAAATTTGCTTACCTTTCAGCGGGAGCAGCCTCCGGATTTTCGCGGGGAGCAGGGGCCTGGCAGGAAGGTGAGTGAGTGCCTTTAAATTTGCTTACCTTACAGCGGGAGCGGCCTCCGGATTTTCGGCGGGAGCAGGGGCCTGTCGGGAAGGTGAGTGCCTGTAACAAGCTGGGCGGTTGCTAAACCCGAGACACTACACTTGCAGTGTCCCCCACCCTTCCACCTCCTCTAACCGAAGGGTTTGAGGGAATATCAGGTAAAAAGCTTGCACAGGTCAAAGAGACACAACTGGAGTAAGCACATACAGAGTGGGAATTGCAACTTGATAATTTGGTGCAGAGTGAGAGAAGGTGCTTTTTCGGAGGTGCTTTTTAACCCTGGTAAGTGACTGGTAAGTAGTTTTTCTTTTCATTATCTAATTTATTTATTTTTATTTTGAAATTGTTGTTGTATAAGTTTACCTAAGGTTTAAGACATGGCAGGAGATCCCAGACCCATGTCATCCTCCTCGTGTGCGATGTGGGAGCTCAGGGACACGTCCACTGTCCCTGGCTCCTTCACGTGCAAGAAGTGAGTTCAGTTGCAGCTCTTGTTAGACCGCTTGACGGCTCTGGAGCTGCGGATGGACTCACTTTGGAGCATCCGCAATGCTGAGGAGGTCATGGATAGCACGTTTAGCGAGTTGGTCACACCGCAGGTGAAAATTAATGAGGGAGATAGAAAATGGGTGACCAAAAGAAAGAGCAAGAGTAGGAAGGCAGTGCAGGTGTCCCCTGCGGTCATCTCCCTGCAAAACAGATATACCGCTTTGGATACTGTTGGGGGAGATGGTTCACCAGGGGAAGGCAGCAGCAAGGTTCATGGCACCGTGGCTGGCTCTGCTGCGCAGCAGGGCAGGAAGAAAAATGGCAGGGCGACAGTGATAGGGGACTCGATCGTAAGGAGAATAGACCAGCGGTTCTGTGGACGCAATCGAGACTCCAGGATGGTATGTTGCCTCCCTGGTGCAAGGGTCAAGGATGTCTCGGAGCGGCTGCAGGACATTCTGGGGGGGGGGGGGTGAACAGCCAGCTGTCGTGGTGCACATAGGCACCAACGATATAGGTAAAAAACGGGAGGAGGTCCTACAAGCTGAATTCAGGGAGTTAGGAGTTAAACTAAAAAGTAGGACCTCAAAGGTAGTAATCTCAGGATTGCTACCAGTGCCATGAGCTAGTCAGAGTAGGAATGTCAGGATAGATGGGATGAATGCGTGGCTCGAGAGATGGTGCAAGAGGGAGGGATTCAAATTCCTGGGGCATTGGGACCGGTTCTGGGGGAGGTGGGACCAGTACAAACCGGACGGTCTGCACCTGGGCAGGACTGGAACCGATGTCCTAGGGGGGGTGTTTGCTAGAGCTGTTGGGGAGGGTTTAAACTAATGTGGCAGGGGGATGGGAACCGATGCAGGAAGTTGGAAGGTAGTAAGACAGGGACAGAAGCAAAATGAAGTAAGGGGGAAAGTGCAAGACAGAGAAGACATAGTCAAAAATCAAAAAGGGTGACAGTACAAGGAACAGTGACTGAGGGGAGCTCAGTGAATAGGCCCAGTAATACTAAAAGGAGTAAAACTGGAGATGTTAAGATTCAAAACAGAGGTAAAAAAACCCAACATAAGTGTACCTTACCTGAATGCTGCTAGTATTCAGAATAAAGTAAATGAGTTGATGGCGCAAATCATCGTGAATGACTATGATCTAGTGGCCATTACTGAAACATGGTTAAAGGATGGTCATGACTGGGAGTTAAATATCTGAGGGTATCAAACTATTCGGAAGGACAAAGTGGATGGTAAGGGAGGTAGTGTAGCTCTGTTATTTAAGGATGACATCCGGGCAATAGTTAGGGATGATATCGGTGCTATGGAGGATAAGGTTGAATCCATTTGGGTGGAAATCAGGAATAGTAAGGCGAAAAAGTCACTGATAGGAGTAGTCTATCGGCCACCAAATAGTAACGTTATGGTGGGACAGGCAATAAACAAAGAGATAACTGATGCATGTAGAAATGGTACAGCAGTTACCATGGGGGATTTTAATCTACATGTCGATTGGTTTAACCAGGTCGGTCAAGGCAACCTTGAGGAGGAGTTTATAGAATGTATCCGCAATAGTTTCCCAGAACAGTATGTAATGGAACCTACGAGGGAACAAGCGGTCCTAGATCTTGTCCTGTGTAATGAGACAGGATTGATTTATGATCTCATAGTTAGGGATCCTCTCGGAAGGAGCGATCACAATATGGTGGAATTTAAAATACAGATAGAGGGTGAGAAGGTAAAATCAAATACTAATGTTTTGTGTTTAAACAAAGGAGATTACAATGGGATGAGAGAAGAACTAGCTAAGGTAGACTGGGAGCAAAGACTTTATGGTGGAACAGTTGAGGAACAGTGGAGAACCTTCCAAGCGATTTTTCACAGTGCTCAGCAAAGGTTTATACCAACAAAAAGGAAGGACGGTAGAAAGAGGGAAAATTGACCGTGGATATCTAAGGAAATAAGGGAGAGTATCAAATTGAAGGAAAGAGCATACAAAGTGGCAAAGAGTGGTGGGAGACTAGAGGACTGGGAAATATTTAAGGGGCAACAGAAAGCTACTAAAAAAGCTATATAGAAGAGTAAGATAGAGTATGAGAGTAAACAGACAGCAAAAGTTTTTACAAATATATAAAGCAAAAAAGAGTGGCTAAAGTAAATATTGGTCCTTTAGAGGATGAGAAGGGAGATTTAATAATGGGAGATGAGGAAATGGCTGAGGAACTGAACAGGTTTTTTGGGTCGGTCTTCACAGTGGAAGACACAAATAACATGCCAGTGACTGATAGAAATGAGGTTATGACAGGTGATGACCTTGAGAGGATTGTTATCACTAAGGAGGTAGTGATGGGCAAGCTAATGGGGCTAAAGGTAGACAAGTCTCCTGGCCCTGATGGAATGCATCCCAGAGTGCTAAAAGAGATGGCTAGGGAAATTGCAGATGCACTAGTGATGATTTACCGAAATTCACTAGACTCTGGGGTGGTCCCGGTGGATTGGAAATTAGCAAACGTGACACCACTGTTTAAAAAAGGAGGTAGGCAGAGAGCAGGAAATTATAGGCCAGTGAGCTTAACTTCGGTAGTAGGGAAGATGCTGGAATCTATCATCAAGGAAGAAATAGCGAGGCATCTGGATAGAAATTGTCCCATTGGGCAGATGCAGCATGGGTTCATAAAGGGCAGGTCGTGCCTAACTAATTTAGTGGAAATTTTTGAGGACATTACCAGTGCAGTGGATAACGGGGAGCCAATGGATGTGGTATATCTGGATTTCCAGAAAGCTTTTGACAGGGTGCCACACAAAATGCTGCTGCATAAGATAAAGATGTATGGCATTAAGGGTAAAGTAGTAGCATGGATAGAGGATTGGTTAATTAATAGAAAGCAAAGAATGGGGATTAATGGGTGCTTCTCTGGTTGGCGATCAGTAGATAGTGGTGTCCCTCAGGGATCAGTGTTGGGCCCACAATTGTTCACAATCTACATAGATGATTTGGAGTTGGGGACCAAGGGCAATGTGTCCAAGTTTGCAAATGACACTAAGATGAGTGGTAAAGCGAAAAGTGCAGAGGATACTGGAAGTCTGCAGAGGGATTTGGATAGGTTAAGTGAATGGGCTAGGGTCTGGCAAATGGAATACAATGTTGACAAATGTGAGGTTATCCATTTTGGTAGGAATAACAACAAACGGGATTATTATTTAAACAATAAAATATTAAAGCATGCTGCTGTGCAGAGAGATCTGGGTGTGCTTGTGCATGAGTCACAGAAAGTTGGTTTACAGGTGCAACAGATGATTAAGAAGGCAAATGGAATTTTGTCCTTCATTGCTAGAGGGATGGAGTTTAAGACTAGGGAGGTTATGCTGCAATTGTATAAGGTGTTAGTGAGGCCACACCTGGAGTATTGTGTTCAGTTTTGGTCTCCTTACTTGAGAAAGGACGTACTGGCACTGGAGGGTGTGCAGAGGAGATTCACGAGGTTAATCCCAGAGCTGAAGGGGTTGGATTAGGAGGAGAGGTTGAGTAGACTGGGACTGTACTCGTTGGAATTTAGAAGGATGAGGGGGGGGATCTTATCAAAATATTTAAAATTATGAATTTTAGATAGAAGCGGGCAGGTTTTTCCACTGGCGGGTGAAAGCAGAACTAGGGGGCATAGCCTCAAAATAAGGGGAAGTAGATTTAGGACTGAGTTTAGGAGGAACTTCTTCACCCAAAGGGTTGTGAATCTATGGAATTCCTTGCCCAGTGAAGCAGTTGAGGCTCCTTCGTTAAATGTTTTTAAGGTAAAGATAGATAGATTTTTGAAGAAAAAAGGGATTAAGGGTTATGGTGTTCGGGCCGGAAAGTGGAGCTGAGTCCACAAAAGATCAGCCATGATCTCATTGAATGGCGGAGCAGGCTCGAGGGGCCAGATGGCCTACTCCTGCTCCTAGTTCTTATGTTCTTATGGCGGCGGGCTCCAGCAGCCGTGCAATGCTCCATGGCGGATTCAGACCTCCGAGCTAGACCCACAAAAGAGACCCCCTGAGCAGCCAAGCACCCGACCCTCAACCCCCGCCCAAGCACTCCTTGGCTGCTGAAAAGGCCCTCCTGGCATCCAATCGTCCCTCCCCGACCTGGGCGGTCGCGGACTGAGTCCGCAGCTGCCATGCGAGTATCCCGACCGGCTGGAGCACATTAGTTCCAGGGACTTCGGCCATTTGGGGTTGGAGAATGGCTGAGCGGGCCTCTGGCAATGGCCCCAGGTAGGTCACAGACGGCGTGGCGTACTCCCCGAATATGCTGCTTTTCGGGGACCGCAGAATCGGTGAACTGGCGGCGCTCCCTATTTCTTGCGCGAACATCGATTCTCCGCCCTCGTGCGGGTCGTGATTTTGACACAGCGGTGCGGAGAATCCAGCCCAGTGTTTATAGTATTGCAAGACCAGCACCTCTGCAATTTCTACCCTTACTTCTCTCGGCGACCTAGGCCGCAGTCCATCATGACTGGCCGACTTGACTTCCGGTGGCGGCATGTAGGAGGTCGCACATTGGATGGCTCCTGCTTGAGGCTTGATATTTTTAGAATTTAATGCCCGATCCCAGGAGCAATGTTTGGTTAAAAAAATGCAGGAAGACATAAGGAAGAAAGATGTCCAAAACCCAAAGTAAAGCTGCCGTGAAGAAGGAGGCGAGTGAAGGTTCACCGCTGAGTGGAAGGGTCGGCTCAGCAACTGGCGGAGGCTGGGTCGCTGGGTGGGGCTGCATTGTTCATGGCAGAAAAGATGACCGAGGTGATGGTTGTGGAACTTGAAAAACAGTTTGCAAAGCACATGGAGGTGATGAGGAAGGAGATGATGGCAGCATTGAAGGTGCTGGTGGAGCAGGCGGTTGCCCCAGTGAAGGCGGCGGTGTCGAGGACATCGGGTGAGAGGGTGAGAAACTGATGGGAGTGGAAGAGGCCTTGTCACAACACAATGATCGACTCACCTCGATGGGTGAGTAGCTGCAGAGGATGATGGAGACCAACAAGGGTCTGCGAACCAAGGCGGAGGACCTGGAAAACAGATCCAGGCGGCAAAATCTGATGATTGTGGGCCTGCCTGAGGGGCTGGAGGACGCTTGGCCGACAGAGTATTTTGCCAAGATGTTGGCAGAGCTGTTGGGGGAGGGGTAAATCCATCTCAGTACGAACTGGATCGGATTCCTCTGACCCGGAAGTACGAGGGCCTGTATCTGCAGCAAAAGCTGCGAACTGGATTGGGTTCATAGGACATGGAGGCCTAAACCAAAGGCGAATGAGCCGCCAAGAGCAGTGATTATTTGTTTCCGTAGGTACTGCGTGAAGGAGAAGTTCCTGTGTTAGGCAAAGCAGAAGCGGGAGGTGCAGTGGGCTGGAGCTTGCATACGTATATACCAGGACTTTACTGCTGAATTGGTGAGGAGGTGGGCGGCCTTTGGCCGAGTGAAGACGGCACTGTATAACAGCAGTGTTCGGTTCGTCATAGTGTACACAGCTAACTTGAGGATGACCTACAACTCCAAAGACTTTTATTTCGAGACGGTGGAAGTAGCGGAGGCGTTTGTGAAGGCAGAAGAACTGGGGCAGAAGTTTGAAATGGGACTGAGGATTGGTCTTGGGCTGAGGGTAGAGGGAGTGGAAGAGGGTATGTAGCTCTTTTTCACTACATGTTGTTATATGTGCTAAATTAGTTGAAGTTGCCTATTTCAACAAGGTAAGAGTTGGGATTTTCTTTTGCAATGATGGTATTTTGGGGTTTGTGTACTTACACTGGGGTTGTGTGTTGAAGGGGATTTCTTTGTTTTCCTGGGACCAGGCTGGGCGAGGGGATTGGAGGGGAGTGAGGCCTGGGCAGGGGCCTCCACATTGACTACCTCAAGCTGGCCAGTGAACAGGAGTGGTGAGGGGAGGGGCTGCAGGCATCTGAGCCTGGTAGAACATGTTCCGATGTGCCCCGGAGGTGTGAAAAGTGGGGGAGGGGACCGATACTGGGTGAGGTGTTTTTGAGAGGAAGTGGATAGGAGGATTCTGGGAGGGGCTTGATGGTAACAATGGGACGGGGCGGACCAAGCCCAGTGGGCAGGGCCTGGAGTTATGAGGATGGTGGATAGGAGGGGAGGGGGAGGTGACAGACCCCGCGGGGTTAGGATCGCTACGTGGAATGTGAGGGGTTTGTTGGAGGGAGATTTCTCAGGGTCATCTCGGGGGTAGTGCTCGTGAACTTGGAACCAGGGTCCCTAGAAGACCTTTTCGGGGGGTCGGACCGGCAGGCGGGTGTGGGGGCAGGTGTTGTTAGCCTCCGCCTCGCTGATTGCCCAGAGGCACGTCCTGTTGGGGTGGAGGTCAGCTTCTCAATCCTGTGACACGGCTTGGCGAGGGGGGACCTAATTGAATTGCTTTGACTCTCTGGAAGGTGAAGTCTCAGCTGAAGGGGATGAGGGAAGGGTCTCACAATTCATGGGGGCTGTTTATTATGCACTTCCGAGAGTTGGTTGCCATTGAACATTAGTGGGGGGGGGGGGGGGAAGGGGGCTGGCGGTATTGTTGACTTTGGTTACACTATTTACAGGTGTTAATTTGTGGGGGTTTTTTACCTGGAATGTATGGGTGGATGTTTTGGTCTGTATATTGGGTGGGGGTTGTTTTTTGTGTAGGGGATTGTTATTGTATTTGTTTTTTTCTTTGGTTGTTTATTGTTGAAAAGGAGGAGAATAAAAAGATATTTTTTAAAACTGAGCTACTTATCCATGTTACATACTGCAAACTTTCTAGTACGCCCTCTGTATCTATTTTTCTCTCATCCAGTGTCCCCCAACTTCCTTGATTACCATAGCTTTGGTATTATCCTGAGGAGTTTGGGCACGGGCAAGAAAGTTAGATCCCAATTAATTTCTGTTCCCCACGACGCAACCCCCCCCCCCCCCAACAACAAAATTCACAAATTACCCTCACCCCTACACGGCCCACACACTCTCCCCTCCCCCAGGCCGAGGTCTAATCATACATCTTGTCTTGTGTCTTACAGGACCGGCTGGTGATGGGGTGAGTCCATCTGGCATCCCCCCCCCCCCCCCACCCTCCTAGTGAAGAGGCTCCTGGGACACTCTCTGGTGCTCACCACACAGCTGATCCGGTACAGCAGGTGGAGGTAGGAACACCCAAGTGCCGGATGTTCGGAGGGCGGGCCGAACCCAAGAACTAACTGCCGCCCAGATGGGTTTCGGTTTTCTGGAAGTCCCATGAATCGTGGAGATGCAGTCGCAGAGCTAAGGACTACATGACAGGTTGTCGAAGAGCATCCAGTACTTACAGCTGCAGTTGGAGGAGTCAAACCGCGTGCAGCAGCAGGAGATGGTGCTGACAATGTGTGCCACCCAGGCCAACACTGCATGGGTGACATCCCTGATGGAGTCATTGGGGCGATGGTTTCGACTTTGGATCATGTCCCAGGCCTGGGGTATTCTGTGCGGGTGCTGGCCAAGGCCCAGGGCAGAGATGCTGCCTCACAGGTAACCAAGTGCCAGAACCAGCTGGGCATGGCAGCGGTGCTCCTGAGCATGGCCCAGTCACAGCAGGCCATACCTGGGAATGTTGGCAGTATTGCCCAGGCGCTGGCCGATGTGGCCCAGACCCAGAAGGAGATGGCACAGTCACAGACTGATCTGACACAAACCCAGAAGGTGTTGATGTAGTCGCAGCGGGATGTGGCGCAGTCCCAGATGGAGATGGGCGACTCGCTGTGCTCCATGGCCGTGAGCGTGCGGACCCTGGTCGAGACCAGAGTCGGCCTCCTGGACTGGCAGCGCCAGGTAGTGGGGGAGCATTAGGGGTTACTTCTGCTCGCACCCCTGTCCCATTAAGTACCCCGGGGCCATCGGGCACCCCGAGGGAGGAGGAGTTGATGTGGCCCATGCCGGTGACTCTCGCAGGGAAGGTGCTGGAGGACTGAGCACCTCGGACCCGTCCCCCGCTCTGTTCATGGTGCGTCTGATCGGCAGCTGGTCAGGGTGCGGTATCTGACCAGAGGCCCCCCCCCCAACCAATTGGTGAACCCAGAAGCGACCAGAGCGACCCATGCGCATTGGCCCTTGCACACACATCGTGCAGCCTCCCGTGCCTGCCTGGGCCCCATGTCCTGCCCATCCACCCGCTCCCTCGCATCCACCTCGTCGGACCAGGCCTGGTGTTCCTCCTCCTCCGCCAGCACATTGCTCCACTGCTGCATGATGTTGTGGAGGACGCATCAGGATACCACGATGTGGGCGACCCTCTCAGCATCATACTGGAGGGCCCCTCCAGAGCAGTTCAGGCACCTGGACCGCATCTTCAGGATGCCGAAGCACCGCTTGATCACGCTCCTGGTTGCTTCATGTTGGAACGGATCTCCACGTCAGTCTGTGACCTCCGGATAGGTCTCATCAGCCACAACCGCGGTGTGTAAACCCTGTCTCTCAGGAGCCAGCCTGTTGGGGAGAGGTATCTCAAACATGTCAGGAATTGTCGAGTGTGCCAGGATGAAGGCATCATGCACACTGCCTGGGTATCGCGCGCAGAGGTAAATGATTCACATCTGATGGTCACATATCAGCTGTACGTTCATCAAGTTTGTGCGGTTTGTGTTTCTTCGGTTTGTGCAGAGTGGCCTGTCATCTGCACGTGCTTGTTGGGGGAACATGCAGCATGTCGATTACCCCCTGGACCCGGGGAATGTCAGTGATGGCAGCAAACTCCACCGCCCGGGCAGCCTGGTCGGCTCAGTCCACATTGAAGTGGATGTATTGAGCCGCTTGGGCATATAGGGCCTCCGTGATGGCGCAAATGCACCTGTGCACTGAAATCTGTGAAGGACACCGTCGTGTATAAGTTCAGCGAAAACCTCACCTTGGTGGCCAGGGGAGCAGGTGACTCCCCAATACCCCCGCGGTGCCATGTGTGCCATCATCTGGCAGATATATCGCACTGACTCTACTCAGCCAGAGTCCCCAATGGTATTTATAGTCCAGCAGGTCCTCGAATGACAGGCGGTGCCGGTACACATGAGGCCTCATGCTGTGGTTCCTTGTCACCTCCTCGACCTGTTGGGCGGCTCCCTTTCCATCCTGAGCAGCTGCCTACTGTTCCTCTATGGCACACTCTGCTGCTGCACGCTCCACTGCTGCGCTTTCTGCCCTGCCACCCCAGTCAGCCCAGCCAGTGTCTGGCCCGGCAGCCCACAGTGGTGTCTCTATGTGTCCTACCTCCTCTCTCTCTTTCTCTCTCTCATCAGCACACCGGTTTCACGATTTTTTAAAACACAAGTGAACTCAGGAACTCGGCCCATCAGAGGCAGAGAATCATGGAGACCACAGAGAATACTGGGTCAGGCCACTAATTAAATGCAAACGGTGTTTACTGTACGTGTGTTCTGGGACGCATTGACGCTGCTGTCGAGGTGACGAAGAATTGCGATTTAGCGTTCAATCGATGCCTGCCGTGATTGAGAAATCTGAACCGATTCTCCACCGATCGCGTTTAGCGATTTCGGCGTCGGCCAACGGAGAATTCTGACCCTGATGTTCATGGAAAACTACAGAAGTGTTAATCAAACAGTCAATTAAAGTTTCAGTAAAAGAAGCTGTGAGCAGCTGATAAGCAGAACAACAAAGTTTACAAATTTTATTCCCATCCCTGCGTGCAAATATACCAGCCTTGAGTAGTTCCATAGTAATCATCACTTCAGAACATTTGGCCCCTCAAGCCTGCTCCACCATTTAACAAGATCATAGCTGATCTTGTTCCTCAATGCCATCTTGCTGCAGTATTCTGGAATCCCATGATGATTGGCATTTAGAAATCTATTGACCGCTGTTTTGGACACAGTCCATGTGTCGTATTCAATATTTTCCCCGCGTCTTGACTGTGATAGAGAAATACAAACATGATTCATTAGGTAAGCAAAACTGAACTTTATTTCCAAATTACAACTGACTGCTAGCAGTAAATGGCTGAGACTTGAATTCGGAAGGCAGTCAATTACAAACTGCAGAGTCCGTCCCAAGTCTGCGATATTACAGAAAAAGAAGGCGATTCTTATACATTATAGGATCAAGATAACATGAATACAACTTGGTCAGGAATTTGATCGAAAGTAAAACATAAGTAATAATCGTTACAATGGCGTCACCTTGCTGACCTTTAGGGGACTGGAGTTTCATATCATTATCTTGTCTTTGTTTTAAGAAAGGGAAGAATTTGTTTAGGAACAGGAAGAGATAGTTGTTCAGCTTGTTATGTATTGAGACTGCTTCTAGGTTCAAGCCTTATCTAGACTCTCAGAGTCACCCAGTTCTCAGGACATGCTGTCTATGTGTATTCTGGGCCTTAGGTTATATGAAAAGCAGTTTAAATTCACTTGAACCAAGAAAACTTGACTACTTTTCCCATCATGCCATTATTTGCTTCACACAATACCGCACATGAACCAATCCTCAATCCATGCAGTTTATTTCCCCCAATTCCACGAGGTCTAATCTTGTTAACCGCCCGTGTGGGACCTTTTCGAAAGCCTTCTGATAATCCGAATTCACCACATTCACTCGTTCTCCCTTATCTATTCTGCTAGAAGGGTGGCATGTGGCACAGTGGTTAGCACTGGGACTGCGGCAATGAGGACCCGGGTCCGAATCTTTGCCCTGGGTCACTGTCCTTGTGGAGTTTGCGCATTCTCCCCATGTCTGTGTGGGTTTCACCCCCACAACCCAAAGATGTGCTGGTTAGGTGGATTGGCCACGCTAAATTGCCCCTTAATTGGAAAAAGAAAAAAATGATTGGCTACTCTATAAATAAAAAAAATCTATTCTGCTAGTAACATCCTTCACAAACTCCAATTCTAATTTCCTTTTCATAAATCCGTTTTGACACTGCCCAATCTCACTATTATTTTCTAGGTGCCCAGTTATCACAGAATAAATTCTAGCATTTTGCCTACTACTGATTAGTGGGCAGCACGGTAGCATAGTGGTTAGCATAAATGCTTCACAGCTCCAGGGTCCCAGGTTCGATTCCCGACTGGGTCACTGTCTGTGTGGAGTCTGCACGTCCTCCCCGTGTGTGCGTGGGTTTCCTCTGGGTGCTCCGGTTTCCTCCCACAGTCCAAAGATGTGCGGGTTAGGTGGATTGGCCATGCTAAATTGCCTGTAGTGTCCTAAAAAAAAGTAAGGTTAAAGGGGGGGGGGGGGGGTTGTTGGGTTATGGGTATAGGGTGGATACTTGGGTTTGAGTAGGGTGATCATTGCTTGGCACAACATCGAGGGCCGAAGGGCCTGTTCTGTGCTGTACTGTTCTATGTTCTATGATGTCAGGCTAACAAATACCTTAAATAATGCTGCCTTCCAATCTGCAGGCATCGTTCCAAAATCCAGAATTTTGAAACATAATTACCAGTGCATCGTCTATCTCTAAAGCCACCTCATTCAACACTCTGGGATGTCGATAATCAGGCCCAAGTGACTTATCAACTTTCAGTCCCATTCATTTATCCAGTAATACGTTTTTACTAATATGAATTTATTTCAGGTTCTCAATCTTATTAGCCCCTTGGTTCCCCAATAATTCAGGGAGGTGTTTTGTATATTCCTCCTTGACGATAGACAAAGTATTCATTTAATTTCTCTGCCAATTCCTATTACCCATTATGAATTCTCCATTCTCTGTCTTTACAAACATTTTCCTATTTACATGTCTGTAGAAGTCTTCACGGTCTATTTTTATGTTCCTCACTAGTTTAATTTCATCTTCTATTTTATCGACTTCTTGGTTCGCCTTTGCTGCCCTATATGTAGATTGAAGTCTCCCATAATTATTGTATTATTTGTGTTACATGCACCTCTGATTTCCTGATTTATACCGTGCCGTACATTGCCACCACTATTTGGTGATCCATAAACAACTCATACCAAAGTTTGCTGCCCCTTGCGGTTTCTTGGCCACCCACACTGATTCTATGTCTTGATCTTCCAATCTAAGGGAACAATTAGCTGCCAAGCTGTTGTTTCAGTTCAAACCGGGCAAGTCAAATTCTGATTGGTCAAGGCATTGCCATGGGAAATGAACCAGGGAATGGCTATTTCCTGCAAGGATTTGTTTAGTTGAAGAAAACACAACGTATGGATGTTATTATTTTCTTTTTCTCAGTGATTTCTTAGTACCTCGCTTCATAAAATAAAACTAGAATATGTCTGGCAGCATCTGTGATGAGAGAAAAAAGTAGCATTTCAGGTTCAGTCGAACATCTGGGCTGAATTTTCCCAGTCCATTGACAGCAAGCTGGCAGGTGGGAGGGCTGTTATGATGGCAGAGGGAAACGATTTCAACGCTTTCCCACTGCCATGACATATTGTCAGTGGCAGGAGGCTTGGCGGCTCAGGTGGTCGGTTGAGCCACTTAATTGGTGAATTGAGGGCTATTTTCCCCCTCCAAATGAAAATATCCCAAGTGAACCCTGGTGCCTTATTAATGGGCTGGGTACCCCCTGCCTTGTCAGTGCTCCGTGAACCTCGAGCAGTCACTGGGACCTGGCTTCCCCCAACTGAATTGACCTGCCATTGAGGTTGTCATGCTGTTGACGCTGGGCAGCATGGTAGCATAGTGGTTAGCACAGTTGCTTCACTGCTCTAGGGTCCCAGGTTTGATTCCCAGCTGGGTCACTCTCTGTGCGGAGTCTGCACGTTCTCCCCATGTCTGCATGGGTTTCCTCCGGCTGCTCCAGTTTCCTCGCACAGATGTGTGGGTTAGGTGGATTGGCCATGCTAAATTGCCCTTAGTGTCGAAAACATGTTAAGTGGGGGTTACTGGATTATGGGGATAGGGAAGATAAATTGGCTTCAGTAGGGTGCTCTTTGTAAGGGCCGGTGCAGACTTGATGGGCCAAATGGCCTCCTTCCGCACTGTAAATTCTATGATTCTATGACACCAGTACTGCAGCCTCAGCAATTGCCTCCACTAGCAATGGCTCTGCTGAACTGGTGACCTTCTGATTGGGGTGACAGGCATTCTTAATCGGAGGGTGTCCCAGGCTGCGATGTCATAATTAGCTGGCAGCGAGTAAATGCCACTTCAGTGTCTCGCTAATGGCTGAAGTAAAGTTGGCTCCTGCTTTCTGTCCCAGTGGTGAGGCTTCATCGTCACTAACAATGTTTAACCCTGTAGCACACCTATCCAACATCTGGGGTACTGTGATTTTCTACCTCACTTCATGTTGGTTCTAACAAAGCTCACTACTGAAGCATTTTGTCACGTGTTTCGAAGAATCAGTAGTATTGAAGATATTGCTGGGCTCCCATTAAACTGCTGTATTTCATTTTCTTCAATGCAGTGGAAGACTCAGCCAACCTACCACCCTCTCCGCCTCCATCTCCTGCATCAGAACACTTTGGCCCAACACAGAAAGGTAAGGAAAATAAGATGGTTCTACCTTTGGACACCAAAATTAATAATTATGCTTGACTATATGTAAATGTAGCTGGATTTAGGCATGAATGTATATAAATTGTTGATTAGAAGAAATTCTAATCCAATTTTAAAATAAATTGTGTGTGCCTGTTTAATTGTACTGAATTGTTCAATGCTTCCATGTTTGCTTTGAAGTATTTGAATGATTTGTGAGAATTGAACATATTGGTGGTGTTTAAACTACCTGGGTGGATGAAACTGGCCATGCAATCATTATGTAACAACAGTGCCTGGGGAGTGGAAAGACTATTCAAGCAATTTTGAATCCTGTTAGAGTGGCTATTTCTTTTATTTTCTTCATGTTTTAAGCAGTCACCTTTCTTACATTTCTTCCCTAGTAGAAAAAGTCAATTCCATTAAATGGGTTTTGATTTGATTTTAGAAGTACAATGATGGGGCAGTGTCTTGGACCCCTGCTTCTGGATTTGTTGACATTAAATTTGTCCACTGCTCAAGATGGAAAGGCAACAACTTGTACTTCAGATATGCAATTTAATAAATATTTTTATTAAACACATTTTGATAAGTGAAAAACAAACATAAATAACAACACCCTCACCACCCCCAGACCTCTTTCCCCCCCCCCCCCCCCCCCCCCCCCCCCCGCCATCTTTTGTAGAACCCTTCAATTGCACTCCTTACGGTTTACTTACATGGTGCTGAAGAAGGAGATCCAGAATCTCACCATCTCAGGACACACACACAGTATATCTGCACATGGTTTACAGGGCCTCTCCCACTGCGCTCACACTTATTCTCCACCCCCTCAAACAAATGGCTAATTTTAGACCTTGTTAAGTGCGCCCAGTGTGCCACCTTTAACTGTATAATCCCAGGTCTCTCGCTCAACAAAGTGGCATTCACCCTTCGCAGCGCTTCACACCACACCCCCTTCTCCAATTCCACCCCGAACTCCTCTTCCCACTTGGCTTTAATCCCATCCAGGGATGCAATATCCTCTGCCAAGTCCTCCATAAATTGCAGAAGTACTCCCCTACCCCATCCCCGCGAGCATCAAAGCCCTTTCCAACAGCGACAATGGCGGCGCTACCAGAAAAGACAACAAGACCTTGCAGATACCTAGGTTTTCTGACTGCGAAAGCTCAAACTTCTCTGACAGCTCCTCCAAACTTGTGAACCTCCTCTCCAGAAACAAATCCCTCATTCTTTCCACCCCCTTGTTCTTCCAGCCTCTAAACCTGGCATCCAACCTTGCCAGTTTGAATACGTAGTTCGCAAAAATCGGCACCACCTTCGACACTGTTCCCAAATTAAAGTGCTGCCGAAATTGTCTCCATGTTTTCAATGAAGTGCCCACCACTGGGTTAACTAAACATTTCCCTGGAGAGAACAGAAGCGAGGCCATCACCAATGCCCGCAGCCCTGACCCCCTACATGAACCTGACCCCGTCTTATCCCAAACTGTCTCCTGGTCCTCGCACCAGCCCAACACCTTCTCCGTATTTGCAGCCCAATAGTAATATATCAGGTTTGGAAATACCAAGCCCCTAACTGCTGGTCCCTCTGCAGGACTGTTTTCTGAATCCTGGCTATCTTGCCCGAGAAAATGAAGGACCAGATCAATCTCTCCATCCCCATAAAAAACGTTTCTGGTAAAAAAAGACCGTTAGATATTGGAATAAAAACAAAAACTGTGGCAGAATGTTCAACTTCATAGATTGAACTCGGCCTGCCAAAGATAAAAGAAGGCTATCCCATCCCTATAGATTGTCCTTAATCCTACTCACCAGGTTCGTAAAATTCAATTTACGAAGCCGGGCCCAATCTCGAGCTACCTGCACCCTTAAGTACCTAAAGTGGGTGCCCATCAAATCGAATAGCAACACCCTAGATTAGCTCCCTTTCCTGGTTGGGTAACCGAAAAATACTCCCTTTTCTCCAAATTTAGCTTATCCCCAGAGAAAGCCCCAAATCGCTTCAACAGCTCTCTATTGTCTTCTGAATTTCCTCCAGTAGCTCCTCTAACCCTTCCCGATCATCCTCCTCCAATATCGGACACTCCAACCCCTCCAGAAACTCCCCCATGTCCGACTTATACTCTGGTGGCTCAGACCTAAACAATCTTTCATAAAATGCTTCAAATGCCCCATTCACCTTGTCCAGTGCAGCCACCAGTCCATCTCCCATATCCCACACCTAAATGATCACTTGGGAGACTGTCTGCCGCCTCAGCTGGCCAGCCAACAATGACTGACGTTCTCCCCATATTCATACACCGTCCCCTTTGCTGCCCACAGCTGACGTACTGCCTTATCTGTGGACAGCAGATTCAACTGCATCTGCAGTTTCTTCCTGCTGGCCAGGGACTCCGGAGTTGGGTCCTACCATCCACCTCCAAAATTTCATCCATCAATCGCTGGCGTTCCTCCCTACCCTCCTTAACGACCTGTGCCATATGCAAAATTATCCCACCTCTCACCATCGCCTTCAAGACTTCCCACAACACCGAAGGCGAGATCTCCACATTTTTATTAAACCCTACCTATCCATCAATCGCTCTTGCCACCATCATGCAAAACCCCAAACTTGCTAACAGCCCCACATCTAAACTCCCTCGGCCCCCTCTCCAACACCAAATCCACCAAGTGCGGTGTGTGGTCTGAGATAACAATCGCCGAATAATCCACCTTCTTCATCCCGGCAACAGAGACCTTCCCATTATAAATAAATGGGTACGAGAGTAGGCCTTATGCACTCGTGAAAGAAGGAGAATTCCCTGCCCCCCCCCCCCCGTGCAAAAACCACCAAGGATCTGCTTCCCCCACCCCCATCTCTCTCATAACCGCCACCAGCACATTTGCACCCCCCCACCCCCCACCCCGGGCCAACTCCCGAAAGAGACAACGACTTCATCTTGGAACAGTCCACCTTTGGATCCAAGACTATGCTCCAGTCTCTCCCCAAATTTAACTGGTGCGTATCCACCCTCTTCATAAAATTGACATCATCCCAATTTGGAGCGTATATAATAGTAATAATCTTTATTGTCACAAATAGGCTTACATTAACACTGCAATGAAGTTACTGTGAAAAGCCCCTAGTCGCCTGTTTGGATGCACAGAGGGAGAATTCAGAATGCCCAAATTACCTAACAACGCGTCTTTCATGATTTCACTCGGAGGAAACCCATGCAGACACTGGGAGAACGTGCAGACTCCGCACTGACAGTGACCTAAGCCAGGAATCGAACCTTGGACCCTGGTGCTGTGAAGCAACAGTGATAACCACTGTGCTACCATGCTGCCTATTTATTTGCCAAAATCGACAACTTGCCCTTCAACACCCTTGATTTGCCACCACTTTCTGCATCTAAAATTGGACTCTTTTATTGATCAGGATTGCTATCCCCAGGCCCTACTATCAAAGCCTGTGTGAAATACCTGGCTTATCCAACCCTTACAGAGCCTTACCCGATCCTTCACTTGCAAGTGTGTCACTAGCAACAGCACCACATCGGTCCTCAGCCTCTCTAAGTGAGCAGAAACTCTCACCCGTTTTACCGGGCCACCAAGCTTCCGCACATTCCATGTCACTAAACAGATCAGGGCGGTTCACCCCACGCCCTCAGCTCAGCCATCACCCCCATGGGAGATGCTCCCAGCCCCACAACATTTTCCAAAATCCAGCGCCCGCCCAAGATGGCACCCAGCCCCACCCATTAGAAGGGACAAAAAACAACTCTTAGTCCCCGTTAGCAAGCTACCCCAGCCCCCTCCCCTTTTCCAGAAAAGCTCCAGCCACTTCCTCTTGAACCAACACTTTTCTCCATTATCCCTACCTCCCCCAACATTCGCACCTCCTACGCACAATCCTGTTCACAAGCAAACTGCAGTTTATGCAGTTTACGAGCAGGGTAACATCTCCTGCCAGAGTCCCCAAGTTGACCACTCCAAAACGCACTCTGCTTTTGCAAAGTGCTGCCTACGCCTGTTGAAGGCCACCCATCTTCTTACCAGCTCTGCTGTGACATTCTGGTATATCGAATACCTCTACCTTCCCATCTTGCGTCACGGTTTTGCTTTCCCATCGCATCACCTTCTCCTTCATCTGGTAGCTGTGAAAGCAGACTATCACGGCTCTTGGTGGCTCGTTCACCCGTGGCATCGGCTGGAGTGACCAATGGGCCCTATTCAGCTCAAACGTGGGGGGGGGGGGGGGGGGGGGGGGGGATATCGCCTCCCTCCCCCAACAGCTTTGTAAACATTGTTGAAAAGTATTCCGTCAGCCTC
Source organism: Scyliorhinus canicula (assembly GCF_902713615.1). Taxonomy (NCBI): domain Eukaryota; kingdom Metazoa; phylum Chordata; class Chondrichthyes; order Carcharhiniformes; family Scyliorhinidae; genus Scyliorhinus; species Scyliorhinus canicula. Next base: position 164,645,110 of record NC_052147.1, on the reverse strand, counting down.
GGGGCCCACCACTCCCTCAGGTACCCCACGTTCCTTAAATTCTGCCGCTGCAACTGTTTTTCAGATCATTGACCTTCACTCTCAGGCCCATGTTTCTGTCCTCCACCTTCAGCAGCTCAACTTCCAGCAAAGCAAGCTGCTCACTATGCCTCAACAGTGTTTTCTGCACCCCCTTCAACACCTCACCATGCTCCCACACCGTCTCCGACGACCTTCCAAGTGCCTCCTTTATCGGGGCCAGTGAGTCTTTCACCGACTGCTTGAGACTATCAAACATCTCCCTTCCATGCCATTCAAAATGTTTGCTGAACTGCCGTTCAAATTCAGCAGGTATCATCTCCACCAGCGTATCCACCGTAATAGGAGCGGCCCCACCCGGAGAGTTTACCTCCATCATCTTCCCTCCAATGCACTCCATACTCTGCCGGCGGACTAGCGTTCGCACCTTCATTCCGAATATTCTTTCTTTGGTTCTTAGACATCCTTTAAGAATCAACTCCTTTAAGAATCAATTCACAATTGGGACGAGTTTCCATACAAATTCGCCCCAAAGATCGGGCGAAAAGGACCAAAAACAGCAGACTCTGGAAGGTGCTAGCCAATGTGTGACCTCTTCCTACATATCGCCACCGGAAGTCCCTTCAGATATGCAATTAAACAGGGGTTTTAATTCTGTTGCAAAAATAAAACTGGAAACAGCATTTATGGAGAGAATTAGGGCGCGATTCTCCGCTCCCGCGCGGCATTGGGAAGGCTGTCGTGAACTCGGCCGAGTGTCATGACGGTGTCGGAGGCCGCTCCTCGCACCCTATTCACCCCCCCAGGGGGCTAGGAGCGGCGTTGTGAGAAACTCGGCCGCCAGGCCTTGACGCTTGCATCAAAGCGGCGCGCCGAGAATGACGCGATGGCGGCGCCTAAGTGACATCAGCCGCGCATGCGCAGGTTGGCCGGCTCCAACCCGTGCATGCGCAGTTGCCGTCTTCCCCTCCGCTGCCCTGCAAGACGTGGTGGCTTGATCTTGCGGGGCGGCGGAGGGGAAAGAGTGCGTCTCTTGGAGATGCCGGCCCGACGATCGGTGGACACCGATCGCGGGCCAGTCCCCTCCCGAGCACGGCCGTGGTACTCAATCCCCTCTCCGCCCCCCACAGGCCCTAAACTTACCTTTCATGCTTTGTTCACGCCGGCAGCGACCAGCGGAAAAACACAACAATCCGGAATAGGTCTGGACCAGTGTTCTTCAAACTTTTTTTCCGGGGACCCCTTTTTACCAACCAGCCAACATTCGGGACCCAACTCGGCCAACTTTCGTGACACACGCCGGCTGACCTGCGCAACCCAACATTTTCTCTTGCCTTGTTTGCTGCTGACAAAAATGGAGGAAATAGTTTTGGGTCCCTTTGGCCCTCGTACATGCTCCTCCAATGGAACCTGTTAGATGAAGGTGATGCCTTCCGGTGTCGGAGAGTATGGCGTCTCTATCTGTCCAAAGTTCTGCATTTTTTTCCTGTAAAATTCTATCTCATAAAACTCCCCCAAACTTGTAAAAAAAAAAGTAAAATGAATAAAATAAATGAAAAAAATAAAAATTACATGAATAAAATGAATAAACACCCCCCCCCCCCCCCCCCCCAGACTTGTAAAACAAAAAGCTGCGACCGTTTTTTAAAAAAAAGCAGCCACACTGCGCAAGCGTGCCCGAACATTGGCATGCATTCGCATAGTTTTGTGCATGCACGCCGATGATCTGGCACGTATGCGCAGTGCGGTCACATTTTGTTTTACATGTTTGCGGCCATTTCGAATGCCGCTTGCAGCCGGCATTATTAACAGCCGGCTGCTGCGGCTGTTGCGCGCATATTTGCGCGATCGGGAGCGCCACAACGGACGGCTCCGCGACCCACCTGCGGGTTCGCATCCCCGAGTTTGACAATGCCTGGTCTGGACCAACGTGGCATGCAAACGTTGCGACTTAGGAGACTTGAGACTTGCTCCAGTGTTTGGGATGGAGGCTGCCAGCAGTCTTGGAACACCACAGCAGTGAGTGGGATGAACATTATCAGGTGGATCTTCCAGCTTCATTTCATTTTAGGAGGTCCATCTTCTTTCTTCAGGAGGTCTATTGTCTTTCTTCAACGGTGGGTTCATGACGTTGGTTGCCTTTTAAGTACGTTACGGGGAGATAACGTCGTTCCACCTGCCATCAAGCTCGTCCCGCCACAAAGTCAGCGCAAAACCTTTGGATGCATGATCAATTATGTCAGGGATGGAAGACATGATGTGGTTTCCCATCTGCCCCCCACAACAGGAAATACTCCCCGTCCCCTTATGGGTCTTCGGCCCAGATATGAGGATTCCGTCCCTTAGATCAGTGTTCTCTGGTTCTTGACCCATCTGCCAATGGGAACAGTTTCTCTTTATTAACAGTGTCTAGCTCCTTCATGCTTTTGAAAATCATTATCAAATATTTTCTCAACCTTTCTAATTCAGGACGAAACAATGCGCAGCTATCACCCTGGGGTCATGTGTTAAAATTGGGAGAGCTGTCTCGCAAACTAGTCAGGCAACAGCCTGACATTGTCCTACTCATGGAATCATACCTTACAGATAACAGCAGAGGTGGCAGCGGCACAGTGGTACACAGTCAGAAGGGAGTTGCCCTGGGAGTCCTCAACTTTGACTCCGGACCCATGAGGTCTCATGGCTTCAAGTCCAGCATGGACAAGAAAACCTGCGGATTACCACATTCCGTCCATCGTCAGCTGATGAATCAGTACTGGTCCATGTGAACACCACTTTGAGAAAGGGGTGGCAGGGCACAAAATGTATTCTGGGTAGGGGATGTCAATGTCCATCACCAAGAGTTAGTCGGTAACATCTCTCCTAGCTGGCCGAGTAATAAGGGACATAACTGCTGGACTGGATCTGCAACAGGTAGTGAGGGAACTAACAAGGGGGAAAAACATACTAGACCTTAGCCTCACCAACCTGGCCCGGCATATTCCCCACTCTACCATTACCACCAAGCCAGGTGATCAACCCTTGTTCAATGAAGAGTGCAGGAGGTCATGCTAGGAGCATCACCAGTTATACTGAAAAATTAGGTGTCAAACTGATGACACTACAAAATAGGACTATATGCATATCAAACAGCATAAGCAGCAAGTGATAAACAGAGCTAAGCGGTTCCACAACTAACAGATCTGCAGTCTTGTCACATCCAGTCGTGAATGGTGGTGAATAATTAAACCACTCGCTGGAGAAGGAGGCTCCACAAATATTGCTATCCTCAATGATGGAGAAGCCCAGCGCACCTGTGCAAAAGACAAGATTGAAACATTCACAACAATCTTCAGCCAGAAGTGCCAAATGGATGATCCAGCTCGGTCTCCTCCGGAGGTCCCCAGCATCACAGATGTCAGTCTTCAGCCAATATGATTCACTCCATGTGATATCAGGAAACAGCACAGTAGCATTGTGGATAGTACAATTGCTTCACAGCTCCAGGGTCCCAGGTTCGATTCCCAGCTTGGGTCACTGTCTGTGCGGAGTCTGCACATTCTCCCCGTGTGTGCGTGGGTTTCATCCGGGTGCTCTGGTTTCCTCCCACAGTCCAAAGATGTGCGGGTTAGGTGCAATGGCCATGCTAAATTGCCCATAGTGTCCAAAATTGCCCTTAGCGTTGGGTGGGGTTACTGGGTTATGGGGATAGAGTAGAGGTGTGGACCTTGGGTAGGGTGCTCTTTCCAAGAGCCGGTGCAGACTCGATGGGCCAAATGGCCTCCTTCTGCACTGTAAATTCTATGAAATTCTAAGCTGAAGACACTGGATACTTCAAATGCTATGGGCCCTGACAATATTCCGGCAATAGTACTGAAGACTTGTGCTCCAGAACTGGCCACACCCCCTAGCCAAACTGTTCCAATAAAGCTACAACACTGGTATCTATTCAGCAATGTGGAAAATTGCCCAGGTGTGTCCTGTGCACAAGAAACAGGCAAATACAACCCAGCCAATTACCACCCCATCAGTCTACTCTCAATCATCAGAAAAGTGATTGAATGGGTCATCAACAGCGCTTTCAAGCAGCCCTTAGTTAGCAATAGCCTGTTTATTGCACTCAATTTGGGTACCGCCAGGGTCACTCAGCTCCTGACTTCATTACATCCTTGGTTCAAAAATGGACAAAAGAGCTGAACTCCTGAGGTGCAGTGAGAGTGACTGCCCTTGACTTCAAGGCAACATTTAACCAAGCATGGCATCAAGGAACCCTAGCAAAACTGGAGTTAATGGCAATCAGGGTGAAAACTCTCCAGTGATTGGAGTCATACCCAGCACAAAGGAAGATGATTGTGGTTCTTGAGGGTCAGTCATCTCAGTCCCAGGACATTACTGCAGGGGTTCCTCAGGGTTGTGTCCTAGGCCCAACTATCTTCAGCTGCTTCATTAATGACCTTCCTTCCAACATAAGGTCAGATAGTTAGGCTGATCATCAGGTTTGCTGATGATTGCACAATGATCAGCACCATGCTTGACTTCTCAGACACTGAAGCAGTCCACGCGCAAATACAGCAAGACTTGGACAATATCCAGGCTTGGGTTGACAAGTGGCAAGTTACATTCATGGCACACAAGTACAAGACAATGGCCAACTCCAATAAGAGAGAATGAAAACATCAGCCCTTGACATTCATCACTGAATTACCATCACTGAATCCCCACTATCAACATCTTGGGGGTTACCATTCACCAGAAATTAACTGGACTAGCCATATAAATACTGTGGCTACAAGAACTGGTCAGAGGCTAGGAATCCTGTGGCGAGCAACTCACCTCCTGACTCCCCAAAGCCTGTCCACCACCTACAAGGCAGAAGTGAGGAGTTCCCCACTTGCCTTGATGAGTGCAGCTCCACAACACTCAAGGAGCTCAACATCATCCAGAACAAAGCAGCCCGTTTGATTGGCACCCCTTCCCCAAATATTCACTCCCTCCACCACCGACGCACAGCAACAGCCGTGTGTACCATCTACAAGATGCACTGCAGGAACATATCAAGGCTCCCTAGGGCATGACCACTACCATCTAGAAGGACAAGGGCAGCATACCTGGGAACACCACCACTTGAAAGTTCTCCTCCAAGTCACTTACCAACTGACTTGGAAATATATCACCATTCGTTCAATGTCGCTGGGTCAAAATCCTGGAACCCCCTCCCTTATATCACAGCTTGTGTACCTATACCATATGGACTGCAGTAGTTCAAGAAGACAACACACCACCACCTTCTGAAGGACAGTTAGGGATGGGCAACAAATGCTGGCCGAGCCAGCAATGCCCACATCCCGTAAAGAATTAATTTTTAAAAGTGTTTTATAAGGTGCACCATAACCACCTTGCTTTTGTGCTCTAAGAGCAGTGTTTTCCCTGCCTCTGGGAGACCGTGAGTTGGGCATGGTGGAAGCTAGAAAATATTTGGAATCCAGGCCGGGACTGATACCTGATGCAGTCCTGAAACCGGAAAGTTTCTCAGCAGTGGGATTGGATACAGAACAGCTTTCTACGGGCAGCACAGTGGCGCAGTGCTTAGCATTGCATCCTCACGCGCCGAGGTCTCAGGTTCGATCCCTGCTCTGGGTCACTATCCATGTGGAGTTTGCACATTGTCCCAGTGTTTGCGTGGGTTTCGCCCCCACAACCCAAAAGAAGTGCAAGGTAGGTGGATTGGTCACGCTAAATTGCCCCTTAATTGGAAAAAATGAATTGGGTGCTCTAAATGTATTTAAAAAAGAACAGCTTTCTACTGGGCCAACGGATATTCAGGGACACTGTTCTCCAGCCGTGCAAAGCCATTTGAGTTAGAAGCTCCATGCCCGAGAGTAGGCCACAGGTAAGGAATGCTGCCTATCACAATCAACCTGGAGGGGCCTCCATGTTTCGTCCCTCTGGTTTATAATCTTTTACTTACGTCTCCAAAGGTGCCTCCGTGTTGAGATACCATCTCGATCCTTGAGCTATTTTAGCAGGGCTCACCTCTTGGGACTCCGCCTCCTTAACTTGACAGCGCTCCCAGGTGATGCTTGTAGTATAATTGCTGAACCAGCCCCACTGATGACTAGTGTGGAGTCAGGACCGCCATTTCATCCCGATGCCTGCATAATCCTGCCCTGTGCATCAATTTGGTTAAACACTTGCCTTATTAACCATGTTCTGTTGCCTGCTGCCTTCAATTATCCATCTGCTCCTTCATCGCTTTAGAATTGTAACCTTTATTTTATATTGCTTCTCCTCATTCTTCCCACCAATGTATCCTTTCACACTTCCTTGCTCTGAATTTCAGCTGCCATATGACTTCTCATACTACGAGCTTGGTCATGTCTATCCCTCTCACAGTGCTTACGAATTACCGCACAGTACTTTCAAATTTAGCATCAACAGTTTCCCCTTGTTCTTTACATATGGATCGCTTGAGGTTTAGGGGCCCTTAGAAGCCATTCAAGCTTGGTTATTCTGGCCAAAGTTTGTTTATGACTTGCTAAAAGCTTGAATTGTTCAATGGAAAATTTGATAGTGTTAACTTTCTAATATGGGCGAGCATTGAGGATATTTTAGGTGGACTTAAATATATGCTTCATGGCTGGTTTCATCACATTTGAATAGCTTATGTATTTGTTGTGGACCTGTGTCTGTTTGTCGAATTATCCCTGTGTCTATTTGTAGATTTAGAGATTGAGGTTAAGGCAAAACCTCTCCAAAGTTACTCAAGCTATCAGCCTGCCACCACTCAGGAGAAGCGCAAACTCCTAGCCCCCTCCATTTCTGTTTCTGTTCACGACGAAGAACCTTACAATTCTGATGAGGAGTACTATGAGCATCCTTTATTCAGTTCACAATGGACTGCCACTAGTACACTCCCCAGTGCCACAGTTCAACAGGCAGATGAGTTGTGTAGTCAGGACAAAGGTGAACCAAGCATGGTTCCTTTTTTCTTAATCTCCCTCCCTTGGATTTTGTCTTGCATGCATTCACCAGTCCTATTGTTTTGTTCCACATGGAAGTGAAGTCCCCTGTATACTTATTCAAAAAGCATTTCAAATAGGACTAATTTTCAGGCAACATTTGCCAAAGTTCCAAATCATCGCATATGAAAGGTGCTATACAGGCACATCAGCCATTATATAGATATCCACAGAACTAAATTATATTTTGATTCACCATTGGTGACTCACATGTGGAGAATGCCAGTTTAAAAAGAAAACAAATATAATGTGTAAAATCATTACATAAAATTTATTGAATTATCAGAGTGGAACTTAGACCATAAGCATTTTATTAATGTTAAAGGAGTTGGACTTTAGTCTTCTAATTTTGTGCTCGTCAGCCCATGATTCTCTTCCCCCTTCCATTAGTTACTGGAAGATCTCAGGATATTAAGTGCAGAGACAAAACCTTAGCCTACATGTCAAGGTAAGATAGAAATTGCTTGCTGTTAAAACAGAAAAATAGCATGAGTACTTTAAAAAACCCTTGCAAATCTCCATTTTATAAACAAAATATTACATTTTGCAAAATACCTTACTGGATCTTAATGTTTTTAGACTTACTAGCTATAAATAAATAGAACATTTTGATGAGTATTTTCACATTTTTCAGAAAATCATCATGAGTTCATGGGTGAATGCAGCATGGGTTCATCAAGGACAGGTCGTGCCTAATTAATTTAGTGGAATTTTTTGAGGACATTACCAGTGCGAAGATAACGGGGAGCCAATGGATGTGGTATATCTGGATTTCCAGAAAGCCTTTGACAAGGTGCCACACAAAAGCTTGCTGCATTAGATAAAGATGCATGGCATTAAGGGTAAAGTAGTAGCATGGATAGATGATTGGTTAATTAATAGAAAGCAAAGAGTGGGAATTAATGGGTGTTTCTCTGGTTGGCAATCAGGAGCTAGTGGTGTCCCTCAGGGATCAGTGTTGGGCCCACAATTGTTCACAATTTACACAGATGATTTGGAGTTGGGGACGGAGGGCAATGTGTCCAAATTTGCAGACGACACTAAGATGAGTGGTAAAGCAAAAAGTGCAGAGGATACCGGAAGTCTGCAAGGAGTTCCAATAATCTATAGACAGTATCCTAAATAATCCGTATAGACTGATCCATATAATTGTTTCTTGGGGAACATTTACTAAAACATCCAATTGAGGAAACTGGAAATTTCTGGTCTTAATTATATTTTTGCATCAAAATTGGTAGCATTCCTTGCCTTATGATTACATTCATGAAATTAATTTAGACAGTCTCGCCCTAATTCTTGGTGGGAGGTAACTGATGATACAACACTGCCTCTAAATTTCCATTGGTATAGAAAATCGCGTTGATGATTAAGTCACATATGATAGTGATGAAGGAAGTTGAACTCTGCATCCAACTTGTCTTGATACAAAATCTCTGTGGAATAAAGTTAAATCATATTCCACTCTCTCAAAGTACATCTTTTTTGATGAGCACAAAACTTCCAAATAATTAAAGAAAATAAAAAGTAAAGTATCTATAATAATGAAGACTACATATCTGAGAAGTATAAATTATGCTGAATTTAAAATCATACTTTTACTGTATCTGAGAAAAACTAAAATGTTTAAAACAATTATCAAGGCACAACATTCTGGCATTGGCAAAATTATATATGTGACGAGAACTAAGCTGGGGACTTCATACATTGGATAAAACAGTGCATGAATCATGAATTCAGTGCACTTCACTGTTACTTTAATCACAATGTCTTTCACCTAATACTGCATTAAATTGTGTGACTGCTCCACCAAGTTTTCAGTTCTGGCATGCCAAATTATGTTCATTCCAGTAACAATGTAAATCACTGAAACACTTTCAGCTCTTGGCGTGTGACATTAATTTATTTACAGTGTTAAGCTGTCAAAGCACCAGAAAAAGTGTCAGTTCATGTACAAAATCACTATTGTATCAGAAACTATAAGTCAAATGTATGTTTTTCATTTATACAGTCTTTGGATGGTGAAAAGCAGGACTATTTAAACTATTGTTCTGTTTAGTTACAAATCTATTAGCTCTACTTTACAAAAGGTATAATTATTAAATAAGCCACAAGCATTTCTGAAAAGGTAACAAAAGATGCTTGAAATTTGACATAGCATTGAGTAAAACTACAGTATGAGCATCATAGGTCAGTAGATGCAGCGCTCTGAATTTCCTTTCAAAGCACATGTTATGAGAACCCCTGCAACTCCCACAATTCATATTTCATGACTTCTACCTGGTTTTTGATCCAAATCTGCACAAAAATTAGATTTAAAGTGCAGTTCAAACATACGAAAATGAATTATTGACCTAGATGCCCTATTCACAATTGCAAATAAAGTTTGTTTCAGACACTGAAACACGATGAATGTTGTTATGACCACACACCCATGACCGTACGTTCTGCTCACTAATATGTACACTTGTCAGCATGTCCACTGAAAGTTACTTGAAATTCAAAATGCTGAGGACACGTGTGTATTGCATTTGAGAGAAATATTGAGCTGGATTCTCCGTCCCACCGCACCAGATTTCTGGTTCAGCACGCCGGTGGGATGCTCCGTTTCGCCAGCTGGTCAATGGGGTTTTCCCTTGTGGGGCAGCCCCATGCCGTCGGGAAACCTCCGGGCTGCTGGCAAAATGGAGCATCCCAACGGCAGAGAATTCAGCCCTTTATGCTTTGCATTTGTGGAAGTTGAGCAATTGCTTGCAAACCAGGAAAATTATTCTGTCAAAGCCCTTCCCTGTGTATATGCTTTTATGTTATTGCATCATTGATACTAGCAATCTGAATGTGATACTGTGACTTGTAAAATCTGATCACAAATAACATATGTTACTGTGATCTGCAAATATTCTACCATTTTGAGAGTAGCAATATACATAAATTACTGAAAATCTGAATCTGGAGGGACTTGTCCGTCGTAATCGGTCATTAAAAATAAACTAAATGTAGCATCCATAAGCCATTACCATGCAGTGGGGAATTTTGGCACATTTTCACATTCACATCTGCAAATAAAGTGACAATAGCAATTGGTAACGAAACAAATAATAAACAAAAAAAAATTCTAACCGGATTATATTTGGTTAGAAGTTGTATGCTATGCCTATTATTGGTGGTAAATCTGTGGAATTCGCTGCCACAGAAAGTAGTTGAGGCCAAAACTTTGTGTAATTTCAAGAAGGAATTTGATATAGTTCTTGGGGCCGAAAGGATCAAGGGATATGGGGGGGAAGGTGGGATCAGGTATGGAACTTGATGATCATCCATGATCATAATGAATGGCAGAGCAGGATCGAAATGCCAAATGGCCTCCTCCTCCTTCTATTTTCTATGTTTACTATAATGAAAATATATGCATGGAATCAGAGTTTTAAAGCACAGAAAGGGAGACTATTTGACCCATTATACCCTGACAGCTCTTTTAAAGAGTTAGCCAATTGATTCCACTGCCCTGCTCTTCCTCCATAATCCTGATAAAAGGTTCCCTTTCAAATATGCATCCAACTCCATTTTGAAAGTTACTTTAAGGCAATGTATTCCAGACCCTAATCGTACTACTTTGCAAAATTCTTTCTCCCCCCCACCCCCTTTGTTATGTATATGTAATTATTTATAATTCTATCTATAAAATTATTTAAATATTTAAACTATGGCTGATACAAAACAGAGCTGAAAGTGTCCCATTAAAACTGTTGTGTTATAGCATCTGTGTTGTCTTTTGTCCTGACATGTCCACTTCTTCCTTTGAGTAGAAGAAGTTGTTGAGAGTCCAGCATCTGATGAAGAGGAGCCAGCAGTAGCTCTTAAGCAAGAGCTTGTTCAAGATCATTGGTCTGCTAAGCATTTAGTGCAAGCAGAAGCTGTAGCCCAGGCTTGGGATACCAAATCTGTGGATGTCACATCATCAAATGAAGACAGTGTGCCAGCTGAGATTCCCAATGGAAAGGGAATGATTCTTAAGGAAGTCGGGTCCCTGGAAGAAATGCCACCTTCTATAGAAGGTGTGTCTTCCTGTTGACTTCCACAAGATAACAAATGCTCTTTGAGTATCTTATTACTTTTAAATGTTTTCTGGTAGATATTTTGCTTAAAGGATAATTTAATTATCGTGCACTAATTGCTTTTAGCCGATCTGATGCTGGCTTCAGGAGCAACAATGATTTCCCACCACTGCTGCTGACATTTGAGTTATTTTGTTTCCATGATGTCACGCTTTGCAGCTGAGTTGACCTTTTTTAAAAAACACTTAAGGCTTTTCTTTGTCTAAATGTTTGCCAGTTACATTGCTGATAAGTATTCTTTCACAGTTGGTTCACCTGCTTTCTAATTATTAGACTTAATAGTGATCCAAGTTTTTTTAAGTTGCATTTCTGTATTTTCAGCTTATATCAGGGGTTATTTTAAAAACAAATTGTTTTGCTTCATGTTTTAGTGCTGGCATCTTGCATTTATTATTTTAATCAGGCTATGGCAAGTGCTTATCATTAATAAATTGCTTCTGTTTTCAAAAGATGGACAGATCGTGGATAAGGATGAAAATGATGATAGTGAGAACTTATTTTAATAATTAAATGCACAGTTTGAGACATAAATAGAATTGCAACAAAACTATCATAAGGACAGTATATCTGTCTGTATGAAGTTGTTTTCAACCAAACAACTGCAGAAAGACTATTCACCATGTGTTAGAAGGGCGTTGCTGCATCATCTCCTCCTCCCCAACCCCCCATATAAAGTTGTATCCAACCAAACAATAATAATAAGACTATTCATGACGTGGTAAAAGTGCATCCTTAAATCCTCTCCCCACCGTCCCCCACCTCCCTCATCACACACACCTTTGCATCCTCTTTGTATCTAGGGAGAGGCGGAAGAATTTCTCTGGCTGAAATCCTCAGGCTGCAAACACATCTCTAAAGAACATGAGAAAGATTTCAAGACAAATTACTTGAGAGGTGTACATAGAGTAGACGATGTATGGAGGAGAGAGGAAACAGAGGCCAGGAGATATTCACAAAAGACAAGAAAATAAATCAGTTAATGATACACTCTTTGGTCATTGTTGCCATATTTGTATGACAGCTGCATACATACATTTTGAAAGGACAGATAAAATGAGGAAAACAAAGGTTCATTACATTTCCTCACTTATCTTCTGAGAAAGCTGAGAAGGACCTAGAAAGATAAACAGAGAGAAAGCATTCTTTGTATCCTTGACTTAAATTGCAAAAGATCAACCAATATATCCAGTGACGTTTTTTTTAGTTGGCAGAGTAAACTAAATACAGAAATTTGCATTTTAGGAAGTTTAGAGTTTGTATATATATTCTAGAATTAATGTACTTACATTAATAACTTGCATAAAAAGTGGTAACTGATTATTTTAATATAACTACTAAGTAAGTTTGGGAGTCTGTGTGGTTTTGTGTATTAATACAGTTTAGGTCCAATATTATAATTATTTTTCACCAACCCCTAAATAATATGCCATAGGAGCTAGGCAAATTTGTACACATTGCATTTTATTCAACACACACCTTGTTGTCAGGGGAGCAAAAATATATTATATGGGATAGTTTTGCCTATCAATAATAATTAACTATATGCATGCAACAAACTACTTTAGATCTGCTTACAGCCACGAAGATGGACAAGCTGTCAACAAGTGGAGAATCCTCTGTTACTAGTGGGGGAAGACCATCGTTGCATGAAGTGTCAGTGGCAGAGTTGAAAGATATGACTGTCGAATATACTGTACAGCAAAAATCTGACATGTCGCCTCCTTCCACATGGGACAAAGATAATGATGCTGTCAACCACACAAAAGAAGATGTTTTCAAGAAGCAGTATCCATTTTCAACAGATGCTTTGCAGACCAAATTTGTACCTGTATCATTCACGGGTGAACCATGTCCAGAAGACCCAGTTGCTTCTAGCATTGAAACCATAACCAGCCACCATGTTGGTTCATTACAATCCAGTGTTAATGAGGATGAATGCATCTCGATGGTGGCAGCAGAGAATATGTTTGTCCATATGCAACCAAGCTCTGCCAAGGAAACTGATGAAATCATGCAAGCGCAAAACACTCTGACAAAAATATTGCCCAGCAAATCTGCTTTAGATGAAAGTAAAGAACCTCTTGGTCGATCTGACATTCAAGATTCATCAAAACAATCCAAAACAGAGATTTCAGAGACAGTTTTCTTTGAAGAAAAGAATATTTCACCGACTGGCAAAATAGCTCCTGTGAAAGGTTCATTGAAGGATAGTGAAGGAGCTTCACAGAAAGAACAATCAGTTGCTGGAACCACAGGTACTGAAGACAAGTATGTGTTACATCAGCAGGAAACTAAAATCGATTCAGTTGCAACCATCACTTCAATCACTGAAGGCACGGAACGACATGTTTTTCAGGAAAAGCCAGGAGTGCTTGAGGACAGCATTCCTGTAATTGCATACAGTGCAATTAAAGACAAAACTATAGCTTCAGAAGACTCACATAATAAAATGAAAGAGACACCAGATACAATAAAACTGGTTGAACACATAGAGGATGTATTTTCAATGCCAGAAGACAGATCAGAAACTATTGAATACAGCTCCACAATAAGTGCACAACATCTTTTAAAACATCAGAATGGGAAACCAGCAGCAGAAGAGACAATGTCCAATGCAACCAATTTGTTACAAACTGAATTCACTAAGCAATTGCCTGAGCAACTGGCAACCAGCCTTCCATTTGAGGAAATGGATGAAGCCAATCATAAGGTAGAAGAAGTTCCCACAGCTCAATCACATATGGAAGAATCTAATCTAAGTGTACAACATGTTATCCAACCCAGCACAAGTGATACAGCTGACATTTTTAGTAATGATTCTACGCTTGAGATGATTAAACGAGAGCCATGTGTCATTGACCCAAATATCGAAAATATTCATGGTGCACCGACAAAGCCTGAAGAGAGAAGCACTCAACTTGCTCAGGAGAAAGAATTGGAAACACAAGATGTACACTCATTGCCTGATACCAGTGTTTCTTCTGATAAAAGTGCAGAGAGCTCAGTTAGTTCAATGGTGCAAAACAAAATGACTGATACCTTTCATGTGAGCTTAAAAGACAAGACAGAGGTAGATCAACCGGAAACGTCAAAGTATTTTGAAACATTTATTTTGAAAGAAGATGGGGCAAAAAGTACCAAGCAACCTGAAGATGGTTATTATGAAATGACCATCACAAATGAAAACAATTCCAGACTTCCTCACATAATGTCACAGTTCTCCCCACATGAAGTATCAAAAGTAGATGGCCACAAAGTTGAAAATAGTGCATCAGCTGAAAGAATTCATTATAGTACACTTGCACAGTCAACTCTGCCTGTTGATATACTGACTACAGGAAATGAAATTAATTTACCTACTCAGCATTTGGCAAAAGAGAACGTCCCTACAGCCATATCTCAGCATCCTGATTCTAATGCCGATGTAAGTATAAATAAAGAACTACAAAAGCTAGTTCTGAATTTACCTACAACATCTTTAGATCCAACAGCACTGGAGGTGGAAACAGAGTGCCAAGGTCCCCCAGAATCTCTGTCACCGTTGGCCTCTGATATTCTTGCCTGTACCAGAGGAATGAGCTTAGAGGAGTCGGCAGACTTTTTTCCAGTAACCACGCCTGCAGAGGAGAAGCATGTTTATTTTCCTGTTGAAGTGGAAAAAGATAGGTATGATGAGAAATCAGCAGATGAAAGCCTGCATTTTGATTCACAATATGCTTACCCTCGTGTTTTGAAAGATGACTACAAAAATGACACAATCGTAGTTCCTGACTTGCCTGAAATGTTGGATTTAGGAATTACAAGAACGAGACTGAGCTCTGAGGGCACGGAAACAGAAGTGGTCCGAAGAGCATCCATACCTGGAGACTCTGCTTCTGAAAATATTGCTTCTGGCTCAGAGGCTTTAACCGAAAGCATCAAATTAATTATTAAAAATGTTAGTCAAGCAGAGGAAATGGGCTACTGTGTTTTTGAATACTCTGCTCCCTTACCAACTCCTGAGGAAGTTAAGAGTCCTCTAGAAGATGGCAGCATTTTCCTTCACCAGATTCGTACTGCTTCTCAAACTATAGATGAGGAAAGTATCAGAAGGCAAATAGATGTAAATAAACAGAAAGAAGATTCACATTTTAGAATTAGCACCCTGTCAGAAGACGGGGAATTAAAAATAGCTACTATTTTGGAAGCACAGTCAGAAATGAAACCTGATTTGTCAAGTCTTTCAAACCAGGTTACTAAGACGGAGTCTGTACCAGTTCATTTATCTGATGACCCTGCACTGAAAGAATCTAACCATCAACATACACCCATCAGCTTTGGCACTCAGAAAACTGCAAATAACTTTTCTCCGAAGAAGTTTCCAGATAGTGAAACTGAAAAGGTCAATGAAAGTAATGATTTGTCTGATTTACCTAGTGTGGTTACAATGTCAGAAATGCCTTTGAAAACGGAGCTTGTTGATCACAAACTGGTCACGAAAGACACTTCTTCTGTTTGGGTACCAGTTCAACCCAGGGAACGCTTGGATTATGAACGAAGGTCTAGTTTGCCCAGCAAAGTTACTGTGCCGCAAGTTGGTTTCGAACCAAAGGTTACGGATCACAAACAGTCTGAGAAAAGTGCTTCTGTTCAAGAATTAGCTCGTCCGAAGAAAGTCTTGGAAGATAAACCAAGGCCGATTTTGCCCAGACAGGATACTGTGCTGGATGTCGATATAGAAATAGACAGCTTAGAACTCACATTTTTTAAGAAAGCTTCTCCTATTCAAGAATCAATTCAACCTAAGAAAGTCTCAGAAGATGAACCTATGCCCAGTTTGCCCAGTGAGATAGTTATGCCAGAATCTGATTCTGAGAAAATGTTTGAGAAAACCTCTACTGAAGAGACACCTCAATTTCAGGAGATTATGGAAGCTAAGTCTAGTTCTCCCAGTAAGGCTGTCTTATCAGAAGAATATGTAAAGGTTGAGATTGTTGATCATAAAATATGTGAGAACACTGCGCCTATACAAGAAACCACTCCACTTGAGAAAATTATGGTAGATTCCACTGAGCCTAATTTGCCTGATGAGGTTACAGTATCTGACGTAAATTTCAAAATGGAGCAAATCAATCAAGTATCTGAGAAAGTTGACCCTGCTCCAGAATCAGCTCAAACTAATAACATTAGGGAGGATGATACTAAGCCTGTTCTGCCCAGTAAGATTTTTACGCTAAAAGATGATTTAGAAATCATGCATTTTGATCACAAAATAATTGAGAAATCTGGTCC
This sequence comes from Scyliorhinus canicula, assembly GCF_902713615.1. Classification (NCBI taxonomy): domain Eukaryota; kingdom Metazoa; phylum Chordata; class Chondrichthyes; order Carcharhiniformes; family Scyliorhinidae; genus Scyliorhinus; species Scyliorhinus canicula. Next base: position 164,628,714 of record NC_052147.1, on the reverse strand, counting down.
TGTGCAAGAAATTATTCAAACTGAGAAGACGATGAAAAATACAACTATGCCTAGTTTACCCAGTGATGTTGCAGAGTGCACAATAGCTCAACCGATGAAAATCTTGGAAAGCGACAGTAGGATTACACCCAGTGAAGTTATTGCATCAGAAGTTTTAGCAATGGGTTCTGGCAATCACCAGATCTTTGACGAAACTATTCCTGTGCAAGAACCTCCTGAAGTCCAGAAAACCATAAAAGAGGGAGTTAAGTCCAATTTAATGACTGAGATTATTGTGCCAGAAATAGTTTTACAAACAGATACTACTGATTATGAAGTATCGGAGATTGTTGTTCCTGTAGAAGAAACGGATGAAGAGAGAGGAATTGTAGAATCTGTCATTACAGTGGAAGATGACATTATTACAGTTGTTCAGACTACATTAGAAGGAGGAAAGGACGTCGGCCACAATGTGAGATTTGCCATGCCTGATGATGGTGATGTTGAGGACGTTTTTATCCCAAGTGAACAAATCCAGTCAATGGAAGAAAAGAATTATGAGCCAACTGTAAAAGCTGTCCAAACTGCACTTCTCCCGGAGAAGATAGACATCCCTACAGACTTGAAAGAAGATGAGAGTATTGAAGAATCAGTAATGGACACTGACAGCCTCTGGATGGATACTCAAGGTGCCTATAAAGACTTACTATCAGCCATGACTAGATGGTAAAATCTCTTATTAAAATCAATAAATATGTGATGCATTACTCTTCACTGTATTCTTTAATGTTACTGACTTTTTAAAAAGTAACATGAATTTGGTTTGTGCTTTCTTTTTGGTGTTCTATCCCTATTGCTATTAAAGTGATTTCTTGCACTCTAATTCTGCAGATGAAGAGAGTATCATAGTAACACAACCAGCTGCTGTTACTAAACAGGAGAAAACAGAGAAGGAATGCAGCAGCCTGTCTTTGGATAAACATAGGAAAGGGAAGGTGTTAAAAAGCGGAAAAAACAGAGTTTCCACACCTGAGAGAAAAATAATTAAAAAAGATATCAGTACAGTCTCCAAAGAAGACAAAAAGAAGAGAAAAGGTTCATACAAAAGAAGCAATTCTTGTTTTCTCGTTGCACTTTTGTGATGTGAGGTGTTTGTACTGTGCCTATGTTATCATATTATGTTCTCTGACATTTGGCTGTGGAAATGTTAGAGAATAAACAATAACAAGAAGTAGTAATATCTAATTTCCTAAATTGTTCTCTATTAAGTTCTTAAATGAAAAGTGGATATTGAGCATTCCACCTGACTACCATATTGTTCCTGTCCTCATATATTTGCTCTTGTTTTTCCTCTCTAACAGCCTATAAGAAGTCTGAACTTGCTAAAAAATCAGAAATTCAGACCCGATCTCCTTCCAGGAAAATCATTTTAAAACCAGCTGTAAGATATCATAGACCAGCTCACGCCCCTTGTACTAAACGGAAGCAGACAGGTGACTGTGTAAATACTGCAATGTGGCTGGCAAACATGGACTTTACTTCATTGCTAGACTGGCTTTTTTTTCCTGTGTTACTTTCTTTCAGCCGCTGGGCTGTTGCAAGTTTATCTGTATTCAGCGCTTTTCATTTTTTTTTCTACAGCAGTCATGATCACACATGCTTGTCGTGCACAAGCTTGCAAGTACCGTGGTCTTAACCTTGAAATGATGGCATAATTCTTATTGTGGAAGTTTGCATAGATTGCTGTGTGCTGGTGGGAAAGTGTTGCAGCCTGCATCATGATATTCATTTACATTAGTTTCTCTTGTGTTTAGAGGTATTCAGGTATAACTTGCTTTCCATCAACTTGTTTTAAATTTATATTGTTTAAAAATGATTTAGTTTTTTAAAAATCATTTATATACAAGGTTTCCTCCCCACTGAGCTTTTTTTTCTTATTTGGACAATTTCTTTCATTACTTTGCTTCCCATCTTTTACGACACTAATTTCAAATGTTTTGCTTTAATACGCATCTTGATTTGTGTCTGATTGTAATTTTTTGACGTCAGGAGTGTTCTATTCTAATATTAATATTCCTTTTGCCCAGCTCCTGGAATTGTTGAAGGTGCCTTTATCATAGATCAGAAATTCTCTGTTGCTAGGCAACCCAAGGAGAGAATAACAGTAAGTAAATTACCTGATAAATACATCCTACATTTGGTATGGGCGTTGAAACAACTTTAGCAGCATTTGAAGTTTCAATTTTTCAACTATGTTTATGTTAAAGCCACAAATATTTCTTAAAATGTTCAGCATAATTCATACATATGATCCATCTTCTGGAAACATTATCTCCACATGTGTTTTGTCTTTTTTCCTAGTCTTCAAGTAGTTGCTACTGATTCATAGGTATAGATGTGAGATGTGTTGTACACACATGTGCACAGGCACACCTCTGTTCAAGCTAGTAAACTCTGCTGAATGGGTTGTGTTGCTCTTGACCAACTGGGGGTTCCCAGTCAAATTAAGTGTATCAGATAATATGGAATGCAGAATGATTAAAGGAAGAAAGTTTGTAAGTCCAACAAAAGTTTGTGAATACTTGCATCCATTGTTGTAAAGTAGCCAATGTTTGCCATTTTCTGTAAATCCTACATAGCAGATATGGAGCAATGCACTTCAAAATCAATTATAGATTTTGTGAAATCAGGATATACCAAAATATTAAGAGTTACCAAATCATTCAAATCCATTCTCCCTCTCCCCACACAATAATCGTAAACCTTTAGGAAACCTAAGAAAACTAACCAGTTTTTCAGTGCCAATATAAAATTATATTTGCTGCAATGTGGAAAGGTTGTTGGAATTTCAGTGTTGAAATTTGGAAAATATTGTTCATCAATCATTTGGTTGTTGCTTGCGGTCAAAAAAGCCTTTCTCTTCCTATCGTTGTTTCAACCTTGATTTCTTTTCACTTTCTAATTATCTTTCTGTGCTTGTTTCTTTATTTCTTTCTTACATTTCATATGATCCTCAAACAGTTCTAGTCTTGATATCAGTAGCTAGGTTTTTTACCCCCTTCTTTGTGTCACCCTCTACATCACTGCATTATCTCCTTTCTCTTTCTTGTGACTGATTTCAACTCCCTGCTATGGACCCAATATGCCTTCATTGCACTACGCTGCTCACCCCAGCATCAAACAAGGATTTGTTAGCAGACTAGGGATCAGCAGGACATTTTCAAGTTGTCAGCCTGTGAGTGGAGTGTCTCAAGGGTCAGTGCTGGAGCCTGAGTTAATCACTTCGATGAAGAATCTGAGAGTAATGTATCTGGGCTGGCTGACCTTTACAAAGCTAAATGGGAATGTAAATTGTGAGGATCACATAAAGAAGCTGTGACAAGATATATACAAGATGAATGAATGGGCAACAAGGTGGCAGATGGAGTGAAATGTGGGAAGCGTGAGATTGTAAACTTTGGTTGTAAGAACAGACAAGCAGAACATTTTTTAAAAGGCTTAAAAGTTTGAAATGTTGATGTTCCAAGAAATCAGGGTGTACTCATACAAGGAATGCAGAAAAATAGCATGCAAGTACAGTAAACAATTAGGAAGACAAATAATGTATTTACCCTTTTTGAAGAAGGTTTGGAAACATAAATAAAGAAGTCTTGCTGCAATTGTACTGGGCATTGGTGAAATCATGCATGGAATACTATATGCAGTTTGGTCTCCACATTAAAGAAGGAGGCAGTACAACAAAGATACACTAAACTAGTCCCTAGAATGAAAGAGTTATTCTTATAATGAGAGGCTGAGGAAATTGAGCTATACTCTCTGGAGTTTAGAAGAATGAGAGGTGACCTCATTAAAACCAACAAGATTTTGAACGGCTTGACACTGTTGTTTCTTCTGGCTCGAAAACACAGGGGGCTGAATCTCAGGATAATCTGCCAATCACTGAGGACTGAAATGAAAAGATTTAAAATTTGTGTATGTTTGGAATTCCCAACGCCAGAGGGTTGTGCAGTTTGCATCATTGAATATGTTTATGGCTAAGGTAGACAGATTTTTCGTCATCAAGGAATCGAGGCATGTGAGGCACAGGTAACAAAATTTATTGTAAGGTATTCAGCCATGATTTTATTGAATGGTTGAGGGGCCATAAGACCTTCTTCCATGTCTTAACTTCTTACATTCTAACCTTGTTGAAGCTACAACATAGGACTACATGCATGCTAAACAACGGACGCAGCGAGCTATGTAGAGAGCTAAGCAATCCCACAACCAATGGATCAAATCAGTTCTGCAGTTCTGCCAAAGATCTGCAGCCCTGCAACATCCAAAGTGGTGGTGTATATTTAAACACTTAATGTGATGAGGAGGCTCAATGAACATTCCAACCTTAATGATGGCAGACTCAAACACATGGGAAACAACACGCCCAAAAAATGACGAAGTGTCATTTCGGGCGGGTTTCACTGTCATGTTTTTGAGTGCGATCCAGGGGCGGGATTCGGCGGGGGCGGTTATTGCGCTGGTCGGCATCTGCTCACAGCAGCCCCCGCCGCGATTCTCCGACCCGCGATGGGCCGAAGTCCCGCCCGTTCTATGCAGGTCCCGTCGGCATAAATTAGACTAGATCCCTTACCGGCAGGACCTGGCGACACCGGCGAGCCCCGGGGTCCTGGGGTGGGCGCGGGGCGATCTGGCCCCGGGAGGTACCCTCACGGTGGCCTGGCCCGCGATCAAGGCCCTCCGATCCGCGGGCGGGCCTGTGCCATGGGGGCACTCTTTTCCTATGCGCCAGCCATGTGGTCCTCTGTGATGGCCAGTGCAAAGGTGAATCCCCCTGCGGAGGCGCGAGGATGACGTCAGCAGCCATTGATGCTCCTGCGCATGCGCGGACCCGCGCCAGCCGGCGGAGTCCCTTCGGCCCCGGCTAGCACAGCGCCAAAGGCCTTCCACGCCGGCCGGCGACGCGCAAACCACTCCGCCGCCGGCCTAGCCTCCTCCACACCTTTGGGGCGGGCCGACGCCGGATTAGTTCACGCGACTCCGTCCCTCCGGGGCCCCGCCGGGTACAGGAGAATCCTGCCCCAGATCAATATTTACCCACACTTAGTCATTTTTTTTTTTGAGTTTGGGGAGTTTCGCACTGAAAAAACCCACAGATTTTTTTTCTGCAGTGGGGCACTAAAGAAGCCGGCAAGACGGACTCCTTAGAGAATGGAGTGCCATTTTTGAAGTGTGTCCAGATCTGAGCATTAATGCCCTTTACCCCCAAATAAACACACCCTGCTTTGGGGCCCCTCACGGCCCCCCTTCATACCCCCCATGGACATGGCCCCCTAAAGCCCTGCCCTTTGGCATCCTGGCAGTCCCTACCTGGAATCCGGACACTGCCTCTGGCACCTGGGCAGTGCCAACCTGCCACCCCTTGTTGTTGGAAACTCACCACTATTCTTAGAAGTCCCCCTATACCAAAACGGGCCGACATTCTAAATGGTGAACAGGGATTCTCACTCCCTGAGTCCTATGCAGGCTTCAGTGGGTGCTATTCAGGTCAAACTATATTTTCAAGTTATCCCCCGGTATAACCCATACCTTCACAGAAGATTTCATCTACTTACCACTTAGTAGCATCGATCCTGGGTCCCGCATTGCTAAGTAAGTAAAGTAGACTTTGGAATAACCACTGTTTCAGGTTAAAACTTAAGTTATTTTATTCTTATATATTTTTTCTTTGAAAAGATGCAATCACTGTCTTTACAGAAAGGTAAAACGATCTTGCTTCTGGATCCCTCTGATTGGTTGAAAGGACCTTCTGGCCCAACTTGACAATCAATCTTCTTTAAATTCTTTTGGTCTTCCTCAGATGTATTCGCTGTTCTGCTCGGTTGCTATGCTCTGCCTTTCCCATGTCCCGAGCTGTGAGAGCTGGTTCTGCTGGCTGTCTCTGAGCTGACTCTGCCTCCTCTTTAAATTCTAGTCTTTCTTAGATGTATTAGCTGTTTTAGCTCGGCTACTTGGCTCTGTCCCATGACCGAGCTGACTGTAAGATGACTCTGAGCTGCTTGTTCCTTCTCTCCTTCTCTCCTGGACTTCCTAATCTCCTGTCCCCTTTCTCAGGGTTTATATATCTTTCTAACAGTTATTAAGTTTTTATGACTTTATTGTATAGTAACTTTTATTTCACTTGGATTATTAAAGGTACCTTTAATCTGAATTTTTCTAACACGACTAAGTATTCATTTTGACATGACCTCATCTCATACCTCTCTGATTTTATTGTTTCCTTTGTGATGTTCAAAGTTCCTTTGTGATGTTCAAAAATGCTTTGGTTTCAATAGGGGTGTGAATTTTGGTTTTTGTCATTTCTATAGTTTTATTTTCTAATTGTGTCCCCAGCTCATAATTCTGACTTTGATTTGGGTCTAATTTGTGTTCTTGTAGACAGGTTGTCTCCAGTTTTCTTTCATTTACCTGATTTCAGCAGAGCTTCACGCCTATATATTTGACCTCCAGTCATTATTTTCTATCTGCTGATTTTACTTCAGTAAAGGTGTGAATCATTGCTTTTAACTGTATGCTAAAAAGCCATTTGGTTATAACTTGAAAGGTTTACATTTATCACGTAACTCAACTGAAACCTTCATCCATGCTTTTCCAGATGCTTACTAAGATGGTTAATTTCAATAAAGGTGTGAGCCATTGTTTTTAGCTTATACTAAAATCCTGTTTTGTTTTGTTTGCTAAGCCTGTTTGACCAAGGCTATCTGCATTTTATAATCCTGCTCTTTGCAGCTGCTGTTAGCCCTTCGTGAGATCTTTCCCTGTATCCTCTCATGTTTCTCTCAGACCAGATATTGCCAGACTTCCATGTTTCAAATGACACATCTTTCTATATTTTCAATTACACCCTGCAGTGGATGTTGGCACTGCCTGGGTGCCAGGAGCCGTGACATGGCACTGCCCTCCTTTGTCCCTGACCACCTGGCGGCTCAAATTGCCTCCGAGCCCCTCTGATGTGGCCATCATGTCTGGTTTCCATTTTTGTAGACCAGTACTAATTTGCGCCAACGTTGGACCTCACCGGTGGGCCAGTGTGAATACCGGGAGCCGGAGACTGCGGTCTCAAATGAACTGCGAATATTTAAATGAGTTTAATGGTTTTCTGAACAGGGCATCATTACTGCCCATCAATAGGTTTTGACACATATTCTCCACCAATGAGGGCTCAAACCTTGAGAGTTTGTCTAATGTTGTCCAGTGGGGGTAGAAGGGCAGCTCAGTGGTATCTGTTTTGGCAGCTTACTCGATGATAAGCCAGGTGATAGAAGTTTAGAATCAAATGTAGTATAATTGGAAATCCGGTGACATATAGATTATTGTTTTAAAAATGATCATGGATGAAAACTATTTCTCAAGATATCCTGAATAATAAATGGCAAAGTAACTAAACTAAAAATAGTTTTGAAGTATTTACATGTAAACATCCAGAGACAGGATGTGTAATTGTTTTGGAATTTTAAATGATATTCATAATTTTTAAAACTTTCCAAAACCTTCACTTTAGAGTTCTGTTCAATGACACTAAACAAACTGAAGAAAATACCAATGCATATTTTACATCTTAGTACGTTATCATTATTTTTCATTTTGATTTTCTGAGTCACCATGTATTGTTTAAAAGCATTTTGTTTCAATGTAAAGAAAAAATATGTCTCCCTAACATAGTTAAATTACTATAGTATTGATCTATTTTGTTCACCTCGTTTTTGTCACCATGATAAGATGCTAGTGTCAGGATATTGAAATATTAGCATCTAATAACTATTAACTTACAGCCCACAATATGGTACATTATCTAAAACAAATCAAAATGTATTCCATCATAGTTATGAACACGTACTTATGTTAGCACTATAAATTATAGTGATAAAACTTCCATTGATAACACAATTGGACTCTGAAACACATGCACAGAATGAGCACAGGATGCAAAATTGGGTGTGTTCTCGTGTAACTGAGATCAAAATTTATTAATTCCCACAAAGTTGCAGACAATGTGTTTACGAACGATCATTTAATTTAGTTCTGAAAAATAGCATCTTTTTTGCCTAGTGTATTAAATGATACAAAAACTGTAGAAAAAAATAACCTGTGCTCTTCAATTATCACAACAATTAGCTGAGATTCGGCAGGTAACCACATTTAAGGCACAGTGATTATTTCTGGTAATGTAGATTTTAGATATATTCATTAGAATATTGGGGCATGTCAATGCATGTTACTAATTTAAATTATTGTGTTCTTATCCATTTTATGTTCATTGTCTTATCATTTTTTAAATTTATTTTATATTTTCTCATGAAAAGAATTCATCTGCACTAACAAAGATTCCTACCTCAAAATTATCTTCCCTCCTCCCTGAAAGACCCAATTCTACTTGTTCTGCTGCTAGAAAAACCTTTAATGACCTAGATTATTATACCACACGACCCTCGTCTGCTGGCCCTAGGGACTCATTGACTGAGCAACCCATAAGAAAGGTAAGATGCAGAAATGGTCCATGACGGTGGTTTTGTTTCTTACTTTTTTGTATTTCAACTTGGAATGGAAGTAACAATAGTGCTATTTTAATTATTTTTGCATAATTATCTGTCACCGTTGAAAAGAGGATGAAATATTTAGCATTTTGCTTGTTCAATATTCAGCCAGTTATTAGAACTGCACTCATTATTTTTGCTGACTGTTAATTATGCATTGCTGTTGGCCACTCAATGAAGATGACAAAATTTTCCCTGCACTCTTGCCTGATATTTAGATTCTGGCTTGCATTCAATGCGGCAGATTCTCTCACTGGGGAAAATTCTATTAACAAAGGAAAGGAAATCTTTAAATGAAGTGAACAGTGATGGATAGGTGCGCAGATGATAGCTCATCAATATAAAGAGAACAAAACAGTGCATTAGTGATAGGGAAAATCTAGACGACATTATTTTCTTCACAAAGTTGCTCTATGTTCTCATTTAATAATAACAATCTTATCGGATCTGACAGATATTCTAATGACCTAAAGATTTGCTACTGGTGATATTAGCAAGTAAAACATGAATTCATAAGGCATTCTTTTGTTCACTTGTCAATGCAGATACCTTCTAATATATTTTTAATGGATCAATTCCTCTGCTAAAATGATGAACAATTGCAAATGATACGAAACTTGGAAGCGTTGTGAACGGTGAGGGTGATAAGTGTAGAACTCCCAAGAGGTCATGGACAGATTGGTGGAATGGGCGGACAAGTGGCAGGTGAAATTTAACGCATAGAAGTGTGAAGTGATTCATTTTGGTAGGCGGCACATGGAAAGAGAATGTAAAGTAATGGGTACAATTCTGAAGTGGGTGCAGGAGCAACAGGATTGGGTGTATATGTGCATACATCATTGGAAGTGCAGGATGGGTTGAGGAGGAATAAATAAAGCATCCTAGGCTTTATTAATAGGGACATCAAGCAAAAAGCAAAGCAGTTATGTTCAACATGTATAAGACACTGTTCAGCCTCAGCTGGAGTTTTGTGCCCAGTTCTGGGAGCCGCTCTTTAGGAAATAAGTGAAGGTATCAGAGCAAGTGCAGAAAAGATTCACAAAAATGGTCCCAGGGATGAGGAACTTCACCTACATATATATATAGATTAGAGAAGTTGAGTCTATTTCCCTTGGGAAGGTTGAAAGGAGATTTGATACAAGTATTCAAAATCATGAGGTGTCTGGAAAGAGTAGAAAAGGAAAAAAATGTTCCCATTGGTGGAAGGATCAAGAACAAGAAGGCACAGATTTAAGATAATTGGCAAAAGAAGAAATGGCAACATGAAGAAAAATTATTTTCACACAGCGAGTGGTTAGGACCTGGAATGCACTGCCTGAGAAGTGTTGAAGGCAAGTTCAATTGAGCATTCAATAGAGAATTACATTGTTATCTGAAAACGAAGCATGGATATGGGGAGAAGACAGGGGAGCAGTTCTAGGCAAATTTCTCGACGGAGAACCAGCACAGCCCAGACATGCGGAATGGCTACAACAATTCTGATAGAAATTTACTCAGTGTTCATTCAAGAATATCTGCAACAGTTTTTCTAATTTTGTGAAAAATGTAATATTTATATTATTGTGCACATTTTAAATAAAACAACCCACTAAATCTATCTTGTGGTTTTGCAGTGTAGAAACTCTCACTGGGTCCTTTCTTGAACACATAACACTTCCAACAAATTCAGGGTGAAATGTGATAATTGCATTAGATAATTATGTTCTTTTATCAGTTCATTTTTTCAGTACAGTGCAAGATTGTTTACTGCTGGAATGCAGATTTCTCTGCAAACTATGAGTTTTAATTCTCCATAAACCATCTAAATACATTATATGTTTGGGCATTATTTGGTGGCCAGTTGTATCTCAGGAGCCAGAAAGGTGAAAATGAATTCATCACAAAGCTCTGAAGAATATTAAGAATTAAGTCCATTGTATCTTTACAAAGATACCACCAACAGTTAAAAATAGTCGTGGATGAAATAACATTTGCGCTGAGACTTCTTAAATCTGTCCACAGTGTAAGAACTCCAGGGTAGTATTCAACTTTGTGGACTAACAATATGGTCATCAGCATCTGATGGCTGAATCCATAGAATAATGAGTTAACACTCTATTAGTTTTGCATAAAATTTTATATATATGAATTGGAGTCTGGCTATTCTATGGGATTTGGCCATCAACTGGTGATACAATTTGTCGCAGCCGTTTATTAGCCAGGCATAGAGTATCAGAAGAGGGAAGTTATGTTAGAAGTACATAGAACACTAGACTGCAGCTGAAGTAGTGCGTATAGGACTGACCATCGGATTGGCGAGGGTACAGCTGAAATTTACACGGTTGGGTAGGTATGGATAATTTTAGCTGTGAAAAGCCTAGACAGATTGGAGTTGTTTTCATTGGAATATAATAAAATAAGGAGAGATTTACCTAAATAAAATTTTGAGTGTCCTCGGTTGTGATAGGAAACCAAAACCAGGAATACTTGAGAGCAAAACTTTTAAGAAGTCACTTTTGTAAAACAATTAATAGCCAATCGTAACAGTTGTTTGAAAAAATGTTATTTGCATGGATCTTTGGGCATGAAGAGGAGTAGAAGGATTTGACCTTGTTTTAGCAACACAATGAAACTACAATGATGCTTCCTAGTCAAAATCTGATTCTAATTTCTTTTTAAAATATGTAATGATTTCTATGGTATCATTTAAATTTCACTTAAGTTTTTTTCTTTGAAGTGGAGCTTTCAATGATGTGTTTTAAGAACAATAATCAAATACATTGCTAATAATATGCTTGTATCTATAATCAATGCTGAACTGACAGGAAACCATTTGTAAAATCACACGAGATTTCTGACAGCATTGCATGGCACTGACTGGTATTCTACTCCCCTTATACTTTTAGATCCAGGTCCCTGCAGGTGTGTGTGAACTATCAGAAATGTACTATACTGTGCGATTTCCAGTTGTGCCTTACCAGTGAGCTTTAAAATCTGTTGGAACTATGTAGGCTCATAACATCTTAAAATCACAAAATATTACAGACAGAGGAAGAGGGATGGAAGGAAGTGTTGTTTACGGAGTAATGATTTATTCAAGGGGTGGGGGGGAGCTGAATGTTTACTTTCTCTTCAACTAAGTAGTTCTAGATTAAATTTCCAAATGGATAGATGTTGTTTCTGTTTCAGGTCACTACAATTGAAAGAAGCTCATACAGTTTTTAGCTGCTGATGACATAATTTGCTCTCTGCAGGATGCTGCAATGCGGAGCCCAGAGAAGCGTTCTGCTCTACCCAGACCTTCGATCCTGTCCACTCGCCGAGCTCCACCAGAAGAAAAAGATGCACATTTTGTTCCTGCTACAAGCCCAGTTTATCCTGCACCAAGACGACCAACAAGTTAGTTTTTGTGTTTCATTTTGAAACCTTAAGAATAGCCCCTTTTGACCAATATATCCCATAATAGAGAGCATGTGATGCACAAGATGCATGTATTATACAGGAAATGTCGAAAACATTACCGTTGTATTTCCCTTGTGTGCACTTTATACAAACTCAACAATGTCAAGATGATTCTTGATGTGCAACATGCTCAGTACCAAGGTTAAATTGAATAGTAGTCTCATTATCATTTTCACATCAGTTTTCCACCTGGTGGCTGACAAAATTGACAGCCTGGCCAGTGACAGGACGATGCAGCTGGGTACCCTTGGGGAAGGAACCCTGCAATTATTTGGGTGGGGGTGGGGGAGAGAGAGAGTGTGGTGAAGGAGAAGACATTTTGGTGGTGAAAACATTTGGAGATCACAACATGCACAGGGTACAGGGGTAAAAAGAGTACTTTCCTTCCCTCCTAACCCCAGAAGGAGTTCTGGGAAAGACACTTTTCTTGTGGAGTCAGCCGTTCATAGTGGTTTTTCAATATACAGCCCCCATGCATTGTGGCAGTTAATATCAATGCCAATAAGACTATGAGAGCCACATTACCATTACACAATTATTCAAATGAAAATGCATGATGAATATTTTGACTTCAGTGAAGCCTCACAGACATCCACCTTAGTGGTAAAGCATGAGTGCTTTGGGAATCCTGGAATCGGACTAGCCCATATGGGAATTTTCAAGTTGGATCAGAGTTTGACTTTGTAAAAATATTTATTTTGTTTATACTTTCAATTATATTTTGCTGTGCTTTAAGTTATGCACTTTTATTGCATTGTAGCCTGGTGTTTTTGCACTTTCAGTTCCTCCTCCATTGATACTGCGCCATAGAGAGTGATGAGTATAGGAAAGATGAATTCATTTAAAGGTCAACGAAAGCAGGATCAATGAAACCAGCCATTGTCTCTGAGCCCATGTGTATACAAACCAATGTGGGCTGGTCAGAGCAGATAAGACATCGGTGTTAATGTCTCAGAAGACATCACATAAAACTGTATTAACTGTTACAAGATGTCCTAAGACCAATTGTCCCAAAATTTCTCAGGGGTTCCTCGGCCTTGCATTGTAACAATAGTGGTAGGCAGACATCCTTTGCGGTTAAACGATAGTGACCAGGAAGTGCTTTTTGAAGCAGTTGCTGATTCCCTTGAAAGTTACAATTCATTATGAGGGAAAAGAAAGCAAAGGGATTGTATCCAGAAGTTTTTTTAATTTTTTTTATAAATTTAGAGTACCCAATTATTTTTTCCAATTAAGAGGCAATTTTAGCGTGGCCAATTCACCTAACCTTTGGGTTGTGGGGGCGAAACCCACGCAGACACGGGGAGAATGTGCAAACTCCACACGGACAGTGACCCAGGGCCGGGATTCGAACCCGGGTCCTTAGCGCGTAGGCAGCAATGCTAACCACTGTGCCACCGTGCTGCCCCGATTGTATCCAGAAGTGAAGACTCCCCACATTAGGAGTTCCCGTTGCTTAGGCTAGGCTGGTAAACATAGAAAATAGGCCATTTGCACACTGGGCTAAATCGCTGGCTTTTAAAGCAGACCAAGGCAGGCCAGCAGCACAGTTCAATTCCTGTACCAGCCTCCCCGAACAGGCGCCGGAATGTGGTGACTAGGGGCTTTTCACAGTAACTTCATTGAAGCCTACTCGTGACAATAAGCGATTTTCATTTCATTTTAGCCTGCTCCATCATTCAATATCATCATGGCTGCCCCTCTATCTTAATAAGAAGTCTTACAACACCAGGTTAAAGTCCAACAGGTTTGTTTCAAACACCAGCTTTCGGAGCACTGCTCCTTCCTCAGGTGAATGACAAGGTATGTAAACATACCTCTTCATTCACCTGAGGAAGGAGCAGTGCTCCGAAAGCTGGTGTTTGAAACAAACCCGTTGGACTTTAACCTGGTGTTGTAAGACTTATTACTGTGCTCACCCCAGTCCTACGCCGGCATCTCCACATCACCTCTATCTCAAAACACACATGCTCCCGATATCCCTTGATACCTTTAGAGTCCAGAAATCTATCTATTTCCTTCCTACATATGTTCAGTGATTTGGCTTCCACAACCTTCTGTGGTAGAGAATTCCACACACACTGAGGGAAGACGCTTCTCTTTGTCTCAGCCCTAAATGGCCTACCCCATGTCCTGAAACAATGCCCCTTGTTCCAGACCACCCCCAGTCAGAGGAAATAACATCCCTATATCCAGTCTGTCCAACCCTGTCAGAATTTTATACGTTTCATTTAGATCCCCTTTCATTCTTTTAAATTCCAGTGAATACAGACCCAATCGACCCAATCTCGCCTCATACAACAATCCTGCCATCCCAGTCTGGTGAACCTTCATATTTCCTCTATGGCAGGTATATCCTTTCTTAGTACGGAGACCAAAACTGTACACGATACTCCAGGTGTGGTCTCACCAAGGCCCTGTACAGCTGTAGTAAGACATCCTTGCTCCTGTGCTCAAGTCCTCTTGCAATGAAGGCCAACATACCATTTACCTTCCTAACTCCTTGCTGTATCTGCATGCTTGTTTTCAGTGACTTGTGTATGAAGACATCCATGTCCCTTTGTACATCAACATTTCACAATCCACTTCACCATTTAAATAATACTCTTCATTCTGTTTCTCCATCCGAAGTGGATATCTGCACAATTATCCACATTATACTGCATCTGCATGTATTTGCCCACTCACTCAACTTGTTTAAATCACCTTGATGCCTCTTCTACAGAACAAAAGCCATAGAATCCTTATAGTGCAGAAAGAAGGCCATTCAGCCCATAAAATCTGCACTGATCCTCTGAAAGAGCACTCCACCTAGGCCCACTCCCCTGCCCATTACCCAGCGCATTGATCATGATCAATCCACCTAACCTGCTCATCTTTGTTCGAGGAAACCGGAATACCCAGAGGAAACCCACGCAGACACTAGTAGAACATGCACTCCACACAGACAGTCACCCAAAGCCGGAATCGCACCCGGGTTCCTGGTGCTGTGAGGTAGCAGTGCTAACCACCATGCCGCCATCTTAACATCCTTCACTCACATTCTCACCAAGTTTCATGTCACCAGCAAACTTGGAAATATTACATTTCCTCATACAAATCCTCGATGTATGTTGTGAATAGCCGGAGCACAAGTACTGATCCCTGCAGGACCCGAATGCCACTTAGAAAAAGATCCATTTATTCCTACTCACTTTTTCCTGTCTGCGAGCCAATTCTCAATCCATGTCAGTGTATTACCTGCAATTCCATGTGCTTTAATATTGCACACCAACTCTTAAGCAGGACTTGGTAAAAAACTTTCTGAAATTCCAAATACTCCATACCCAAAGTTCACCCTCATCCAGCAAGTTATGGAGGTCCGTAGGTCAAGTCAGTTGAGAATACCAGCCTTCAAGCACTTGGATGAGAAATGTAAGAGTTGGCTAGCAAACCAGACAAGCTTCTTTCAAAAGATTTTACTTTTAATTTCAACCAATCTGGATCATGGTTGCACATGGAAGATGCCAGGGCACAGCCTTCTTTAATGTAAGATGTCAAAACTAACAACGATGTGGAGATGCCGACGTTGGCCTGGGTGGGCACAGTAAGAAGTCTTACAACACCAGGTTAAAGTCCAACAGGTTTGTTTCGAATCACTACCTTTTGGAGCGCAGCGTCTTGAAGGAGCTGCACTCCGAAAACTAGTGATTCAAAACAAACCTGTTGGACTTTAACCTGGTGTTGTAAAACTACCAACCACCTTGGTATCATAATCCCTTTATAAACTGCATATCCTATCTAAACAGAAAATCTTCTAACTAAATTAATGATTTAATACTGACCACAGCAATTTTATTATCCATGTCAGTGACCATTATCTAGAAGCAGCTATCATGCTTTCATTGTCCAACAGTTCACAGTGCCTGAAATGTTGAAGCGGACAAAACACCAAGTGAAATGGCAATGAGGAGACTGGGCCTAATTCCTGCATTGATGGATACTCTTCTCACTGACAAGCCCGTTAACAACCTTGATGAGGAAGCCTAACAATCTTTGCTTGGTCCCCACCATTTCCAGTCCACTGTCCTGCTTTTTAGCTTGAGCTTATGTGAAAAAGGACAGTGTTTATTATAAAGTGAATGATAATGTTCCCATCTAAGAATCATGCCATGTTTGAAGGTTCCAAAGGAAATGTGTGTAACAGTTGAGACCATTTCCTTGCTGCTGCTGATGACAACAAACCTCTTCCTCATTTGCAGCCAGGTACGAAGGTTCCAAGTAATTGTATTGATTTACTCTCGAGCTACCATCCATCTCACACTTTTGCTTTAACTTGATTGGGGGGTTTTAGCTTCAGGCATGACTACCCTCCTCCGATACACTCCCTGCAGCAGGACCTCCAACTCTTCAGCATCAAAACGAGCAGAGTTGTCCATATGTTTCTGCTATACTGTGATGAGCAATTATTTTGTTTCTCTTCAATTTTGACAAGCCAATTTAACTACAAACTGCAACCTATACAAAATGCTTGTAAATTAGGGCCACGATTTAACAGAAATGAAAGTCTTTTGACGAGCACGTTTAGCCAATTGCTTCCCGGTGCTTACAGCACCAAAAACGACCTGGCTATTAAACAGAACTCTGTTTCCCTTCTGGGACTCGGTGAGGAACCTCCTGCCGAGGCTGCAATTAGTTATATTTCCAGTATTAGCTAGCGCCTCTCACCATTGCAGGAAGAGATCGAGTTCCATTTTTAAATGGTTCCCCGATCCCCAGACACCACGCAGTGGCCCCAACTCACTTATAAGGGGGTCATTGAACCCCACTCCCCACCTCAGGTTATTCAAGAGCCTGACTGCACACTTGAATATACAAATTTAGGTTTTGGCCATTGTGGGCGGGATCCAGATCACGAGGCGTGACGAGAAAGTTAAATCTCATGATCGGACTATCATTGGACGTGGCCTTTAGATGGTGCCCTAAGTTTTAAACCCTTGAACTAGACTCTGTTTCCATGTGCGAATAGCTTAATCAAATCAGGCAAAGGTGACCCATTTTGTAAAATTGCCTGTGGCCAGAAGATGATTCTTTTGCGAATTTGCCTGGAGTTGTACCTGAACAGTGTCGGAAAGCCCACTGCATCAACTCAGTGAACCTCGTCTGGGTTAACATGGTGGTTTTCAGTCTTGGAAGAATCTTATGTGCAAGATCAAGGCACCTTTTCGCACCTTGCCACCAATTGTTTAGGCATCTCACTTGTAAGGCAGTCAACTCACATAATTGATAATTGGACCTTTAGTGATTGTGATTACAGAAGCACATACATGCAAAAGGATTGTCAGGAGTTCCTGCAGGGTAGAGTGCAGCCATGTTTTTTTTAGTTTTAATTATTCCAAGACTATATTATCAGGTGAATTTTAGGGCCCAGATTCAAAGATTTTTCACTGAAAAACACATAGTGTTTGCACTATTTTTAATACGTTAATTTTTTTCAAGATGTTATGTATATTTTAAAGAATTTGGGGCATATAAACCGGATTGTACAGAAACAGAAAAAAAATCAGGTCACACTAATGCATAGAAAAGCATTTTCAGGTTCAAAAGAGCACCAGTATTTAATGAGCACTGTTCACATAATGTAACATCCCAAGGAGCTTTGCACGATCATTATAAAACAAAGTAAGACACTGAGCCACATAACGCAATATTATAGGCTAGATGACCAAATGTCTGGTCAAAGAGTTTTAACCAATGCCTTAAAAGGCAGAAGGGAGGGTTTATGATTAAAATCTGAATTGCTGAAGTAGTCAACTCGGGGGTCTATAAAAGTAGAGAAATGAAACCTGATAATAAATGCTAGTTTTGTTATATGTAATATACGTTCCTTCAAATACCCACGTTGTTTTGAATTTTACTGTAAGCAGTTGCATCCACGACACCAGGCTCAATATAGTGTTAAAGTGAACTCTTTACTGAACTAACTATGCTCATAGGGCCAGAACATAATCAAATCTGGTTTTCACTAATGTATGCTTATTTGATTTTGAATTTTGTTAGGGGCATGACAGAAGGTAATACAGTTCAGTGACATGATTCAATATATAATTGTTTTCATTTTTGAAAGTATTTTTATTCAGGACATTTTCATTTATATACAAAAAACAACACTCAATCCAACATTACACAATTCTCATTATGAACACCCCACCTACCATTCCACCCCAGCAAAATCCTCCTCCAGGTTATCAGGGAGGCAAAGATCAACATAGAACCATAGAATTTACAGTGCAGAAGGAAGCCATTCGGCCCATCGAGTCTGTACTGGTCCTTGTAAACAGCATCCCACTTAAGGCCTCCACACTATCCCCATAACCCAGGAACCCCACCTAAACTATTTGGACACTAACGGGCAATTTATCATGGCCAATCCACCTAACCTACACATGTTTGGACTGTGGGAGGAAACTCACGTAGATACTGGAGAACGAGCAGACTCCTCACAGACAGTGGCCCAAGCTGGGAATCGAACCTAAGACCCTGGAGCTGTGAAACAACTGTGCTAACTGCTGTGCTACCGTGCTACCCCATGTCAGCCTCTCTCCCTTCCTGCACTCCGTGATTTTCCGATACCCCAAATATCGCCACCGACAAGCTCGGAGCCACCTTCACCCCTAAAATCTTCGACATTGACGCTGAAAAAGACTCCCAAAATTGGACCAATTTTGGACAGGACCAGAACATACGTATGTGGTTCGTGGCCCCTTTAAACACCGCTCGCATCTTACCTGTCGATACAAAGGCCGAAATTATCCTATTTATCCTCCCCCCAAAAAATTTAGGCAGGAAAATTAGAAGACTCTGAAACTATAGAAATATTTCAGAGGATAATCATGTTCATGGTTTGAACCTGCCAGCCAGCGATCATGAGAGAGCATCCCACCTCTTTAAATCCTCCTTCACTCTCTCTACCAATTCAATTTGTGTAACAGAACCCAACTATGTCACCTGTATTCCCAGATACCGAAAACACAGCCTAACCAGCCGAAACGGCAACTTCTCCAGGCCCCTGCCTTGTCCCTGGGAACACACCAGAAGCACCTCACTCTTTCCCACGTTCAGTTTGTACCCTGAAAAAGAGTCAAATTTACTCAGCATCTCAATTATCCTGCTCATACTAGAGATCGTGACATATAGTAAGCCGTTTGTGTATAGGGACATTCGGTGTCCCATATCCCCCTCCCTATTCCCCTCCACTCCATCAATGCCCTTGGCGCAATCGCTAGCAGCTCAATCGGCAAAGCAAAAAAAGTAACGGCGAAAGTTGACATTCCTGCTTTCTACCCCGTGCAGATGAAAATACGCCAAACTTTTTGTGCTGGTGCAAACACTAGCCGTGGGCCCTGTCCAACAACCTAATCCAGACATTGAACCTCGGTCCAAACCCAAACCATCCCAATGCCTCAAAGATACTCCCACTCAACCCAGTAAAACGCCTTCTCCACGCCCATAGAAATTATTACCTCTGTTTCCTGACCAGCTGGGGGCATCATCACTATGTTCAATGACCTCCTCATATTGGTTGACAATTGTTGCCTTTTCACAAACGTCGTCTGGTCATCAGCTATCACCACCGGCACACAATCCTCCAAGAGTGTTGCCAGCACCTTATCCGGCAACTTCGCATCTGCATTTAGCAAGGTCCACTAAGGATCATATGAATCCTTAACCTTTTTCAAAATGAGCAAGATCGAAGCTTGTACCAATGTGGGCAGAAGCTCCCCCTGTTTAACGAATTATTGAACATTTCCATTAGAAAAGGCCCCAGATCCGTCACAAACTTTTTATAAAATCCGCTGGGAATTTGTCCGGTCCTCGAGCCTTCCCAAATTGCATTGAACCTATGCACCTCATCACCTCCTCCAACCCAAGTGGGGCCTCCAGACAGTGCACTTTCCCCTCCTCCACCACCGGGAAATCCAACCCATCCACGAAATGTTTCACATCCGAGTCTCACGACCCGGATGCTCTGACCTGTACAGACCCTGGTATACGGCCTCAAACACCCCATTCACCTTACCTGGGGTCAGAGACCACCCCGTCCTTTATTTGCACAATCTTCCTAAAGGCCACCTGCCATCTCAGCTTGTGTGCCAACAATTTGCTGGCCTTCACGTTCATTAAATGTCCCCGTACCATACCCAACTGGCCAACCTCCTTCCCTGTCGACAACAGTTCAAACGCCAAGTGGAGCTTCTTCCCCTCCTTCAACAACTCCTCGTCTGTGGTGGCCAAATACTGCTGATCCACTGCCAAAATAGCCTCCACCAACCTCCTTCTCTCCATCCTCCCCACCTTCTCTATATGCACCTTAATTAAGATTAACGCCCCCTAATTATCACCTTCAACGCCTCTCAAAACGTGGATCGAAATACAACCTTGTTCTTATTGAATTCAATATAGTGCCTATAGCTGGCCAACCCTTTCACATGACCCATATCCACCAACAATCCCACACCTAACCTCAATGGCGGTATCTGGGTGCCCCCCTTCTCCATGCACAGATCCATAAAGTGTGGCGCTAGGTCCAATATGACCATCAGCAAGTATTCCGATCCTACCACCCCTGGCCTTATCCATAATCAAAAAATCGATAAGGGAATACATTTGGTGTACATGCGAGAAGAAAGAAAACTCCTTCGTCCTCGGGTCCCCAAACCTCCCCCATCCGCTCCATGAGCTCAAGCAACTCCTTCACCACCCCCGATTCCTTCAGGGATTTGGGGCATGACTGGCCCAGCCTATGGTCAAGCATACAATTACAATCCCCTCCCATAGTCAACCAATGCGTATCCAAATCCGGGATACCTTTTTGATAAATTCCACATCATCATAGTTAGGAGTGTACACATTCACTAACACCACAACCTTCCACTCGCCATCATGTATCTTACCCCGCCAGATACCCCACTATGTTGCTTGCCGAAAAAGCAATCCGCTTATAAATAAACGCCAAAGCTCCTTGTCTTCGTATCCAACCCCGAATGAAACACCTGTACCACCAATCCTTTCCTCAAACTTGTTTCACGGGCAGCATGGTAGCATTGTGGTTAGCACAATTGCTTCACAGCTCCAGGGTCCCAGATTCGATTCCCGGATTGGGTCACTGTCTGTGCGGAGTCTGCACATTCTCCCCGTGTGTGTGTCGGTTTCCTCTGGGTGCTCCGGTTTCCTCCCACAGTCCAAAGATGTGCAGGTTAGGTGGACTGGCCATGCTAAATTGCCCTTAGTGTCCAAAATTGCCCTCAGTGTTGGGTGGGGTTACTGGGTTATGGGATAGGGTGGAGGTATGGACCTTGGGTAGGATGCTCTTTCCAAGAGCCGGTGCAGACTCGATGGGCCGAATGGCCTCTTTCTGCACTATAAATTCTATGTCCCAACCCCTCAGGTGCATTTCCTGGAAAATGACCACATCTGCCTTCAAACTTTCTAAATGGGTGAACACCCAAGATCATTTAATCGGCCCATTCAGTCCTCTCGCATTCCATGAGACCAGACTAGTCTGGGGGCTCCAAACCCTCTCCCGCACCCTGATCGGCCATACCTGAATCCTCCTGGACTCCTCCAGGACCCTATCTCACCCACCTCCAGGGCCCACCCAAGATGGCCACTGCCACCCCCCTCCTACCAATGACTCGATAAAAACACCTTCGTCATCAGCAAACACCCCCCTCTCCCCACCATCCCTCTCCCCACCCACTCCCCTCTCCCATCCCAAACAAAGAAAACCCCACCATCCCAGGTTTGTTATTCCCACCCACATGAAAAAGCAAACAATCCCCCTTTTCTTCCCCCCCCCCCCCCAATAGCCAGCACCAGCTCCCCCCCACCACCACCACTTGAATTCCATTAACCAGCATTTCTGCAAGCAGGATGACCTCTACCTGAGGCTCAACACAAACTTTATGTACGAAAAAACCTATATACACCCCCCCTCCGGGCCAACCTACCTTTAACCATGTGCCCAACTCCTTTAAACCAAATTCTATCCCCCAACCCGCCCATGCTTCCCACCGTACCCAACAAATTATTTAATACACCCACCCGTGTCCTCCAGGCTCGAAGAATACCCCTTCCTCGACGCATTCCTTATCTGGTAACTCTCAAACACCACCCACCAGAGAAGTCCTACTTCTATTTTATCACTTTTCCCCCTGCACCATCTCCGTAAAACGGGCAAGAGCCAAAAAGAAGTCCTCAGGCAGGAGCCACCTTATGTGCAACCACTCACTGCATGGCTGCCACTGGAAGTCCCATTAAGTATACAATTGTTGCCATGTATTAAGATTTATTGTGACTCTCCATTTATATTTAAATTATGGTAATATTTCCAGCAAGTCAATGGACATTTAATTTGAAGTAGCAGGAAAATTATATTGTACTTTAAATATATTTTTAACACAATGTTTGTGTCATTTTTACTTGAATTCAAAAAATAACTGCAAGTAACACATGGTACACATGTTGCAAGCATGCAGATCATTTTCATCAAAATATTATGAAAATCTAATATTTTTTCCTACTGACTTCCTCAAGTGAATGTCCTTATTCCAAACTCTCTGTCTCTCCTCCTGTAGCTATAAGGACTGAACCAAGAAATGATCAAAGGGGCCAAGGAATGACCAGATCGCGAGGACATACTGGTACGGCTAGCCTGTAGTTAGTGGTGGCTCTGCTCTTACTGAATGCTTCATAAAATGTATTAACTATTTTCTGCATGACAAGCTTGATGTTGCTTAAGTGGAGCATTGGAATAATAACTAAAAAGACCGGGGAGATTTTTCAGAAATTGAGCCACAAGTATCTTGTGGACCAAGGAAGTGATTTCTATTTTAAGCTATACATGTGAGTAGAAAGTGTTTATTTAATTAATTGCTCAATGTTCCAAAATAAATTGTGTTGCATTATGAATTATATCCCTATATATTTAAATATTGTCCAGTGCATGTAAAAGAATAAAGCAAAGATATGGGCCAAAATTGTCCAGCTGGTGGCGGGATTCTCTGGTGCCACCGGCAGCACACTCCTCTGCCATGAGTTTCCCGGCAGCATGGGGTGGCTGCAATGGGAATTCCCATTGACAGTGGTGGAAACTGAGAATCTCGCCACCAGCAAATGGCACGCCGCCTCCCACTGCCAAGAAGCACATGGCAAGGAGTCCGTAGCATCCCACCCATGATAGTTTGTGATATATAAAGGCTATACTATTTCTTTATATAAATAAAATCATGTTTTATATATATTTAAGGATCGGAATCAACTCGCACCAGGTCAGCAAGAAGCGGGACCGCCACGCCATCCACCCCTGGATCAACTGCAGTCACACCTGGCACACCTCCTAGCTATTCCCGCACACCAGGTACCAGGACCCCTCGCACTCCTGGCACTCCTGGTACACACAAATCTCCCATTCTTGTACCCACCGAACGGAAAGTGGCAATTATTCGCACTCCTCCCAAATCTCCCCTTATTCCAAAGCAACTCCGAGTGATCAACCAACCAATGCCGGATCTGAAAAATATCAAATCAAAAATTGGATCAATTGACAACCTAAAGCATCAACCCAGAGGAGGGCAGGTATGAGACTAGAATATTACTTCCATAAAGCTGTGACATTTGATAGAAATCATGGCAGTATCCATACAAAGCTTTATTTGAAGAAAAGTATATAAGAGCGTGAACTTTAAATTAACAACTCTCTGCTGTTTTTATTCCTTTTGTAAAAAAAATATTTTTATTCTCTTCATTTTCCACTTTTTCATCAAATATACCCAACAAAAGTTAACTAACAATAACAAATACAGTAGCAATCCCCCAACCAGCATCTCCTTCAACAAACAAACCCAAACCTCCCCCTACATCCCAAATACAAAACAAGAAAGACCAAAAGAGAATCCAGTCATCCCATGTCTGATAAACAATAAGCAATACCTTCAGGCAGTCTACAAGGTGAAGGCTAAGACATCTGCTCCCATACCCGCCTGCAGCCCTGGCTGGTCTGACACCCCGAATATGGCTTCTAGGGGCCCTGGTTCGAACCTCCAAGATAAGCTTAAAGACCTCCCTCCAATAACCCTCCAGTTTTGGACAGAGCAAAACATATGACCATGGTTTGGAGGCTCCTACCACAGTGCTCACATACATTCTCCACCTCCTCAAAGAGTCGGCTTATCCTCGCCCTCGTGAGGTGCGCTCTATTTACCATCTTCAACTGTATCAGCCACAACCTCGCACACAAGGTTGAGGCGTTTACCCTCCAGAGCACCTCACACCACAACCAGTCCTCCATACCCTCCCCCAACTCTTCTTCCCAGTTCGCTTTAATTCCCTCCAATGATACCTTGTCCTCATCCAGAATCAGCCATAAATCGCCGACACCACCCCCTTCTGGTTTAGCTCACTGGACTAAATCGCTGGCTTTTAAAGCAGGCCAGCAGCACGGTTTGATTCCCGTACCAGCCTCCCCGGACAGGCGCCGGAATGTGGCGACTAGCGGCTTTTCACAGTAACTTCATTGAAGCCTCGTGACAATAAGCGATTTTCATTTCATTTCATTTCTCCATTTCCCCCTGTGGCGTCAATATCTCCTCCAACAATGTGGGGGCCAGCGTTATCGGGAAGCTCTGAACCTCCTTCCTAGCAAAATGCCAGCCCTGCAGATGTCTAAATACCTCTCCTTGCCCCAGTCCATATTTCTCCCCCAACTCCTCCAGCCTCGCAAAATGCCCCCAGAAACAAATCCTTTAATACCCTAACTCCCCTCTCCTCCCATCTCCGAAATCTCTCATTCCAATTCCCTGGCTGAAACCTATGGTTCCCCCTAATTGGCATCTCTCTTGACCTCGCCCACAACTTAAAATGCTGCCTCAAGATCATCAATGTCGCCACCACCACCGGACTCCCCGAATATGTACCCGGGGCCATCGGGAGCGGCGCTGTTGCCAGCGCCCTCAGCCCCTAACCCACTGGGACTTCCTCTCTCTCTCTCCTCTTCCCCCCCCCCCTAACCACGACCCTTCCTCACGCCCCCACCCCTCCCCCAAATAAACGAGGTGATCAACTTCTCCATCTCCTTAAAAAATGCCTTTGGTAAAAAGCTCAGCAGGCACTGAAATATAAACAAAAACCACAGCAACACATTCAGTTTAATCGCCTGCACCCGACCTGCCAGCGACAGAGGAAGACCATTCCATCTTGTCATGTCTGCCTTCACCCTCCCCACCAAACTAGTAAAATTGTACCTATGGAGCCAACCCCCCTCCCCCCAGTTGCGTGCCACCTGGACCCCCAGATATCTAAAGTGGGTTGTCGCCCTACGGAATGGCAGCCCCTGCCCCCACCCCAGGCCATAACACCACAAAGTATTCACTTTTGTCCACATTTAACTTATACCCCAAAAAAGGACCCAAAAGTTCGGAGCATAACCCCATTGAAGCACTCGGCTGTGACACAAACAATAATAAATCATCCGCATATAAAGACACCCTATGTTCCACTGCCACACCTCTCCCCGCTCTATTCCCTTCCACACCCCTGAACTCCTCAACGTGATGCCCAAAGGCTCAATCACTAGTGCAAATAACATAGGACACCCCTGCTTGGTCCTCTGGTGCAGAGCAAAATACCCCAAACTTATGTTGCTTGTGCGGACACTCTCCATCGGCTTCCTGCACAATAACTGTACCCACTCCTCAAATCTCGGTCTGATCCCAAACCATTCTAACACCACCATGAAATACCCCCACTCTACCCAATCAAATGCCTTTTCGGTGTCCATGAATAACTACCACCTCTGTCTCCCTCCCCTCTGCCGTTGCCATAACCACATTCAGTCCTCTCCTAATATTTGTAAATAGCTGCCTCCCTCTCATGAACTCCGTCTGGTCCTCCCCTATCACCTTCGGGAAGCACTCCTCCAACCTAACTGCCAACACCCTCGCCAATATCTTCGCATCCACATTCAATAGTGATATAGGCCTGTAAAACCCACACTCTGTCGGATCTTTATCCTTTTTTAGCAGCAAGGAGGTCGAGGACTGCCCCAAAGTCTGTGGCTGCACCCCCTTCCCCATTGCCTCCTCAAATATTCCCGCCATCGGCGGCGCCAATAAGTCCCTAAATTTCTTGTAATACTCCACCGGGAACCCATCCGGCCCTGCTACCTTCCCCGACTGCATCCTCCCAATTACCTCCTGTTCCCCTATCGCCCTCTCCAATGTAGCCCTATCCTCCTCCCCCAACCTCTGGGATTCCAAACTGTCCAGGAATTCCTCCATCTCCCGATTCTCCCCCGGTAATTCCGACATATACAACTTCTGGTAAAACTCCTTGAATACCCTATTAATCTGATTCGGGACTGCCACCAATTTCCCCGTTCTATCCCGCACCTTCACAATTTCCCTCGCCGCCGCCTCCCTCCAATGTTGACCTTCCGACATGCATACCGCCTTCTCCCCATACTCAGAAACTGCTCCCCTCGCCCGCCTCAATTGGCACACTGCCTTCCTTGTGGACAACTGATTAAAGCTCGCCTGTAACTCCCTCCTTCTCTCCACGTCGTCTGCATACCTCCTCTCTACCTCCAACATCTCATCTATCAACCTTTGCCGCTCCACCCTCTCCTCCTTATCCACCTTCACCTTAAACAATATCACCAGCCCCCTCACCACCACCTTTAGAGCTTCCCATAGAATTAAACCCCACATGCTCCTCAATTACCTTCCCAATCTTTTCACAAAAATCTCGGACCCCCAACAACCCCACATCCAATCTCCACCCCAGCCCCTGCACTGCCCCCCTCTCCAAAACCATATCCACCCAATGTGGTGCATGATCCAAAATTGCTATTGCCGAGTACTTTGATCCCTTAACCCCAGCCAACAGCGCCTTCCCCACCACAACAAAATCTGTCCTCGAATGGACCTTATGGACAGAGGAGGAAAATGAATACTCCTGCTCCCACGGCAAACCACATTCCATTGTTATACAGTGCCGTCTTTATTCAGCCGAAAGCCGTTTGCCTCCTCGCAGGTTCCACCGTTAAGTCCTGGTATAAATACGTACACAAGCCCCAGCCCACTGCACTTCCTGCTTCTGCTTCACCCAACTCAGGGCCTTCTCCTTCACATGATACCTGTGGAAGCAAACAATTACTGCGCTTGGCAGCTCATTTGCCTTCAGTTTAGGCCTCGATGAGCAATGAGCCCAGTCCAGTTCATACCGAGAGGAATCACCTCCCTCCCCCACCAACTCCACCAACATTTTGGCAAAGTACTCCGTCGGCTTTGGGCCCTCCGCCCCCTCGGGCAGGCCCACAATCCTCAAATTTTGCCGACTCGAACAATTTTCCAAGTCCTCCACCTTTGCTCGCAGACCTTTGTTGGTCTCTGCAGCTCCTCCCCCCTCGAGGTGAGCTGATCGCTGTGCTGCGACATGGCCTCCTTCCTTCCCTTCATTTTCTCAGCCTGCTCCCACACCTCTGCCAGTGCCATCGACACTACCACCTTCACCGGGGCAATTACCTCCTCCACCAGCACCTTCACACCACCGTCATCTCCTCCCTCAACATCTTCATGTGCTTTTCGAACTGCTTCTCGAAATCCAAGGCCATCACTGCGGTCATCTTTTCTGTCGTTAGCAGTGCGGCTCCAACCAGCGACCCAGCCTCCGTCATCTTGCCAGCTCCCGGGCTGGCCCTTTCACTCAACAGTGAACCCTCCCTCCCTCCCTTCTTCACGTCGGCTTTCTTGTGATTTTTCGATATTATCCGCCTTCCTTATGCCTTCCTACATTCGATCGTCAAAAAATTGCCCCTGGGACTGGGTATTAAACTCCAAAAAACAAGCCTCAAACAGGAGCCAACCAACGTGCGACTCCCCCCTCCCCCCAACATGCCACCACCGGAAGTCACTGTATTTATTTCTTAGAACTGTATCCTTTAATTTTAGATCACTGTACATTATAATGCTATGATGTGGAGATGCCGGCGTTGGACTGGGGTGAGCACAGTAAGAAGTCTTAGTACACTAGGTTAAAGTCCAACATGTTTGTTTCAAATCAGTAGCTATCAGAGCACTACTTCACCTGAGGGAGGAGCATTGCTCCGAAAGCTAGTGATTTGAAACAAACCTGTTGGACTTTAACCTGAAGTAAGACTTCTTATTATAATGCTAGTACTGGACTCAGCGTTGCGCATCTGGTTATGAGATGGGGGAAGAACGTGAAATGAACTCTTGAGTTTTGAAGCTAAACTTATACCTTAAAACCCTCATAAAGAAAACAAAGAAGTCTTACAACTTGCTGTGGTTTAATCAAGTATTACAATACATTGATTTAGAATTGTGACTTCTTAAATGCATCGCACGTGGAGATTCTGTATTACAATGCTATAGTTCATAGCATGTCAATGACATGTGTCAAAACTTCAAGGTAAGTGGCTGCATTGAGAGAAGAAACATTTTAGAGCCTTAAAAGGAATCAAAATAGTTCATAAGTATTTGTTTTTTTTCCTAAAATTTGCATGGACAAGAGTGAAAATTCAATGTATGCTCACCCAATATGGAGGTACAAAAGAGAACCTATGGATAATTGGCAGAATTGCATAGCAACCAAACTTTTGTTTTATTGTTTAAGAAATTAATATCCTGCATTGTGAGGTGGACACAAGGGATGTTTGTCACTCCAGAGTACCCTCCACACAAAATTACTAAACCATTCCTGGAAGGAGATGGTAGATTGGCTTAGTTATGCATTAAGGAGATGGTAGATTGGCTTAGTTATGCATTAAGTTCTTTCAGGATCCAGGAACCTATGGAGAATTCCAAAGACCAGACACTGGTAAGAAGGCCCAACAGTGTCATGTATCAAGGTTACATACCGCCAATTGTCACCAGTCAACCATGTTGATTTTTTATCGGTGACTCACAGTAAGCCCTTGCAAGCCTACACCTAACCTTTTGCAGCATCTCAAAACATTTATTTAAGCTATAGCTTACAAACCTTGGTATCAAACCTGAGTTGATGAGAGAGAGAGAGAGAGAGAGACAGTGGGCACGATTCAACCAAAACATTTCTAAGTGCCATTTTGGGTGCGTTTGGCTGGGTGTTTCCCACCCTGTTTTTTTGGTGAGATCCAGGCCTGGATTCACCCACAATTAGTTATTTTCGTTTGGCCTTGAGTTTCTCCCTGCTCTAGTGCACACTTTCCCAAGGCAGCGGGAGGTGTAGACAGTGTCAATAGATGTGAGGCGGGTTCGCGTGATGGACTGGGCAGTGTTCACGACTCTCTGAAGTTTCTTACGGCCAGATAGGATACTTTCTATGGTGCATCTGTAAAAGTTGATAAGAGTCAGTGTGGACATGCAGAATTTCCTTAGTTTCCTGAGGAAGTATAGGTGCTGTTATGCTTCCTTGGTCAGAGTGTCGACGTAGGTGGACCAGGACAGATTGTTGGTGATGTGTACACCTAGGAATTTGAAGCTGTCAACCATCTCCACCTCGGCACCATTGATGCAGACAGGGGTGTGTACAATACTTCGCTTCCTGAAGTCATTGATGAGTTGTTTAGTTTTATTGACATTTGAGGGAAAGATTGTTGTTGTTACACCACGCCATTAGGCCCTGTAACTCCCTCCTGTACTCTAACTCATCGTTGTTTGAGCTCCGATCTACAAGGGTCATGTCATCAGCAAATCTGTAGTTGGAGTTGGAGCCAGATTTTGCCACACAGTGGTGTGTGCATTGGGAGTAGAGTAAGTACGCAGCATTGCAAGGCTCCGGTATTGAGGAGTATTGTGGAGGAGGTGTTGTTGTTGTTTATCCTTACTGATTGTGGTCTATGGGTCAGGAAGTCGAGGATACAATTGCAGGCGGAGGAGCCAAGTCATAGGTTTTGGAGTTTTGATATGAGTTTGGCTGGGATTATGGTGTTGAAGTCAGAGCTGTAGCCAATGAATAGAAGTCTGACGTAGGAGTCCTTGTTGTCGGGTTGCTCCAGGGATGAGAAAGGGCCAGGGAGATGGCGTCTGCTGTGAAATGGTTGTGGCAGCATGTGAATTGCAGTGGGACAAGGCATTCTGGGAGTGTGAAGTTGATGTGTCTCATGACCAACCTCTTGAAGCACTTCATAATGATCGATGTCACCGATACTGGATGGTAGTCGTTGAGGCACGTTGTTTGGTTATTCTTTGGCATCGGTATGATGGTGATCTTTTTGAAGCAGTTGGGAACCTTGTAATGGAGTAGGGAAAGGTTGAAGATGTCTGCGAACATACCGGCCAGTTGGTAGGCACAGGATCTGAGTGCATGACCAGGATTTTCCTCACGTCTCAGTGCTTTCCTAGGGTTCCCATTCAAAAGGTCGATCTAACTTCGGAAGCTGTGCTGATAAGTATGCGTGTGTCCAAGGCTGCTGGGCAGTTGACAATAGTTTGTTGGTTTCCTGCTTGAAATGAGCATAGCATGCATTGAGTTCATCAGGGAGGGGTGCACTGCTGCTTGAGATTCTACTCGGCTTTGCTTTGCAGCCCATTATGTAGTTTAAGCCTTGCCACAACCGACGAGAGTCCGTGTCGTATGCCTGTGATTCTAGCTTAGTCTGGTATTTTCACTTGGCATCCCTGATGGCTTTGCGGAGGTCAGGGTCATCTGTCTTGAACGCCTCAGACCTGGCGTAGGGAGGGAAACACTTCAGTAGGGAGTGAATCTCCTGATTAAACCATGGTTTCCGGATAGGGAACATACGTACTACCTTCTTTAGCACGCAATCTTCTACAAACTTGCTGATGAAGTCTGTGACGGTGGTGGCATACCCATTTAGGTTGACCACTGAGTTCTTGAATATGGACCAATCCACTGACTCCAATCAGTTGTGTAGGAGTTTTTCTGTTCCCTCGGACTAGCATCACACAACCTTTTTAATTGGATTCTCCCGCTTAAGTTTCTGCTTGTATGCCGGGAGAAGGAGCGCCGTCTTATGGTCCAATTTACCGAAGTGCAGTCGGGGGTGGATCGGTAGGCACCCTTGATGTTTGTGTAGCAGTGGTCAAAGATGTTGGCGCTCCTGGTGGGGCAGGAGATGTGTTGGAGCAATTTTAGCAGTGCACTGGCATTGGCCTGGTTAAAATCACTGGCCATGATCAACAAGGCCCCCAGGTATTCTGATTCACTGTTATTTATAGCTGTGTACAATTCATCAATTACCTTCTTCACTTCCGCCTGGGGTGGAATATAGACTGCCGTAATGATGGCAGAATGAACACCCATGCAAGGTAGAAGGTAGAATAGACAGCATGTCACAGTTAGGTATTCCAGTTTCGGGGAGCAGTAGTTCATCAGGGTCGCCATGTCTGAGCACCAGGAGGAGTTGATGAGGAGGCAAACCCCTCCACCCTTGGCTTTATCTAATGACACCATGCAGTCCATGGTGAGGACCATGTTTCCATGAGAGGTAAGTCAAGCATTAAACACGTCCAGCTTGTTTTCGATCACTTGAACGTTTGTCAGGGTAAGCTATGGGAGAGGAGACGCGAAGCTGCCTTGTTTTAGTTTCACCTGCAGGCCACTGCGTTTCCCTCGCTTCCTCGGTTGGCGGCTGCAAGAAGTATGACCTTGTGGCAGGTAAGTGGTTGCGTCTGGCGGGATCCCGGGTGCTGGTTCCGATTTGGAGGTCACATCTGGTGGGGTCCCGGGCACTGGTTGCGATTTCAGGGTTGCCAGGTCAAGCCCCAGGGTTCCGCGAGGATGGGTCAACCTTTCAGCGCGACATTGATCGATTAAAGAAGTAGGCGAAACTGTGGCAGATGTATTTCACAAGGGCATAGAAATAGAAACAGGAGTAAGCCATCTGCTATTTGATCATGCTCAATCGTTCATCAAGATCACGGCTAATCTATCTCAACTATCTTTCCCTACTATCTCAATATCCCTTGATTCGCTTAGTAACCAAAGGTCTATGAATCTTTGTCTTAAATATACCCAATAACTGAACATTCATTGCTCTCTAGGATGGAGATTTCCAAAGATTCACAAACTGAAATTTAAAGCTCAGAAAACATCTTCCCAGCATTTACCTTGTCAAGTCCCGTAAGAGCTTTATGTTTCAATGAGATCACCTTGTATTCTTCTCAACTCTGGGGAATGTAGGCCTTGTCCTCAGTCTCGTGAACCTTTGTTCCAAACCCTCTAAAGCAAGTATATTCCTGCTGAAACTGTACACAGTAATCCTGTTAGAATGGTCTATAAATTGCAATAATACTTATTTATTCTTTTGTTCCAATTATCTTGCATTGGTTAACACACTGTTTCTTTCCTGAATCTACATGTTAGCTTTGTGATTTGTGTACGAGTCCACCCAGGTTACTTTGAATTCCAACATTTCCAACTGTCACACCATTTAAAAGTAATTTGTATTCGAATTTTCCTATCAAAGCCGATGAGTTCTTTTCTATACATTCTATTCTAATTGCTAGTCCACACACTTGATCTGTTTATATCCCTTTGCAACTTCCTTGTTTCCTCTTCAAAGCTTAATTTCCCACCTAGCTTTGTATAAATAGCAGTCTTGGACACCACTTGGTTACCTCCTTTAAGTCATTAACTGAGGCTCATCCTCACGGAAACCCACAAACTTGCAAATGACTCAACTTTTCCTATTCTCTCTTTTTTGTCCTTAGCTACCCTGTTAGTTACAACCTCAAAAACCAGATTTATCTCAAACCATTTCCCATTTATAAATCCATGTTGACAATGCATCATAACGTGATTTTTGTTTAAGTGCCCTGTTGCCATGTTCTGAATAATAAATTGTGACATCTTCCCTACTCTTGGTATCAGGCCGTCTTGTGTCTTACAGGACCAGCCAGCGATGAGCTCGGCCCATCCTGGGTCCCCGCCCCAGCCAGTGCCAGGTCCGGTGACCCCAGGAAGCCAAGCACGAACGGTGAGAGCAGCCGGAACACCAGCCCTGTGCCCGAGACTACCCGGGACATCACGACCCAGGGGACAGAAACACAGGGGGCAGACACACAGCACACCACGACCCAGGAGACCCCAGAGTTCGGGTCCGATGATGACACTGACGTTCCGTCACTGCTGTCTCCTACACCCTCCACCATCTCAGAGACAACCACCTCGGTTGGGCAAATTAGTGATGAGGCTTCTGGGACACTCACTAGTGCGCAGCACACAGTCGTCCCAGTACAGCAGGTGGAGGTAGGAGCAGCCATGGGGCCGGACGGTCGGAGGACAACCCGGCCCCAGCACCCAGCTGCCGCCTAGACAGATCCCTGGCTCTGGGCTATCCAGTCCTACCTATAGTTCCGGTGTAGTCAGAGACCCAGGGAGCAGAGGAGGGGATGACAGCCGGATTCCAGCACCTGCAGGCGCAGGTGGAGAAGTCTAGTTTCTCCACCTGGAGGCAATGGAGGCGACGGTGTCGGACATAAATCAGGTTTTGCAAGACCTGGGGCATTATGTGCAGGCGGGGGCCATGCCCCTGGACAGGGCTGCCCACTCACAAGCAGCCATGTGCCAAAGCCAGCTGCAGATTGCAGCGGCACTCCACAGTGTGACCCAGTTCCAGCTGGGTTTGCGCCGTTGCCCAGGTGCGAACCAGCATTGCACAGACCCAGAGGTAGATGGCCCAGTCCCAGAAGGAGGTGGCGCAGTCCCAGTCAGGGATGACTCACTCCCTGTGTGCTCCATGGCCGCAAACATACAGACCCTGGTCGATACCAGAACATGCATCCAGGACAGGCCGCGGCAGGTGTCAGGGGGGCTTCGCGGTTTGGTTCCACTCACACCCCGTCCCATGGAGAAGCCCAAGGGCCATCGAGCAGCCCGAGGGAGGAGGAGGTGCTGGGGCCCCTGCTTGTGACTCCTGCAGGGGTGGTCCCGGAACACAGCAGCACCCACCCCCCTCCCACCCATCCTATCCCTGGTGCATCTGGTGGGCAGCGGGCAGAACAGGGCAGCACCATGCCACCTGAGACGTCCGAGGAGCAGACTGGCCCATCCAGGCCAATCAGCCCCTGGTAGCGTGTGCCAAGGGGGACCCTAGTCGCAGGGCAGGAGTTACAGCAGTCCACCTCCACTCCTGCTGTGGAACCACCTAGGCGTAGTGTTAGGGCCATAAGGCCAGAAAACTAGACACCAGCTAAGTTGGCACGTGTGCAGGGCACAGTTTAGTTATAGGGCTAGGGCAAGGACTGTATATACGTCTTCACATTAAAAACATATTCTCACCGTTGAACGCCGCATCTGTGCTCTGTCTGATGGTGTGGGGGTGGGACATTCAGTGATGGCCACTGTGGGTGAGGGATGGTGGATGAGTGAGGCCCAGCGGGTGGGCTATGCAGCCCCTCCCCTCCCCCAACCGTCCCCATCACCTCGTCCCAGCTATCCGACAGGACCGTGTGATGGACTGGCCAGCCCGCATGGAGGGATCACCCAGGTGGAGGGTCCTACTCTGGGCATGAGTCACACATTGTCTAACGATATGGAACTCATCGCAGAGCCGGCTGTCATCATCCTCCATCCCATGGACCAGACCCCTGCCACTGCCAACCCAGTGCCCCCAGCTCATTGTGTCGCAAGTATTTTTAACAGAGGAGTGTGTGCATCCGGGTGGTTTGGTGGTGTGGGAGGTGAGGTGCCTGGTGGTGAAGGGGTATGGTGTTGTGGTGTCCGTGACCCTGCTGAGTAACCCTCCCCCTAGTTGGTGAAACACGTGTCCACTAATGCATCCCGAGCTCGCTGGCCCAACCTATGGCGTAGTGAGTCTCCTGTGTTGGCCGGCCCCCATGTCCCATCCATTGTCCTCCTCCCCCTCATCCTCCTCTTCTGGAGAGCCTGCCCTTGCTCCTGATGCTCTTCCAGCACATTGCCTCTCTGCTGGGCTATATTGTGGATGATGCAGCAGATCACAATGATGCGGCCGACCCTCCTGGCCTCGTACTGGAGGACCGCTCCAGAGCCGTACAGGTACCTGAAGCGCATCTTCCGAACCCCAAAGCATCTCTACACCACACCCCTGGTCGCACAATGGGCATAATTGTAGCGGTTCTCCGCGTCGCTCTGTGGCCTCCATATAGGCGTCATCAGCCACGACTGCAACGGGTAACTCCTGTCGCCCAGCAACCAGCTCCGCTGCC
This sequence comes from Scyliorhinus canicula, assembly GCF_902713615.1. Taxonomy (NCBI): domain Eukaryota; kingdom Metazoa; phylum Chordata; class Chondrichthyes; order Carcharhiniformes; family Scyliorhinidae; genus Scyliorhinus; species Scyliorhinus canicula. The sequence continues at coordinate 164,593,514 of NC_052147.1, read as the reverse complement.
GGGGCTGGGCATCCCTTGAACATGGCGGGGATGAACGATTGTGCCAACACGAACGAGTCATGCACACAGCCGGGGTACCGGGCGCAGACGTGCAGGATCCTCATCTGCTGGTCACAGACTACCTGAACGTTCATGGATCGGTACTCCTTCCTGTTCGTGAATATTGGCCTGTTACCCGCCGGTGGCCACATGCACCCCAGTGATGACCCCCTGGACCTGGGGCATCCTAGCGAAGCGAAGCGCGCTGCCCGGGCATCGTGGTGGGTGCGGTCCACAGGGAACTGGATGTTGTGTTCAGCAAGGGCATACAGGGCATCGCTGATGGCACAGATGCACCTGTGCACCGATGCCTGGGAAATGCCGGACAGGTCCCCACTCGGCAACTCGAACAACCCCATCGCATAGAAGTTCAGGGTGACCGTCACCTTGATGGCCACCGGTTGCGGGTGTCCTCCCCCACTCCCACGTGATGCCAGGTGTGCCATCATGGCAGATGTGTCGGACAGTCTCCCGGCTCATCCGCAGTCTCCTCCTGCATGCCTCATCTGGGAGTTCCTCAAAGGACATGCGGCGTTGGTACACATGTGGCCTCAGCAGGTGCCTCCCTGGCACCACCACCACCTCCTCCTCCTCGGCCTGTTGGGCGGGCAGCCCTCCAGCTTGCTCCTCTGCTGCAGCCTCCGCCTCCTCTCTGCTCCGCCTCCGCTGGCGCTGCCAGGGGGCTGCATGCAGGGCAGCGGTCCCCATCACGGCGGCCAACATCGCTGGGTAGTTCCCAAACATTATGATCTGCAGGGTGTGAGGGGAGAAAATGTTATCATGGCACATGGACCCGTGCTCAACAAGGTGCAATGGGCTACATGGTCACCCCGGTTGGTACCTCGCGCCTCAGCCATGCATGCTGTAGCCATGCTGGCCACGCAAAATGGACACTGAGCCAAACTAAAATGGAAGGCAGCAGGGAAAGCCTGTTTAGTAAGAACAGACAGCCTGCTCTCAACTAATTAGCATTTTGCAAGCAGCAAACCAGTTTTCTGGCCAGGTGCAGATCTCCAGGCCAAAGGTGTTAATGGCAAAGCGCTTAACATCCTAATGAGGCGGCCCAGATCCAGACACACACAATGGCAACATTTCCATCTCAATGTAGCAGTTAATTGGTGGAGTAGACAGGATGGCACCAGAGTAACAAATATCGAAACCACCCCCCAACATCGAGGAAAGCCCCGCATTGGAGGATTTCGAAGGTAGCCGTTTGGAAACGTTCCAATCGGTACCGAAAGGTAGAGCCCGCCTAGAAGGGGGCAAGGACACTAGAGAGGGGTATAAAAGCAAATCCCCCACAGAGCCCCGGTCTGTTAAACCCGTGCTCCGGCTCTGACTGACATCTTGCATCCTGACTCCAGCCGTTGAGCACCAGCCGCCGAAACCGTAAGTTCAACGCTCGCTACGCGATCCAAGCCCACTAGACTCCCAAGTACCAGAACGCTTGCTGAAGGCTGCAGTGCCAGACCAGGACGAAGGCCTCGTTCTCTGACCTTGCCTGTTCCTGTTAGATAAGTATTCTGTTTGCTTAAGTTTAGTTATAGCTTAGTCTCTTAGTGTGTGCATGAGTATTTATTATAACTGTATAATAAATATTGATCGTTTGAACTTTACTAATCGGTGTATCGTCTTTATTACTTTGAACTTGACCTTGGAATACTTGTGACGTTGCCTATACGGCAACTGGCGACTCCAGAGCTAAATAATTACATAGAACAGAGCCTAGTAGTGTTAAGCACACGTCGAACTCGGAGGCGTGTTAATACACTCCAATAAACGCGTTTTACGCCCATAGTAAAACGTGCAACATTTAGTGGCGACATCCGCCGGGACCCTGTTGTAAGTGGAAACACCACAGTGTCCAGGACCCTGAAATTTGAATTAGAACTCCAAATTGCAGAGAAAGAAAGAGATCACAAGTATTCAAGGTGTTCAAAATAATAAGCGAAATTCGGAAGTGTGTTTCGTGCATGCGTACTAACAGGGCTGTAAGGTAAAACTGAAAGCTTTTTGTTGCGACAAACTTTCGGTAGTTTTGTTAACGGAAAATAGCGTAAGCCGTACCCTTTTTTCGAAACACCACCCCAGCAACCCGATGTTCCAAATTATAAAAAGAGAGTCAGAGGAAATGGCCATGCAGGCAATGGAACGTCTGATGGATCCAGCAAAGTTTGTGGTCGCAGCGACCAGCAGCAGTAGCAGAGTAGGCCAGTGTCCCACGTGGGAGCTGGAACTCCGCAAATATTTACAAGGAAAGGGATGGCCCCTTTGGAAAGAGTTTTGTGCAAATGAGGAGACAGGTCCCGGAAGTATAGGTCATACTTGGTGGGAGAACCTCTCTCAAATACACAAAAAGAGTTTAGGTAAAGCACGCAAGCCGATGGCGATTGTGTCCTGCTTGGCACAGTTGCAAGGCGCAGAGGAGGTCATCAGGACGCTCCGGACAGATTTAGAGGAGAGGGATAGGATGAGTAAGGTCGATGTCAGGGACATCGAGAAAGAAAACCTGGAATTAAAAGGGAAGTTGGCAGAGAAGGATAGAGAGGTGGATGATGCCAAGAGGGCACACCAGTCTTGTCTAGCTCATCTGAACAGTTCCCAGACCCAGTATGAGAAAGCCTATCAGGACGTGCAACGTGCCGTTCTGATAAGACAGGAATCGGAGAAGCAGGTGGAGGCATTGCAGAGGCAATGCTCTGATCTCAAAGCAGCTTTGAGAGCACTCCATGCTGCAACGACCGAACAAAGACAAAGCACAGTTGACCACGCGAAATGCAGGAAACAGATTGCGGAACTGCAATCTCTGCTTTCGGTGCAGAATGGCTTCCAAAGCACCTTTGGAGCTCAGTTAGATGGGGAAAATGCCCCAGATTGGCAGGAATTAAGCGAGACAGCGCAGCGTTATGTTCAGGGAACATGTGCGCCAGCAGCTCAGCAGAAACGACAGGCACCCCAACCCCCCACAGCTCAGATCATAACCGCACCCATGAATCCCGTAACCACACAAAGGAAAGCCGAATCAGAAGGCGCCCCAGACATAACTTACACCACCCCTTTAACAGTAACCCAGCTAAGGGACGCTTGTGAAAAGATCACTCCGTTCCTCCCCATCGCAGACCCCCACCAGTTTTTCGCTAAAGTAAAACAGCAGGCTACCATGTACGGCCTGGATGAGAGAGAGCAGGTTAAGCTCACCGTGCTGAGCTTAGACCAAAGTGTAGTAGCAGCCCTCCCCGACCCACAGAACGTGGCAGGAGGCAGCCTAGAGGAGATGCACACCGCCATTTTAGATGCCATCGGGTACAATAGAGGTGACCCCGTAGAAGGATTGAATAAGTGCAGGCAGAAGAGATCCGAACACCCCACAGCATTCGCAGGAAGGCTGTGGATTCATTTCAGCGCAGTTTTCGGACAGCTAGATAGAGCGCATTTAACCCGTGAAAACATGGTTAAGTGGACGCGCACAATTATCTCACACGCAACAGAAGCAGGACAGAGCGCTTGCAATAGTTATGACCCCTCAGAAGAGGCCCATAACGAAAAATGGGTCCTGAAAAGATTGTCCCGCGCTTGGGAGCAATCGCTTCAGGGAAAAGGAAAAGTTAGATCCCCAGAAGAGGCTCAGGCTGCTGCAGATATCCAAGCAGTCAGAGAGCACCAGAAGCCCGCATGGGTAAATGAAGGAAAGAGCAGCCCACAACAGAAAGGACAGGAATGCTATAACTGTGGACAGTTAGGGCATTGGGCAAAAGAGTGTAATGCACCCCAGCGATCTCAGAGAGGCCAGCAGACAGGCACTCTGAACCGCAGTAAGGCAAAACCCATCCACAATGTAGCAGTACAGTCAGGACCCACCAATGTGGACGAGACGAACTGACGGTGTTCGGGCTCCCCCACTTGGGTCTGTGACACACTATGGGACTCATCAGGGAGGCCCGTAGTCACAGCAAAAGTCAAAGGGAAGCCCATAGAGTTACTGTGGGACACAGGAGGATCCCGCACCACCATTAACTCCACAACCACGGCACACGCAGACACGTGGCCGACCACCTCCACCATCACACTTAGCGGGTTCACCGGACACTCGCAGCAGGGACATATCACAGCACCCGTAGCGATCCAGCTAGGGAACATTAGCACAAGGCACCCCGTAGTTCTAGTAAATCTTCCCCGGACAGCAGAGCACATCCTGGGGATAGATTTTATGAACGCTCATAGCTTGTCGTTCGACCCAGTGAACCAGTGTGTCTGGCGAATGGCTAGATCAGACAGAGCACCAGCCACCCTCACAGTAGGAGACTACGCTAATCGGATTAGCGCAGTGGGAGAGTACTCATTCGACCTGACTACACTCCACACCGACAGACAAATTAAGGCCCTACTAAACAAACACAGGACAGCATTTGCAAGTCACCGTCATGACTGTGGCAGAATGACTGGACAAGTTCATGTTACCGGACAGGACCCCCGACCGCAAAAGCAATATAGATTTCCCCTCGAGGCAGAGGTGGAAATAGAAAAGGTTATAGGTAGCTTGTTGGACCAAGGTGTACTGAGAACGGTAGCCTCCACCAACAATGCCCCTATTTGGCCAGTGAGGAAGCCCGATGGATCATGGCGTCTGACCATCGATTATCGGGAACTCAATAAAGTAACCCCCGCAGTAGCCCCAACGGTAGCTACTAGTCCCGAGACCATGCTCAAGCAGGGTCTCAACGCCAAGTACTTCACGGTATTGGACATCAGTAACGGATTCTGGTCAATACCATTGGCAAAAGCGTGCCAATACAAATTCGCATTCACTTTTAAAACTCAGCAGTACACGTGGACATGCCTCCCACAAGGATTCCACAATTCCCCCTCCATTTTCCACCGACAGCTGGCAAGTGGATTAGAAAAATTTTCCCGACCCGAATGTCTGGTACAGTATGTAGACGACCTACTACTGCAGACAGACACAAAGGCAGAGCACATTTCGCTTCTGGCCGAACTCCTGGAACTCTTAACTGAAATTGGCTGTAAAGTTAACCCGAAAAAGGCCCAAATATTGGAAAGTAAAGTGATGTATTTGGGAACAGTCATCACGCACGGCAAACGCGAGATCGAATTCAAAAGAATTGATTCGATCGTCAAATTGCCCCTTCCCCAGAATGTTTCAGCCCTCCGGTCGTTTTTAGGACTGGTTGGCTATTGTCGGAACCACATAGACGGATTCGCGACAAAAGCCGCCCCACTTTCAGACCTCCTTAAGAAAGGAGCCCCCTGGGAATGGCTTCCGCAGCATACAGGCGCTGTGGAAGAGTTAAAACGAGCCCTTAGTGCAGCACCCGCGCTGCTAGTCCCCGACCAACTTTCCCCGTACGCAATCGAGGTAGCTAGCACAGATCTAACCCTCTCGGCCGTGTTGCTTCAGGAACGGCACGAGCAGCTAAGACCAGTGGCTTATGCCTCCCGACTGTTAGACCCGGTAGAACAAGGATTTTCAGCCTGTGAGAGGCACCTCCTTGCTGTCTTCTGGGCAGTACAGTACTTTTCATACATCACCGGACTAAACCCCATCACCATTCTAACCGAACATACACCCACACAGCTACTACTAGACGGTCGACTGAAGGACGGTTCAGTTAGCCAGATTAGGGCAGCTAGGTGGACCCTACTTTTACAAGGACGGGACATTACAGTAAAACGGACACGCACACACACATACTTAGCAGACAACCTCCAATACCCCGGACAGCCCCATGACTGTGAAATTGTAGCTCCCCTGCATAACACAGGACCCTTTTTAGCAAAAACACCCCCCAGGAAGATAGGGAACCCAAAACAAAGCCCCCAGCCCACAGACACGTGTGGACCCTTGAGGATTTATGTAGACGGTTCCTCCACAGTTTTAAATGGTGAGCGTATCACAGGATGCGGCATCTATGTAGAGGACGCGCAGGGGCGCGCTCTCGAAGAGATAGCTCTTAAGTTACCAGGTCACTTAGGCGCGCAGGCAGCAGAGCTAGCAGCCATAGCGTACATAGTGGACCACCCCGATTCTTTCCCCAGCCCAGCAGACATATATTCAGACAGCTTATATGTCTGCAATAGCCTAACAGATTTTCTGCCCCTGTGGAGGACACGAGGTTTTGTCTCCGCAGACGGAAAACCCCTTCCATCAGCCCCCTTACTCCAGCATATCCTAGAGAAAGCGAAGGACAGGACCTTCGGCATAATAAAAGTAAGAAGCCACCATAGGTCATCACCCCCTGGGAATGTAAAAGCCGACGCATTGGCTAAGGCAGGTTCCAGGAGAGGACACTTATGGACCCCCCCAGCTAGCGCACCAGCTAGCGCCCCTGTGAGCGCAGTCCAAGTCTCACAGACTGATATTAAAGATCTCGTGGCAGCACAGAAACAGGACGGAGACCTCAGGGAGGTTTTCAAGGGAAACTTTGTGCCTGCGTACGAGCACTTTAAACACACACTGACCACACATGAGGGTGTGATCATTAAGGACCAACTTTATGTGGTCCCGAAGCAGGACAGGAATCAGATGATTGCCTTGTTCCATGACGGACACGGGCATCAGGGAATTGATGCAACAACGAGGCACCTCAGGCAACTCTGTTGGTGGCCTAATCTCAGGACTGATGTAACGCACTACATTGAGAATTGCCTGATTTGTGCTCAGAATAACCCGGAGCGGTATTCTAAGAAAGCACAACTTCGGCATACTCGCCCAGTTAACGGCCCTTGGACAAACCTCCAGATCGACTTTATAGGTCCATTGCCCCCTTGTAGGAATGGCTATAAATACGTTCTGGTGGTGATAGATACCTTTACCAAATGGGTAGAGGCATTTCCCTCACGAACAAACACAGCTAAGACAGCTGCAAAGATCCTGACCCACCACATCTTCACGAGATGGGGTTTACCCCGAAGTATCGATTCGGACCAGGGATCTCACTTTACAGGACGGGTCATGAGGAACGTCCTGACAATATTCGGAATCAAACAGAACTTCCATATTGCGTATCATCCACAGTCCAGCGGGATTGTGGAGCGCATGAATCGGACCCTAAAAACGACCCTTAGGAAAATGGTTCAAGAGAATAATTCCACATGGGATTCAGTGCTCCCATTTGCACTTATGTTCATAAGGAACACTGTCTCCACATCTACAGGATACACCCCACATACACTCATGACCGGACGCCCTATGAAAGGTACAGAATTCCTTTTAGGACTGGACATGACAAGCCCCGAAGTGACGGCCCTCACACATGAAAAGGCAGTTAAAGATCTAGTTGAGACTGTGAGGTCTGCACAGCTCGCAGCCGCAGTCCAGCTAGGGAAACGCCGACAGCAACGTACTGCCTGTTTCAATAAGACCGTACACACCACAGAATTCCAGGTTGGGCAACAGGTAATGTTATCTGTTTATAACCCCAGCAGTTTTTTGGCTCCAAAATATTCCGGTCCCTACTCAATTTCGGACAAAATTAGCCCCTCCGTTTACAGGATAAAGTATCCTAATGGGAAGACCGCGTGGTTCCATATAAACCAGTTAAAGGCATATGGAACACAGGCCAACCATGCCCACCATGTCCTGCTAGACGCAGCAGAACACTTCACCCCGCCCACCAGAAACACTTTTCCACCATCCCCCTCACAGACCAGTTCATCAACGGACTCGCCCACGACTCCGCCCACTGACCACAACAGACCACGCCCCGACACGCCCACAAGCTGCCACAGCAGAGACAGCAGGACTGACACTGACTCTGAAGACAGCGACAGCACACAGCCATACAGCCCACACTGCACCAGCTACGACCCCGACTCCAGTGACCCCATGGAAGTCACCTACCTCAAATATCCAGAACCACCACCCGACCCCGACTACCCCGACAACACACTCGACACTACACAATGGCACAGGGACAATTCCTACAGACTTGTCCGCAATGACGAGAGTGACCCCCGGTCACACAATTCCAAAATAGCATGCCTGATCCACACAAGGGTGTGGGATCCGGGAGAGCAGGACGACACGGTGTCTGACTCCCGACACGGCAACCCCTTTGTGACCCTGTTCACAGAGGCAGAATCAAAGTGAGGTGTCCAGATGATGTAAGATAGGAATCGTTTGAGGGAAACGATGTCCTTTCTGATGGAACCTGCACGTATGTTTGTCTTCGTTTTATGTTTGTTTGTCTCAGGAATGTAAATGTTTCAGTTGGAGGATGGACACCTTCTTTTCAGCTGAAAAGATTGTGACCACCTCACATACACGTTAGTTTGTCTGCCGAAACTTTTGAGAACTTCGGTTTGATTGGAGATCCTTTCCAAAGTTGTAAGGCCACACGCCAAATAGCTTGTCCGCAGATATCTCTGAGAACTTCAGTGATGTCCTCAGTTGGAGCATCTTGGCTCCCTTGGTTTTTTAGGTGCCCCTCTATTCGGCGAAATAGAGGCTGCAAGTCATGGTCAACACATTCGTACCCGTTTCTTTCCAGGTTACTCAGGCAGTGGACAAACGGCACTGAGGACCCGCCCTGTCTGAGAACCAACCCTTGGTCAGCCAAGCTCGGGTATGGCACAGCACGCCCTACCCGGGGATCCCATCCAACTCATACCCGTCGCGGCCCATACGCAACTCATTCGGATGTTTATTTCAAAGTTTGTTTTCATTTTACGTTAGGTAGCCCTTCGGCCGCCATCCCACATGCTATTTACATCCGGGAACATTCGGATGGTAAATCAGCAAAGCCTGCGAGACGGCTCGCAGAAGGAAGGATTGTTAGGTGTATGCTGGTCTTTAAATTCGCTTTTTGAAAAAAAAATGAGGGGAGTCACAGGGTGTGACTTAGCCAGTCATTTTAAAGGGTCAATTGGGTTTTGAAAGACAGATGCACTAACAAGTAAAGGTCTTAAACTGTGTATTGACAGATACTGTGCTTGATCCCAAAGGTTTCAAAGGACGAGACAGAGGTCGAAGCCAGGATTGTCAATACCGGAGGAAGAAGGAAGAGAAAGAAGAAGAACAGCAAAATGATGGAAGCCCACTTATTACTGTTTAATGTCATATGTATATGTGTGGAAACAAGACACGTTTCCCCCACAACCCCCACCGTAAATGTTTCAATTACAGCAAACCCCCAGTGCTCAGCTCTGATCAGCGAGGTTCAGACCTGGTGTACTAAATTCATGACGTGGTACTCCATGTCCTACATAATCGAATCACTGTTGGTGATCGCGATCCTCGTCATCCTAGTGCAGACCCTCAGGTTGAGGAAATGGAAGAGGAGAGCCTCTCGTTCCAGCACCTCACCCATCTATAGAGTTCAATCCCCCATCTTCGGATTCCACCAAACCCCTCAACCCCTCACTGATTACAACACTCTGTAAATAAAAATTCAGCCATGTATTATATTCCATACTCGACTGCCGAGTTGGGAAGTGTGATGTTGTGGTGTGAATGGTTAAGGTTTTAGAGTGATTAAATGTTTAAGTTAAGGTTAAGGTTAATAGTGATAGGTAGAGGTTCCCAGTTGTAGTAATGCATGTCCCTTTGACATAGGGCCAAGTAGAGATGTTAGTTAAAAAAAAATTTCTTCTTCCCATAGTTAGGAACAGAGTAGAACAGGAACTGGCAAGAGGTCAGAACACAAGGAAGGCAAAGTACATAGGTGATCCTTCACAATAGTATGATTGTGAGGATCACAAGGAGGGAATGTAGCCATGCTGGCCACGCAAAATGGACACTGAGCCAAACTAAAATGGAAGGCAGCAGGGAAAGCCTGTTTAGTAAGAACAGACAGCCTGCTCTCAACTAATTAGCATTTTGCAAGCAGCAAACCAGTTTTCTGGCCAGGTGCAGATCTCCAGGCCAAAGGTGTTAATGGCAAAGCGCTTAACATCCTAATGAGGCGGCCCAGATCCAGACACACACAATGGCAACATTTCCATCTCAATGTAGCAGTTAATTGGTGGAGTAGACAGGATGGCACCAGAGTAACAAATATCGAAACCACCCCCCAACATCGAGGAAAGCCCCGCATTGGAGGATTTCGAAGGTAGCCGTTTGGAAACGTTCCAATCGGTACCGAAAGGTAGAGCCCGCCTAGAAGGGGGCAAGGACACTAGAGAGGGGTATAAAAGCAAATCCCCCACAGAGCCCCGGTCTGTTAAACCCGTGCTCCGGCTCTGACTGACATCTTGCATCCTGACTCCAGCCGTTGAGCACCAGCCGCCGAAACCGTAAGTTCAACGCTCGCTACGCGATCCAAGCCCACTAGACTCCCAAGTACCAGAACGCTTGCTGAAGGCTGCAGTGTCAGACCAGGACGAAGGCCTCGTTCTCTGACCTTGCCTGTTCCTGTTAGATAAGTATTCTGTTTGCTTAAGTTTAGTTATAGCTTAGTCTCTTAGTGTGTGCATGAGTATTTATTATAACTGTATAATAAATATTGATCGTTTGAACTTTACTAATCGGTGTATCGTCTTTATTACTTTGAACTTGACCTTGGAATACTTGTGACGTTGCCTATACGGCAACTGGCGACTCCAGAGCTAAATAATTACATAGAACAGAGCCTAGTAGTGTTAAGCACACGTCGAACTCGGAGGCGTGTTAATACACTCCAATAAACGCGTTTTACGCCCATAGTAAAACGTGCAACAATGCCCCCCACCCCAGCCCTGTCGGTGTCCCCACTCCTGCCGTCTGTCACTGCCGCCAGGGCCACCATTTATGGCACTGCCCTCACTGGGGGCTGTCCGCGGTGTGGTGTTCCCCTCGGTGGGTGTCACCGGGTGAGTGGGGTGGCCGGGGAGAGGGGCGGCACCCACCCATATGGCCATTAACCCTGCGTTCACCCAGCGCCCGGGGTGGGTGGCCAACAAGATGGTCACCATAATGGGGCTGGGTGCGTGGGCACACCCTGTCATGCCAGGGGCTCCCCGACTGCTCAGCCTGTCCCCCCTCCCCTCCCGTGACCCTGGCAGGACCCCTCCCCAAAAATCACGACCGGTGTCCGTTCCGGGAGCCCGTAGTTCCCCCCATACCAACCCTATCTCCTCCCACAGCCGCCTCAGCCAACATGTTTGTGTAGATGGTTAGAACCACGGTGTCGGGAACTCAGCCCAATTGGGCTGCTGAATCGCTGAGACTCCAGAGAATCGGTCGTCAGGGCACTTGAGGTGATTCTCCGGGCTGCGCGGAGGGCAGCGCGATTCCGTCGAGTTGGGAGGTCGGGAGTATTCGGAATCAGCGCAAAACCGTCATCAAAGCCAATTTCGGCGTCGGAGCCGATTCTCCAGCGCATCTCGGGGAATCCAACCCACGTAGTTTATTACTTGTGTCAGGGTTTGTAAATTATTTTCTCCAATAGTTTATTACAATCCATAATCTTTGCAGTAACTAGTCTGTTAGAAAAGTGGATACCCTATACAAGGATTTGTTTTGCAATTGTTGTTTTCACATTCTTGTAGATATGTCATAATGAACAAAGAATACTGGAGTATTGTGTACAGTATTGTTCTCCTTCTTTAAGGAAGGATGGAAATGCGTCAGAAGAGCTTCTCAAAACTAATATCAGGAGTGGGCGGGTTTTCTCATGAGGAAAGGTTGGACAGGCTGAGGTTGTACACACTGCAGTTTAGACGACTAAGTGGTGACTTGATTGAAACTTTGAATTCTGAGGGTCCTTGAAAGGATGTGCGTTTCCTTTTTGCACGAGAATGTAGAATTAGCGGTCACTTTAAAAATAAATGGTCACTCATTTAAGACCGATGAGGGAATTTTTTTCTCTGAGTCTTTGGAAAACTTCCACAAAAGGCAGTGGAAGTAGAGTCTTTAAATATTTTTAAGGCAGAGGAAGATTCTTGCTTAAGAAGGTGATGAAAGGTTATGGGGAAAGGCAGGAAGCTGGAGTTGAGATTACAATCAGATCAACCATGATCTTATTGCATAGTCGAGCAAGGGGGCCGGCTCTTAATTTCTATTCCTATGTCCATAATAATGGAATGTGGCTTTTATTACGCAATTGTGGTGAATGTATGTAGATTAACTAGATTGTTCTTGCTATGAGAAACAGCATTACAGTTCCATTAGTTTATGCAAGCTTATGAATTTGGAAAGAAGGAGAAACAAAATCAAGCTAATCAAATCAATGGTTTGAGTTTTACGCTGAATTGTATGGACAGTAGTCCCTCCAGAATCCCGCCAACCCCTACACAGCTGTGATTTTACAGTGGGGTGAGCAGTGAAGCAGACAGAAAGCCTGCTCTTGCCCCAATTAATTTTCCCCACCCAGCCTAATTTTTGGCCAGATAACTCAGGGTGAGGAAAATTAAAGATTCTCAATCTTGGGCGGGAATGATTGAGGGGGTGGCACCTCCATCAGAAGCCCTCATGTAACTGAGGGTCCTTCCCCTCAAGGTTCAGGCATCTCTGGATCACTCTCCAACTCCCAGCCTAACCTCCGTAACCCAATCTGTCCCCTTTGCAACTGCAACTCTCCTTACGGCCAGTGCCACGCTGTGCCTAGATGGGCTGGAGAGCTGTCGGCCAAGCAGATTTGTTGACAGCTCTCCAAGGTGGGACTTCCTTCCAAGTGCGGATGGAAATCCCGCCGGCTTCCAATCAATGTTCGTCAAAGCATGAAATGGCAGCAAACCTGTCAGAATCAGCCGGAACGTGTGCCCAGTTTACTCTCCGGATGGCATCCGAAAAATTCAATGTCTTTTTTATTAATACGTACCATCAGTTACACTTGAAAAGTGCATCTGTCATGTTTTTAGGTTGCTATGAGAATGCAGGGTGAAAAGAAGGAATATCCAGGCAATGAGTTCTTACCTAAACTTTTCCGTTTGATCAATTGCTGGGCAAAATCGACATTCTCTAAAATGGACAGTTACATTGCAGTTTAAAATCAGCTGTACTGGGTCCCTGTATAATGAGCTGCACTAATACAAAGCAGCATTGGCCATTTCTGTAACAAGAAGTAATTATTTGTAGCTCTGTCATCTTTTAGATTCTAATTTGTCAATCAAGGTAAAACTCAATCATGACTGATATCTATTAAGTGATAATTGACGAAGGATCACAGTTTGACATGCGTATAAGTATGTATCTATGTATGTGTATGTATGTTTATGTATATCTATTTAATGGCTTAATTGCTGTGTTATATTTGCACATGAAGCTTTTTTCCTGCATTTTTAATTTTATATTTATTTTGACTTTTACAACACCTTTGAGCAATCTGTTTATGCAGGTTTCATGGCTAAACCAAATTACTTGCAGAAATGTATGCTTAAAATCAAGGTGATATTTTTAAAAATCTGTACTGCTAATTTAGTCTGTCATTAATCAGACAATTTGTTGCAGTATAACAAATTAATTGTATACATAGCAATTGTTAAACAGGAATTTTAACCCAAACCATATTTCAGGGATCGTAACTTTACCTTGAAATAATTTTATCCAATAAAAGATGAGTTTGAACTCAGAAGCCATCAGTCAAAGCCACTTGCCAAGTATTGATGGCTTCTCATTTTCTCAGCCCAATTCAGATTAATGCAATTAATAGAAAATTGGAAATAAAATTATTTTTTATAAGCAAACAATGTTTAACAGTATGTTTCTAATATGATATACAGTGGGCATCTTCTCACTGAATGACCAGTGTGTAGATATTGATTAGTAAAGTGCCTATCATTTCCAGGTACATATAGCAAATGTAAAACCTGATTTTAGCCATATTCAGCCAAAATGTGGCTCGATGGACAACGTACGTTATTCGCCCCTGGTTGGAAACGTGAGTCACTTCCTTACTTTTAAAGCTGACAGTTTATTTGACAAACACATTCTGTAATTACTGTATACAATGCTTAACAAGACAACATATATGATATTGCCTGCTTGCCTCTTTGATCAAAAAAAATGCCTTTTTTTCTTTGCATCATTTCATACTTGGAGATTTTACTGTGTGCTATTATTTGACTTTTAAAAACAGTCAATAGGTGCCCATGTATTTTATGTTGTCCACATTGAATGTAGCTGCAATTTATCACCCTCTGTTTTATTTTAAGAAACAGCAACAAAGAGATCAACATTTGTGGAAGCAATTCGCAAAGGGATATTTGTTTTACGCAGCAATAACAACTCCAACCTGCTTTTGCATTATCCTCTCTGTCCATACCCATGATCGGCTGAATAATTCTCAATCAATTCACTGTTAGCAGATCATATGGTGTAAATGCTTATAATTTTCAAAACGATTGCATTAAACTATATTTATGAGACAGTTATCTCCAACAAAAAGATTGATTAGGGGAAATTACACATAATGGGTTAAAGATGTTTTGCACACTTCAGGAATCTGTACTTTAGTCACCCATTTTCTTATTCCCAATTTCTTTATTAATCCTTCAGAAATGAAATATAAATGTTCAGTGCATTAGAATTTTAAGAAAGGTTTCTTACAGATTTGTGCATCGAATCACTCAGTTCCCTTTTCTCTCTCGAATCCACGCATTTCACTTGAACCCATTTAAAAAGTTTGATTTTTTTTTTTCCTTTTAATGTTTTCCATAAAAGCTGCTGAATGAGAATTTTCCCTGAACATTACTTATTTTTAACCACCATCATCTTCAATGAAACCCTGCCTGTTTTATTTCAGGTGCATGATGGAGAGAGCCTTGGGTGGTTGAGTGAAAATGTAACCATTCACCTGAAACCGTATCAGTTGGGCACATAGTTGGCATCATGAGAATTTCCTGTTTGAGTATTGGAGTCAATGGCAGAACATAGGATAAATAGAGGAGAAATGGCAACAGAGATAAATAATCTCAATTCTTAGTTTTGAAGAATAACAAAAGCCGAGAGTTGGGAGACAGGAATTATGACGAACTGCAGGGAGGGAAATGGAGATCCAGAGAAAGAGACACTGAGGAAAAATATTTTCAGAAAGTGCAGAGAGGATAGAAATAAAACATAAAATAAATCTCTGCTGCATTGAGGGAAAACAGGATAAGTATTATATAATAGTCGAAATGGAGAAAGAGGAAGGAAAGAAAATATAAAACTCACAGGACATAGGAATCCGAGAGAAATTATTGCAAAAAATTAGAGAATAGATCTCTCAGTGTACCTGAACAGGCGCTGGAGTGTGGCGTCAAGGGAATTTTCACAGTAACTTCACTGCGGTGCTAATGTAAGACTACTTGTGACAATAATAAAGATTATTATTACAAGGCCATTGCTAAATTACGTTTCTTTCCCTAAGTAACACATAATATAGTATCTGATATTGAATAATAAAATGAATGCCTGAATTACCTTTGGCTACTTTTTAATAAATTACTTTAAATACATAACTTTTTTTTAAAATAATTTTTATTGAAAAATTTTGAATTTATACAACAATAACGCACCATAGTAAAATAACAATAATATTAACAATCATAAACATTCGCCCCACCCCCATGAACAAAACAGCATTTTAACAACAACGCAAATTAACACAATATAAAGTTACAGAATAGAAACTACAATAAGGAACACCCCCCCCCGGGGTTGCTGCTTCTATTGACCAAGTTACCTATCTTTGCGCCAGGAAGTCCAGAAAAGGCTGCCATCGTTTATAGAACCCTTGTATTGATCCTCTCAGGGCAAATTTGACCCTTTCCAGTTTTATAAATCCCGCCATGTCACTGATCCAGGTCTCCACACTTGGGGGCCTTGCATCCTTCCACTGTAGCAGAATTCTTCGTCGGGCTACTAGGGACGCAAAGGCCAGGACACCGGCCTCTTTTGCCTCCTGCACTCCCGGCTCTACCGCAACTCCAAAAATCGCGAGTCCCCACCCTGGTTTGACCCTGGATCCAACCACCCTCGACACCGTCCCCGCCACCCCCTTCCAGAATTCTTCCAGTGCTGGGCATGCCCAGAACATATGGGCGTGGTTCGCTGGACTCCCCGAACATCTGGTGCACCTATCCTCACACCTAAAGAACCTACTCACCCTAGTCCCGGACATGTGGGCCCGGTGCAGCACCTTAAATTGGATGAGACTAAGCCTCGCAAATGAGGAGGAAGAGTTGACTCTCTCCAAGACATCCGCCCAAGTCCCGTCCTCTATCTGCTCCCCGAGTTCCTCCTCCCATTTAGCCTTCAGCTCCTCCACTGACGACTCCTCCACCTCCTGCATTACCTTATAGATGTCAGACACCTTCCCCTCTCCGACCCACACCCCCGAAAGCACTCTGTCCATTGTCCCCTGCGAGGGCAGCAAAGGGAATCCCTCTACCTGTCGCCTAGCAAACGCCTTTACCTGCAAGTATCTGAACATGTTCCCTTGGGGAAGGCCAAATTTATCTTCCAGTTCCCCCAGGCCCGCAAACCTCCCGCCAATAAACAGGTCCCTCAATTTGCTGATGCCCGCCCTTTGCCACCCCCTAAATCCCCCATCCTTGTTCCCCAGGATGAACCGATGGCTGCCACCCAGTGGAGCCTCCATCGAGCCCCCTATGCCGCCTCCACTGTCCCCAGATTCTTAAGGTCGCCACCACCACCGGGCTTGTGGTAAACCTCTTAGGGGAGAGCGGCAACGGCGCCGTTACCATGGCACCCAGGCTCGTACCTCTACTTTAAATACATAACTGAGAACATCCTGAAAATCAGGTAGCACTCTTTAACGATGTCGGAAAATGTGGGGCATGAGAGAGAGAGAGACACTATGACTTGAACATTCCAACGTCAAGAGAGGTGAAATCTTCACTTCAGCCTGAGCTCTATGTCAGGACCCTGCGGAGATCGTGGTGCACACAGATGCATGACACTGCACTGAGTCGGAGATTTGGAACAGATACACAGTGTTATGGGCCAGGATTTAGAGAACACCAAAGTGTATCATGGAGTTCACCTGACCCACAACCTTTAATAGATTGTGGTTATAGGGAGCACAAGGGCCCACCTTACAGGTGTGATGCAACTGAGAGATCTGAAGTACTTTTAAAACAAAACCATGTTTATTTATGAATCCAGTTAACACTTTATAAACCCGCAGTAAACATCTTAACAACTATCAACACCAATAATCCCCACAGATACAATATCCTATAAGTAACCCTTCATAACTTTCCTAACAACAGCCAAAAGACCCTTTTTACAGAAAGACAGCAGGTTTAAATTCTCTACAGAAACAGATATTACTTTGAAATCCTCAAATGATCTGGAGACAGTCTTTAGATTGCAGAGGGAAATCAATGCACCTTCTTGCTGTGACTGTAGCTTCTTCAGCTCTCAAAACAAAACTAAAACACAGACACACACCAGCTTTTATTTTGCTCAAAGCAAAAGTAAAAGCAGAGTCACAACTCGGCTTCACCCACACACTGACATCACTGCAGCTTTTTGATAAACATCCATTGTTTAATGGTACATCCACTACAGCTATTTGATAAACATCCATTTCTTAAAGGTACTCTCACATGACAACAGGACTAATTTGGATACTTATCCTGGAAATGTGGCACGGTTTAATTTGAGGTGCAGCTCCAAGATTAGCCAACCTAACTGAGCTGAGCACCACAACTCACACCTGCCTTCACCCCCACCCCATTACCTCCCCAATCTGACCAAGAACTCCACTCCCCCACCTAACTAACCCCACAATCTGACCCTACACGCCCCCCTGTAACCCAACTTCCTAATTTTCCCTGACCCGACCCAACCCAACAACTCCCCCCCCCCCCCCCCCCCCCCAAACCACTTGGCCACTCTTATCAACCCAGCTGACCCAACTATGCTTCTGACCTAACCTGACTCCTGGCTGCCCTTCCCCAACCTGACCGCACCACCCCCAAACTGATGATCCACTCACTCACCCACTCAAAGACTTGAGATATGGACAGTGGTAATGTGCCCAGAATTGCCGCTGACTGGAAGATCTAGACCACTTGTGGAGGTGGGAGTGAGGTTCTTACGATGATCCAATTGAAGGGAAGAACGGAGATGCTTAACAAACAGAATAAAACCTACCGAGGTAGGTGGAAGGACCAAACCCAGCTAAACCAACAACCATTGGTAAAAAGGGGAACAGAAGATTCTGTTGAGGCAGAGGGAAGTCACCCCTTTTGACTAATGCAAGAGGGAGATGAGGAGTAAGATAGAAAATATTGAAAATACTGCAGCATCTGTGGAGAGAAAAATAGAATTAACATTTCGGGTCTGTGACCTTTGATCAGATTTTTAAGGCTCCATTTCTGCATATTATTCTCAGGTCAAGTGAATTACCTAGGCAGTCCATGAATAGCTAACAAATCCACTGTACTTTGATAATATCTTCCAGTGACCTGTAATAAAGTGTTTTAATATTTGCTTTGGAGAACTCATCATCCTTTCCATAAGCTGAATAATGATGCATCATGTTTAAAAGCTTGAAGGGTTTAATATAGAAAATAAAGAGAATATGTTTCCAATGCCTAAAGGGTTGATGACGAGATGGCTCAGATTTAAGGTTATGGCAAAAGAAGGGAAGTTGACATGAGGAAATACCTTATTATTCAATTAGTTGTGGCACTTGGTCAGTGCCTTGCTGAGGATTTGAAATGCATTGCCTGGTAGGGTGATGGATGCGGATTTAATAGGGAACCAGATAAACGCCTGAAGGAGAAAAGACATAGCGTATGGAGAATGAGCTGGCAATCCGAACTAACCTTCAAAATTGCCAGTACAGAATGGGTGGGCCAAATGGCCACCTGTGTTGTAGTGTTCTATGATTTTATAATTATTGGTATTATTACAGAGGACAGGGAAAGAAAAGGATTCCAGACCCTCTGCACTGTGTTCAATTGACTGGTAGTGAATTTATCAATCCATTTATTTGACAGTTTCTCCTAGGCACAGTTCCAGGTGTAGATTTTGAATTTGGGTCCTGTTGATATCTCCAATAACATCTCATGGTAGGACAAGGGTTCATGGTCTCAATTTTCTACACGTTTCATTCCTAGTCACAGACATATCCACCCCCAAGGTGAAAGAGGCGGTGCAGTTTCAAGTTATGTTGAGAACCTGTCCTTCTTGATAAGTAATATCGAAGATGTTGCAAAAACCAATTTATTACTCTTTTAAAATAAATGGTTGAATATAAATCATAGGAATTGTAATATTAAAATAATCGCCACTTAAACATGAGTGTTGTCTCTAATTTTCACTACTTTGGCTGATTGCATATGCAAAGGTTAAATAGCTAAATTACATTATTACTGTTGTGTTTTTCTTTCAACCATTTCACCTTTAACTAGGTTCGAACATTTAACTGCATTTAGCATCGTGACAAATGAAAACATGCTTACCAGAAGTAGCAAACCTCTTTAATGAAGATGCTAATCATGTCAACAAGTATTCTTACAGTCAGTATTAGCCCCGCCACTGGTCTCCATCCTGTTGAAATTATTATGTAGCGCCACATTCGCTGTGGAAAAGCTCAGGAGCTAACCTGTATTGGTCATTGCAACATTATGTGGTTGTTTAATGAGTTTTGTTGAGTTCAGGAGTTTGTTGAATACCATAAAAGCCATATCATAGAATCCCTACAGTGCAGAAGGAGGTCATTTGGCCAATTGAATCTGCACCGACTGACTAAAAGACCACCTTACCTAGGGCCAATCCCTCAACCCCATAACCTCACCTAGGGGCAATTTAGCATGGCTCATCCACCTAACCTGCGCATCTTTAGACTGCATATGCTGAATGTTGAATCTTGTCAGCACAAAACAAAAGGCTGGTTGCAGTATCAACAAGCTGAACCTTTTTAAAAAAAATTTAGCGTACCCAATTCATTTTTTCCAATTAAGGAGCAATTTAGCATAGCCAATCCATCTAACCTGCACATCTTTGGGACTAAATCCACGCAGACACAGGGGGAATGTGCAAACTCCACACGGACAGTGACCCAGAGCCGGGATCGAACCTGGGACCTCGGCGCCATAAGGCAGCTGTGCTAACCACGGGCTGCCCTACAAAAAGCTAAACTTTTGAATAGTTCAATTTTGTTTTAACAGAGAGGTGACAGTTTTTCTGTTTACATTACATGCCACATTCTCAAATATTGGCATCACTCAACAAAATATCAACTACATGTCGTGAACCAAAAATGATGACTTTGTTTTTCAAATTTACTGACAATATTTGAACGGACTAATAAACATTTTTTTTATAAAGAATTTCATTAAGGTATTTGTGATTTTGTAACAAAAGCAGAAGAAACAATGTACATACAAATATAAACATAGTGCAAAAGCCGTCTTCCTCCCTCACAGGTCCCATCTTTCTTACACACTAATATAAACTAAACTAAACCCACCCCCCGCGCCTGCTGACTGTTAATTTTCCCCAAAGAAGTCAACGAACGGCTGCCACCTCTGGACGAACCCTGACATTGACCCCCTCAGTGCGAACTTGATTTTCTCCAGACAGAGAAAGCTAGCCATGTCAGTGAGCCAGGTCTCTGACTTCAGGGGCTTTGAGTCCCTCCAAGCTAATAGTATCCGTCTCCGGACTACCAGGGAGGCAAAGGCCAGACCGTCTGCCTCTTTCTCCTCCTGGATTCCCGGATCTTCCAACACTCTGAAAATCGCCATCTCTGGACGGGGTGCCACCCTTGTTTATAACACCTTGGACATGACATCCATAAACCCCTGCCAGAATCCTCTAAGCTTCGAGCATGCCCAGAACATATGGACATGGTTCGCTGGCCCTCCCGCACACCTTGCACACCTGTCTTCTATCCTAAAGAACCTGCTCATCCGGGCCACTGTCATGTGAGCCCGGTGAACGACCTTGTATTGTATCAGGCTGAGCCTGGCGCATGATGTGGACGCATTGATTCTACTCAACGCATCCGCCCAGAGACCATCCTGTATCTCTCCTCCCAACTCCTCTTCCCATTTGTGTTTCAGCTCCTCGGTCTGTGTTTCCTCTGACCCCATGAGTTCTTTATAGATGTCCGCACCCCTCCCCTCTCCCACCCATACTCTGGAAACTACCCTGGCCTATATCCCACTTGGTGGTAGGAGTGGAAAGTTTGAGACCTGCCTGCATAGGAAGTCACGCGCCTGAAGGTACCTGAACTCATTCCCTCCCATCAATTCAAACTTCTCCTCCAACTCCCTCAGTCTGGGAAAGCTCCCCTCTATGAACAGA
The DNA here is from genome assembly GCF_902713615.1 of Scyliorhinus canicula. NCBI lineage: Eukaryota > Metazoa > Chordata > Chondrichthyes > Carcharhiniformes > Scyliorhinidae > Scyliorhinus > Scyliorhinus canicula. The sequence continues at coordinate 164,572,270 of NC_052147.1, read as the reverse complement.
TCTCCCATCTGCTCGATCCCTGCTCTTTGCCATATCCAAAACCCTCCATTCAGCCTCCTCGAGGCAAACCGATGATTATTGCAGATTGGAGACCAGACCGATGCTCCCTCTGCTCCCACATGTCTCCTCCATTGCCCCCAGATTCTCAGGGCTGCCACCACCATGGGGCTGGTGGAGTACCGTGCCGGAGGGAATGGCAGAGGCACCGTTACCAATGCCCCCAAACTCGTGCCCTTACATGATGCCGCCATTACTCGCTCCCACACCGACACCCCCCACCACCACCCACTTCCTAATCATGGCTACATTTGCCGCCCAGTAGTAATTGCTAAAGTTATGCAGCGTCAACCCGTCCTTCCCCCACCCCCCCAGCTACGCTCCAGCATCCCCTTTTTTACTCGCAGGGCCTTGCCCGGCCATACAAAGCCAGATATTACCTTGTTTGCCAGTTTAAAAAAGGCCCGTGGAATAAAGATGGGGAGGCACCTAAAAACAAACAGGAATCTCGGGAGGACCATCATTTTCACCGTCTGTACCCTCCCAGTCAATGATAGCGGGAGAATGTCCCACCTTCGGAAGTCTTCCTTAATTTGGTCCGCCAGTCGGGTCAAATTTAGCTTATGTAGCAGTTCCCATTTCCGCGCCACCTGGATACCTAGATACCGAATGCTTCCCCCTACCACCCTAAATGGCAATTCCCCCAAGCGCCTCTCCTGCCCCCTTGCCTGGATCGCGAACATCTCACTTTTCCCCATGTTCAATTTATAACCCGAAAACTGGCCAAATTCCCCCAGAATCCTCAATTTCTCCCATCTCCTCTCGTGGGTCAGATGCATGGAGCAGATCATCTACATATAGCGAGACTCTGTGTTCCACCAGCCCCTTGAGGCTCTCAGCACAATTGCCAGCGGTTCTATGGCCAGCGCAAACAGCAGTGGGGAGAGGGGGCATCCCTGCCTCGTCCCCCGGTGCAGCCTAAAATAGCCCGATGTCAACCTGTTCATCCTTACACTCGCCACAGGCGCCTGATACAGCAGCCTAACCCAGTCGGTGAAGCCCCGTCCAAATCCAAACCGCCCCAGCAGCTCCCACAGATAGGTCTATTCCACCCGGTCAAATGCCTTCTCTGCGCCCATTGCGACCACTACATCAACGTCCCTACCCTCTGGAGGCATCGTGATCACATTCAACATTCTTCTAATGTTGTCCGCCAACTGCCTACCATGAACAAATCCCGTCTGGTCCTCCCCAATCACATCCGGAACGCAGTCTTCTATCCTTGAGGACAAGATTTTGGACAACAGTTTGATGTCAACATTTAATAAGGAGATTGGCCTGTCGGACCCGCATAGCTCCGGGTCCTTCTCCCGCTTCAAAATCAGTGAGATCGTGAGCTGTAACAATGTCGGAGGAAGCACCCCTCGCTCCCTTGCCTCACAAATGTCCTCATCAGCAGCAACCCCAGCATCCCAGAGAACTTTTTATAGAACTCCACTGGGTACCCATCGGTCCCGGGGCTTTACCCGACTGCATGGCCTTGAGCCCATCTGCTATTTCTTCAGTCCCTATCGGGGCACCCAGCCCTTCTACCAGCCCTTTCTCCACCTTCGGGAACATCAGCCCCCTCCCCCCCTCCGCCTAAGAATTGCCTCACCCCTTCCGGCGCGGCTGGGAGTTCCGACTCATATAGCCTGCTATAAAACACCTTGAATGCCCTGTTAACTCCTGCTGAATCCCCGACCAAGTTCCCGCCTCTGTCTTTCACTTTCCCAATCTCCCTGGCTGCCTCCCTCTTTCTGAGCTGCTGCGCAAGCATTCTGGTGGCTTTCTCTCCATACTCGTATATCGCCCGCCCCCCTCGCCTTCCTCAGCTGCTCCACCGCCTTCCCTGTAGTTAGCAAGCCAAACTCCGCCTATAGCATCCGTCGTTCCCTTAAAAGCCCTGCCTCTGGGGTCTCCGCATATCTCCTGTCGACCTGAAGTATTTCCCCTATCAGTCGATCCGTCTCTGCTCTATCCATCTTCTCCCTGTGGGCCCATATCAAAATCAGTTCCTCTCTGAACACCGCCTTCAACGCCTCCCAGACCATTGCTGCCGAGACTTCCCCCGTGTCAGTAACTTCCAGATAGTTCTAGTTACAGTTCCTCACCCGCCCGCACACCTCCTCATCCGCTAACAGCCCGACATCCAATCTCCAATGCGGGCGCTGGCCACCCTCTTTGCTCACCTGTAAGTCCACCCAGTGCGGGGCATGATCCGAGACCGTGATCGCTGAGTACTCGGTGTCCACTACCCCAGTCAGTAAAGCCCTGTTCAAGATGAAAAAGTAGATCCGGGAGTATGCTTTATGTACGTATGAGTAGAAAGCGAACTCCTTCACTCTCGGCCCCCCAAACCTCCATGGGTCCACTCCCATCTGCTCCATAAATCCCTTTAGCTCCCTTGCCATTGCTGGCACCCTGCCTGTCCTTGAGCTCGACCGGTCTAGCCCTGGGTCAATGACTGTGTTGAAGGACCCCCCCCCCCCCCCATGACCAGCTTATGCGAGTCCAGATCCGGGATCTTCCCCAACAATCTCCTTATAAACTCCACATCGTCCCAGTTTGGCATGTAGACATACTGGCCCATTCAGCTCTCTAACGTTGCATGTGATCAGCCTGGTCGGGGGGCTTCTCGAACCCCCCGTCCGTCAATCAGCCATCACATTTCTTAGGCCAGTCTCCAGCTCGTGCACCCGCAGACCCGCCCCCAGGCAGCCTCCATCCCCGACCTCCCTTTTGTCCCCCAGCAACATTCCCTCCCCAGTCAGCAGAGCAATTCACCCCCCCCCCCCCACCAGTAACAGCACAGTAAAAACAGCCCCCTTCAACAAGCATAACATCTGCTCACCCCCCACTACGCTTCCGTGAGCCAGCCCGCCTGGCTAGCTTGTTAGCCCCCGGCCATGGCGCCAAACATTTTCCCACCTATTGCACCCCTTTCCCCGCTCAGACACACATATGCAAGAGAAAACATTCCTTGAGCCCAGTGAACGAAAAAAAACAAAAGAAAAGAGAAACCCCACATCGAAAACTCACACCTCCATCCCCCATGAGTACAAATGCAAACTTTAACTTATAAAAATACGCGGCACCAGGATCAATACAGAAGGCATTACAAATATCACAATCAAAGTAATTTTAACATGAACACTGCAGCAAAGTTCAAACACCTCGGTCCCCTGCCAGGCCTATCCTTCTGGCAAAGTTCATCGCTTCCTCGGGCGACTCAAAATAGAAGTGTTGCTCCACATAGGTGACCCAAAGATGGGCCGGATACAGAGTTCCAAACTTCACCTTCTTCTTGAAAAGGGTTGACTTTACTTGGTTGAATCCCGCTCTTCTTCTGGCTACATCCACGCTCAGGTCTTGGTAAATGAGCAGGATGTTATTCTCCCACTTACAGCTGCGTGTCTGCTTGGCCCACCGTAGAATACACTCCTTATCCAGGTGCCTGTGCAATCTCACCACAATCGCCCTTGGGGGTTCACCTACACGCGGCTTATTCGCTAGTGTTCTGTGCGCCCTGTCCACCTCCAGGGGTCGGGTGAACGTCCCATCCCCCATTAGCTTCTTGAGCATACCCGCTATGTATGCCTCTGCATCCACTCCTTCAGACCAAGAAAGGCAATTATGATGCTGAAAGGCAATTATGATGCTATTCGGCAAGATTTAGGAGGTATAGGATGGGGAAGGAAACTGCAGGGGATGGGTACAATCGAAATGTGGAGCTTTTTCAAGGAACAGCTACTGCGTGTCCTTGATAAGTATGTACCTGTCAGGCAGGGAGGAAGTTGTCGAGCAAGGGAGCCGTGGTTTACTAAGGAAGTTGAAGCACTTGTCAAGAGGAAGAAGAAGGCTTATGTTAGGATGAGACATGAAGACTCAGTTAGGGCACTTGAGAGTTACAAGTTAGCCAGGAAGGACCTAAAGGGAGAGTTAAGAAGAGCGAGGAGAGGACACGAAAAGTCGTTGGCGGATAGGATCAAGGAAAACCCTAAGGCTTTCTATAGGTATATCAGGAACAAAAGAATGACTCGAGTAAGATTAGGGCCAATCAAGGATAGTAGTGGAAAGTTGTGTGTGGAATCAGAGGAGATAGGGGAAGCATTAAATGGATATTTTTCGTCAGTGTTTACACTGGAGAAAGACAATGTTGTCGAGGAGAACACTCAGGTTCAGTCGACCAGGCTAGATGGAATTGATGTTCAAAAGGAGGAGGTGTTAGCAATTTTAGAAAATGTCAAAATAGATAAGTTCCCTGGGCCAGATGGGATTTATCCTAGGATTCTCTGGGAAGCCAGGGAGGAGATTGCAGAGCCTTTGTCCTTGATATTTATGTCGTCTTTGTCGACAGGAATAGTGCCGGAAGACTGGAGGATAGCAAATGTTGTCCCCTTGTTCAAGAAGGGGAGTAGAGACAACCCTGGTAATTATAGACCTGTGAGCCTTACTTCGGTTGTGGGTAAAATGTTGGAAAAGGTTATAAGAGATAGGGTTTATAATCATCTTGAAAAGAACAAGTTGATTAGCGATACTCAACACGGTTTTGTGAAGGGTAGGTCATGTCTCACAAACCTTATTGAGTTTTTTGAGAAGGTGACCAAACAGGTGGATCAGGGTAAAGCTGTTGATGTGGTGTATATGGATTTCAGTAAGGCGTTTGATAAGGTTCCCCACGGTAGGCTATTGCAGAAAATAAGGAAGTATGGAATTGAAGGTGATTTAGCGGTTTGGATCAGTAATTGGCTAGCTGAAAGAAGACAGAGGGTGGTGGTTGATGGCAAATGTTCATCCTGGAGTTCAGTTACTAGTGGTGTACCGCAAGGATCTGTTTTGGGGCCACTGCTGTTTGTCATTTTTATAAATGACCTGGAAGAGGGTGTAGAAGGATGGGTTAGTAAATTTGCAGATGACACGAAGGTCGGTGGAGTTGTGGATAGTGCTGAAGGATGTTATAGGATACAGAGGGACATAGATAAGCTGCAGAGCTGGGCTGAGAGGTGGCAGATGGAGTTTAATGCGGAAAAGTGTGAGGTGGTTCACTTTGGAAGGAGTAACAGGAATGCAGAGTACTGGGCTAATGGCAAGATTCTTGGTAGTGTAGATGAACAGAGAGATCTCGGCATCCAGGTACATAAATCCTTGAAAGTTGCCACCCAGGTTAATAGGGCTGTTAAGAAGGCATATGGTGTGCTAGCCTTTATAAGCAGGGGGATTGAGTTTCGGAACCACAGGGTCATGCTGCAGCTGTACATAACTCTGGTGCGGCCACACCTGGAGTACTGCGTGCAGTTCTGGTCACCACATTATAGGAAGGATGTGGAAGCTTTGGAAAGGGTTCAGAGGAGATTTACTAGGATGTTGCCTGGTATGGAGGGAAGGTCTTACGAGGAAAGGCTCAGGGAATTGAGGTTGTTTTCGTTAGAGAGGAGAAGGCTGAGAGGTGACTTAATAGAGACATATAAGATAGTCAGAGGGTTAGATAGGGTGGACAGTGAGAGTCTTTTTCCTCGGATGGTGATGACCAACACGAGGGGACATAGCTTTAAATTGAGGGGTGAGAGATATAGGACAGATGTCAGAGGCAGTTTCTTTACTCAGAGAGTAGTAGGGGTGTGGAACGCCCTGCCTGCAACAGTAGTAGACTCGCCAACTTTAAGGGCATTTAAGTGGTCACTGGATAGACATATGGATGAAAATGGAATAGTGTAGGTCAGATAGGCTTCAGATGGTTTCACAGGTCGGCGCAACATCGAGGGCCGAAGGGCCCGTACTGCGCTGTAGTGTTCTATGTTCTATGTTCTAGACCCCTCCAGGAAGGGTCCTCAGGTTTTGCCAGCGGAACCTATTCTCTAGATCCTCCACCTTCTCCTGGAGCCTTTTCTGCTAGTCTCTCAGCATCCCCGCCTCCAACTCCACTGCTGTGTGGTGTTCTTCGTGCTCGATCAGTGCCTTATCCACTTCCTGGATCGCCCGATCTTGAGCGTCCAATCTCTGTTCCAGCCGAGCAATCGATTCCCTAATCGGGCCCAAGCATTCCTGTTTCTGCTTGGCGAAGCCTTCTTTGATAAACTTCATCAACTGCTCCGTCAAGCCAGAATTCTGCTTGTCCGCCATGCTTTTTCCACAGCAGCTTCAGCCCAGGCCTTCTCTGTTCTTCCTTTGCGAGCACGCCTGGTCTGCCTATCCATGTCCTGGTGTGGGACTCCTTCTCACGGTCCCGTATTCTATCGATTTTTCAAGTAAAATCCGAGAAAAAATCGGGGAAAAGGTCCAAAGGTCTGGCCCGAGCGGGAGCTACAAGTGTGCGACCTGCTTCTTCATGGCTGCCACTGGAACTAACTGATAACATATTAATCTGAAAATAAAGCCATGGTGATTGTAATCTGTCTTTTTAAAATTTTTGATATCCCAGAAAGAGTTTCCGGAATAGGGAGTGAAATGTCAGGAAAATATTACTTTTAATGCAGATAGCATTAAATAACAAGCCCAGATTTTCTGGAGACTTGTATCAGAGATGGACTAAAACAACATTTATCTTCAATTGTTGAATTATAGCAATCTTAAATTTCTCTAAGACATCTTTTGCCTTCTTTCCAAACCATCACTATTGCAGACTTGTACATAAGATAAATAACTAATCCACACTATTGTTGTCTTGTGCTGTTTCTGTTCATACTATTTAGTTCTAAACCCTTCCTTTTCAATTTGTCTTTTAACGGAATAAAAAATCATAAGTGATTTGCGATTGAAATATAGAGAGATTAAATAGCACAAATTTCTTAGAATGTTACTGTTTTAATTTGAACAGTGAAGCTTGTCTTATCTCATGCAAGTATGGTAATTTCCCCTCCTGCTGTTGATCACTCCTTGATAAACAAAATATATTTAGCTATTACAACGTGGTACTTGAGTACAGGATTTCCTTAAATGCGACCACAATGAAAAGCTACAAATTGAGTGCAGATAATATATCACTCTGTTCAAGGACAGAAACATTTTTATTGAAGAAATGTAGCAATTAACTTGAATAATGCCTATCCTCAGAATATTTGGCAGAGTAACTCTACAGAATGTGATGCATTCCCAAATTCTCTCAAAAAAATTGATTTAGAAATAATTTGTGGCAACACCTCGAACAGATTCAAATTACCAGCCAATCAGCATCCTTTTCTCATGTAGTATATATCATTGCTCCTTTTGAAATTTGCTATTCTTGCATCTGTCCTAAGGAATGCAAGGTGAAAAGCTTTGACGGAATACCTCTTCAGCAATGCTCGAGTTCTGTACCAAACAATAATCAGAAACATCTTCATTTTTGAAAATGACTATGACAAAGATATTCTCTTAATGATTGCTTTAACCTAATGGATGTTTTAATCATGTATTAACCTGTTAAATGTTGAAAGCCCTGTGCCTTTAAAAAATACAAGATGCAAATTTTCTAACCACATAAATTATCAAGTACGATTAGAGTATAAACAACTGCAGAATACTTTTTCAGGATTTTTCAGTAAACCAAAAGGATGGTAATCTTATGCTTCAAAGTTTTATTGCCATCTTCAAAGGTCAATTTGTACCTTTCTGTTATTAAACATTATTCTCATGTTCTTCAGGTGCAAATACTTACTAAGAAAATAGATGTGAGTCACATCACGTCAAAGTGTGGCTCATTCGGTAACATCCACTATAGACCAGGTACAGTGCCATTGCGTGATACTACTTGTCTGATCGTGGACAGAAACATTAGCATTCTGTTAATTTACAGTGTATTTCAAAATGTGATCTATTAATTGTGTAGGTGGAGGACACATTAGAATTGAAAGTCAGAAACTGGATTTTAAAGAAAAAGCTCAATCTAAGGTTGGCTCACTTGACAATACACGTCACACTCCAGGAGGTGGAAATATAAAGGTAAGAATGGAAATGGGCAAGCAAGGATATACTCAATGACAATTCAGTTATGGCTTGATGGAACTGCTATTTTGTAAAATTTCTTCAGTCTTTTAGTTTCTTCTGCTTAATTATGTTCTCTAAGGGGCAGCACGGTGGCGCAGTGGTTAGCATTGCTGCCTCACGGCACCGAGCTCCCGGTTCGATCCCGGCTCCGGGTCACTGTCCATGTGGAGTTTGCACATTCTCCCCGTGTCTGCATGGGTTTCACCCCCACAACCCAAAAGATGTGCAGGTTAGGTGGATTGGCCATGCTAAATTGCCCCTTAATTATAAAAAAAAATTGGATACTCGAAATTTATATTAAAAACTATTTTTAAAAATCTGTTCTCTAAATATTATTGGTTGTCACGTAAAAATGTTTAAATCTTGAGGTCCACAAAATATCATAGAATTTAGAGTGCAGAAGAAGGCCATTCGGCCCTTCGAGTCTGCACCGGCTCTTGGAAAGAGCACCCCACCCAAGGTCAACACCTCTACCCTATCCCCATAACCCAATAACTCCACCCAACACTAAGGGCAATTTTAGACACTAAATGCAACTTATCATGGCCAATCCACCTAACCTGCACATTTTTGGACTGTGGGAGGAAACCGCAGCACCCGGAGGAAACCCACGCACACACGAGGGAGATGTGCAGACTCTGCACAGACAGTGACCCAAGCCAGAATCGAACCTGGGACCCTGGAGCTGTGAAGCAATTGTGCTATCCACAATGCTACCGTGCTGCATAACAACATCCAAAGTCTTTAGCTTTCATACCATTTCTTCCGATTCCTTGATGGTCCTCTGGTATCTTTGATATTCAAACATGGGTATATATCCTAATCTTTAATGCTTCCAGTATTGCATGTTAGGGATTCACCTTGTTAATTCAACTTGCACCCCCAACTTATGATGCTCTGTGGGAAACCTGGAAAATAAATGTTATAATGTTATCCTGTGGTGATCTATTATGCAAAAATGAAAAACGTAAGTATAGTATTGTGCATATCACCAGTTAGAATTGGCTATTCTTATCTCCACCAGTCATCTGCATATTCTCTTTATTTTCTGACCAGATTGAAAGTCATAAGCTGAACTTCCGTGAGAATGCCAAGGCTCGTGTGGACCATGGAGCAGATATTGTCACTCAGTCTCCAGGACGGTCTGGTGCCACAACGCCTCACAGGCTGAGCAACGTCTCATCTTCTGGAAGCATCAATTTAATGGAATCACCACAACTTGCCACACTTGCTGATGATGTCACTGCTGCATTAGCCAAGCAAGGATTGTGATTTTGCTGTCAAGAATTTTAATTGATTGTTTGTAGCATGTGCTTTGAGCCTTCACACGCTCAAAGTGGGATTGTGTTTATTCCTTTCAATTAAATATTGATCATGTCCTAAGACTGTAGTGAATAAAAACAAAATCTTGTTTCCATTCAGGCCAGGTTTCTGGTTTTAAATGGGTACAACTGCTGTATATCACACATAGCAAATGTTGTTTCTCAGCTCTGCTTGCATGGACTGATGACAAATAGATTTACAATGTTTAATGCCTAAAGGCACTGTTGAAATGAATCGGTACTCTGAAAGCAGTTGACATGCTTTATTCCCAGTTACTCATTCAATATTGAGTGTCTTTTTCCTCATAGGTGAGGGAAGGCATATATTCTTAATATTTATTGCAGGATGAATAAATTATTGCATATTTGTGTTACATGGGAATAAAATTTAAGTCCATAAGCAAATAATATATGTAAAGAATCCCTGGATTTTGGGTATGGGAAAGAAAAGCAGTCTAGTAAGTTGAGCAGCAGAAGTATTAATGTCAAAATGAGATATGAACACAATGTTATCGTGCCCGTTCACACGGTTGTGGTGTTTGGCATTTTTACAGTACTAGTTGCAACAAAAATGGGAATGAAGTTGCTCAAACTACCATGCAGCTACTTTAAATAGGATGCATTTCCTATGCTGAGGATTTTCACCTGATTAGAATGTGTCAGTTCATTGCTAGATTTCTATATGTGCCTACTTTTCATATTCTGTTTTACCAGCTGTTTGATACAGTATAATAGATATCCTATGTGGCAAGTTGTGTTATCCCTTATATACTTGGAAGCCCTGCTTTTATTCACAGTATCTGTGTTTCTGCACCTCTTGGTGTTACTGTTTAGGAGAAGGTAGCTGTTAGCAGTTATACTTGTTAGATTTATCTCTCACAAAATTAGCATGAAGAGCTTACTATAACACCCAAAAGCTATGACCTTGTTTTAGTGGCAGATGCAAGTTCGTTGATGTATTGCTAGGTAAAAGATTTCAAACAATCGCTTTGTAGAGTTTTGATGTACTGAGGGGGGGTCACAATAGCATTTGGTGTGCGCTGTTTTCTGTTTACTTCATTTGGCAAGCCTATTTAAGTAGTGGGGCATATTAAAGAAAGAGAGTTCTTTTCAAAAAATATATATTATAATATATTTGTATATTATAATATATATTATATAACATATATGGTTGGAGTATTTTTTGTTCCGATTTGTGACTTCAATTCAGAATTACTGTAGTCATACATAAAGGATATATCTCTAAACTCAAGTCATCTCAATGGATTTTATCCTCGATTTTTAGTTCAAATTAATATCTAAAAAGTCATTTTTAACTGAAGAAGAAATGGCAGAAGTTTAGAAAACAATCTGAGGTTGTAGAGAGTCAGTACCTTGTTTCACAGAGCTGGATAAGCTATATCAAAGCTAACAATTTTATCTGAAAATATGTTTGGTCAATGCTGCAGTCATGCAGATATTTATTAATATACTCAAACTGGAATGTGTTGTTAACAAATCTTAAACAAATTAAACCATTGTTTTCACTAGCCTGTAAAATTCATTGGAAAGTAAATTAACCTTTTGCTGTATCAAACAATTACGTATTTTAAGATTATCTAAATATGTTGAAAAAATGTTGCATATTTTTTCATTTTAAAAATACAACTTGCATTGGACAATACAGGATACTGTGTAACAGGAATTAGTGGGAACTTTGTGAAAGTCATGCATTGAATGAAGGTCTGAAGGTTATGATTTTAATTTCCTGCCACATTACTCCAACAAAGTTTTGAGAGAAAAAAAATATTACTTCCACTTTTTACAATAGACGAGGGGGAAATGGAGCAAAATAACATACCATGTCCTCGTATAAGCTATGGGATTGTAATGTGCTTTAGAGAAGATGTTTCATGTCCTGTCATTCTGGAGTCTATTAAACAGAATGATATTTTGGGATTGGCTAGTGTTAGCTTGTAAATGTTTTTAAGTCAAATTTGCACTTGTGTTTGTTGCTGTAGAGTGATTCCAGAATAAACTGCTTCTCATCTGACACGAATAAAATTCTGCATTGCTTATTTTGAAACGGGGGAAATTGTAGATATTGCCCGAATCAGACAGCCAGATGCAGCTTCATCTCCATCCAGCAACTCAAACAAGGTCACAATGTCCCATCCAGAAAAAAGTTGTAAGGATATGATTACAGTTTCATTTTTAAAAAAATTTAGAGTACCCAATTCTTTTTTTCCAATTAAGGGCAATTTTTGTGACCAATCCACATACCCTGCACATCTTTGGGTTTTGAAGACCAGACCCATGCAGACACAGGGAGAATGTGAAAACTTCACACGAACAGTGATCCAGAGCCGGGATCGAACCTGGGACCTTGGCGCCGTGAGGCAGCAGTGCTAACTACTGTGCCACCGTGCTGCCCTCTGATTACAGTTGCATAGAATCTCGACAGTGCAGAAGGCTGCCATTCGGCCCATCGAGTCTGCACTAACCCTCTGGAAAAAATACACTACCTAGGCCCACTCTCCTGCCCTATCCCGGTAATGCCACCTAACCTTTAGACACTAAGGGTCAATGTTACCATTGCCAATCCACCTACCCTGCACATCTTTGGACTGTAGGAGGACACCGGAGCACCTGGAGGGAACCCACTCAGACACTGGGATAGTATGCAAACTCCATACAGTCGTCCAAGGTAGGAATCGAACCCGAGTCCCTGGTGCTGTGAAGCAGCAGTGCTAACCACTGTGCAACCGTGCCACCCAAATTTGCTTTCACAGATACATGTGACAAAATGTATTTTTTATGAGGGATGATTGAATCAAAAGTTCAGTTAAAAAAATGAGCCAAAGTTGCTTACATTATGCCAACTAGAACTTGGTGACTTTAAAATCAGATTTCATCATTTACTTCATATCTCCATTCTCGTTTATAAACATAGAAGTAGGGGGAGACCATTTGGCCCTTTGAGCATGTTCTGCCATTCATTATGATTATGCCTGATCATCCAACTCAATAGCCTTATCCCACCTTCCTCCCATATCCTTTGATCCCCTTTGTCCCAAGTACTGTATCCAACTTTTCTTTGGACTCACCGCTTTCTGTGATAACAAATTCCACAGGCCAACCACTCTGGCAAATAGATTTCACCTAATCTTTGCCCTAAATGTCTATCCCGTATCCTCAGACTGTGACCCCTGGTTCTGGACATCCCCACATTGAGAACATCCTTCCTGTGTCTACCCTGTCTAGTCCTGTTAGAATTTTGTAGGCTTCTATGAAATCCCTCCCTCATTCATTTGAACTCCAGCGAGTACAATCCTAACTGATTCACACTCTCTTCATGCGTCAGTCCCGCCACCCCAGGAATCAGCATGCTAAACTTTTGCTGCACTCCAGAGCACGAATATCCTTCCTCTGATAAAGACACCAAATCTGCACTCAATACTCCAGGTGTGGCCTCACCAATACCTTATACAATTGCAGTAAAATATCACTATTCCTGTACTCCAATCCTTTCACTAACAAGGCCAACATACCATTTGCCTTCTTTACTGCCTGCAGTACCTGCACGCTCTCAGTGACTGCACAAGGACACCAAGGTTTTGCTGCATATCCACTTCAATGTAAATCCATTCAAATAATAATCTGCCTTCCTATTTTTCCACCAAAGTAAATAACCTCACATCCCTGAAGAATTCCAAGATATGGCAAGCACGATTTCCCTTTCATCAATCCATGCTGACTCTGTCCGATCCTGCCACTGTTTTCAAAGTGCTCTGTTATACAATCCTTGATAATGGATTCTAGAATTTTCTACACTACAACGTCAGACTTACTGCCGCAGAAGAGGAGGAGGTCCAAAGAAGGCGCCATATGAGGCCTCTTGTGTACCGGCAGTGCTAATGATTCGAGGACCTGCTGGACCGGGCATGCCGCCGAAGACTCCGGCTGAGCAGGGGGACAGTGCGACATATCTACCAGATCATGGCACATCTGGCACCGTGGGGATATGGGGCAGGACACCCGCTCTCGGTGGCCATCAAGCTGACGGTCACCCTGAACTTTTACGGGGCCCTTCCAGGCCCCAATTGGCGAACTGTCCGGCATCTCACAGACCTTGGTGCACAGATGCATCCGTGCTGTCACGGGGGCCCTATATGCCCAGGAGGCTCAATACATCCACTTCAATGTAGACCAACCCCACCAGGATTCCCGGGCAGCGGGGTTCGCCGCCATCGACGAGATACCCCTGGTCCAGGGGACGTATATCCCTCTACGTGCACCTGCAAATGACAGGCCGCTCTACACAAACCAAAAGGGGTTCCACTGCAGCTGATATCATAGAATTTACAGTGCAGAAGGGGGCCATTCAGCCCATCGAGTCTGCCCCAGCTCTTGGAAAGAGCACCCTACCCAAGGTTAACATTTTCACCCTATCCCCATAACCCATTAACCCCACCCAACACCAAGGGCAATTTTGGACACTAAGGGCAATTTATCATGGCCAATCCACCTAACCTGCACATCTTTGGACTGTGGGAGGAAACCGGATCATCCGGACGAAACCCACGCACACACTGGGAGGATGTGCAGACTCCGCACAGCCAGTGACCCAAGCCGGAATCGAACCTGGGACCTTGGAGCTGTGAAGCAATTGTGCTATCCACAATGCTACCGTGCTGCCCACTGTGACCATCAGCTGCGCATCATACACGTCTGTGCCCGATACCCAGCAACGTGCACAACGCCTTCATCCCAGCACACTTGACAATTCCTGACATGTTTGAGACTCTTCCCACTCTCCCCCCCCCCCCCCCCCCCCAAGCTGGGGATTTGATCCTGGGTGACGGGGGTTATCCACTGCGGGCCCTCCAGTATGATGCTGAGAGGATTGCAGCGGCCTGCTGCGTCTCCATGACATCACGCAGCAGAGGGCTGAGCTGGAGCAGGAGAATGTGGGGAAGGATGGGCAGGACATGGAGCCCAGGCAGGCAAGGGAGACCAGCGATGTGTGCGCCAGGGCTAATGCACACGAGACGTTCTGATCACCTCCAGGTTCACCAACTAGTAGAGGGGGGCGGCGGGGGGGGAGGTGCTAGCGAGACTGGTCAGGGCCACGAACACCGGATATCAGCCCCACACACCTCCCCTCACTTGCAACCCCCTCTGTGACACATACCTGCCTCACTACGGGGTGGGGCCCTGGTTGGCAGTAACAGCGGGTATGGTCCATGGGATGGATGATGATGACACCCCGCTTTGCAATGAGCTCTGGTGCTCTAAATCATTTGACGACATCTGACTCCAGCCCACAGTAGTACTTTCCTCCCGACCACCTGGGAAATCCCTGCATGCGAGCCGTCCATTCCATCACACGGTCCCTTCGAATCCCTGGGGTGACGGTGGTGGGGACGGTCAGGTCAGTGGAGGGTGGGGAGTTCAGGCCACCCACAATGTCTGCCCATTTACCCCCCCCCCTTTCTGGCCATCCCAGACCAGCCCACCCCTCAGACATATTTGACAGAGCACCGAGACAGGCTGCAACAGTGTGAACAGGTGTTTAATGTGGTAACATATCGACAGATTTGAGCTCTGGCCCTTATAACTAAACTGTGCCCTGCACCTATGCCAACTTAAGTAGTGTCTAACTTTCTGGCCTTACGGGCCCTAACGTCTTGGTGGGTCCCCAGATGGTACAGCAGGAGCTCTGTATCTCCTTTCTGGCAAAGTCTCAAATCTGCATATATCTAAATATTTCCCCCTGCTCCAGCCCATATTTCGTTCCCAGCTCCTTCAATCCCGCAAAATGACCCCCAATTATTGTGTTTATTACACAGAAACATTTAGGAAGGCAGACAAAAAGGAAAAGGCGGTAGAGTGGCATTGCTGGTTCAAGAGGAAATTAACACAATAGAGAGGAAAGATATTGGGTGGGATTCTCCATTTCTGATAGTGTTGATGCTGCCACAGAATTTGTGGAGTTCCACGACAGCAAAACTGACACCCCACCTGGACCAATTCAGCTATTGTTTTTTAAAATATTTTTATTCCCCTGTTGTCAGCACCTCCTCCAGCAATGTGGAGGCCGGCTCTACCAGGAAGCTCTGTAGTCCTTTCTGGCAAAGTCTCGAACCTGCATGTATCTAAATATTTCCCCCTGCTCCAGCCCAATTCAGCTATTGTTGAGGGGCTAGCACAGGCGCCACATGGAACACAATCGATTCCAATGAGAAACGGGTCGGATTTGTCGGTTTTGCGATTGACACTCAGGAGGCTGACAAACTGCAGCCGGATATACATTCTTCACTCCCCACACACACCATCCCAGCCAACAAGATGGCAGCAAGACGCGTGGCCCTACACTGCACGGATGCCAAGCTGGAGACCCTCCTGAACGCGGTGGAGGAGCGGGGGATGACCCTGTACCTTGGGCCGGGAAGGAGGCTGTCAGTCACCGTGGCTTGCCGGCCTGGATGCAGGTGGCAGAGGCAGTGAGCGCTGTCGGCAACACTGACATGACCAGCCAGCAGTGCCGGAAAAAGCTGCACAACCTCCTCATGGCGGCCACGGTAATTAGGCAATGCTCCTGCCCCTGGCAATAACCCCCATCCCACACACCTGTAACCCGACCCCCCAAACCGGAGGGTGGCAGAACCCCCACCCTGCACCACGTGCCGGCACCTGTATTGGCCGCCATGGCCGGTGCCCTGGCCACGGTGGCCACTAGCTACCCACCCCCGTGCTGCATGTGTCAGACTGTCTAACACTGTCATTTTCTATTTGTCCCCCCCACACACCGCAGTAGAAGCCCACCCACAACCGGCGTGAGCGGGAGAAAACTGGAGAAGGACCACTGGACATACGGCCCTTGCGATGGATGAGCAGAGTTCCCTGGACATGGTCAGTGGCCCGGAGGAAAGGGAGATTGCCAGGAGGGGTGGCGGGAATCCCGGTCCGCCGCTCCGACGCCAGCTGTCGTATTTTCTGGCGCCGTTTTTTGGTCAGCGGCAAGATTCCCACCACACCGATCGGTAGCCATTGGCAGCGGCCCCCCCGCGATTCTTCAGACCCCGATGGGCCAAGCGGCCGTCCATTTTTCGCCAGTCCCGCCAGCATGAATCACTCAACTTGTGCACCGACGGGACCTGCCAGGTCTGCCAAGTATGCGTGGGGGTCCTCGGGGGAGGGGGGGCGGCGCAGGGGGATCTGACCCAGGGGGGGCCCCCACGGTGGCCTGGCCTGCGATCGGGGCCCATCGATCTGCGGGCGGGCTTGTTCCGTGGGGGCACTTTCTTCCATGCCAGGCCCTGTAGGGCTCCGCCATACTGCCCAGGGGCTGGCACGGAGAAGAGAACCCCCCGCGCAGGCGCGAAAATACACCGGCCGTTCGCGCATGCATGAGATCATGCCGGCCATCCCGCGTATGCGCGGACTCGCGGCGGCCCTTTGGCGCTGGCTGGAGCGGCGCCAACCCCACCGCCGTCGACCTAACCCCCCAAAATGTGGAGTGGTTGCGGCCGGTTTTCCCGCCGGCATGGGACTTAGGCCGGGATTCTCCATTCTGGAGACTATGTGTTAATGGTGACTATGGGCCATTCCTGATTCCCCTTTGCCATTTGTTTATGTTAACATGCAGGCTAATGTCTGGAGTTTGGTGGGAGGATGAGATCGTTGTTATTGATTTGGGGATTGACATTACATTCGTTACTGATTATTGTTTATTGTTGGGTGTAAATTTGGGAGAAAACATGAAAAAGGAGGAAAATAGAAAAATATTTTTAAAAAATAAACACAATAATTAATAGTCTTAGTTTTAACAATAGCTAAATTTTCCTCACAGTGGAAAATGGCTTTCAACATTCACTATGTGTACAATTGCCCAGCAATTTTCCGTGGGTTTGTCAGTGGAGATTAGGTATCTGTTCCATTGCGGCACCATCGATGCAGGGTGCGCGCTGTCTGCTTGTACACAGAACAAGCAGCAAGGACCTGCAACCAATGAAGTGTCCTTACTGAGACACACAGACCTGGATTTTGCTCTCAGGTCAGGAGATTTCCCAGTTCCGCAAATCTGACCCAGGAGGAAGTGCCCACAGAAGTTGAAATTTCCATCGAGGCAGTGGAATTCTCATGTTTGGCCCACCAACCCCAGAATGAATGGGCTGGGCAGAATGCCGTGCTCTGGCATATGTACATACAAACATTTGAATATGAACAAGAATCAGCCATTCAGTCCCTCGAGCCATGATAAGATCATGGCTGATCAGATTGTAGCCCCAGCACCACATTCCCAACCACCCCAGGGATACATGGGGCATGATTCTCCGAGCCCCCCCCCCCCGTCGGAGAATTGCTGGGGGGCAGCGTGAATCCCGCCCCGCCACTGGCTGCCGAATTCCCCGGCGGTGGTTTTCGGGCAGGGGCGGGGATCGCATCACGCCACTCGGGGGCCGTTGGCAGCGCCCCCACCCCGGCAATTCTCCGGGCCCCGATGGGCCGAGCGGCCGCCCGTTTTGCCCATTTCCCGCGTGTAATGGACATGGTCCATCCTGGCGGGACCTGGCCTGTCGGCCATCTAGCGGGGCCCTCGAGGGGGGTGGGGGGGGGGCGCGGGGGATCTGGCCCCGGAGGCAGTCCCCAAGGTGGGCCTGTGCCGTGGGGGCACTCTTTCCCTCCGCACCGGCCTCTGTAAGGCTCCGCCATGTCCGGCGTGGAGAAGAAACCCCCTGCGCATGCGCAGGAAACACGCCGGCAGTCTGCGCATGCGCCAGAACATGCTGGCAGTCCTGCGCATGTGCCAACTCGCACATGCCGGCAGTGGCCCTTCGCGCTGGTTGGCGCGGCGCCAACCCCTCCAGCAGCGGCCGAGCCCCCGGAAGTGTGGAGGATTCAGCAACTTCCGGGTGGCCCGACGCCGGAGTGATTCACGCCATTCTTGGCGACGGTACGGGCCGCCCCACCAATTGTGGGAGAATCCCGCCGATGGATTCCTTTGATAGTCAAGAATCTATCTACCTCTGCCTTAAAAATATTAATTGATCCTTGGGCGAGAGCCCCACATATTCATCAGAAAACATGAGAGAAAACAAGGGCGGGATTCTTTGGAAACCGGCGAGGCCGGCAACTCCGGCGTGAAGGAGTGGCTTGAACCTCTCTGGCGTTGCGGAATCCTCCACACCTTCAGGGGCTCGGCCAGCGCCGGAGTGGTTTGCGCCACGCCAACTGGCGCCGAAGGGCCTCCACCAGTCGGCGGGACATGGCGCATGCGCGGGAGCGCCAGTGTGTACTGGCATCATCCCGGCACATGCACGGGGGGGGGGTGGTACATCTCCACGCCGGTCATACACCAGCCGGCACGGAGGAATACAGAGTCCCCACAGCAAAGGCCCACCTGCAGATCGGTGGGCTCCGATCGCGGGCCAGGGCACCCCCTGGGGCCAGATTCCCCCGAGAACCCCGGAGACCTCCCGTGGCACCTGTCGTAACATACGCCGGCGGGATCCACCGAAAACGGGCGGCCACTTGGCCCATCGCGGGCCAGATTCCCGCCCCCGCCAAATCCCCGGCAGGGGGGTCAGAGAATCCCGCCCCAAATCTTCTCATCTCAGACTTAAATGGGAGATCCCTCATTTTAAAACTGTGTCTTCTGGTCTCTCTAACAAGGAGAAACATCCCTTTAGCATCCACCGTATCAAGTGCCCTGAAGATCCTTTATGATTCAAGAAGATCACCTCTCAATTTTCTAAACTCCATTGGAGTTGTCCACCCTTTCCTTGAAAGATAACCCTCTCATCCGAGGAATTAATTAATTGAAACTTCTCTGAACTTATTCTGACGTATTTATATCCTTTGCTAAATAAGCGGACCAAAACTGTATACATTACTATAGATGTCATCTCACCTACACTGTGTACAAGTTGCAAAACATCCATACGTTTATATTCCACATCCTTTGCAATAAAGAGCAACATTCCATTTGCTTTCCTAATCACTTGCTGTACCTGCATACTAACTTTTCCTGATTCATGCTCCAGTATACTCAGATCACTTCATACCTCAAGAGTTTTCAATCTCCATTTAAATAATATACTGCTTTTCTGTTCTTCCTGTCAAAGCGAACAAGTTTGCATTTTCCCACATTATGAGTGGAATTTGGTGGTCCCTCCCAACGGCAGAATATTCCGGTCTGGTTAATGGGAAATTTTTGCCAACTCACTTAGCCAATAAGACTCCTTGGGCGGGATTCTCCGAGCTGAAATTGTGATCGGCGTGGGAGCGGAGAATGGGCTTGACACCGAAATCCGGCACAATGCCGCTCCTTCGATTCTCCGGTTCCCGGAGAATCACCACACATCGCGCCTGGTCTATGTGGCGCGGGTAGGGGGCCATTGACCGGAGCCCCTACGGCGATTCTCTGATGAAAACTGGCCGAGTTCCGACGGCGTGGTTCTAACCATATTTTGCTTGTCGGGAACGGCCAGTGGCGGCTGCGGAGTAGGTCCGCGGCTGCCCTGGTTGGGGGGCAGGGGGGATCCTTCACCGGGGGCGCCTCACGGATGGCCAGGCAAGCGATCAGGGGCCACTGATCCGCTGGCACTCGTGATATTGGGGGGGGTGGGCTATATTTTCAGGGCCGGTCCACAGTGTGAGTCCGCCATGTCGTATGGGACAGCCACCGAAGGCCGCTGCCGTGCGCATGCGCGGACTCCCGACGGAAGTGCAGGGCCCCATATCGGCAGCGGAGCTGAGAGGGCTACTCTGGGGCCCTGCTAGCCCCCTGCAGATAGGAGAATCACTCTGGACTTTCTTCAGGAGCTGGAGCGGGGACATAGCCCCACTGCTGGAGAATCCTGCCCCTTATGTTCTCTTCACCACTTATATTCCGACCTACCCTTATGTCATGAGCAAATTTAGCAAACATACATTTGTTCCCTTCATCCAAGTCATTGAGATAAATTGTAAAAAGTTGAGGCCCCAGCAATGATTCCTGTGACACTCCACTCGTCATAGCTTGTCAACTCAAAAAAGGCCCATTTTTCCCGACTCTCTGCTTTCAGCTAGCTAACCAATCCTTTGTCTGGAAAGGCTCTGCTGAGCACAATGTTGGCAGTGTCACTCTGTCATGGAGGGTGCCATACTGGCAGTGCCAAGGTGCCTATGTGCCGAGTGAGTGCCAGGGGGCCTACCGTGTCCCCAACCACCCGAGGTCCAATGGCCTAAGAGACTCCCCAAGTGGCGTTACGCCTGGTCCATGTTTGTGTGGACCAATACTAAATATCATCCTGGCGAGGTCTCCCAGGTGCGGCCGGCGAGTTTGGGTACAGGGTGAATCCGACGTCCGGGTATTTATGCAGATCTGGATCTCACCAGGCACTGCGCGTTGGGTGAATGGCGCAAGGTTTTGGGGCCAGCACACATACCGATTTGATACTCCCACCTGATTCACCCATATCACCTGGATCCAAGCCGGGCGCAAATGGGTCCCTGAATCATGCCCTTTGTCTCTTCCACAGATTTCTAAACTTTTGCCTGTAAATTCCTGGGACTAACTCATAAGCACAGTAGTGTTAACTGTATCATCATCTACAGACTGTTCAGCTGGCGGAGTTGAATAAACCTCCAATGTGTTTCCTGTCAAAACCCTTCCTAATAGGGTAGCACAGTGGTTAGCACTTCACTTCACAGCTCCAGGGTCCCAGGTTCGATTCCCAGCTTGGGTCACTGTCTATGTGAAGTCTGCACATTCTCCACCTGTCTGCGAGGATTTCCTCCGGGTGCTCCGGTTTCCTCCCTCAGTCCAAAGATGTGCAGGTTAGGTGGATTGGCCATGTTAAATTGCCCTTAGTGTCCAATAAAAAAGGTGAGGTGGGGTTACTGGGTTATGGGGATGGGGTGGAGGAGTGGGTTTAAGTAGGGTGCTCTTTCCAAGGGCTGGTGGAGATTCAATGGGCCGGATTGCCTCCTTCTGCATTGTACATTCCATATGATAGAAGAGTTCAAATTCCTCGTGGCTACTTTAACTAATTCACAATTCTCTCAAATTATGCAAAATATATCTCAACTCCTGCATTGAATTTAGGCTCCAGATGAATAAGCCTTGCTTATTCAAAGCCAGGAATTAAATCTGACCCATCATCAAATCTGCCTTTTCAATTGAAAGGCGTTCCCTTCCATTTACCCTTTGAAATTCAAATTCAAGTTTTTGGATTCCCCTTTTGTTTTCTCTTTTCAATCTTTTTCAAGTTCAGGGGCGGGATTCTCTACTTCTGAGATGAAGTATTGACGCCAACGCAGAATTTGTTGACTTCCACAGCAGAAAAACCATTGCCGCACCTGTACCGATTAAGCTGCTATTAAGTGGCCAGTAAAGAGATATGCGGCATCTGTGCCATGTCCTGGCAGACCTGGACCCCGTTGAGGAGGACACCCGCTCCTGATAGCCATAAAGATCACTGCAGCCCTGAACCTCTATGCAACTGGATCATTCCAGGTTTCGAGCTGGGACCTGTGCGGCCTTTCTCAAGCTACAGCCCACGTCCGTGAGGTCACGGATGCCCTGTATGCCCGAGCATCTGTTTATCAACTTTGAGAGTCTCTTGCTTTGTGATGGTCTGTTGTGCCCTCCACAATCTGGCACAGCTGCAGGGCGACATGCTGGAGGAGGAAGAGCAGGGACATGTGGCCTCATCTGAAGAGGAGATGGACCAGGAGGGCCTGGAGGACGAGCCCAGGGAGGAACCAGAAGATGGAGCACAGGCTGTGGTGCGGATCCGGCACTCAGTGGTCCTCTCGCTTCTTGATCTTTTACTCGGGCATACAGGGCAAACAGGGCATCCGTGGGCTGTAGCTTGAGAAAAGCTGCACAGGTCCCAGCTCGAAACCTGGAATGATCCAGTTGCATAGAAGTTCAATGCTGCAGTGATCTTGATCCTGCTACATCTAGCTGTGTCCCCAGGATGCACATCAGAGGCATCTTTCTGCTTTGATACCCTTGGCGAACGCCTTCTGGAGTGCCTGGAACCAGAGAGGGGGGTTGGGGGGGGGGGGGGGGGGGGGGATTCAGAAGAACTGGAGACCGCCTTTGTCTCCTTGGTGGAAGGCTGCTGGTTGGCCACAAACATCTCTTCCTTCCTGATGCTTCACATAGGGGGGTTGTCATAATATCCACTCATGTATATAATGAGATGCAGACAGGCAGTGATTGACACACAGGATGACCAATGAACACACAACATAGAACAACCAATCACCAGACAGGACACCACCACTATGAAGCCCACAGGGCATTAAGACTCTCCATCTCTCAGGACCCAGTTACTGAGACAGTCAGAGTGCACAAGTTAGTGAGCACTATTACCATGCGGTAGCTAGTAAGTCTGGTCAAGCCAGTAAGAGGTCATCAGTTGGATTAGTAGAGTGTCAACCCACAGCTGAACATGTACAGCAGTCCATAGTTAAATAAAACAGTGTTGGATCATCTCCTGTGTGAGACGTTTGTTTCTAGCTTCCCTGCATCCAGTTGCAGTCAACGTCGAACCAACCTGCCTAACACATCAGGGGTCTCCATGGGGCGGAGAGGCAGCTGGCGTGAGCCCCAGAGGCCTCTGAGTCATCTGACACTGCCAGTCCTGGTGGCTCCCCATTGAATGCATCACGGTCCTCAATGAATGGGCCATGATCTGCAGTGCCTCATCAATGTCTACTTCTCTCGACCGCGGGGGATCACGGCATCCATATCTACAACTCACTTACGTTTGCCGATGGCGAAGACAAGACAAATTTCAAAACAGTTCTGCTAAAATTCGACAGCCACTGTGACATTGAAGTGAATGAGAGCTTTGAACGGTACATCTTCCAACAGAGGCTTCAGGGTAAGGGTGAACCTTTTCAGTCCTTCCTGACCCATCTCCGCATGCTGCCGCAATCATGTAATTATGGCTCGACGGCTGATTCCATGATCCGGGATCAGATCGTTTTCGGGGTCCACTCTGATTCACTGCGGCAGCAGCTCCTCAAAATCAAACAGCTAACCCTCTCCGTCGCTCTCAAGACGTGCAAAGTCCATGAGCATGCCAAGAATCATTACTCCCACATCAGGGCGGCAGAAACTGCAAAACTGGCTTTCCACGAGGCAGAACGGGTGCAGGCCATTGCAAAAATACAAGGCCTCAGTATCGAGGAGAGTTGCCGTTTCGCGCGCTTTTCCCGGGTCCCTACGCATGCGCGCCACGACCGGATGGACGACGAGGCCAGAAACCCTAATGCGCAGGTGCGTATGTCGGCCGACCGCACTGCGCATGCGTGTTGGCGCATAGAACACACTGACATCAGCGTTATGACGTGTCCGAATTGTGGCTCCGCCCATTTAAAGCGGCAATGTCCAGCCAAAGGACGGCGATGTCTACAGTGTGGGAAGCCTGGCCATTACGCGGCCTTCTGCAGGTCCGCTCCACCGATTATCAGCCAGCGATCCCAGATACGGCGCAGAAGTGTCCGCTCGGTACAACAAGGCATGCAAGATTCTGATCCCGACAGCTCAACGGACCCCGATGCTGACTGTCTCGAGTCTCCATATCGGGTGGGCATCATAACCACACGCGAGCTGGTCTCCACTGTACCTGCAACCCACCTTTCGATCCTCAGTGTGGATCCCAACGACGAGTGTGCTATCCTCACAGTCAACCAGGCTCGCATCCAATTTAAACTGGACACCAGCGGGTCTGCGGACCTCATATCACAGTCGGATCTTGACAGCATCAGTGACCAACCACGCATTCTTCCATTAGCCTGCTAACTCCTTGACTACAATGGCAATGCCATAGCTGCCAGTGGATCGTGTCGGCTAGAGGTATCTCACAAGGCAATCAAGGCAACATTACGATTCGAGGTCGTCTGGCCTGACAGCGCATCCCTGCTCGGTGCTCGCGCCTGCAAGCTCCTGAATCTGGTCCAGCGATCCTGCCTGTCCACGACACCGCAGCGATGCCAGAAATCCCGCCTGTCCAAGTACCGGCGTCTCCTCCTCCACCACTGCGGCGATCGACAAGAATTCATCGCCTGCCTCAAAGACTGAATCTATAGACTTTACTCTTGTAAATTTTGTTTAGTTTGCTCTATCTGCACGATAGACACCTTCCCATGTACATATGTTCGTTAACTCACCACTTGTACATAGTCAGGCATGTATATACCTTCACGTTCCAAAACATATTTTTTTAAAAAGGGGTGGATGTCATAATATCCACTCATGTATATAATGAGATGCGGACAGGCAGTGATTGACACACAGGATGACCAATGAACACACAACACAGAACAACCAATCACCAGACAGAAAGCCCACAGGGCATTAAGACTCTCCGTCTCTCAGGACCCAGCTACTGAGACAGTCAGAGTGCACAAGTTCGGGAGCACTATTACCATGCGGTAGCTAATAAGTCTGGTCAAGCCAGTAAGAGGTCATCAGTTGGATTAGTAGAGTGTCAACCCACAGCTGAACATGCACAGTAGTTCATAGTTAAATAAAACAGTGTTGGATCATCTCCTGTGTGAGACGTTTGTTTCTAGGTTCTCTGCATCCAGTTGCAGTCAACGTCGAACCAACCTGCCTAACACATCAGGGGTCTCCATGGGGCGGAGAGGCAGCTGGCGTGAGCCCCAGAGGCCTCTGAGTCATCTGACACTGCCAGTCCTGGTGGCTCCCCATTGAATGCATCACGGTCCTCAATGAATGGGCCATGATCTGCAGTGCCTCATCAATGTCCACCTGCATCTCGGAATGCCCTTCATTGAGAGGGACATAATGTCAAGGACCTCAGCCTTGATCATCGCGAACTAAGCCATGCCTTCTGCACCACCACTCAAGACACTGAAGTCATGCTCCAGGTTATCCACTGTGTCGCCACCCTAGCAGTGTTGGCCTTGGTGCCTCATATTGCCAGCATTATCTCTGGCGCCTGTAGTCTGTGAGACTGCTCCAATCGGTCTTGCAGTTGCTGGAGTGTCACTGAAATCCCCTCCTGTATGTCACGGCTGTATCCTATCATCTGCCTCAGCTCTGGGATAAATGTGTCCAGAAGCTCGGTATCTGATTGAGACCCAGCTGAGTCCTGGGATCCAGCATACCTTCAGCTGCTCACTCCCCTGGATGTTCCTGCCTTTACCTAAAGCGCATCAGCAACTGCGTGGTGCTCACCAGATTGTGCCCCAGACGCCTGTCCTCTAATGTCGCCCACCAAGGTGTGTGACTGTGCGCTGGTGGAGAGTGTGGATGATAGCTGTGAAATCTCGCTGGTGGTCTCCTTGGAGCTCTACTCTGAGGTGGTCCTTGGGTGACGACTCCAGACGGTCCTGCCCCATCACTTGGAGATCCTGTGAGAGAATGGATATGTGGCCAGTGAGAGGGAAGAATCATTTTGTCTGACATGAACAACTCACTTGAGACAGGCAATCTGGGTGAAGGGGCTATGGATCCTCACTCTGTGGCGCAGGCCAATCTCACTGTCGGTGATGCTCTCTCCTCAGTCAACCACGTACCCTCCAGGGCCCATTCCTCATAGGAGGTGAAGACACGGATCTCTGGTACTCCACCCCATGTCTTGGCCCTTTCCTGCACTTTGTGGGCTATCTTTTGCTGTGGGGACAAAAGTGAGGGCATTGTGAGCCGCACGCTTGATGGGCTGGGGGGTTCTATAGCAGGTGGTATGTGTGGGCACAGCACCTGGACATGAAGGGGTTATGCTGGTGGGTGCCAGTGGGTTCTGAGGAGCAAGGAAAAAGATCAGTTGTGGGGAAGGTGCAAGGTGTCAGGCAGTGATTTGGCGGTGAGGAGTTTGGGAATTTGAGGGGTGGCACACAGATCTGATGCCAAGGGAGAGATGGTAACTTACCCTTACAGCTCAGTGGATGTCATTGGTCTTCTTCCAACATTGGATTGCAGTACGCTTTGTCATGCCGTCTGCATTGACTGCCCCTGCCATTGCCTCCCAGGTGGTCTCCTTACTTGAGAAAGGACGTACTGGCGCTGGAGGGTGTGCAGAGGAGATTCACTAGGTTAATCCCAGAGCTGAAGGGGTTGGATTATGAGGAGAGGTTGAGTAGACTGGGACTGTACTCGTTGGAATTTAGAAGGATGAGGGGGGGGATCTTATAGAAACATTTAAAATTATGAAGGGAATAGATAGGATAGATGCGGGCAGGTTGTTTCCACTGGCGGGTGACAGCAGAACTAGGGGGCATAGCCTCAAAATAAGGGGAAGTAGATTTAGGACTGAGTTTAGGAGGAACTTCTTCACCCAAAGGGTTGTGAATCTATGGAATTCCTTGCCCAGTGAAGCAGTTGAGGCTCCTTCATTACATTTTTTAAGGTAAAGATAGATAGTTTTTTGAAGAATAAAGGGATTAAGGGTTATGGTGTTCGGGCCGGAAAGTGGAGCTGAGTCCACAAAAGATCAGCCATGATCTCATTGAATGGCGGAGCAGGCTCGAGGGGCCAGATGGCCTACTCCTGCTCCTAGTTCTTATGTTCTTATGTGGTACTGGTGATCCTGCTGCTGATGCACGGTAGCATAGTGGTTAGCACTGTTGCTTCAGAGCGCTGGGGACTCAGGTTCAATTGTCTGCTTGGGTCACGGTCTGTGCAGAGTCTGCACATTCTTCTCGTGTCTGCGTGGGTTTCCTCCAGATGCTCCAGTTTTCTCCCACAGTCCCGAAACGTGTGGGTTAGGTGGATTGGCCACACTAAATTGCATCATTATGTCCAAAGGTTGGGTGGGGTTGCTGGATTGTGGGGATAGGGTGTAGGTTTGGGCTTAAGTGAGTGCTCTTTCGGGGGCCGGTGTAGACTCGATGGACTAGGTGGCCTACTTCTGCACTGTAAATTCTATAATCTATGATCTATGGTCCTATGACCGTCTCAAGAAGCCTTCTGAGATTGGCATCCCCAAAGCGAGGAACAGGTCTGTGCACTGTCATGCTTGGCTAGGTGTGAGTGGTAAGGGAACTTTAAAAACAGCTCACTCTTGTTAGCGGCAAGATACTGAGGCACAAGTCTGGCAAGACAACCAGTAATAGTGAAAAGCTCATAGGGGTTCATTTGCAGAACTAAGTAAATATGGGCCATGATCTCGCCAATGTGACCATTGAGAAACACCCCGCCAATCATGCCCAAAATGTCTCTTAGAAATGTTTCTATTAAATTGCTTCCGCAGTCCCAAAACATAACTGTATAAACTTAATTATTGTAACACTGAATGTTGTCCTGGTCTTGTTGTTTATGGACATGGATGGCTTCAGTATCAGAGGAGTTGAGAGTGGTAGTGAACATTGTGCAATCCCCACTTCTGACCTTTTGATGGAGGGAAGGTGACTGATAAAACAGTTGAAGATGGATGGACCTAGGACACTACACTGAGGAACTCCTGTTGTGATCTCTTGGGACTGAGTTCATTGGCCTCCAACAAACAATACTAACCTACTGCTGCGTATGACTGCAACCCCCAATTTCTATGGGCTCCAGTTTTGCTTAGACTCCTTGATGCCACACTCGGTGAAATGCTGCACTGATATCAAGTGCAGTGACATTCTATTCTTTTGTTCACATTTGGACTAAGGCTGCAATGAGGTCAAGTTTTGAGTGGGTCTGGTAGAATCCAAACTGAGACTCAGTGAATAGGTTATTGTTGTGAATTGTATGTGTCACTTTATTGCACTGTCCACAACACCTTCCATTAGTCTGATTATCATAGAATTTACAGTGCAGAAGGAGGCCATTCGGCCCATCGAGTCTGCATCGGCTCTTGCAAAGAGCACCCTACCCAAGGTCAACACCTCCACCTTATCCCCATAACCCAATAACCCCACCCAACACTAAGGGCAATTTTTTGGACACTAAGGGCAATTTATCATGGCCAATCCACCTAACCTGCACATCTTTGTGACTGGGAGGAAACCGGAGCACCCGGAGGAAACCCACGCACACATGGGGAGGATGTGCAGACTCCGCATAGACAGTGACGCAAGCCGGAATCGAACCTGGGACCCTGGAGCTGTGAAGCGATTGTGCTATCCACAATGCTACCATGCTGCCCAGTGGGGCAGTAAATGGCTGGACAGGATTTATCCTGCTTTTTGTGGTCTGGACATACTTGGCAATTTCCCATAATGTATATACAAACACACTAATTAGCAGCAGGAGTAGGCCACTCAGTCCCTTGAGCCTGTTCCACCATTGACTAAGATCATGGCTGATCTGATTGTAACCTCAACTCCATATTCCTGCCTATATCCGATAACCTTTCACCCCCCTTGTTAATCAAGAATCTATCTAGCTCTGCCTTAAAAATATTTAAAGATTCTGCTGCCACTACCCACTGAGAGAAGGAATTTCTCCTCACCTTCATTTTAAATGAGCGACCCCTTATATTTAAACATTGACCCCTGGTTCTAGATTCCCTGACAAGAGGAAACATCCTCTCCACATTCACCCTGTCAACACCCCTCAGGATCCTAAAGGTTTTGATCAAGTCACCTCTTACTCTTCTAACTCTCCAACCTTTCCTCAGAAAACAACCCGCCCATTCCTGGTATTACTTAGTAAACCTTCTCTGAATTGCTTCTAATGCATTTACATCTTTCCTTAGATAAGGAGACCAATACTGTAAATAATACACCAGATGTGGTATCACCATTGCCCTGCACAACTGAATCATAACTTCCCTACTTTTGTAATAATTATTTCCCCTCACAATAAACGATAATATTCTATTAGCTTTCCTAATTACTTGCTATATCTGTATATTGGCCTTTTGCGATTTGCGCACTAAGACATCCAGGTCCCTCTGCACCTCAGAGTTCTGCAATCTCTCACCATTTAGATAATAAGCTTCTTTATTATTCTTCCAGCCAAAATGGACAATTTCACATTTGCCAATGTAATATTCCATTTGCTAGAATATTTCATTAGTGGCTTCTTTCAAGACCTCAGAGTGAAGTTCATCCAGACTGAGGGATTTGTCAGCCCGCAGACCCATCAACTTCCCTGGTCATTTTAATTTTTCTGAGTTCCTCCCTCCCTCCCATTCCATGATTTACAGTTATTTCTGGGATGTTACTTATGTCCGCTGTAGTGAAGACAGGTGCAAAATACCTGCTAATTCATCCGCCATAGCCCTGCTTTCCATTATCAATTCCCCAGACGCACTTTCTCTGGGACCAACGCTCACTTTGTTTACACTTTTCTTATGCAGCTATCAATAGAAATTATTTCTATATGTCTTTACATTACAAGCTAGATTTCTCCCACACTGTAGACTTTCCCTCCTTATTAATATTTTTGTCAGTTTTTAATGTTTCATGTTCTGCCCAATCTTCTGACTTTACACTCACCTTTACACAAATATATGATTTTTCTTTCAGTTTAATACTGTCTTTAACTTTTTAAAATTAACTACAGGTGATGGGCCCACCCCTTGGGATTTTTCTTTCTCATTGGAATGTGTTCATTCTGTGTTTAAACATCTGTCACTGAATCTCTCCAGATTGACCCCTTAAGCACATTTGTCAGTTTACTCTAGCTAGCTCTGCTTTCCTGCCTTCATAATTG
Source organism: Scyliorhinus canicula (assembly GCF_902713615.1). Lineage (NCBI taxonomy): Eukaryota > Metazoa > Chordata > Chondrichthyes > Carcharhiniformes > Scyliorhinidae > Scyliorhinus > Scyliorhinus canicula. The sequence continues at coordinate 164,542,351 of NC_052147.1, read as the reverse complement.
CCCTTATTTAAAATTAAAATACCAGTCTTAGAACATAGAACATTACAGCGCAGTACAGGCCCTTCGGCCCTCGATGTTGCACCGACCTGTGAAACCACTCTAAAGCCCATCTGCACTATTCCCTTATCATCCATATGTTTATCCAATGACTATTTGAATGCCCTTAATGAGTCTTGGACACACTCTTCTCTCCCTCAAACTGCATGTAAAATTCAATCGTATTATGATCGCTGCTACCGAGGAGTGCTTCATTATGGGGTTATTAATTAAGTCTATCTCATTGCTCAATGCCAGGTCTAGTATAGCCTGCTCTCTGGTTGACACCAGAATGTGCTGTTCTAAGAAACTATCCCAAAAACATTCCATGAAGTCCTCATCTACATTCACTTACTCAGTCTGATTTTTCCAATCCATATGTAGAATAAAATCCCCCATGATTATCACCAGACCTTCCTGACAGGCTCTCATTATCTTTTCTTTTATACTCTGTCCTGCCATGTAGTGCTGGCACAATTAGGGAGCCTGTACACCAGCCCGCAAATGACTTCTTGCCTTTAACAGTTCTCATCTCAACCCAAACTGCTTCTACACACTAGTCTCCTGAACATTGTTCATCCCTCTCTATTGTTCCAAAACCATAATTAATTAACCGATCCACCCATCCACCTTTTCTTAACTTGCTGTCCTTCCCACATGTTACAAACCCTTCAATATTCAGGTCCCAATCTATGTCATCCTGTAGCCGTGTGTCTTTAATAGCTATTATATTGTGCTTATTAATTTCTAGTTTCAGTTTCAGTTTGTCTGTTTTGTTTCAAAGGCTACATGAGTTTAGATACCAAGCTTTTAGCTTTCTTTTTTTTTATAGCATCTAGCCTTACCTGCTGATTTACTCTTAGATGTCCCTTCCTGTCATGGTCTGTTTCTTATTTCTTATATCAATACCTTCCTTACTTGTCCTGTCTCTACTCTTTGGTTCACCACATCTTCCTCAATTTGATCCCTTGCCCCCACTATTCAGTTTAAAACTCTCTCGACTTCACTTCTTATGCTGTCAGTTAGATACCAGTGTTACAGCTGTACTGAAGTAGCATGGCTAGGGGAAGAGCTGGTTCTGGTGCACAAATCTTTAGTACTACAGCTGGGATGTTGTCAGGGCCCATAGGTTTAAGCCTCCAGTATATTCTACCATTTCCTGATATCACAGGGAGTAAATCAATTTGGCTGAAGACAGGCACCTGTAATGTTGGGGACTACAGAAGGAGACTGAGATAGATCATCCACTCTGGCTTAAGATGATTGCTAATACGTCAGCATTTTTTTTGCATTGGGTTCCACCATCATTGAGGATGGGGATATTGGCGGGGGCTATTGGTGATGTCCCCTCTGCCATTTAATTCTCCAGCACCATTCTTAACTGGATGTGGCAGAACAGCAGAGAGTTGATCTGACCCATTAGTTGTGGGATTGCTAAGTTCTGTCAATTACTTGCTGCTTCTGCTATTTGTAATACAAGTAGTCCTGTGTTGTAGCTTCACCAGGTTGACACCTCATTTTTAGATATCCTTGGTGCTGCTCCTGGCAGGCCATTCTGCACTTTTCATTTAACCAGTGTGGATCCTCTGGCCTGATGGTAAAGGAAGAGTGGGGGAATATGCCATGCCATGATGTTATAGATTGTGCTTGAATACATTTCTGCTTCTATTGATAACCCACAGAACATCATGGATGCCCAGCTTTGAGTTGCTAGATCTGCTCAAAATCTATCAAATTTATCCCTGTGGTTGTGCCACACAACACAATGGCAAAAATCCTTAGTGTGAAGACAAGATTTAGTCTCCAGAAGGACTGTGAGATGGTCACTCCTTTCAATACTGTCATGGACCAATGCATCTGTTGGTGAGTTGGTGAGGACAAGGTCCAGTAGATTTTCCCTTGTTCTGTGGCAGACGTACAAAATACATTCTTATTGTGGTGACATCACAGACATTTTCCATTGCAGTACCATAAAAGATGAAGTAATAATATTAATCTTTATTAGTGTCACAAGTAGGCTTACATTAACACTGTAATGAAGTTACTGTGAAAATCTCCTAGTCGCTACACTCTGGTGCCTGTTCGGGTACACAGAGAGAGAATTCAGAATGTCCAATTCACCTAACAGCACATCTATCGGGACTTGTGTGAGGAAACCGGAGCCCCCACTATATCCATATATATGCATCATATATCCATATATATATCAATCATATGCTTTACATAACTGCCTTACATAGGTGACAAACTTACCATTTACCATCCTATGTTACACTTTTTGTGTAATTCTTTATTGTCTGTAACTTCCAAGCTCCTCAGCATTGGATTGAGGGGGGTAACCCAAAGATGCATTGAGGATGCATCTCTTGGATGTTCACAGATAAAGTTTGCATGGCAATTGCGCTGGAAACCATCCAAAAACTTGATTTAAATCAGAAATTTTGCATGGTTCTGACAGGGTTACACCAATAGTTGCCCAGAAACTATTTAAAGAATCAAAACCACGCCTAACTTCGGCGTAACTGTTGTACAGGGCCAGGCTAAACCTTGTGAGCTGCCCACAAGCCCTACCCCCATAGAGGACTCCTCTCATCCCCTCACAACTCACCCCATGGGAATCCTCTACTGCTGACAACCCAGGGGTCTCCTCCCACATTCACACATCCCCTCCACCCTCCATCCTAGGCCAGACTGTACCTGACCTGAAGCCCAACATGACATCCAAGGTCAGACCGTCTCTCCTCCCTGAGGTTAGATCCCAGAAACCCACCCTGGAGGCCTGACCCAACTCCCCTCCTCCTCTCCCATGACTCCCCTAGGCTAGACAGGTCCCCACCATATTTAGACCCCTCTACCCCAGATTAAATGACATCCTAAGGCCAAACCTCCCTCCCCTGACCTCCTAACCCTACCCCCCCCCGCCCCCCTGCAATTCGTATCAACTTACCTTGTCCCTGGTCTGTATTTCAACAGACTCTTAAGCTTACCTGATTTATGTTAGCTCGTTCAACTCTCCTGCACTTCCATACTGAGCCTCAAGGACGGGTTTCCAGGATCTTGCCCAGCCTGAGCCGGACGTTCAGGCAAGACAGGATTGGAAAGAAATGAATGTGAGTAATTGGGCATGGAATGGAAATACAACATTGATTGCCACTCAGAGGAAACTATTTCTACATTTCAATGTGCCAATATTTGCCATCACACTCTATTGATTTACTTAAAGAGAACAGCAGTAATTTAGAACTACAGGGCAAGGAACATAATAGATCAAAATGTGCAGCTACAAAATTGCCAATGATGAAGTACTAAACATTTATGAAAATAATCCTGAATGGCCTGTCAGGGGAATTCTGCCAATATTTTAAATAGGGGAACCAAATGAGCGAGTCAAGTTATTTTTTAAACATAAAATGACTCACCCTCTTGCCCAGTTCCCTCCCTTTTGACCTTTTGTCCAAGTTTCTTGCATATTTCACAGCACTGAGCCATAAACTGAGAGAAAGACTATATAAATGCTTTTTTTAAATGAAAAACTTACTTCCCATCTCAATGCATGGCAGTAGCAATAGTTGGAAGAAATTCCAATAATCACTTGCAAGGCCTTGGTCGAATAAAAGACTGTTCCCAACTTCTACAATCAATGCCAGTATCTCGTATTATGATACATTATTTCATTCTATTTGGTGTACTTAGACCAAAGATCATGGAATCCATACAGTGTAGGAGGCCATTCGGCCCAATGAGTCTGCACCGGTCCTCTGAAAGAGCATCCTACCAAGGCCCACTCTCTCGCCCTAACCAAGTAACCCCGTAACCCCACCTGACCTGCTATCTTTGGACATAAAGGGGCAATTTAGCATGACCAATGTACCTAACCTTCACATCTTTGGACTGTGGGAGGAAATCAGAGCACCCGGGGGAAAGCCACGCAGACACGGGGAGAACATGGAAACTCCACATGGAAACGTCACCCAAGGCCGGAATTGAAACCGGGTCCCTAGCACTGTGAGGCAGCAGTGCTAACTACTGTGCAACCATGCCACCTAAAATGTTCAAATTAATGTCAATATACCATATATCAACTGGTGTTTTAAAAATGAACAATCAAAAACTGACAAAAAGTAAGCATAGTGACATTTTAAAAATTAATTCATGGGATGTGGGTATCGCTTGTAAGGTCAGCATTTATTTCCCAACCCTAGTTGCCCTTCAGAAGGTGGTGGTGAGTTGCCTTCTTGAACCACTACACTCCCTGAGGTGTAGATGCACCCACTGTGCTGTTAGGGGGAGAGTTCCAGGATTTTCACACATCAACAGTGAAGGAACGGTGAGGAATGGTGATATAGTTCCAGGTTTGGGGTGGTGACCAAGTGACTTGGAGGGGAGTCTCCAGGTGATGGAGTTCCCAGGTATCTGCTGCTCTTGTCCATCTAGGTGGTAGTGGTTGGGGGTTTGGAAGGTGCTATCTAAGTAAAATTGGGGATTTACTGCAGTACATCTTGTAGATGGTACACATGGCTGCTTATGCTGTTTGGCACACAAGTAGCTTCACCAGGTCGACACCTCATTTTTCGATATGCCTGGTGCTGCACCTAGCATGCCCTCCTACATTCTTCATTGAACCAGGTTTGATCACCTGGCTTGGTGTCAATAGTAGAGTGGGATATGCCAGGCCATGAGGTTGCAGATTGTGGTTGATTACAATTCTGCTGCTGCTGATCGCCCACAGCGCCTCATGTATGCCCAGTCTTGAGTTGGTAGGTTTGTTCGAAGTCTATCCCATTTCGCACGTGGTAGTGCCACACAACATGATGGAGGGTATCCTCAATGTGAAGACGGAACTTCGTCTCCACAAGGACTGTGTCTTGGTCACTTCTACTGATGTTGTCATGGAATGGATTGGTTGAATGGATGGATTTTGTTTATTGTCACGTGTACCGAGGTACAATGAAACATATTTTTCTGCGAGCAGCTCAACTGAAAACATTCAGTACATGAAAAGAAAAGGAAATAAAAGAAAATATATAATAGGGCAACACAAGATACACAATGAGGTCAGTCCATAAGAGGGTCATTCAGGAGTCTGGTAACAGTGGGGAAGAAGTAGTTTCTGAGTCTGTTCGTGCGTGTCCTCAGACTTTTGCATCTCCTGCCCGATGGAAGAAGTTGGAAGAGTGAATAAGCCGGGTGGGAGGGTTTTTGATTATGCTGCCCGCTTTCCCCAGGCAGCGGGAGGTGTAGATGGAGTCAATGGGTAGCACAATGCATAATGGGTAGCACAGTTGTTTCACTGCTCCAGGGTCCCAGGTATAATTCCCGGCTTGGGTCACTGTCTGTGTGGAGTCTGCATGTTCTCCCCGTGTGTGCATTGGTTTCCTCCGGGCATTTCAGCTTCCTCCCACAGTCCAAAGATGCGTGGGTTAGGTGGATTGGCCATGTTAAATTGCCCTTAGTGTCCAAAAAGATTAAGTGGGGTTACTGGGTTACGGGAATAGGTGGAGTTGTGGGCTTGGGTAGGGTGCTAATTTCCAAGGGCCGGTGCAGACTCGAAGGACCGAATGGCCTCCTTCAGCAGTGTAAATTCTGTGATCTATGAATGGATAGGGGGCAGGTTTGTGTGATGGACTGCTAGACTGGGACTGCAGTAGGTGGTGAGGGAAGCAACAAGAGGGAAAAAATACTTGACCTCATCCTCACCAACCTGCCTGCTGCAGATGCACCTTCGCCATTTTTGGTTTCCTCCCATAGTCCAAAGATGCGCGGGTTAGGTGGATTGACCATGTTAAATTGCCCTTAGTGTCCAAAAAGTTTAAGTGGGGTTACTGGGTTACGGTGGAAGTGTGGGCTTGGTGCTGATTTTCAAGGGCCGGTGCAGACTCAATAGGCTGAATGGCCTCCTTCAGCACTGTAAATTCTATGATCTATGAATGGATGGGAGACAGGTTTGTGTGATAGCTGCTGGACTGGACCCGGAGGAAATCCACATACACACGGGGAGAACGTGCAGACTCCAGGCAGACAGTGAACCAAGCCGGGAATCGAACCTGGGACCCTGGAGCTGTGAAGCAACTGTGCTACCCACTAAGTTACCGTGCTACCCATTGACTCCATCTACACCACCCGCTGCCTGGAGGAAAGTCTTGGGCTGAGGTTACGACTCGCTGAAGTTTCTTGCAGTCTTGGGCTGAGCAGTTGCCATTCCAGGCTGTGATGCAGCCAGATAGGATGCTTTCTACGATGCATCTGTAAAAGTTGATAAGAATTAATATGGACACACCAAATTTCCTTAGTTTCCTGAGGACGTATAGGCGGTGTTGTGCTTTCTTGGTGGTAGCGTCAATGTGGGTGGACCAGGACAGATTTTTGGTGATGTGCACCCCTAGGAATTTGAAACTGCCAACCATCTCCACCTCAGCCCCGTTGACAGGGGTGTGTACAGTACTTTGCTTCCTGAAGTCAATGACCAGCTCTTTAAATTTTCTGGCATTGAGGGATAGATTGTTGTCGCTGCACCACTCCTCTAGCTTCTCTATCTCCCTCCTGCCTTCTGACTCGTCGTTATTCAAGATCCAGCCCACTATGGTCATATTGTCAGCAAACTTGTAGATGGCAATGGTGCATCTGTAGCAGGCAGGTTGGTGAATGATGAGGTCAAGTATATTTTTCCCTCTTGTTGGTTCCCTCACCACCTACTGCAGTCCCAGTCTAGCAGCTATGTCCTTTAGGACCCGGCCAGCTCAGTCTGTGATAGGACTACCAAGCCACTGTTGGTGATGGACATTGAAGTCCCCCATCCAGAGTATATTCTGCGCCCTTGCCAACCTCACAGCTTCCTCCAAGTGGTGTTCAACATGGATGAGTACTGATTGATCAGTTGATGGTGGATGGTATGTTGCAATCAGCATGAGGTTTCCTTACCCATGATTAACCTGATACCATGTGACTTCACGGGGTCCAGAGTCATTATTGAGGTCTCACAGGGCAAATCCCTCATGACTGTATACCACTGTGCCACCACCTCTGCTGGGTCTGTCCTGCTGGTGAGACAGGACATATCCAAGAATGGTGATAGTGGTAGGACATTGTCTGTAAGGTATGATTCCATGAGTATGACTATGCCAGGCTGTTGCTTGACTAGTTTGTGAGACAGTTCTCCCAACTGCTTGATAAATGGATTAAGACCATTGAAATTAATGAAATCATGAATAAAATAAGTGAAATATATGACTTGTCAGGACACAAATTAGAAATTCATCATATTGATACACTCTCGCTATTTTAGGAGATGCAAGTAATTTGATGCCATGTTACAATTTTGAATTCAATATTTTGTAATTATTTACAGTTATTGAGGCTCTAGATGTTGTTGCCCGAGGCAATTTGCCCCATGTCTCAGTGTGTATCTGGTTGACGCTGAGGTGATTTTTTTTGGTTCAAGCGCACCCAAATAGGTGCTGGGTGGGCTATGCACTATCACATTAGTTCCTTTGTGCTATCCACTGTGCTTCTGTGCCACTTTAAATGTTAACCACGTTGTGTGATGTTATTGTTCCATTTCAGTTCCAATCATAGTTTGAGGGAATTTTCATAGAATTTACAGTGCAGAAGGAGGCCATTCGGACCATCGAGCCTGCACCGGCTCTTGGAAAGAGCACCCTACCCAAGTCCATACCTCCACCCTATCCCCATAACCCAGTAACCCCACTCAACACTAAGGGCAATTTTGGACACAAAGGACAATTTAGCATGGCCAATCCACCTAACCTGCACATCTTTGGACTGTGGGAGGAAACCGGAGCACCCGGAGGAAACCCACGCAGACACGGGGAGAACGTGCAGACTCCGCACAGACAGTGACCCAAGCCGGGAATGGAACCTGGGACCCTGGAGCTGTGAAGCATTTGTGCTAACCACTATGCTACCGCACCGCCTATATGAAGGAATTCCTCCGTTGTGATTTATATCCCCCTCTTTCATTCTAAATATTAATAATGTTCAGGAGCTGCCACCAATCCAATACGATTAAATGTGAACTGAAGAGTTGTGTTTCAACCTTTTTTTTGGCTGGGTTGCCTTTTTAATATGAACGTGCACTCCGTATAATTACCCCTCCCACCCCCATGGAGGATGGTTTAGCTCAATTGGGCTGGACTGCTGGTTTGTGTTGCAGAGTGAGATCACCAGCATGGGTTCCCGTACCGGCAGAGGTTATTCATGAGGGCCCCACCTTCCACCTGAGTTGTGGTGATCCTCAGGCTAAATCACTGCCAGGTAGCTCTCCTCCTCAAAGGGGAAAACAGCCTACAGTCACCTGGGACTATGGTGACTTTATTTTCAATATCCCTGCCCACCATCAACTTTGTGAAGACGGTCACGCAAAGGAAAACACGGTTGTTGTTGCAAAAGAACAACATCTGTTGCAACAGAAATAATATTGAAGTAACAAGTGTCCCATCACTGTGAAGTAAAAACACAGTATTTAATATCCCTGCGCGGTGGGTACGCACCATGTGACGCATTTGGAAAAAAAATATATCCGCCAACGGCCAATTGTGCAAACGTGTGGCGTTTTATTACATACTGTCAACCCTCTCTCTGGGGTCTCAATGCACACAATATGATGCATTAACAAGCTGGCTGCAGATGACCTCCTCAGTAAATCTCAGTGGGTGCCTCTCTCTGGAGTGCTGTATGCAGCTGAGTGATTGACGGCCCGGGCGCTGTCCGCTGCTGCAGGTGCTGAAGCCAGAAGCAGCGGCCTGTTTGCGGCCGCCCAGCCAGGGTGAAGGAGGCGCCGGCCCGCCCGGGGACTGCAGGAAGCGGCGATGGTGAAGCGTAAGAGCTCCGAGGATGCGGAGCGGGAGTGCGGCCGGGGCATCCCTCTCCCCGTCCAGACCTTCCTTTGGAGACAGACCAGGTGAGGGGCAGCCTCGGCTACTGACTGCAAAGAGAGCCCCGCCGCAGAGACCCCCTCCCCGTCCCCGCTCGGAGCCCCCGAACAGGCCTGCCGGAGTTAGACCGGCCGGGGGCCGGACCGACATTCAGGCCGAGTCTCGGGTCGGGCGCTGGTCGTCAAGGGGGTGTTTCACTCCAGATTATCACAGCTCAGAGAAGGGTCGTTCAGCCCATCGTGCCCTTGCTAGCAACTTTAAAGGGCTATCCTTTTTTAATGTTATTTTTGAATGATATTATCGAATTAGCCTTTCCAAAAAATATATTCCAGATCCAAATAACTTGTAGCGTAAATAAATATTCACATCACTGACTGAGCCTAATTTTAACTCTGGAAGTCAGTCGGTTGTTGATTAAGATTTCGTCCATTAATAAATCAGTAAATGCAGAGATTACGAGACCGATTCCTGAGATGGCAGGACACTCGTATGAGGAGAGATTGAGTCTCAATCTCTGCAGAGATTGTATTCGCTGGAGTTCAGTGGAATGAGGGGGTTCTCCTAAAAACCTATAAAGTTCTAACAGGACTAGACAGGGTAGATGCAAGAAAAATGTTCCCGATGGTGGGTATGTTCCCGATGGTGGGTATGTCCAGAAGCAGGGGTCAACGTCTTGAGTAGTCTATTTAGGACTGAGATGAGGAGAGATATCATCACCCAGAGAGTAGTGAGATGTGGAATTTGTTACCACAGAAAGTAGTTAAGGCCAAAATATTGTATGTTATCAAGAAGCATTTAGATATAGCATTTGGGATCAAAGGGATCAAATGATATGGGGGAAGGCGGGGTCAGGCTATTGAGTTGGATGATCAGGCATGCTCATAATGAATGGCAGAGCAGGCTTGAAGGGCTGAATGGCCTCTTCCTGCTCCTATTTTCTATGTTTCTATGGATCTGTTGGAGTCCCTTGGTGACTCTCCACGATGTGTGAACCAGGGCTTGACATTCAGTAAATACTGGGGATGCTCATTTGGCAGCAAATGGGAAAGGTTTTGTCCATTGCTGACCCATTAACTGTTCTGAACATATTGCTTGGCAGCCAAGATGACTCCATTGGGGCCATGAAAACCTCTGGAATATTTGAGTCCTGACAAAGCAACTAAGTGAGTGAGGGAGAAAAGGCAACAGGAGCTATTAGAAGGATAAAGAGAGAGAGAGCAATGTAAACTGGAGAAGGATAAAGATACAAACCAGGGAGTGAGAAAAAGAAAAATACAAAGGAGCAAGAAAGGGATGGGGAAGAAGGGAAACTCAAACTGTGAAGAAGAGAGAAATAAACAAAATGGAGAGTGAGGGAGAGCGAAGCATAAGCTGGGAGAAACTGAATATGGAGTCCAGAGAGAGAGAGAAACAAACTAGGGAAGCGAGGGAGAGAAACACAAACTGACTGAGGTTGGGAGATAGCTGCACAAACTGTTGTGGTAGTTAGAGCAGTAAAACAAACTGGAGTAAGAGAGAGTTCATGTTAGCCTTTTGGATAATGACCCCGATTTTATAGCCAGTAACAAGAGAATATTGCTTGCCATCACATCAAGAAAAACTGTCCACAAAACTTTAGAGGCTCTAGATTGCACACTTTCACATTTCCAACATCAGTTTGATTTCAGCTCCTTTTATAGGGAACCTGTTCTGTTCTGCAAAAATGTTATCCACAGGAAGGCAGATCAATCACTCAGATTGCAGATCAAAAGGCAGGAAGCCAAAATAAGAAAATATGAAATACATTTAAATTATTGTATAGAAAACAAGATTACGATTAGGCCATAAACAGTGCCTTAAGGAGACACTTGAATGGTAAAACACAAACTTTAAACATATATTTATTTTCATTTATAAAAAGGGTAACATTGTAATTTATTTTCTGAGGGACTGGGACTCCACATGTAAAAAAAATAATTTCTCAGGGCCAGTCAGCTTGTTCATCTGTAGTTAACATTTACCACATTGTTTAAAACCTCAGCTCCTATTGATGGCTTAAATTTTTAATTGGTAATTTGTGTGATTAATTCATGATTCTGTTACCCTATTAAGTTCATGCCTTTCTCTGTTGATTCCATCTGTGACAGTTACTGTGAAGGATCAGGGTATCTCTGAGAAAGGGCAACACAAAATGGGGGAGGGCGAGGTAGAGAGAGAGAGCAGTATAAACTAGAGAAGGGAGATGAAAATGAAAAATACAAACTAGGGAGTGAAAAATGGAAAAAATACAAAAGAACGAGTGAGAAACAGCAATAAATAGGGAAGAAGAGAAGCACAAACTTCCAGATTTTGCATTTAACTATGCATTTGTGCACCACAGAAGTTGATCTTAGTTATACCCAGTAATAATAATGAGTGTTGTCAGTGTTGGAGTTGTTGGAAGAGCAACATCTGGCAACACTTTATTGCAGAAGTCAAGTTCTTCTCTGCAAGAAATTATCTTAGCTTCCAGCGATGGGATGTAGGAGTCAATGAATTGAATTAGGTTTTGTTTTGATTTAACTAAGTTTCATAACATATTCTTTATTCTTAAAAATGCATAAATTGTATGAAAATTTGCGTTAGATAGTTCTTATATCAATGATATTTTTATTGAACCGAAGGTTCCCATTTTTGTTGCAGTTAATGCTGGGAAGCTCCATCGCAATAGTTCATATTAAAACATACTCTCCTTAAACCTTTAATTCTTTTGTGCTGTTTCTATGATTTAAAAATTATGTTATTCATCTCACTCTAAAACAAAAGGTCAAATATTTTACTCAGGCCTTGGCGATATTGAGATACTTAACTAAGATAAATGATTCAACATTGACAAGCAATGAACAAATATCATGCAATCAAACATCAGGTGTTGAAGCATTTGGAGTGGCTTCGTGTGATTTAATGTCACTTCTTCAAATGTTATATGATCAAAAACTCTCGCAACATGCCAAACCAGAGTTGGCAATCTTAAACTGAACCTTACTTTGATTAAAAACCTTACACATGCACAAGATTGATAGGGAACATGGGTGAATTCCTAATTCTAGACTCTTATGGCTTGCAAGCATCTCCACTATCAATTGGCCAAGGCAACATAAACATAACCATCATATATTTAATAGCACTGCCAAAAATTCTGCTTCCATCATTACAAGATGGCAGGAACTGAATGTATGCCTTTTACCACTTTTGAATGTGAATGTGTATGTGAAAAGGATCACAAAATTTCAGACTTTAAATACTTTTCACTGGAGTTGTAGAGCGTAGAGATCAATTTTACTCTGAATATCACATCTCAACCATTTACCACAAACCAAATGCCAACATAAAGGGAAATAATAACCTGATGTATATGTACAGAAAATAATTTTTCTCTTCCCCTAACTTTAGTTTTAAGGGACCAACATCATAAAACCCAAAATGCAAATCTTCATAAATTGGAAGTAATGGCAAGTTAGCACAGTGGTTAGCACTGTTGCTTCGTAGCACCAGAATCCCAGGTTCGAATCCCGCTTAGGTCACTGTCTGTGCGGAGCCTGCATGTTCTCACTGTGTCTGCGTCGATTTCCTCCGGGTGCTCCGGTTTCCTCCCACAAGTCCTGAAAGACGTGCTTGTTAGGTGAATTGAACATTCTGAATTCTCCCTCAGTGTACCCGGACAGGCGCCATAATGTGGCGACTAGGGGATTTTCACAGTAACTTCATTGCAGTGTTAATGTACGCCTACACAAAGATTATTATTATATTAGCGTGACTTTGATTAGTTTGCTTGCTTTATGCAGATATATATTGATTTCTGTGATCGATCACTTGGTTAGAACATAAATATGAGACAGTAAAGAATTATTTTGAAAGTTTGGATTTTGCCGCTTTTTTTTGCTGCGTTTAAGATGTAGCATGGTTGCATCACTAAAGTTACAATTAAAAAATCTACTATTTGCTCGCCCTCATATTGTGTCTCCTGTTACCTCTATTGTAAATATTCGCCATTCTCCATCATTTGAATTTACTGATAGCCCTGATGTGCATAATTACAAATTGTGCAAGAGATACTTTAGGGGATTAGAATGTGAGCACAGCTACTGCATTTGGAGAATGTTAGGTAAAGATCATAGACCATTGAGTCTGCGCCGACACTCTGAAAGAACAATCCACCAAGCGCACTCCCCTGCCCTGTCCCAATAATCCTTTAGCCTAACTTGCACACATCTTTGGACACTGAGATGCAATTTAGCACAGCCAGTCTACCTAACCTGCACATCTTTGGACTTTGATGTTTTGAAAAATGTGAATAGAATCAATACTTTTCAATCGGGCTTCCTTTATATAAGTCCAGGAATGCAGATAGTTTACCTTTGCAGTTCATCACTTAAGCATTTTTGAACCCATGGGCTTGAAAGTTGTTTGAATCTTGGTATTTACTGGCTATTTTATGCAGTGCCCTAAGGGTGCATCGATGACTCCTGTCTTCCATGTTTTGGCCCATGGTGACACTTGACAAAGTACAGTAGTTGTTTGCTATTGCGTTCGGCAGGTCCAGTCTGACAAGTAGGGTTTCCAACTCATATTACCATAGGTGTTATAATCAACCTGTTTGGCCATGTTATGAACACACCTTCTGTGGCTATCAGGCCCTGGAGTTTGATTCCAGCCCAGAGCTTTTGGCTCAGAGATAGGGATGCTACCAAAGCATAAGAATACTGAAGTATAAATTATGGGATGCATAATAATTAGTAAATTGATTATTGGGTAATTGTGCAAGAAAAATAAAAACAAATTTGTAGTTTTCATTTACTCTTGATGCAGAAAGCCTTTGGCCATTGATTAAGAATGATGTGTTGAAGTTTGGGATGAAACAAACACTTATATTTTCAGTGATTATTTGGAAAACCTTAAGGGGAGATAGAAACCCAACGGATGTTCTGAAAATGTGATATTTGTACTGGCGGTGATTCTTTTAATTTTGTCTTTGGTTTTGCACCTGTTGTAATAATGGCACATTTAACTGCAAATTAACTTTAATATTTAAAATGAAAATGCTTACCCAGCAAAGAAAGGATCTCACTTGCAGGTGCTTTTCATAGAATTTACAGTGTAGAAGCAGGCCATTCGGCCCATCGAGGCTGCACCAGCTCTTGGAAAGAGCACCCAACCCAACCCCACTCCTCCACCCTATCCCCATAACCCAGTAACCCCACCCAACACTAAGGGGACTTTTGGACACTAAGGGCAATTTAGGCAGGCCAATCCACCTAACCAGCACATCTTTGGACTGTGGGAGGAAACCAGAGCACCCGGAGGAAACCCACGCAGTCACGGGGAGAATGTGCAGACTCTGCAGATAGAGTAACCCAAGCCGGGAATTGAACCTGGGACCCTGGAGCTGTGCTACCGTGCTGCACTTTTGTCAGCTGGGGAGGGAGAGATTTCTTTCCTAAGGTTTTTTTTTCTCACCTAGTTTGCCAAAACAGTCCAGCAGTAGTGTGTACGTGACCTATTGCCATTGCTACTAAGAATGAAGCATGATGGATTTGGTAATAACTTTCTCCTTTTTCTCTGAGAGGGAGAGCAGATGTACTGCATCTGAGATAAGGGCCAAAGGTTTCAACCTGTGTTGCTTCAGTGGTGTCCTCACAGGCCATCTCTTCCCCCCCCACTTGCCGAGAGATTACCACTTGCCGAGAGATTATGGGGCTGTTTAGTTAACCCATGGGCCTAATGCATTCACCTTTCATGAGATCTGAGGATCTGAGAGGGTCTCTGAAGTGGACATCCGTCATACTGAGTAGGGAGAGGCTCATGTATGGCCTTGGCAAGAGTGGCAGGTTGTAATGGAGTGGAGTTCGCTACATCAATTTTATAGAAAATATTTTATTGAAGCATTTTCACAGTTTTAACACTTTCACATTTCTTTTTTTTTAATAAACATTTTATTGAGGCATTTTTGGGTTTACAGCAACGGCAAAATAAACAATAGACTACATAAATCTTAAGTGGACCAGGATAGCCTGGACATGAGAGCCATGAAGTTCACCTAGATATCTGGATTCCCACAAGTGCAGCGAGCTATTGAGTACACACTTCAAGGAATCCTCTTCATGAACTGCAAGGGCTTCCACTCCTTGGATGTTCAGATCATCTGTGATCATTCCAAGCGCATCCTGCGTGCTTGGTTCCCGTGGAACGTATACGACAGTTACATCCTTGGCCGCTCCCAGATCTTGGAAGGTATTTGAGGGAGATCTTCGACTACAGGGGTTGGCTCCTTGGGGACAAGGGGTACCCCTCGGGATGTGGCTGGATCCCTGTGCAGAGGCTAGTGTAGCAGAGACCAGTTATAATGGGGCTCATGCTGCTAATCATGCGTTGGTTGAATGGGATGATTGGGATGCTTAAAATGCAGTTCCGGTGCCTGGACTGATCAGATGGAGCCCTCCAATATAGCCCTGAGAGGGTTTCGCGCATTGGTGTTGTGTGCCACGCCCTCTACAACCTGGCTCTGTAATGGGGTGAGGAGCTGGCAAAGGAAGAGATGAATGTGCAGCACATCTCCTCTGATAAGAAGGGTGTTGAGGGGGAATACCTGGGTATGAAGGAGGCAGAAGAAAGCCATCAGGTGATGGCAAGGCCCGAATGGAGAGGAGAGATCGGAATACCCTGATAGCACTCTGCTTCATGGATGACCAGGACTAGGGCACGGAAGGTCCATCAGGGGGGATGGCCCTTCCTCACTGATTGGTTGGCAGTGCAAACCCAACCATGAATTTGGTCCTGTCATGGGAAGAATACTGTTTCTATGATCCTGACAATGCAGGAGGATGATAATGACTTATAGTGAGGACAGAGCATTGGCCCTCAAAGAGTGACTTGGAATGTTTTATTCTTGTCTGGCTGAAGGCAGTTTTTCAACTCTCAACCAGGGTAATATCAGGGCAATAATATGCAGACAGAGTCATCTCTCCTGATGCAGAAACCACCTTAGTTAGGGGTGTTCCTGATGATCTTGTGCTGAAATCAGACTTTCCCAAATGACTGTGTTGAGTTGTGGGCTTGACTATTGCGGGAGAGGGATCCTTGTTGCCAGAGTTACCCTGGTTAGTGTGAGGGAACGTCAACCAGTTAGCTGACATCCTCACAGATGCGAGATGGAGGTGGGGCCTTTTGTTATCATCCAGCTTTTATAGAATCATAGAATTTACAGTGCAGAAGGAGGCCATTCGGCTCATCGAGTCTGCGCGGCCTTGGAAAGAGCCCCCTACCTAAGCCCACACCTCCACCCCATCCTGGTAACCCAGCAACCCCACCTCACCGTTTTGGACACAAAGGGTGATTTAGCATGGCCAATCCACCTAACCTGCACATCTTTGGACTGTGGGAGGAAACTGGAGCACAGAGAGTGACTCACTCCAGGAATCGAACCTGGGATAGGTGTTAGGTGGACATCGCTGTGCATGCAGCAGGTTACAAAGCAATCAAATGATAACAGGGAGGTACTATGTATAGGTGGCTAACCACACCCATGCTCACACTGTGCAACTATAACCTCACTATGTTCCTACCCCTGTATCTTGTTGTATTCCCAGGGTCCACAGATGAGGTTGAGGTGATCTGTGTCTGACATGCCCTGTTGTCTGAGATGACCTTGGCTGGCAACCTCTGAAAGGCCTAGAACTAGAGGGCTCCAGCCTGCTTGCAGACTGTGTATGTGTGGTTTGAACTATGCAGTGAACATAGCCTGCCATGAAGTGAATGTTCTACACCAAAGTCTCCTCTGCGGTCTTGAAGTGTTGGCCTTGTTGCCTTGGAGTGTCAGCGCATTCTCCTTGGGCAGAAGGCAATGGGACTCTTCCAGTCGGCCTTGCACTCCAAGGCATGAATCTGAAATCCCTTCCTGATATCCTTGACTTTGCCTTTGTAGCTCCAGCAGCTGAGGGATGGCCGAATCCAGAGGCAAGCTGTCTGACTGGGGCTCAGCTAGGTTCTGGTCTCCAGCAGTCCTCTTAGTGCCACATCCCTGGAACATACATACCTTTGTCTGCTGTGAATCATCAGAAATGAGGTACTCACCAGCTAGTGACCCAAAAGCTTGTCTGCTAATAATTCCCACCAAGGCATAGGTTTCCGCACTGGCGGAGGATGGGGATGACACCTGTGATGCTTTTTCCATGAGGAAGTCTGAAAATTCATCGGAACTGCTCTCCTGGCTGGTCTCCAAATCCATACTTGTAGATGGACTGAGCTGCTCCACTGATGGCATTAGTGCATGGCAGGGGATTACGGAGTGGAGAGTGAGAACTCATATGAGTCTGGCCAGTTGGATGTTGTTTTGTGGATCCTCAATTCTTTCTCTTATGTCCACCTTACCCTCAGTGCAGGGGCGGTCCTCTTCCTCTCCAGTAAGCTGGAGGGCTCTCTCCTTGAAAGTTGAGAGAATTTCCAGCTCGGACAGCCCAGCTGAGTTCTCTCTTTTTTTATTGTGAGCCACGTGGTCCTGAAAGGAGACATGGGAATAGTGTAAACACGCCGCGTGATGGTAAGAATGCCTGGCATGGGTGGTTGATGAATGGGAGGAGGGATGTGCTAAGGAGAGAGGCTGCAGGGGAGATGAGGAAATGTGTGGGAGGATGAGTTACATAGAACATACAGTGCCTAAGGAGGCCATTCGGCCCATCGAGTCTGCGCCAAACCACTTAAACTCTCACTTCCACCCTATCCCTGTAACCCAATAACCCCTCTTAACCTTTTTGGATATTAAGGACAATTTAGGATGGCCAAAGCACCTAACCTCTCACGTCTTTGGACTGTGGGAGGAAACCCACGCAGACATGGAGAGAACGTGCAGACTCCGCACAGACAGTGACCCAGCATGTAATCTAACCTGGGACCCTGGCGCTGTGAAGCTGCAATGCTATTCACTGTGCTACCATGCCCCCGAGTTGTGGGGCTTTGTGAGGTGGCAGTGAATTTTCTCCCAGTGGATGTGTGATGCGTGTGTGAGTGGGTGAATGGTGTCAAATGAGAGTGACTTACCCTGGTTGAACGGAGAGGTCATTCATCTTCTTCCTGCACTGAATGCTCATCTTCTTGTAGAGGGAGCTGGCACTTACCAGCATTGTCACCTCCTCCCACGCAGGATTGGTCACCTCGATGGAGGGTCTTCTTCCAGCCCAAAAGGTACAGAATGTCCTGCCTCTCCTTTCCCCCATCCAGGGTACTAAAAGAGATGGTTGGGGAAATTGCAAATCCACCCGTGATAATTTACCAAAATTCACTAGCCTCTGGGGTGATCCCGGCGCATTGGAAAATAGCAAACGTGACACCACTGTTCAAAAATGGAGGTAGGCAGAACGCAGGTAACTATAGGCCAGTTAACTTAACTTCGGTAGTGGGGAAGATGCTGGAATCTATTATCAAGTGAGAAATAGCGAGGCACCTGGATGGAAATTGTCCCATTGGGCAGATGCAGCATGGGTTCATAAAGGGCAAGTTGTGTCTAACTAATTTAGTGGAATTTTTTGAGGACATTACCAGTGATAATGGGGAGCCAATAGATGTGGTATATTTGGATTTCCAGAAAACTTTTGACAAGGTGCCACACAAAAGGTTGCTGCATAAGATAAAGATGCATGGCATTAAGGGTAAAGTATTGGCATGGATAGAGGATTGGTTAAATTAATAGAAAGCAAAGAGTGGGGATAAATGGGTGTTTCTCTGGTTGGCAATCAGTAGCTAGTGGTGTCCCTCAGGGATCAGTGTTAGGCCCACAATTGTTCACAATTTACACAGATGATTTGGAGTTGGGGACCAGGTGCAATGTGTCCAAGTTTGCAGACGAAACTAAAATGAGTGGAAAAGGAAAAAATGCAGAGGATACTGGAAATCTTCAGAGGGATTTGGATAGGTTAAGTGAATGGGCTAGGGTCTGGCAGATGGAATACAATGTTAACAAATGTGAGGTTACCCATTTTAGTTGGAATAAGAACAAAAGGGATTATTATCTAAATGATAAAATATTAAAACATGCTGCTGTGCAGAGAGACCTGGGTGTGCTAGTGCATGAGTCGCAAAAAGTTGGTTTACAGATGCAACAGGTGATGAAGAAGGCGAATGGAGTTTTGTCCTTCATTGCTAGAGGGATGGACTTTAAGACTAGGGAGGTTATGTTGCAATTGTATAAGGTGTTAGTGAGGCCACACCTGGAGTATTGTGTTCAGTTTTGGTCTCCTTACCTGAGAAAGGACATACTGGTGCTGGAGGGTGTGCAGAGGAGATTCACTAGGTTACTCCCAGAGTTGAGGGGGTTGGATTACGGGGAGTGGTTGGGTGGACTGCGACTGTACTCGGAATATAGAAGGATGCGGGGGGGGGGGGGGGGGGGGATCTTATAGATATATATAAAATTATGAAGGGAATAGATAGGATAGATGCAGGGAGGTTGATTCCACTGGTGGGTGAAAGCAAAATTAGGGGGCATAGCCTCAAAATAAGGGGAAGTAGATTTAGGACTGAGCACAGCAGGAACTTCTTCACCCAAAGGGTTGTGAATCTATGGAATTCCCTGCCCAGTGGAGCAGCTGAGGTTCCTTCATTGAATGTTTTCAAGATAAAGATAGATAGTTTTTTGAAGAATAAAGTGATTAAGGGTTATGGTGTTCGTGGAGAAAAGTGGAGCTGAGTCCACAAAAGATCAGCCATGATTTCATTGAATGGTGGAGCAGGCTCGAAGGGCCAGATAGCCTACTCCTGCTCCTAGTTGTTATCATAGATTATCACAGAATTCACAGTGCAGAAGGAGGCCATTTGGCCTATCGAGTCTGCACCGGCTCTTGGAAAAAGCACCCTACCCAAGGTCAACACCTCCAACCTATCCCCATAACCCAGTAACCCCACCCAACACTAAGGGCAATTTTGGACACTAAGGGCAGTTTATCATGGCCAATCCACCTAACCTGCACATCTTTGGACTGTGGGAGGAAACCGGAGCACCCAGAGGAAACCCACGCCCACACGGGGAGGATGTGCAGACAGTGACCCAAGCCGGAATTGAACCTGGGACCCTGGAGCTGTGAAGCAATTGTGCTAACCACAATGCTACCGTGCTGCCCCAATAATAATCGCTTATTGCCACAAGTAGGCTTCAATGGAGTTACTGTGAAAAGTCCCTAGCCGCCACATTCCGGCGCCTGTTGGGGGAGGCTGGAACGGGAATTGAACCCATGCTGTTGGTCTTGTTCTGCATTACAGGTCTTTGCCCACTGTGCTAAACCTCTGCCAGTTATGTTCTCCCTCTGGGACTGGGCCACCTCCCTCTATGTCTGTGCTACGTCGGCCAGTGCCTGGCCAATGTCTCTGACCCTCTCAGCCATGGCCCGCTATGACTGGGACATGCTCAGGCACGAGTGCACTGCAATGATCAGGTAGCTTTGGTACATGGCCGCCTATGAGAGAGCCGCTCTGTCCTGGGCCTCGCCCACCGCCTGCACAGATTGCCCCAGGCCTTGGATTAGCTGGTCCATGGCCGAAACCCTCGCCTTACATCGTGGAAGCCACCCGTGCGGTGTTGGCCTCAATAACACACATGGCCGGTACCACCACCTACTCCTGCACATGGTTGTGTGAATGTCTCTTTAATTCACTTATCTACCAGTCCGGAGGAAACAGTCTCGAACACGTTCGTACTTTAGAATATTCTTTATTGGGCAGCCCTCTAGGTATTCCAAAGAAACACCTGTGGGAGAGTGCCAAAGTTTTGCCCAAAACATCCTATCTTTATATATTTTTTTAAGGGGCTGTCCCTTACATTCACTTAGGCTTGCCCCCATTACAAATTATAGCTTGTTTTTACCAAAGACCTAATACATGATAAACTTGTTATTGCCATATTTTCAATACATGATTTTACAGACATTGAGGTTATCTATTGGCACAGAAGCATATAGCAATTTTAGCAAAACAACAGGTGTTCAGCCACTTTATCAATGGCTCCCACATTTCATATTCCGTCATCCAGCCATCTTCCTTGTTTCTCAAGGCTATTTGGCTTACTGTCATGAGTCGGCTCACAAATTCAATAATAACTCCCTTATTAGTAACTTTCCACTAATGTGTACCATTAATTCTGGATTGTTCTAGCTATTAACCCATGCTTCACATTCTCAGTTGGACTCCTCCACCTGCGCTTGCAGGTGTAGATGCTCACCAACAAGCCCTCATTTAGTCCCTAGCTCAGCAACTGCTTCTCGACAATTGACAGGACTGTCTGTTCCAGAAGCCCAACTGGACGGCAGCTAGTCCCTGGGGTCGGCTGCCCTCTGACTGTCTGCCCCCTCGGGAGTTCCTACCTCTATCTGCTTTCCAGGAGCATGTGCGTGAAGCGCACCACATAGTGCCTCAGGAGCCTCGTCACTAACATACCCAAACGAGGTGAGTGTCTCTGGAATGGTCGAGGGTATTGGAGACTGCCATGACAAGAAATCAGAGTCATCATCAAACTCGAGCTACGGTGTGTCCTGCATTTCGGGTTGATACTCTTGTCCGTGTTTGTGTCCTGATCTCTGCTTGGCACCTGGGGCTCTGGCAGTGGCTGGGGGCAGGGGACAGCAGAAGGACCCACTCTATCACCAGCAGCTCCTGCAAGACACAAAACAGGACCAATGATTAGAATGTGGGGGGAGTGGAGGTGGTGGGGGACTGTAGAGCGTGGGTGAGGGTAGCGTTGGGGGTGGGGGGGGGAGACACGGGGAACTGCAACTTTGTGGGATCTCACTTCCTCACCCGACGACGATCTCCATCCTCGCAACTGCCCTTCCTCGGGCCCACCTACCATGTCCAGGGCCCTCTGCTCTGGCGCGGTGACGGGCCGCAGGATCTGGTGGTCCCCCTCCAGTCTTTTCTCCCTCCTGGTGGTTATAGGTGGCCTTCTCCTGCTGGGGTAAAAAACAGATAATGCACAGTGTTAGACAGTCCGACACATGCAGCCCAGGGGATGGGTAGCTGGTGGCTTCTGTGGCCAGGTCATCTGGCCATGGCGGCCGATATGGGTGCTGGCATGTGTTGCAGGCTGGGAGTACGGCTGCCCTCCTGGGGCGGGGGGGGGGGGGGGGGGGGGGGGGGGGCGAGGGGGGGGGGATGGAGGGTGGAGTTACAGGTGTATGGGTTACGGGGTTGGTGCCGGGGCACAGTGCTGCCTCCTCACCCTGGCGCCCCGAGGAGGTTATTTCCTTTATTTGTTCCTGCATTGCTGGCCGGTCCGGATGGTGTTGTTCATGCCGTTGCTGGCCTCTTCCACCTGCGCCCAGCACGGTGAACGGTGGTGGATGGCAGCCTCCTTCCTAGGCCAGGGTACAGTGTCACCCACCTCTCCTTCATAGCGTTCAGCAATGTCTCAAGCTCGGCGTCCATGAACCTTGGTGCGCTCTCCTTGCTAGCTGGGATGATGTGTGAAGTATGCATATGTGGCTGCAGCTTATCAGGCTCCTGCGTGTGAATGTGAATCCGGCACCGTTTCTCATTGGAATCGATTGTGTTCCACGTGGCACCGGTGCTAGCCCCTCGATGGTCGCTGAATTGGTCCAGGTGCGGCGCCAGTTTCACTGTCGTAGAAGTCCATGAATCCTGCCCCGGCGTCAACATTTAGTCTCAGGAATGGAGAATTCTGCGGGTTGTGTCTGATTCGCACTATTCCTGCATTTACACATCATGTATCAATACCTAATTTCTTTGATCAGGATTTAAAACTGCGTAACTGTTTTGGTGGAATTGTATATGGATAAAACTATTTGGATGAATCATCTCTTAGAAAGTTGCTTTAATACTATTATTGTTCGGAATGTGGATTCTTACTTAAAAGTAATTTCCTTTATTTGACCTTGCTAGACTGATATAAATTTTTATCGTGTCTCTGATGAAAGCTCCAACAAAAATGCAAAAGATTAAAATATATTCTGCAGAGACTGAGAATTACTGCAACATATTCTGTACTGATTGCAGAAAACTAAGACCTTTAATGATGATTAGCCTATTGGAAATATGTCAGTCATACTGACACATTGATCTCTTGGGATTGTAGGTTGCAAAACTCTGCTTATAAGTGTGACATACCAGATGTCCGTGTGGGAAATATTCAATATATTTCTCTGATCTTACTTTATAATCTAAATTATCACTCAACAGAAAGACTTTGTCAGATATTTCAGAATTGAAAGTATGAGGGCTGTGTTCATGCAGGTGGGTCCACTTTTCCATTTCAATAGAATTTTGGGAATCGTACATTTGTGAAACTGCTAAGTTTTAATACCTGCTCTAAAAACCAGGAAAGTGAGAGAAGTTTACAGGTTGAGGACTAAATGTATTTTATGCACAGTGGTCCTAGATCTGCAGTGTATTCAAAGTGCAGGTCTACAGCCAGTGTGTGTGAAGGACTGTCATCGGGCTGAGAATTCATGTCCTATTTTTGGACACGGGATCACACTTTATGATTTGCTAATGGCAGTTCTGTAGGAGGTGTGCAGCAAGAAAATGTGGTGTTCCCACCTCATTACCATGCTTATAACACAGGGCTGAGCATCCTCTATGCCTCTGACTGCCTCTTCACGTTGCTGGCTTCCTCTACTTAGCAAGGGCCTGATCCGCATTTTCCTGGCAGCATGTTGTTTCGCCAGCTTGCCTCGTCTTAAAAGCAGACTGTCTTTGTTAAAGGGAAGCTGCCGTGAATAAAATTGATGGAATTTAAAACATGGTACATAAAACATCAGGGCAGTGTGAGCCATGATGAATATGGCACTGGAGTCACTAGTCAAGGATGTGAACATGATGAAAGACACCATGGAAGAGAGAGTGTGACACTAATGAAGAGGCCCTCTTACTTGAACCGACTTTTGCCACCTCACCGGATCAGAACATTGTGGGTCAAGTAGGCATGTGTGTGCACAAGATCGGAAATATAGAAGTAGGAGTAAGCCATTTGGGCCATCAAGCACGCTGTTAGATTCAATAAGATCATGCTGATCTGATTGTGGCCTGAACACACAAGTTAACAGAGGACATCATCCAGACCTCGCTCTCTTCACAGTAGCTGTTCAAAGTGCAGGTCTACAGCCAGTGTGTGTGAAGGACTGTCATCGGGCTGAGAATTCATGTCCTATTTTTGGTCATGCTGCAGGACAGAGGCACTGCCACTGCAGCCCTTTGTCATTCCTTTATTTTTTGGTATTGTTCTTCCTGTTAAACGGGTTTTTTTTCTCCCCACCACTGTCCCCTCCGAACAGGCTCTCTGCCTTCCGAGGTTGTTTCTTTATTTCTGTTTTTCTTTTAATTTTAGAAAATATTTTATTCAAGGCATTTTCACATGTACACATAAAAAATTCAGAAGAACAACAGAACAATGAACAGCCACACCTTGCCTGCCCCCTGACACCAACAAGGGCGGCAGGATAGCACAGTGGTTAGCATTGTTGGTTCACAGCTCCAGGGTCCCAGGTTTGATTCCTGACTTGGTCGCTGTCTGTGCGAAGTCTGTACGTTCTCGCCGTGTATGTGTGGGTTTCCTTCGGGTGCACCGGTTTCCTCCCACAATCCAAAGATGTGCACGTTAGGTGGGTTGGCCATACTAAATTGCACTTAGTGTCCAAAAAGGTTAGGTGGGGTTACTGGGTTGCAGGAATGGGGTGGAGGTGTGGGCTTGGGTAAGGTGCTGTTTCCAGTGGACGGTGCAGACTCGTGGGCCAAATGGCCTCCTTCTGCACTGTAAATCCTATGATTCTATGACCCCCCCACCACATCTTGCCTTCCAATTTTAACCCCCTTACTTCCCCCAACCCACCCCACCCCTTGCTGATCCCTCAATCCTCCTTAAAGAAATTGATAAACGACTTCTACCTCCAGATGAACCCCTCTGCTGACCCCCTCAGAACGAATTTGACTTTCTCCAGCCTCAGGAATTCTGCCAAGTCACTTACCCACACTCTCGCTTTTGGCAGCTCCGAGTCTCTCCACGCCAGCAAAATCCGTCTCCGGGCTATCAGAGAGGCAAAGGCCAATACATCGGCCTGTCTCACCCCCTGGACTTCAGGATCTTCTGACACCCCAAATATCACCACCTTCAGACCCGGAACCACCACCACATCCATCACCTTGGACATCATGTCCGAGAACCCCTGCCAGAACCCCTGCCAGAAACCTCTCAGTGTTGGACATGCCCAGAACATGTGGACGTGATTTGCGGGCTCCCCTGCGCACCGCCCACACCTATAATCTATTCCCGCAAAGAGCCTACTCATCCTAGCCACCGTCATATGAGCCCTACGTAGCACTTTAAACTGGATGAGGCTTAACCTCGCACATGACAAGGACACGTTCATCCTCCACAAGGCCTCCGCCCATGTCTCAGCCCCCACCTTCCCTCCGAACTCCTCCTCCCATTTATGCTTAAGTCCCCACCAGGGTTCCCTCCCACTCCATTAACTCCTTAAAGATATCCAAAGCTTTCCCTTCCCTTATTTCATCCTTCGATAAGACCTTATCCTCCAACCCCAGGGGCGGCAGCCCTCTCCTTGCGAAGTCCAGATCTTGCAGGTATCTAAAGCCATTCCTGATACAGTTCCCCAGGTCCTCCAGCCCCGCAGGTTTTGACCTTATGAACACATCTCCGAAGCGCTCCATACCTGCCTGCCGCCACTCCAAAACCTTGCATCCAGCCCCGCCGGCGCAAACCTCTGGTTATTACAGATTGGTGCCCACACCGAGGCTCCCGCAAGCCCCATATACTGGCACCACTGCCCCCATACCCTTCGGGCCGACACCATCACTGGGTTCACGGAGTACCGAGCTGGCGAGAACGGTAAAGGCACCAACAACAAAGCCCTCAAACACATACCTCTATACGATGCTGCCTCCACCTGCCCCCACACTGATCCCTTCCCCACGGCCCATTTCCTTACCATCGCAATGTTCATTGGCCAATAATAGTTCATGATGTTCGGCACCGCCAGCACCCGCTCCCCTCAGGATCTTCCCCTCCAATGCAAACCCAGAGATCAGCTCACTGACCTTCAGATTGGGAG
Source organism: Scyliorhinus canicula (assembly GCF_902713615.1). Taxonomy (NCBI): domain Eukaryota; kingdom Metazoa; phylum Chordata; class Chondrichthyes; order Carcharhiniformes; family Scyliorhinidae; genus Scyliorhinus; species Scyliorhinus canicula. The sequence continues at coordinate 164,516,343 of NC_052147.1, read as the reverse complement.
GTTCTGAAATATAAACAAAAACCTCAGCAGCACTGTCATTTTCATTGTCTGCATCCACCCTTCCAGCAACAGCGGCAACACATCCCACCTGTAGGTGGCACGGTCACACCGTGGTTAGCACTGTTGCTGCACAACACCAGGGTGCCAGGTTTGATTCCCGCTTGGGTCACTGTCTGTCTTGTGTGTGTGTGCATGGATTTCCTCCGGGTGCTCCGGTTTCCTCCCACAAGTCCCGCAAGATGTGCTGTTTGGTTATTTTGGACATTTTGAATTCTCCCTCTGTGAACCTGAGCAGGAGCCGGAATGTGGCGACTAGCGGATTTTCACAGTAACTTCATTGCAGTGTTAACGTAAGCCTACTTGTGACATTAATACAGATTGTTATTATTATTAAAGTCCATGTTCACCTGCTTCACCAGCCGAGCCAAGTTCAGTTTGTGCAACTACACCCAACTCCACCCCACCTGGATGCCCAAGTACCCGATACTCACCCCCACCACCCTAAATGGCAATTCCCCTATTCTCCTTTCTTGTCCCCTGGCCTCAATCAGGAACACGTCACTCTTTCCCCTCAGCTCACAGGGCTAATCGCTGGCTTTGAAAGCAGACCAAGGCAAGCCAGCAGCACAGTTCGATTCCCGTAACAGCCTCCCCGAACAGGCGCCGGAATGTGGCGACTAGGGGCTTTTCACAGTAACTTCATTTGAAGCCTACTCGTGACAATAAGCGATTTTCATTTCATTTCATTTCCATATTCAATTTGTACCCTGAAAACTGGCGAAATTCCCCAGGATCTCCAAAATGGCTATAATGCTACCACCATGTCCAAAATATGTAACAAAAGGTTGTCTGCATACAATGAGACCCTCTGTTCAGCGCTCCACCGCTCAATTCCTCTCCAGTCCCTCGACAGCCTAAATGCCATTGGGAGCGGCTCTATTGCCAAGGTGAAAAGCAATTTGGAAAGCAGGCATCTCTGCCTCGTCCTACGATATAGCCTAAAGTACCACAAACTCACTTGTTTCATCCTCGCATCCTTGCACACTCGCAACCACCACCCTATACAACAATTGCACCCAGCCCACAAAGCCCTGCCCGAACCGCCCCAACACCTGCATGAAATATGGCCACTCCACCCAATCAAAAGCCTTCTCTGCGTCCATCTCTACCACTACCTCCATCTCTTGCCCCTCCAAAGGCACCATAATTACATTGTGTTACCTACACATTCGCCGACAACTGCCTTCCCTTCACAAAATCTGTCTGATTCTCGCCTATCACCCCAGCACACAATCCCTAATTCGCGGTGCCAACACCTTTGCCAATAACGTGGCGTCCACATTCAATAATGATATCGGGTGGTACGATATTTCTGATTTTCTATGTTCTTTCACTTTTGGTCTTCTGCTGATATCTGGTTATAATCAGGATAAGCGGCAGCCACTCTGTTTGCTAGTTTGACTCACCAGCTGTGTTTTTACTGGCCAAACAGACCATAAAGTAATGAATTTTATAAAAGAACAGCTGCTGCTGGACCTGGAAGTTTGTGATACAAGAGCGTCACTATCTTTTTAAATAGCTACAAAAATTGTGACTGATGCTTTCATGTCATTGTTTTTATGTCCTTTTTCCTAATCTGTTGAATGTATCTTTGCCGAAGTACACGGGTAGGAAGAGTTATTACCTTGTTGCTTTGAGAGACCTAAATTAATATCTGCAGATATATACATGTTAATATTTGTCCGTGGTTCTTTTGTGACAGTTTAGCTCAATTAGCTTCTTCATTTATGGGATCACTCATTCAAGCCAGTCTCTTTGGTAGTTTAATTAGAAATCACCTCTCCTGCAACATTGTTCATGTTTTTGATAATTTTGCGATATATGTGATAAACAGAAATAGAAATTTATAATAAACTGTTAATGTGTTTAGTTTATAAGATGTTCACAGAAAATTACACTGCAGTTGAAACAGATCTTTTTTTTTAAACCTTTCAGTGCTTTCCTGAGACCAAAGCTGGGCAAACAGTATGAAGCCTCCTGTGTGGTATGTTATCTTATTTTAATATTGAATGTGTACTGTGGTTACAAAGGTAACAATGAAGCATCTGTTCATTGCTGAAACCTCATACAAATATCGGTAAGCACTTGTTTTTAGTATGGTGCTATTAAAGGTTTGGAGGGGCAAGAGATGAAACCTCATGACTGGCACTTATTACTATCCCAGGAAAGACCGATTACTTTAAAAAAAAATACTCGAATTTCCAGTTGATAGCTGAAAGGACGATTCAACTAGATTTCATGTCTTAAGACTTTATTGTAACAAACAGACTAAAAGCAATTTGACTAAGTACTATTTTTGCAGGAAGCAGATACTTTAAATGACAGAACCAAACTTTTCCCTTTTTCTTTTAAAACAACCAAAAAACCCACTTCACAGGTATACTTTACACTGTCGCTTAAGTAATTATTTAGTTTTCTCGGACCTAGTCCAAAGTGATTATTTTACTTTCATTGCTTTCATTTCCCAGCTTGGTAACTTTTAGCCTTAGAAATGTCTTTAGGTTGAGTGGTTTCCCTGGCCATTCTCCTTCAAGCACAAGCTAGGTGAGTGTTCCAGCTTCATTTCAAATCCTTGGGAATTTGACCTTTTCAATCCAAGCTTTAGCTCCCACCCACCTGCATAGTGAACCATACAGATTTTTGACCTCTAGCTGCCCCCTCTCTCCTGGATCCTGATGGAATGCTGTGTCTATGAATTTCAGGGATACCTTGAAAACCTTTCCCTTTTCAAAGCACCTCGCCATGTCATCATGAATCATATTGGCTTTGAAATAAATGGACAGTTAAAGCATATCTGTTTATAATCCAACATTCATGGGACTTTGAAGGATTCTAAGCATTGCCACCAAGTGTGAATACCCCACACCTTCTTTCCATCAAAACAACCCTTTAATCTTTAACAGCCATGTAACTCAGGCCTGTTTTTAGGCAGACTTCAGAACAGGTCACATGAACCCTTCATTTTACTCCAAATTAAAGACGCAGTCCCGAACATAAACGTCTTATTTATAAAACACTATTGCTATTGAATTCAATAATTACCTTAATCACCAACAGTCCACAGTAGTCACAGTCATTACTACCTACAGGATGTATTGCAATAGCTCTGAAAATTTACTTTTATAGTATCTCCCAGAAGCATTACCTCTAACGCCAAGAATGATGAAAGGAGCAATGTGATGGGAACACCATTAGTTGAAGCTCCGTCCAAATCACATACTAGCCAACTTGGACAGAAAGCACTGTTTCTTCATTGCTGCTGGGCCAAAATCCTGGAATTCCCTACCATCAGCACCCATGCACATCAAGTTCTTTAACCCAAAACCAGCATTTTTGCTGATGTTTTTTTCTTATATCATGAAATACAACCATAAAGTAGTCACAAGTTTCCAACTGCACCCACATTTACAAAATGTTCATTCTACCTCCCACAAGCTCTTAGCTTGAAAGATGTGTGATTCTAGAGAGGGATACAGGAACACTTACCTGCAAAGCATATGTATAGTGAAGTGGAATTAGTACTGCTTGAGAAAGGATTGCAATAATTTATTGTAACTGTGCTTTATTGGTTTCTAGTCTTTTGAACGTGTTTTGGTGGAGTGCAAGTTACATGGTCTCTCACCTGCACTCTCCGAGGCCATCCAGAGCATTACACGCTGGGAACTAATACAGGCTGCCTTGCCACATGTACTTCATTGCACAGCTACACTACTTTCAAACCGGAATAAGCTTGGTGAGTGCTTCCCCTCTTCCTATTAGTTTTCTGGGAGGTAAACAGTGGTTGTATTTTCAACAATTTTGGAAGTATTTTGGATATTTGTATTGTGGCGAATCAGGTTTTTTTTAAAAACCATGTGTGCACTGCCCAGTGGCTACAATCTAATTTGAACTAAATGCACACATTAGTAAATATATTAACATTCTCAAGTACTGAACTAAAAGGTGTAAGGTAAAACAGATCATTTATGTAAATCAATTTAGGCAATAACTCTATCAGTGTTAATTGTTAACTGATTATATAGAAGTGTCAAGATAATGATAACTCGGGTATTTTTTTGCTGTAGCAGTACAGAGAGGTATGGTGGGCATTGTCTTCTGCTTAAATCATTGACAAGCTTTACTGAGAGATTGGCGGCAGATATAAGGGATGATGAACAAAGTAAACCAAGGTCCTAAACATGACATCTAAATTAGTAGCAGATCCATTTAATTGCACTGAAATTGTTTTTAATGTTTCAGTATTTTTGCGAGAAGGGGAGATAATCTTTGAAATAATTCCTGAGCAAGAAAGATGCATTTGGAAAAATAAATGTTTAGGCTTTCAGTTCATCAGATGAAGAGTGCCAGTGCTGAGAAATGGAACATGTATCATGATATAAGTATGTTTGCATAATTCCCTCCCGCACAGTTTGAATGTTGCAACTTGAAAGAAGACAGAATATTGGAATGTTGCACAGAAGTCATGGAACTGACATTTGGTTTCTTTACGTAAACAACAAATTTTGAAATGGAGATCTAGAGCTGGAGTTTCATGTAGGAACGGGAAAATGCGACTCAGGAACCTTTTCAGCTTCCAAAATGCAAGGCCCCTCCAAACCCCGTTCCTGCCATATTTGTACCTATGAGGGATGTGTACAGGGAGGATTCAGGTTTTATGAGCTGCAATGCAGTGTGAGATAAGCGCAGGAGTAGTGAGGTAGGCTGATAAGGAGGCACACTTGAGTTTTTCAGGACCATAAGACCATAAGACATAGGAGCAGAATTAGGCCACTCGGCCCATCAAACCTGCTCCTCCATTCAATCATGGCTGATATTTACTCATCCCCATTCTCCTGCCTTGTCCCCATAACCCGTGACCCCCTTATTAATCAAGAACATATCTATCTCTGTCTAAAAGACACTCAGTGATTTGGCCTCCACAGTCTTCTGCAACAAAGAGTTCCACAGATTCACCACCCTCTGGCTGAAGAATTTCCTCCTCATCTCTGTTTTAAAAAATCGTCCCTTCAGTCTGAGATGGTGTCCTCAGGTTCTAGTTTTACCTACAAGTGGAAACATCCTCTCCATGTCCACTCTCTCCAGGCCTCGCAGTATCCTGTAACTTTCAACAAGATCCCCTTCTAAACTCCGAGTACAGAGCCAGAGTCCTCAACTGTTCCTCATACGACAGGTTCTTCATTCCAGGGATCATTCTTGTGAACCTCCTCTGGACCCTTTCCAAGGCCAGCACATCCTTCCTTAGATACGGGGTCCAAAACTGCTCACAATACTCCAAATGGGTCTGACCAGAGCCTTATACAGCCTCAGAAGTATCTCCCTGGTCTTGTATTCTAACCTTCCTGACATGAATGCTAACATTGCATTTGCCTTCTTAACTGCTGACTGAACCTGAACATTAACCTGAAGAGAATCGGGAACAAGGACTCCCAAGTCCCTTTGTGCTTCTGATTTCCGAAGTATTTCCCCATTTAGGAAATAGTCTATGCCTACATTCCTCTTTCCAAAGTGCATAACTTCATACTTTTCCACATTGTATTTCATTTGCCACTTCATTGCCAACTCTCCTAGCTTGTCCAAATCCTTCTGCAGCCCCCTTGCTTCCTCAATACTACCTGTCCCTCTACAGATCTTTGTATCATTTGCAAACTTAGCAATAGTGCCTTCAGTTCCTTCCTCCAGATCATTAATGTATATTGTGGTCCCAGCACCGACCCCTGAGGTACACCACTACTCACCGGCTGCCATCCTGAAAAAGACCCTTTTATCCCCACTCTCTGCCTCCTGCCAGTCTGCCAATCCTCTATCCATGCCAGGATCTTACCCTTAACAACATGGGCTTTAAACTTATTTAACAGTCTCCTATACGGCACCTTGTCAAAGGCCTTCTGGAAATCTAAATAAATCACGTCCACTGGTTCTCCGTTGTCTAGGACAACAGCCGAGATCCCAACATCATTTTTATGCTCTCTGAGCCTCACCCCCTCACCCACACTCATGTCCCCTCGATAGCCCCTCATATTTTTCACACACCCCATCCATGTCTACTTATATGCTCCATAGCCACTCACCGAGTATCTATTATGGGAAGAGCTCAGAATTTCTTAAAAAAACGTAATAGGTGGATTGGCCATGCCAAATTGCCCCTAAGTGTCCTGAGGTTGGGTGGGTTTGTTGACGTGGGGCGAGGGTGTGGGCCTAATTGGGGTGATCTTTTTTTAGCTTTAGTGCAGACTCGATGGGTCAAATAGCCTCCTTCTGCACTGCAGGGATTCTATGATTCTATAATCTAACCATCTAATAGAGCTGTCATTCAAATACTTTTGCATACTGAAAACACCTCTCATTCAGAAAAGCCATTAAAAAAACCGAAGTAATCCATCTGCTGTAAAAGGAAGCACTCATTCGCTTGACACATTAAAGGCAAAAATCCTTTAATGATCTCTTAAAACTGTCAGGGAAAATGTGAATACAGTTCCTCTGCTGAGATAAGTGGTTCTGTAACTTTTAGAATTCAGCTAAGCATTCATAATGGGCTCTCGGTTGTAATAACAACCCCTAGGAATTATATACACTGGCGCCTATTGAAACTTAAAGCCAGATGGCCTCTTTTTCCCAGCTATGCCAAATGCTCTGTCAATCAAAATAGTTCAGGTTGCTTTTCTTTCCATAATTGAGAGGAGCATAAGGTATTTTCCCCAGTTTATTTATTTATTTTAAAATAGTTTTATTAAGGCATTTGTATATACATTAAACACAACCAAAACCAGAGAAAGAACAAACAGAAAACCTCATAACAAATAAATAACTACCCGACCACTCCAACCTCCCAGCCATTCCCCTCCATCCACCTGCCTTCTCCATTTAAAAAAAAGTATTTTATTACAAACGTGTATCAAAGCAGGTTACAGCAAGTAAACACCCCGGGAAACATGCTTCCCAACAATCAACTATACAGTCCGGACAGATTTTTCCCCTTTTTCACCCCTCCTTCTCCCCATCACCCACCCCCCTGCGATGAATAGCTCCTCAAACACGGTCACAAATATCCCCCACCTTTTCTCAAACCCCCCTGCTGAGCCCCTTAACTCATACTTTATCTTTCTAACCGCAGGAAGTCGTACAAGTCATGCAACCATGCTGATACCCCCGGTGGCAATGCCGACCGCCACTCCAGCAAAATTCAGCGCCGTGCGATCAGAGAGGCAAAGGCCACAACATCGGCCTTCCTCCTCTCTGAAACCCCAAATATTGCCACCAAAGGGTCCGGGTCCACCTCCTCCTCCACTATCCAGGCTAAGACCGTGAACACTCTCGCCCAGAATCTTACCAATTTTTCGCAACCCAAAAACATGTGCGCGTGATTCTCTGGCCCCACCCACACCTCTCACACTCATCTGCTACCTCCTGAAAATACCCACTCATTCTCGCCCGAGTCATATGCACCCTGAGCACCACCTTAAACTATATCAGGCTCATCCGTGCACAAGAGGAGGTCCCGTTTACCCTTCGCAGTGCCTCACTCCATACTCCCCAATTGATCTCCATTCCCAACTCCGCTTCCCATTTCTCCTTGATCTTCACCACCCACTCACCTCCCTGCTCCCCCAGCCAGTTATATATCTCCCCACTTTTTCCCTCCCCTTCCACATCTGGAAGCATAAGTCATTCCAGCAGGCTGTATCCCGGCAACATAGGGAACCCCCTCCAGGCCTTTTGTGCAATGTCCCTAACCTGCAGACACTTGAACTCACTACCACTCGGTAGCTCTACTCTTAGCTCCTCCAGACTGGCGAACCGTCCCTCCAAATACAATCCCTCATCTTGACCAGTTCCACTTCCCTCCACCTCCTATATACACTATCCATGCCCCCCCGGCTCAAACCCATGATTTTCGCACAGCGGCGTAAGCACCGACATCCCTTCCATCCCAAAATGCCTCCTCAGCTGATTCCGTATCTTCATCGTGGACTGCACCAACTAGGCTCCATGAATACCTACTCAGAGCCATTGGCAATGCTGCCGTCACCATAGCCCCCTTCAAGATTGCCTACTCCATTTTTAAACCCATTATCCTGCCTTGTGCACCCCCCCCCCCCCCCCCCCCCCCCCCACCAGCTTCGGCTCGATTCCTCCACTCCAGCACAATCCTTCCCCGGGCTACTGGAAGGCAAAGGCCAAGTAGTCGGTCTCTCTCGCCCCTTGGACTCCTGGGTCTTCCGACACACCAAATATCGCCTCTCCTGGACTGAGGGGCACCTTTACCTTCAGCACCTCAGTCATTAGGTCTGCAAACCCTTGCCATAACCCCCTCAGCTTCGGACATGCCCAAAACATGTGAACATGGTTCGCGGGCCAGCCCGTGCACTTTCCACACCTATCCTCCACCCCCTCAAAGAACCTACTCTTCCTGGTCACCATCATATGTGCCCTATGCAGTTTCTTGAATTGAATAAGGTTAAGCCTAGCACATGACAAAGATGTATTCACCTTCCTCAAAGTCTCCTCCCACATCACAGCCTCCATTTCCACCCCCCCCCCTCCCCAAACTCCTCCTCCCACACTTCCGTTTGACTTCTCCTATCAGGACTCCCTCCAGGTCCATTAACCCCTTGTAAATCTCGGATACTTTACCCTCACCCACTCCTGCTTTCGATACCACATTATCCTGTAGGCCCGGGGGCAGCAGATCGGAAACGGACGGCACCTGGTTCCTCACATAATCCCAGACCGATAAGTACCGGAACCCATCCTCGCTGGGCAGCCCATACTCCTCCTCCAGTTCCTCTGAGCTCGAGAAGCTACCCCCACCAACAGGTCCCCAAATCACTTGATCCCTGCCAGTCACCAGCCTCGAAACACCCCGTCCAGCCTCCGGTACAAGTCTATGTTTCCTCTGAATCGGTGCCCACACCAAGGCATTTTCAGCTTCTGATGCTGCTGCCACTGTCCCATACACTCAAGGCCGCCACCACCACCGGGCTCGTGGCATTCTTGGCCGGCGAGATCAGCAGAGGCACTGTCAACAATGCCCCAAAGCTCGTGCCCTTATAAGGGACTGCCTCCATCTGCTCCCCCACCACCCCGTTCCTAACCATGGCTATATTCGCTGCCCAATAATAATTCATTATAGTTGGCACTGCCAGCCCTCCCCGCATCCCCGTTCCAACAGCACCTTCTTTATCCATGGGGAAGTTCACCGCCCACACAAACCCCAAAATCAGAGCATTAATTTTCCTGAAAAAAGATTTTGGAATGAAGAATGGGAGGTTCTGGAAAACAAATAAGAGCCTCGGGAGTATCTTTGTTTTCACTGTCTGCGCCTGCCCCACCAGCGATAGCAGCAGCACATCCCACCTCTTAAAGTCCCCCCTCATCCCTATTCATCTGTTCCACTAACTGCGGAAAATTCAGTTAATGCAGTTGTTCCCAACACCATGCTATCTGGATGCCCAAATACCTAAAGCTCGCCTCCACCACCTTAAACGGCAGCTCGCCCAAACTTCTCTCCTGCCCCTTGTCTCGATCAGAAGACCTCACTCTTCTCCATGTTTAACTTATATTCGGAAAACCGGTCAAACTCCTTTCAAATGTTCATAATTCCCCCAATACCTCCCAGTGGATCCGATATATAAAGCAGCAGATTGTCCGCATATAGCGAGACCTTGTGCTCCACACCTCCCCCCCCACACTATTCCTCTCCAGCTCCTTGACACTCTAAGCGCCATAGCCCGTGGATCTATTGCCAAGGCAAAAAGCAACGGGGAGAGTTGAAATCCCTGTCTTGTCGCACGGTGTACTCCAAAGTACCCCAAACTCACCCAATTTGCCTGTACGCTCGCTACCAATGCCCTGTACAACAATTGGACCCAGTCCACAAACTCCTGCCCGAACCCAAACTGTCCCAGCACTTCCCACATATACTCCCATTCCACCTGATACTGCGACCACTACATCCACCTCTTGTCCCTTCAGGGGCATCATTGTCACGTTTAATAAGCGCCTAACATTCATCGACAGATGCTTCCCCTTTAGAAACCCCAACTGCTCTTCCCCTGGCACATAGTCCTCAATCCGCGAGGCCAACTTTGCCAGCAGTTTGGCATCCACATTCAGTAGTGATATTGGGCGGTAGGACCACACTGCTCTGGGTTCTTATCCTTCTTTAATATTAAGGATATCAAAGTCTGCGATAATGTAGGGATGCCTGCGAAAATGCCCTTTATCCCTCACCTCGTTGTATGCCCTTAACAGCAGGAGCCCCAGCTCCCTAGAAAACCTCTTGTAAAATTCTCCAGGAAACCCATCCAGGCCCGTAGCCTTCTCTCCCTACATCAGCCCCATAGCCTCCATCACCTCCACCAATCCAATGGAGGCTCCCAGCCCCTCCACCAGGTCCTCCTCCACCTTTTGGAACTCAATCCTCTCTCGGAATCACTACATTCCCTTCCCCCTCGGGGCTCTGATTCGTAGAGCCTCTTATAAAACCCCTCAAATGTCCCATTCACCCCCACCGGTGTAGTACCACTCTTCCCCTCTCATCCTTTACTCTTCCGATCTCGCTCGATGCCACCTGCTTCCTAAGTTAGAGAGCCAGCGTCCTGATTGCCTTCTCCCCATACTCATACACTGCCTCTCTGGCCTTCCGCAACTGCCCCATTGCCTGCCCATGGACACCAACCCAAACTCCATCTGGAGCTTCTGTCACTGTGGGACCATAAGACCATCGGAGCAGAATTAGGCCATTCAGCCCATCGAGTCTGCTCTGTGATTTAATCATGGCTGATATTTTTCTCATCCCCATTCTTCTGTCTTCTCCCCATAACCCCTGATCCTCATATTAATCAATAACGTAGCTATCTCTGTCTTAAAGACACTCAGTGATTTAGCCTCCACAGCCTTCTGCAGCAGAGTTCCACAGATTCATCACCTCTAGCTGAAGAAAGTCCTCCTCATTGCTGTCTTAAAGGTGTCAAGGGAATGTCACTTTAAGAAATGTTTGTCTGCTCAAGTGGCTGCTGTGATGTCAGAGTGTGGTGGAGCTGAGCTCTGGCTCTGCTTTTTTAGTTTCACTTTGAGGAAAAGCTTGGGTGTGTCTGTATTATTTGGTTTTGTTTCAGTGTTGGAGCTGAAGCCAGCCAAAGAAGGTGTAATTTTGATCTCTCTGCCATCTAAAGACTATCTCTAGATCATTTGGTGAATTCAGAGTGATAATTGCCCTCAGAAGAGACTTTAAACCTGATGTGCTTCTGTTAAAAGGTTTTTTGTCTTATGGATGTTAAAAGGAAAGTTTAAGGATTACTTATAGTGCTGTATTCTTTGGGGGGTGTATTTGAATTGATGGTTGCTAAGATTTTCACTGTATAGTTTTTAAAAGGTTAACTGAGTTTATAGAATAAACATTGTTTTGCTTCAAAAATTACTTTTAAATTTCTGCTGCACCACACCTGTAGAGTGGGTTGTGTGCTCCCCATACCACAATCTAGTGAAAGTTGTGGGTCAGGTGAACTCCATGATACATTTTAGGGTTCTCTAAACCCTGGCCCATAACAAATTGGGGGCTCGACAGGGATAAAAGTCTATCTATTGGATTGGCTTAGTGAACTTAAAGACAGTGAGTGGTGAGCATATTGTGTTTGCTATTCAGGTGTGGTATTTCAGTTTAGGTAGGGAGTATGTTGTTGGCAAAATAGGCTTTTAGAGTTGGCAAAAACTTTGCAGTTAACATTACCTGACAAAATCCGAAAAGATGAGGGAATTATGGCGGTGGCTAAGCATTTATAATTGCCAGCGATACAGTTTGACTCATTGGAAATGGCAAAAATTCAGTTACAAATTAAACAATTGGAACATGAGAAAGAATTAAAGCAGCTTGAATACGAAAGAGAGAGAGAGAAAAAGAAAGAGATAGAGAGGAAAAAGAGAGAGAAGAAAGAAAAACAGAAAGAATATCCCTAGCAGAACAAATAGAAAGAGAAACGGAGATACAGATCAGGGAAAAAGATAGAGAGAGAGTTTGAACTTCAGAAAATGGCTATGAAACATGACAGTCAATTAAAATTGGTGGACGTAAAGGGAAACGTACAGTTGGAGGATAGTGATGAGGTTAGTGAGAAAGAGCGTCATAGTCAAAGGCTTGGTGGGGATCTATTTAAATATGTCCATGCAGTGCCAATGTTTGATGAGAAGGAGATAGAAGCCTTTTTCATTTCATTTGAGAAGGTAGCGAAACAAATGAAATAGCTATTGGAGGAGGTATCTGGGATGTATGAGGAGGTGAAAAAATCCATCTTACGTACATGAAGCCTACAGACAAAGGTTTAGAAATTTAAGGAAAGAATTTGGTCAAACATACCTGGAGTTTGAAAGGATCAGAGTAATTTTGATAGGTGGATAAGGCTTTGAAAATAGACCAAACATATGAAGCTCTCAGAAAAATTATTCTTTTGGAAGAGTTTAAAAATTCAATTCCTGATGTAGTGAGAAGTCATGTGGAAGAGCAGAGGGTTAAAACTGTGAGATTAGCAGCAGACGTGATTATGAATTAGTTCATAAATCAAAGCTTGATTTACGACATCAGTTTCAGCCTGTGAGGGATAGAAACTGGGGACATGAGAAATATTCAAGTGGGAGAGGCACAGGTGATCTGATGGGAGATAATAAGGAGAGTGCACCTCAGATTAAAAAAGAAATCCAGGAGGGTGGAAGAGACATGAAAAGTATAAAATGTTTTCACTGTAATAAACTAGGCCATGTAAAGTCACAGTGTTGGTGGTTGAAGAAAAGCATTGGGAAGGTTCATGTGGTAAAACAGGATAAAACAATGGGGTTTGTGAAAGTGGTGAAGGAAAGCCCAAGTGAAGCAAAGGAGGTGCAAAATGTTGCACAGCCTGATCATGAGGTGATTGATAAGAAGATGCCAGATGTCTTTAAAGAATTTACTTGTGTGGGAAAAGTTTGCTCATGTAAACCCAGGAGCAAGTAAAGAAGTCACAATTTTAAGACATACGGGAGCTAGTCAATCTTTAATGGTAGGAGATGAGGAGTTATGTAGTTTGGGAAGAATGTTGCCAGAAAAGGTGGTAATATGTGGAATTCAGGGTGAAAAGAGTAGTGTTCCATTACATATAAGGTTGGAAAGTCCAGTGAAGAGTGGTGAAGTGGTAGTAGGAGTAAGAGAGAAACTATCTTGTCCAGGATTACAGTTTATCTTGGGTAATGATATAGCTGGATCGCAGGTGGGAGTGATGCCTACTGTGGTTGATAAGCCAGTGGAAAATCAGACAACTGAAGTGTTGAAGGACGAGTATCCTGGGATTTTTCCGGATTGTGTAGTAACAAGGTCACAAAGTTACAGGTTAAGACAAGAGGAGAAATCAAAGAGTGAAGATGAAGTTGAAGTGCAATTATCAGAAACAATTTTTGATCAGCTGGTTGAAAAAGAACAAGAACAGGTGGAGGATGAGGCGGATATTTTTAGTTCAGGAAAGTTGGCGGAGTTACAACAGAAAGATGTAGAAATAAACTGGATGTATCAGAAAGCATACAGTGAAGAGGAATCTGAGTGTATACCAGAGTGTTATTACCGTAAAAGTGATGTCTTGATGAGAAAATGGAGACCTTTACATATGCAGGTGGATGAAAAATGGGCAGATGTTGATCAAGTGGTATTTCCGGTAGGGTATAAAAAGGAGGTGTTGCGAGGAGCACATATGGTACCAGTGGGAGGTCATTTCGGAGTCAGGAAAACTGAAGCTAAAATACAAAAACATTTTTATTGGCCTGGACTACATACAGATGTAGTTAAATTTTATCGATCATGTCACACATGTCAAGTGATAGGGAAACCTCAAGCAGTGATAAAACCAGCACCCTTAATACCCATTTCAGCATTTGAGGAACCTTTGAAAAGGGTCTTAATTGATTGCGCAGCACAGCTTCCTAAAACGAAAAGTGGGAATCAATATCTTTGGACTATAATGGATGTGTCTGCTAGCTTCCCAGAGGCCATTCCAGTATGTAATATTACAGCTAAAAAGATTGTGGAGGAGTTACTTAAATTCTTTACGAAATATGAACTACCCACAGAAATACAACCGGACCAAGGATCAAATTTTACCTCAAGGTTATTCAAAGAAGTTATGGATACCTTAGGAATAAAACAATTTAAATCAATTGTGTACCATCCAGAATTGCATGAGCATTAGAAAGGTGGCATCAGACATTAAAGACAATGTTGAGGGTTTATTGTCAAGATTATCCAAAGGATTAGGATAAAGGAATTCCATTCGTACTGTTTGCATTTAGCGATATACCTAGTGAGTCAACCAAATTTAGTCCTTTTGAACTAATTTTTGGTCATGAGGTAAGAGGACCACTTAAATGGATTAAGGAAAAATTGGTGAGTGAGAAATCAGAACTTGCATTTTTGGATTCCATGTCAATTTTTAGGGAATGATTAAATAGAGCAGGGGAATTGGCTAGACAATATTTAAAAGTTGCACAACATGTGATGAAATGGGTAGCAGACATGAAATACAAAGTTTTTAGTTTTGCCTGTGGAGATAAAGTTTTAGTATTGTTACCAGAGGTAGGTGAACCTTTAAAAGCTAGGTTTTGTGGACCTTATCAGATTAAAAGGAAATTAAGTGAGGTGAATTATGTGGTAAGAACGCCAGATAGAAGGAAAACTCACCGAGTGTGTCACGTGAATATGCTTAAAAGGTACTTTGAAAGGGAAGAAGAGAAAAAGGAGGAAGTTTTAATGATTCTAACTCAAAGTGACAAACCAAATGACTGTGAATTTGACATATCTCAAATTAAATTGGATAACAAGGATGTTCTTAAAAATTGGGATAAATTGTTGACTTACCTTCCAGAGGAAAAGCGGACTGACCTGAAAGAGTTATTGATATCACATGGGCAAGTTTGTGGAGATAGGTTGGGAAGTACTAAAATGGCTATACATGATGTAGATGTGGGAAATGCTGTTCCAATCAAACAACATCCATATAGACTTAACCCTTTAACATTGGCACCAGTTAACAGAGTGATTGAAAGTATGCTTAAAAATGCATAATTGAAGTGGGTTGCAGCCAATGGAGTTTATCCATAGTGATGGTACCAAAACCGGACGGTACCCAACAGTTGTGTGTGGACTATAGAAAGGTTAATGCAGTTACAAGAACAGACTCTTATCCTATCCCACGCTTGGGTGAAGGAGATTTCAGCTTTTGTGACTTCAGATGGTATATACCAATTCAAAGTTATGCCATTTGGCATGAAAAATGCCCCAGCCACATTTCAACGGTTAACTAACAAAGTCTTTTCAGGTTTGCCCAATTGCGCTGTATTCATTGACGATCTGGTAATTTTCAGCCAGACATGGAAAGAACATTTAAAACATCTGAATGGAGTTATTTGATTGACTTCAGGATTGGTGGTAAACCTGGCCAAAGTGAATTTGGAAAAGCCCAAGTCACTTTCGCTGGCCATACAATCGGACAGGGTCGAATGGTCCCACGGGATGTGAAAACAAAAGTTATTGGAGAGTTTCCAATTCCTTTGACCTGAAGGGAAATAATGCGATTTCTGGGTATGAGTGGATTTTACTGGAAATTTATACCGTATTTTAGTAGTTTGGTTGCACCACTAACGGACTTGCTGAAGAAGCGTAACAAATTCCAGTGGACAGCGGAGTGTCAGCAGGCATTTGACCACCTGAAGGCTGTGTTAACCACTGGTCCTGTGTTAGCCATCCCAAATTATGCAAAACCATTCAAAGTGGCTGTTGATGCGAGTGATGTGGGCGTAGGTGCGGTGCTTCTACAAGACGACGCCCAAGGACTGGAGCGGCCTATCGTTTTTTTTCCAAAAAAATTTAATTCTCACCAGAAGTATTCCACGATTGAGAGGGAGACTTTGAGTTTGGTGCTGGCTTTGCAACATTTTCAAATTTATGTGACCAGCAATCCGTCTGACACAATTATCTATACTGATCATAATCCACTGATGTTTTGGCCCGCTTCCAGAATAACAATGTCAGACTGTTCCGATGGAGTTTTATTGTTACAGCCATTTCATTTAAAAATAATACATTTGGCTGGACGAGAAAACATGATAGCCGATACTTTGTCAAGAATGTGATGACGTGACGAGGTACAGGAAGAAGAACGGAAATTTATGCCTGTTTGCGTGTGTTGTTTTTTAAAACGAAAAAGTATATTTAATGTCTGCATTTCTTAAAGGAAAGTGAAAAGGTGAAAAATGAAACCATCTTGAAGTTGATGGGTTTTTTTTTCTTGTGGTGTCATGGGAATGTCACTTTAAGAAATGTTTGTCTGCTAAAGTGTCTGCAGTGATGTCAGAGTGTGGGTGGAGCTGAGCTCTGACTCTGCTTTTTAGTTTCACTTTGAGGAAAAGCTTGGGTATGTCTGTGTTTTTTGGTTTTGTTTCAGTGTTGGAGATGAAGCCAGCCAAAGAAGGTGTAATTTCAATCTCTCTGCCATCTAAAGACTATCTCTAGATTATTTGGTGAATTCAGAGTGATAATTGCTCTCAGTCGAGATTTAAAACCTGATGTGTTGCTGTTAAAAGGTTTTTTGTTGGATAGATGTTAAAAGGAAAGTTTAAAGATTACTTATAGTGTTGTATTCTTTGGGGGGTGTATTTGAATTGATGATTGCTAAGATGTTCACTGTATGTTTTTAGAAGGTTCATAGAATGAACATTGTTTTGCTTTAAAAATTATTTTTAAATTTCTGCTGTACCACACCTGTAGAGTGGGCTGTGTGCTCCCCATACCACAATCTAGTAAAAACAGTGGGTCAGGTGAACTCCATGATACACTTTGTGGTTCTCTAAACCCTGGCCCATAACAAAGGATTGTCCATTTGGTCTGAGATTGTGTCCTCTGCTTCTGGTTTTTCCTCCACGTGGAAACATTCTCTCCACATCCACATGCCACTTTGGGGCAGCAGGGTAGCATGGTGGTTAGCATAAATGCTTCACAGTTCCAGGGTCCCAGGTTCGATTCCCGGCTGGGTCACTGTCTGTGTGGAGTCTGCACGTCCTCCCCCTGTGTGCGTGGGTTTCCTCCGGGTGCTCCGGTTTCCTCCCACAGTCCAAAGATGTGCGGGTTAGGTGGATTGGCCATGCTAAATTGCCCGTAGTGTCCTAATAAAAGTAAGGTTAAGGGGGGGGGGGGTTGTTGGGTTACGGGTATAGGGTGGATACGTGGGTTTGAGTAGGGTGATCAAGGCTCGGCACAACATTGAGGGCCGAAGGGCCTGTTCTGTGCTGTACTGTTCTATGTTCTATGTTCTATCCAGGCCGCGCAGTATCCTGTAAGTTTCAATAAGATCCCCCCTCACCCTTCTAAACTCTAACGAGTACTGATCAAGTGTCCTTATCCGTTTCTCATATTACAAGCTCCTCATTCTAGGGATCATTCTTGTGAACCTCCTCTGGATCCTTTCCAATGCCAGCACATCTTTCCTTAGGTACGGGACCCAAAATTGCACAATAGTCCAACTGGAGTCTGACCAGAACCTTATGCAGCCTCAGAAGTACATCCCTGGTCTTGTATTCTAGTCCTCTTCACATGAATGCTAACATTGCATTTGCCTTCTTAACTGCTGACTGAACATGCACATTAACCTGAATAGAATCTTGAACAAGGACTTCAAGTTCCTTTGTGCTTCTCATTTCTGAAGCATTTCCCATTTAGAAAATAGTCCATGCCTCCATTCCTTCTTCCAAAGTGCATAACCTCACACTTTTCCACATTGTATTCCATCTGCCACTTCTTTGCCCATTCTCCTAGTCTGTCCAAGTCCTTCTGAAGCCCCCCTGTTTCCTCAATGCCTCCTGTCCCTCTAGAGACCTTTTATAGGACCTTTGAGCAGCTAATATTCACCCGCAGAATTTCGTCCACCAACCTTGCTAGCTCTGCTCATTCCACCTTGTCACGATGCTCCTGGATCGATTGACTACTGCCTTAATCGCCTCCCATAAACCTCACCCGTATCTTTGAGCTCCTCATACTCCCGGATGGTGGCCCTCACCCGGCCGCACACCTCGTCATCTCCTAGCAACCCCACATCCAGCTTCCACTGTGGGCGCTGGGCCTCTCAGGTCCACTCGCAAATCCACTCAGTGCAACATGTGGTCAGAGACCATAATCGGCGAGTACCCCGAGTCAACCACTTCCGCCAGCAGTGTCTTATCCACCACCAAGCAATCAATCCGCGAGTACACCCTGTGTACATAAGAGAAGTACGAGAACTCCTTAGCCCTTGGCCTCCTGAACCTCCGTGGATCTAACCCCATGCCCTCCATGAGCCCTGTTAGCTCCTTCGCCACGACTGGTCCAAACTTGGCTCAATAACCACATTGAAGTGGCAACTCCCCCCTCCCCCCACCTGCCGTGCAACCATATCCCTTCTTGAGTTAGCCCCCAGTCCGTGTCACGTGGACCCCCAGGCCACCCTCGGGTGTCCACTGTCACCAACTCCTTTCTTACTGCACCACAGCATCCTCACGTTTGTCAGTAGCCCCCTCCCCCCCTCGCTTAAACAAAGCAACCCTCCCAACCCCCTCTAACCCTCTAACCACCTGCTCACCCCCCACTGCGCTCCCGTCAACTAGCCCATCCAGTTAGCCTGGCAGCACCCGCCCATGGCACCAACCTCCTACCCCCCCCCCACTGATTTCCCTCAAACCCCGCTCGCACACCTCCTTAGCGTGAATAACAATGAAATAAGAAAAAAGATGCACTCACCCTCCACATTCCCCAAGCATCCCGCCACAGCACCCCCAAACAAACATCTCAAAGAAGAGAGGTTCTCCCCTGACCAACAACCCAATAACAACAAAGCAAACAGGCACAGCAAATCAACGTCTTCTCACAATCCCTCCAAAGTTCAATGTCCTCCCCCTCCTGCCAGTTCATTGTCTCCAAAATCAATTGCTTCCTCTAGTGTCCCAAAATAATATTCACGGCCTTTGTAAGTCACCCAGAGATGGGCCGGGTACAGCATCCTGTACTTCACCCCTTTCATGAAGGGGGCAGCCTTGACTCAGTTGAACCCAGCTCTCCTCTTAGTCAGTTCCGCACCCAGATCTTGGTATATCTGGAGCTCATTACTTTCCCAGGTACATCTCCTTGTCTGTCTGGCCCACTGCAAAATCTTCTCCTTTTCGATGAATCGGTGGAGCCTCACCACACCGTCCTCGGCGGCTCATTCGCCTATGCCTTTCTCATCAGTGCCCAATGCGCCCAGTCGACCTCCAGGGACCGGTCAAAGACCCCCTCCCCCATCAGCTGTTCCAGCATTTTTGCAACATATGAGCTAGCATCTGCTCCCTCAATACCCTCTGGCTTCCCAACTATTCTTAAAGTTTGACTCCAAGAGCGGTTCTCCAGATCTTTCACCTTCTACTTTACCCACTTCTGGGTCTCCCACATCATCCTAATCTCAGCCACCAACAAGGTAAGCTGCTGCTCATGCTCCCCCACTTTCTGTAGTGCCTTGTTCTGCATCTCCAGCTTCTGCTCCACCAGATCGATCCCCATTTTAGCGGTTCTACCACCTTCGCCAGATCCTGAGCGTCCTGAGCGTTCCTCCTCTGCTGGCTAAACTTCTCATTCAAGAAGTCCACTAGCTGCTCCGTAGACCATTGGGCTGGTAGGGCCGACCCTATACCCTCAGACATCTTCCCCTGTAACACACAAAGAATCTCCTGCTCCAACAGCTCCTTCCTTCTCGACCCACTTCAGTTCCGCAGATCCATCCACTGACACCACTGATTGAGCTTTACTTTCCTCCACCACTTCTACACCTTTTTCCACTAAAACATCCGCCCAGCAAACAGGGAAAAGGACCGAAAGAGACACCTCGTGCATGACCATGTATGCTATGGCTACCACCGGACATAAAAGGGCTTGGGCATCTAATTAACTTTCCAAAATGATCCCAACCATGTTTCTTCTCAACTTGAATGCATGAGCATTTTTCACATTGGGTGAAGTACTCTACTGCATCTCAACGCTTATTGCAGGGAAGAGCCAACCCTGTGATGAATCACGGCAGTTAAAACACATCTACTTCAAAATATAGCATTTAATTTTGATATTTGAAGTTGTCAAAACAGTAACCACTTACTTGCGAGACTGAATCTAGTCTGTTCTCTAGTCCACGGCAGGCCACCGCAACTAGCCACAAAGGCTCCAATGAGGTTTCCAAAACCTGCATCAGCACATGGAAATAGTGGGGTGGGAGGTTTGTCAGGGAAGCAGAATTAAAATTTCCTACAGCATTCACAATGGCGATCCTGACCTCATAAGAGCTGCATGCGGTGCCGCAACCATAGACCTTCCCAACCACACCTGGAGTAGTACATACATATGAACAAATGAATCAGGAGCAGGTCACTTAACTGGTTGAGCCTACTCCACCATTTGATAAGTTAATTGTTGATCTAATTGTAACTTCTATCCCACATTCACACCTACCTCAATAACCTTTCACCCCTTTCCTTATCAAGAACCTACCTTCTGCCTTAAAAACATTCAAAGATACTGCTATATATTTTTTTTCACTTTATCTTATTTATATACTAGTTAAAATGGAATGGTAAGCATGAGAAACATGTACCTTTTCTTATTGCTTTAACTTGGATAGGGGGAGAAATAAAGGTGCATTATAAATGGTTTTGTATATATTCCAAAAGATGATAGCTTTTCTTTTCTTTTTTTAAAAATAATTTTTATTGAAAGAGTTTTTTCCATACAGACATTTACCCCCTACTAATTTTAAATTATGTACAACACAATCCCTCTAGGCAAAATGTCCCTCCCAGTCGCCCGCCCACCATCGCGCAACTCAGTCCTCCCCCCCCCCCCCCCCCCCCCCCCCCCCCGCCAGGCCACCTTAACAAACAGGCAGCCTACAGTTTTCAGACATGAGCAGCGAGCAGAACTTGCCCTCGTACAGTCGGGCATGTCCCCCCACGACCCTTGCTGCCCCCCACCTCCCCCCCCCCCCCCCCCCCCCCCCCCCCCCCCCCCACCCCCTGGTTGCTGCTGCCACGACCCCGAACGTCTATCTCTGATCTAAAAAGTCAAGGAAAGGTTGCCACCGCCTGGCGAATCCCTGTACCCGACCCTCTCAGGGCAAATTTGATCCTTTCTAGCTGAATATAGCTAGCCATATCGTTAATCCAAGTTTCAACGCTTGGAGGCCTCGCGTCCTTCCATTGAATTAATATCCTTCGTCGAGCCACTAGGGACGCAAAGGCCAGTATTCCGGCCTCCCTAGCCTCCTGTACCCCCGGTTCTACCCCGACCCCAAAGATCGCAAGCCCCATCCTGGTTTGACCCTGGACCCCACCACCTTCGACACCGTCCTTGCCACCCCCTTCCAGAACCCTTCCAGCACCGGACATGCCCAGAACATATGCACATGGTTCGCTGGGCTTCCCAGACATCTGACACACCTGTCCTCACCCCCAATGAACCGGCTCATCCTTGTCCCCGTCATGTGAGCTCTATGCAGCACCTTAAATTGAATGAGGCTCAGTCTCGCACACGAGGAGGAGAGTTGACCTTCTCCAGTGCATCCGCCCACGTCCCGGTCTTCTATCTGCTCTCCCAGCTCCCCTTTCCACTTGGCTTTCAGCTCCTCCCCTGATGCTGCTTCCGCCTCCTGCATTATCTTGTAGATGTCTGATATCTTCCCCCCTCCGACCCAGACCCCCGAGAGCACCCTATCACTCGCCCCCTTACTGGAGAGCAGGGGAAACCCCTCCACCTGCCGCCTAGCAAATGCCTTCACTTGTAAATATCTGAACATGTTTCCCGGGGGGGAGCTCAAACTTCTCCTCCAGCCCTCCCAGGCTCGCAAACCTCCCCTCTATAAACAGGTCCTTCAGCTGCCGTATGCCCACCCTGTACCAGCTCTGAAATCCCCCGTCGATGTTCCCCGGGATGAATCTATGGTTCCCTCTTATTGGCGCCGCCAACAGACCTCCCATTTCCCCCCTATGTCGCCTCCACTGCCCCCATATCTTGAGGGTGGCCGCCACCACCGGGCTCGTGGTGTACCTCGTGGGGGGGAGCGGCCATGGTGCCGTTACTAGGGGCCCCCAGGCTTGTGTTGCCACAGGACGCCCTCTCCATTCGTTTCCAAGCTGCCCCCTCCCCTTCCATCATCCACTTGCGCACCATTGACACATTTGCCGCCCAGTAGTACCCCGAGAGATTGGGCAGTGCCAGCCCTCCACTGTCCCTACTCCGCTCCAAAAAGACCCTCCTCACCCTTGGGGTGCCATGCGCCCACACGTAGCTCATGATGCTACTCGTCACCTTTTTGAAGAAGGCCCTAGGGAGGAAGATGGGCAAGCACTGAAATAAAAACAAGAACCTTGGGAGGACCGTCATTTTGATTGACTGCACCCTCCCCGCCAGCGACAACGGTACCATGTCCCACCTCTTAAATTCCTCCTCCATCTGTTCCACCAGCCTGGAAAAGTTCAACTTGTGGAGGGTCCCCCAGTTCCTTGCCACCTGCACCCCTAAGTACCTAAAGCTCTTTCCTGCTCGCTTGAAGGGGAGTCTCCCAATACCCTCTCCCTGGTCCCCCGGGTGTATCACAAAAAACCTCGCTTTTGCCCAAATTTAGTTTGTACCCCGAAAAGTCCCCAAACTCTGCTAATAGTTCCATTATCTCCGGCATTCCCCCTTCTGGGTCTGCCACGTACAGCAGTAGATCATCCGCATACAGCGATACTCGATGTTCCTCCCCTCCCCTAGTCAGTCCTCTCCACCCCCCCTGAACCCCTCAGTGCCATCGCCAATGGTCAATCGCCAGTGCGAAAAGTAGGGGGGATAGGGGACATCCCTGCCTGGTCCCTCGGTGGAGCCCGAAATACTCCGACCTCCTCCCGTTTGTCACTACACTCGCCGTCGGGGCCGAGTAGAGCAACTTCACCCACTTAATAAAACCCTTCCCCAAACCCAAACCGTTCCAACGTCTCCCACAGGTACTCCACTCCACCCTATCGAATGCCTTCTCCGCGTCCAGCGCTACCACTATCTCAGCCTCCCCCTCCACTGCCGGCATCATAATTACATTCAGCAATCTCCGCACGTTCGTGTTGAGCTGCCGCCCCTTCACGAACCCCGTCTGGTCCTCATGGATTACCCCTGGCACACAATCCTCTATTCTAGCTGCCAGGATCTTTGCCAGCAACTTGGCATCCACGTTCAGAAGCGAGATAGGCCTGTAGGACCCGCACTGCACGGGGTCTTTATCCCGCTTCAATATCAGGGAGATCAGAGCCTGCGACATTGTCGGGGGCAGAACCCCCCCCCTCTCGCGCCTCATTAAAGGCTCGTACCAGTACCGGTCCCAGCAAGTCCACATTTTTCTTATAGAATTCCACCGGGAACCCATCTGGCCCCGGCGCCTTCCCCGCTTGCATCTGACCTATTCCCTTGACTAGCTCCTCTAGCCCTATTGGCGCCCCCAGCCCTTCTACCAGCCCCTCCTGGACCCTTGGGAACCTCAATTTGTTTAGGAAGTCCTCCATTCCCCCTCTCCTCGTCGGCGGCTCAGACCGATACAACTCCTTGTAAAAATCCCTGAAGACCCCGTTCACTTCTTGCCCCTTCTGCACTACCTTCCCGCCCCTCTCCTTCACTCCCCCAATCTCCCTAGCCGCATCTCGTTTGCGAAGCTGGTGTGCCAGCATCCTGCTCGCCTTTTCCCCATACTCATAGACCGCGCCCTGTGCCCTTCTCCACTGCGTCCCGCGCCTCCCCCATTTCCACATCCACCCAATGCGGTGCATGATCAGAGATCGCAATGGCCGAGTACTCAGCTTCCCGTACCCTCGGGATCAGCCCCCTGCTCAACACGAAGAAATCGATTCTGGAGTACACTCTATGGACGTGGGAGAAAAAGGAATATTCCCTCGCCCTCGGCCTACCAAACCTCCATGGGTCTACTCCTCCCATCTGCTCCATGTACCCCCTCAGCACTTCTGCCGCTACCGGCCTCCTATTGGTCCTTGAGCTCGATCTGTCTAGCCCGGGGTCCAGCACTGTGTTAAAGTCCCCCCCATGATCAAGCCCCCTGCCTCCAGTCCCGGAATGAGGCCCAATAGGCGCCTCATAAAACCCGCGTCATCCCAGTTCGGGGCATTTACGTTGACCATCACCACTTTCTCCCCCTGCAGCTTACCCTTCACCATCACATACCTACCCTCCTTATCCGCCACCACCTCCTCCGCCACGAACGACACCCTCTTTCCCACCAGAATCGCCACCCCCCGGTTCTTTGCGTCCAATCCAGAGTGGAACACCTGTCCCACCCACCCCCTTCTCAGGCGAACCTGGTCCACTACCTTCAAATGGGTCTCCTGTAACATTGCTACATCAGCCTTCAGTCCCTTCAGGTGTGAGAATACCCTTGATCTCTTGACCGGCCCATTCAACCCCCTCACGTTCCAAGTGATCAGCCGGGTCGCAGGACGACCCGCCCCCTTCCCCTGCCGATTAGCCGTGTCCTGTTCCCTGCTCGCCCCGGGTCGACCCTCCCCTTCTGACCCGCTCCCCATGGCGATGTCCCCCTCCCCCCACCTCTCCAGTCCTCCACTTCCCGTTTCTGGTCTTTTCAGCAGCAACCCGGTGTCCCTCCCTAACCCCCCCCCCCCCCCCCCCCCCCCCCCAGGCTAGGACCCCTCCTAGCCGCGATGTACCCTCCATCGTACTCCCGTAAGTCAGCTGGTTCACGCTGACCCGGCTGCTCCTGCCACACTCGGACTCCCCCCGGCTCAGGGGGGGGGGCCTCCCCCCCCTTGCCACTCCTCCCTGGCCCCGCTCCAGCGCGGGAAAGGTCGCCATTGCTAGCCACGCCCCACACTCCTCCCCTCCCCCCTCCTCTGCCCCGCGTGCGGGAAAACAGAGGAAAGCCCGCGCTTTCGCCCTGCCACACCCCACCCCGCCATCTTCAGTTCCACCCCCGTCCCCGTCCATGCCTGTAAAAGAACCCCCCCTAGGGGCCCATATCCCCGATCTGCTCTCCCCCCCGTCCCACCCCCCCAACTTAACATTATAAATAACAGATAAATAACAAATAACAATGTACTTAACAGTCGCCCTCTACCAAACAGCATAAATAACCATAACCATAAATAACCATGAATAACCACAATAACAATAACTAAGGGAAGTTGGCAAAGGGGGAAAAAACATCAGAAGAAAAACCACAGCAAGAGTTCAAAATCCAAACAAAGAATTCAGCTGAAAGTACCCGAGCGGCTACGGCCGCCAAGTATCCCCTGGGGCTAATTCGAGTCCAGTTTCTCTTCCTGTACAAAGGCCCACGCCTCCTCTGGGGACTCAAAATAGTGGTGTTGGTTCCTGTAGGTGACCCACAAGCGCGCTGGCTGCAGCATTCCGAACCTGATCCGTTTTGCATGTAGCACCGCCTTCGTCCGGTTGTACCGGGCCCGCCGCTTTGCCACCTCCGCACTCCAGTCCTGGTAGACCCTCACCGTCGAATTCTCCCACTTGCTGCTCCTTTCCCTCTTGGCCCACTCCAGCACTCTCTCACGGTCGCTGAGTCGCTGGAACCGCACCAACACCGCCCTCGGGGGCTCATTTGCTCTTGGCCTCCTAGCCATGACCCTGTAGGCCTCTTCCAGCTCCAGGGGCGAAGGGACGGCCCCTGCCCCCATCAGGGAGCTCAGCATTTCTGCTACATATCCCGGGAGGTCTGACCCCTCCAGGCCTTCTGCCAGGCCCAAGATCCTCAGGTTCTTCCGCCTCATTCGGGTATCCAGCTCCTCAAAACGGCTCTGCCATTTCAGGTGGAGTGCCTCGTGCACCTCTACCTTTCCCACGAGGACCGTGGCCTCCTCCTCCCTCACAGTCATCTCCTGTTGCAGCTCCCGAATCGACGCCTCTTGGGTCGCCTGGGCTCCCATCAGCCTGGTGGTCGTCGCATTCATTGACTCCAAGAGCTCCATTTTCAGCTCCGTAAAGAAGCGCAGGAGAGCGGCCTGCTGCTCCTCCGCCCATTTCCTCCATTCCTCGGGTGCGCCACCGGCCGCCATTTTGGTCTTCTTCCCCCGCTTTTTTTTGGGAGCTGCTGTTGCTTTCTTTACCACCCCACTCCGGGTACCGACCATAAAGTTGGTCTGGTTCTCTTCAGGGAGCCTTCCCCCACCGGGATTTGTCCTTACAGCGCCGTTGGGGCCCTCCAATCGGCCCGAAAACACCTTTGTAGCAGGAGCAGCCAAACGTGCGACTTAGCTAGTCATAGCCGCAACCGGAAGCCCATGATAGCTTTTCTTAGTACGGTATAACAGGAGATGCTTACAACATCAAATTAGTCCATTCCCCTTTTCTGACTGCCGCTGTTTACCTTATATGATTTTATGTTTCAAATATTTATCCTCTGAAAGATGTCATTGTCTTTAGCTGGTCCATATGCTAAAATATTGCAAGCTTCAATAACTCTTTGCATAAAATCATTTTTCCGAGCATCTTTCCATACAAATCAAAATTGAAGACTCCTTGGCACCGTTTCCAAAATAGAGGAAATTCACTTTCCCCAATAATCGTATAAAAACCCTTCATAATGTCAGAAAACCTTTTAAAATTTCCTCCTAATATTCTCTGGTACAAGGAAATACTTAGTCTCAAATCTTATCTTCACTTTAGTAATTCAGAGGTAGCTGGTAAAAGAACATGGACTTATTTAATTATTTACAAAGTTCTGCTCAAGGCAGCATTTCACTCCCATACAGTCCTTCCTAGGAGAAAAATCACACCAGGCCCTCCTTTGGGCCAGCTTTTATCTTAGTTCATAACAAGCCCCAAGTGGGTGGCCTCCGCCGCCTATCTGGGAAGCTTGTACTCCAAAGGTCCCATGGGGAAATCAATGATAGTTTCCCCTTGATCCTCGTGGGGGTTATGACACTCACAAAGTGGAGTCTCACCTGTGGTATTATCCTGAGGCTCAATTCAGCAGAATCACAGAATTGTTATGGCGCAGAAGGAGGCCATTTGGTCCATCATGGTCTGCACCAGCTCGCCAAAAGTGAATCGTGTCCTAGCGTCATTCCTGTACCCCTGCACATTATTTCTATTCAAAAAGAAGGAGAGCATTACTTTAAATTTTACAAGTGGGTTGGATTAGGTTCTAGTGGATATATGGCAGGGGGTCCAGTATTCAGATGCACTGCCTGCTGATAGCTAACAATTAAAGTGAGCTTCAGATCCTTATTATAACATTGATTTCAATTATTCTGTTTCACTATTAGCAGTTACATCTTTAACCAATTTACATAGTTTTAGTCTTTTAAAAAGTGTCCCTGTGTATATTTTCCAAAAAAAGTGCATCAGTCTGTTTCATTTCCGGAGCACCTCTGTCCTCAGCATCTTCATATGGGATCAGAGCACCCAGGGGGTGATACCAGCCTGAGATAAGGGAGGATCTGCCTAAGGTCAGACTTAAGTCTGAAAATATGTGTTTTTCAATATTTGTTATCAATTACTGTGCCTCTCAATAACCGTCCAAAATCTACAATATTTGGTTAACTCAATGCATGTTTTTCTCTCTTTTACTCTTTATATTTCCTGGTAAAAATGGATTAAACTCACTAAATGTTTTTCCACAGCAGTAATGTAAAAATTCTGTTCGATGTTTCTTGAAAGAGCTGTTTTATGAACATAGCTCAATGTAATTCACAAATATCGCAACATTAATGGACACAGGATTGATCCTGGTCAGATTAAGAGATTTTTGAAGGAAAGGAGGAAACATGTGAACAGACTATCCCAGCTGGTCTTGTGTTCCTAGGAGAAGCTCTTTGTACAGAATCAATCATTCGCTTCCCTAAACTAAACTAATGTGGTAGGGGGGGTGGGAATTAGAACTGTAAGCCAGCAAGTGTAGAGGCTGGGGATGAGCATGGTACCAGGGCCAGGCTGGCTAAGAAGCAGGGCAGGCTGGGGGAGGTCTAACTCTGTGGGCATGGAGGTCTGAAGTGTATCTGCTTCAATGCATGACGTATAACAGGGAGGACAGATTAACTTAGAGCCTTGATTCATGCGTGGAACTTTGATGTGGTTGGTGTAACAGAGACTTGGTTAAAAAAGGGACAGGACTGGCCCTAAATATTCCAGGATATAGGAGTTTTGGGTGAGTCAGGGAGGAAGGTAAAAGAAGTGGGGGAGGTACAATACTGGTTAGAGAACATATTATAGCTGTACAGAGGGAGGACACCATGGAAGAATCAAGTAATGAGACACTCAGGGTAGAACTCAGAAACAGGAAAGGGGCAGTCACTATGATGGGGTCCACTACAGGCCTCCTAACAGCCCACGGGAAGTTGAGGAACAGATATGTAAGCAGATTCTGGATAGATGTAAAAATAACAGGGTTGGTGGAGTGAGAGACTTTAATTTTCTTCACATTGACTGAAAATCTCTTAGGGCTAGGGGTCCGGATGGTGAGGAATTTGTTAAGTGTGTCCAGGAAGGTTTTTTTGTGACAATATGTGGATCATCCAACTATAGAGGGTGCTATACTGGACCTATTACTAAGGAATGAGCCCAGCCAGGTCATCAGAGTTGCAGTGGGGGAACATGTGGTGAACAGTGACCACAATTCCGTAAGCTTTTGGATACTCATGGAAAGCACGAGTGTTGTCCTCGGGTTAAGTTGCTAAATTGGGGGAAGGCTAATTACAACCAGATTAGGCAGGCTTTAGAGGCTGTTGTTTGGAAGAGGTTGTTTGAGGGTAAATCCACATTTGGCATGTGGGAGTATTTTAAGAAACAGTTGATGGGAATGCAGGACAGGCATGTGCCAATGAAAAGGAAAGACAGGAAAGGCAGGATTCAGGAACTGTGGATGACCAGGGAAAATGTGAGTCTAGTCAAAAAGAAAGAAGATGCATACATGAGACCTAGGCAATTAAAAACAGTTGAGACATTTGAAGAATACAGGGAAAGTAGAAAAGAGCTAAAACAGGGAGTTAGGAGGACAAAAAGGGTCACGAAATGTCCTTGGAGACAGGATTAAGGAGAATCCGAAGGCATTTTATCCGTATATTAGGAACAAGAGGGCATCTAGAGAAAGAGTTAGTCCACTCAAGGATAAAGGAGGGAAATTATGTGTAGAACCAAAGGAAGTAGATGAGATCCCTAATGAGTATGTTGCATCGGTATTCACAAAGGGGAGGGACACGTTGATTGATGGTGTCTCAGAGGGATATGTAAACACTTTAGTACAAGTCATTATGATGAGGGTGGAAATGTTAGCTGTGTTAAAAAACATTAAGGTAGACAAATCCCCAGGGCCAGATGGTATCTATCCTATATTACTGAGGGAGACAAGAAATGAAATCGCTGGGCCTCTAACAGAAATCTTTGTTTCCTCATTGGCCACAGGTAAGGTCTCAGAGGATTGGAGGATAGCCAATGTTGTCCTGTTATTTAAGAAGGGTAGCAAGGATAACCTGAGTAATTATAGGCCAGTGGGCTTGACGTCAGTGATAGTGAAATTGTTGGAAAAGATTCTCAGAGATAGCGGGCAGGATTCTCCATCCTGCTGCGGTGCGCCACCGGGATACTCCGTCTCACCGGCCGGCAATGGACTTTCCCATTGTGGGCAGCCCCATGCCGTCGGGAAATCCCCGCATTGCCAGCACAATGGAGAATCCTGACAGCGGAGAATGCAGCCCTGGATCTGTGCACATTTGGAAGTGAATGGTTTTACTAGTGACAGACAGCATGGCTTTGTACCATGGAGGTCATGTCTCACTAATTTAATTGAGTTTTTTGAGGAGGTAACAAAAATGATAGATGAGGGAAGGGGTGTGGATGTTGTTTACATGGACTTTAGTAAAGCATTTGACAAGGTCCCTCATGGCAAGCTTGTGCAAAAGATTAAATCCCTCTGTGTCAGGGGTGAACTAGCTAGATGGATTCAGAACTGGTTTCACCATAGAATACAGAGAGTAGCATTGGAAGGGTGTTTTTCTGAATGGAAGTCTGTAACTAGTGATGTTCCGCAGTGATCAGTACTGTGACTTCTGCTGTTTGTAATATATGTAAATGACTTGGCGGAAAACGGAGCTGGTCTGATTAGTAAGTTTGTAGATGATACTAAGATTGCAGGAATTGCAGATAGGGATGAAGATTGTCAGAGAATACAACAGGATATAGAAAGGCTGCAAAATTAGGCGGAGAAATGGCAGATGGAATTTAACCGGCCAAATACCAAGTAATGCATTTTGGTAGATGTACCTCAGGTGGGAGCTAGAAAATAAATGGCAGAACCATACAGAGAGATCAGGGCGTGCACATCCACAGATCTTAAAAGTGACAGCACAGGTGGAAATGGTGGTAAAGAAAGCATATGGCATCATAGATAGCATAGAATTTACAGTGCAGAAGGAGGCCATTCATCCCATTGGGTGTGCACCGGCCCTTGGAAAGAGCACCCTACTTAAGCCCACACCTCCACCCTTTCCCTGTAACCCAGTAAGAGCAATTTAGCATGGCCAATCCACCTAACTTGCACATCTTTGGACTGTGGGAGGAAACTGGAGCACCCAAAGGAAACCCACGCAACCCGGGGAGAACGTGCAGACTACGCACAGACAGTGACCCACACCGGGAATCGAACCTGGGACCATGAAGCTGTGAAACAACAGTGCGAACCACTGTGCTACCATGCTGCCCACCAGCTTTCATTGGACGGAGCATCGAGTATAAAAGTTCGCAAATCATGTTACAGTTATCTAGAACGTTGGTCAGGCCACATTTGGAATACTGTGTCTAATTCTGGTCATCACACTGCTAGAAGGACGTGGAGGCTTTGGAGAGAGTACAGAAAAGGTTTTGCACGATGTTGCCTGGAATGGAGGATAATGGCTATGAGAAGAGACTGAATAAACTGTGATTGTTCTCCCTAGAGAGATGGAGGCTGCGGGACGACCTGACAGAAGTTTATAAAATTATGAAGGTTATAGATAGGGTGAAGAGTTGGAGGTGTTTTTCCCAGGACGGAAATGGCAATTACAAGGGGGCACAACTTCAAGGTGAACGGGGGTAGGTTCAGTGGAGATGTACGGGGGAGTTTTTTACACTGAGGGTGGTGATGGCCTGGTATGCACTGCCAAGTGAGGTAGTTGAGGCCGATACATTAGCGACCTTTAAGACTTATCTAGATAGGCACATGAACAGACGGGGTATAGAAGGATACAGGCGGTTGGTCTAGATAGGACACGTGATCGGCGCAGACTTGGAGGGCCGAAAGGCCTGTTCCTGTGCTGCACTGTTCTTTGTTCCTAAAGTCTGTTAAAGCTAATGAATTACTTTTAAATTGTTGTAATATAGAGATATGGGGCGCGATTCTCCGCAAATGCGGAGAGTCGTGAAGGCTGCCGTGAAACTGGCCATGTTTCACGGCAGCCTCCGCGCCCCCTCCCGGGACCCGATTCTGCTCCCCGGTCGGGGCTAGCAGTGGGGCCCCGTGAACCACGGCATTGCAGGCTTAGCGACCGTCGCTAAACCCGCGCGCCAAGGGTAACGGTGGCTGACGCGCACGATGACGTCAGCCGCGCATGCGCGGATTGGACGGCTCCAACCCGCGCATGCGCGGATGACATCATCACGCATATGCGTGAAACCCGCGCATTCGCGGGCCGTCATGCCCCTCAGCCGCCCCGCGGACTGATCCAGCGGGGCGGCGGAGGAACAAAGAGTGCGCGGGGTTCGGACCCGCTGCCCGCAATCGGTGCCCACCGATCGCGGGCCTATGCCACCCTCTCCATGCCAATCGGTGCCAGGGTTCTCCAGAACGGCACTTTGCGGCCGTTTTCACGAACGGTGAGAGCAGGTGTGTTGGAGTTTGTGAAAACGGCCGTAAAGGCCTGGGAAATCGGCCCATCGGATAGGGGAGAATCGCTGCTCGTCGTAAAAAAACGGCGTGGGGGGCGGAGAATCGCGCCCATGCTGTCCACAGTTTGTTCACAGCCAGCTTTCAGAAGCAAATATTAGATAAATGATCTGTTTTTGAAATATATTTTGGAGGAAATAAAATTGCCTGGCACACTGGAAGATTTTATCTGTTCGTCTTCAAATAGTGCCATGGGATATTTTATATTTATACATGATATAGACACTTGTGTTTAAAGTTTAATCAGAAAGATAGCACTTTTGACAACAGTACTAAAATGTCAAACCATCTGATGTATTCAAATATTTGGCGTGGCACTTGATTCCAGAACACAGAGTTGCACCATTGTACCAAAGCAGATGCCTAAATTAGGATATGATGAAATTACATGCTCAAAGTTAGGATATCTTTATTAAACGTAGACAGCTGAGCACTCATTTCCTCAAGTGTGGCATTGATTAAGCAGACAGGATCTGTGTTATTGGATTCACAGACCTTGTGCCTGTCGACTGCTCAGGGAAGCAAAGCGACAGCACAATGTAAACTCTGTTTCTTTGAGGCCCTTAAATTCTGCAAGGGTGCTCCCAGTCATGTGACAATTTTAGCAGAACCCTAATTAGACCGTATCTCAAAAGCAGCCACAAAAAGAGAAAATGTTGTATCTGAGAATGCAGATGGAATGCCACACAAGTGCTCATCCTCCCAACTATCATTTGTGAGCCCATCAACTTGAAGGTAGTTCGACCTAATTTTGTACATTTCTGACCCACTGGGGGAGATTGGAGAGATTAAGGGTTTTCGGGCTCCAAATTGTATATGGGCAAGAGCAAGGTCTTTGCGATTCAGGCAATGGGACAAGAGAGGAGATTGGAGGGCATGCCATTCAAGGTGGTGGGAGGGAGTTTTTGCTTTTTGGGCATCTAGGTGGAATGGAAGTGGAAGCAACTGCACAAGCTAAATTTGGCATGGTTGTGGAGCAGATGAAGGGGGACTTTACAAAGTGGGATGTGCTCCCGTTGACACTGGTGCAGATGGTAAAGATGACGGTTCTCCTGAGGTTTATGTTTGTATTTCAGTGCCTGTCTATTTTTATCCCCAAGGCCTTCTTTAAGAGAGTGAATGCAGTGATCTCTGGATTTGTGTGGGTGGCTAAAACCCTGCGGGTAAAAAAGGTGTTGCTGAAGTGAGGTCGAGGGGAGCCCTACCGAATTTCAGGAACTACGACAGGGTGGTGAACATAGCAATGGTTAGGAAGTGGGTAGTGGGGGAGGGGTCGGTGTGGGAGTGGGTGGAGGAGGCCTCATGTAGGGGCACTAGTTTGGTGGCACTGGTAATGGCACATCTGCCGTTCTCGCCGGCTCGGTACTCCACAAGCCCGGTGCTAGTGGCGGCCTTGAGAGTGTGGGGACAGTGGCGGAAACACATGGGAGTGGAGGGGGCGTCGGTATTGACACCTATTTGTGGCAACCACTGGTTTGCACCGGGGGTGCTGGATGGGGGGTTCTGGAAGTGACAGCGAGCTGGGATCGAGCGGTTTGTGGAACTGTTTATCGAGGGCAGCTTTCCGTGTTTTGAAGATTCGGAGGAGGAGGGGGGTTAAAGGATAAGAGGGATGCATGGGGGGCTGGCTGAGGTGGGAAATAGTTAGTGAGAAAGGAGGATTGTGGAACTGTGTGTATGCCATGTTGCTGGGTTTGCTTGTTGGTTGGATGGGGATTATTTGTTTTTTTCCTCTTGAAAATTATTAAAATTATATACGCCTTAATAAAATATTTTCAAAAAACATTTGAAGGTAGCTTATGTTGACACCAGTAGTCCATTTCTGCAAGATATACATGTGAAATTTTAAAAGTAGGCTAAATGTGAATAGATATTGGGTTTTACACACCACCCCACAGTGTGCTTGATAGTGGCAGAGCTGGCCTGCCAATGGCCGGTGGTGGGACGAACATCGGGGCTCCCCACGACAAAAGGACGTGCCCCACCCAATCCTTGAGCACAGAGGGGCAACCTTCCCATCGCTAAATGTTTGGGTCAACACCCCCCGAATCAGAGTAACCCGACCCCCTCCCCAATTGCTCTATTTAAGCCCCACCAAGTGAGCGTCACGCAGCTATGGGACACCAAAGGTCCTGCCCACTTCAGGCCCTCTCGCTTGGCAGTGCCAACCTGTCACAGCCCCTGGCTGACACTCATACTGACGATCAGAGGGCTGCAATGGCCTTTAACCCCTCCCCTACAGCATGGTAATCGTACCTGGTCTCTGTGCCACGTTACGCTGGCCCATCGGAGCATAGCACAAACCCAGAAGGTTTGGCATTAAGTCAACTTTGCACATTATAAATTCATTAAAATTAGTGAATGATTATGTCTGCTGGGAGAGTCCGGGTTCATTGCAAACCGCGAATCCCCTTTCACAGAATCCCTACAGTGCAGAAGGAGGCCATCACCGACCCTCTGAACGAGCACCCGACCAAAGCCCACTCCCCCACCATATCCCTGTAACCCCATAACCCCTCCTAACCTTTTTTGGCACTACTGGAAATTTAGCATGACCAATCCACCTAACCTGCACATCTTTGGACTGTGGGAGGGAACTGGAGCACCCGGTGGAAACCCACGCTGACACGGGGAGAGTGCGTAAAGTCCACACAAACAGTCACCTGAGGCCGGAATTGAACCCAGGTCCCTGGCGCTGTAAGGCAGCAGTGCTAACCACTGGAATTCAGGACACTCCTGGTATTTACCTGACATAGCGGGATTTGCGCCGGGTGCAACCCAGCAGAAAAATTGTCCCCATTATATACAACCTTTAACCAAGTTCCACCATCTGAGCTTTTGCATACATTTCCAGTTAGTGCAGCTGTCCTAGAGCTTCAAAGCCACTTTGAAGCATTGATGAAACCAGTTCTCTCGTGCCCCATTGTGACAAAAGTATTTTAGTTATTGACTGGTTTCTTTAATGTAAGTCATAGAATGAATTAGTCTTCTGTTGACTGTTCTTTGTATGGCACAGGCCAAAAGTTAGTTCTTAGGTGTTACTTTCGATTGCTGTTAGATTAAAAAGGAGGTTGTGTTAAGTGTCCTCATTCAGATCTAAGGCTTTTCAAAAAAATCATTTATATGTCGAGGGCATTGCCAGGCCAGAATTTATTGCCCTTCTCTGATTACCCATGAGAAGGTGGTCGTTAGCCACTTTCTTGAACCGCTGCAGCCATGTGCTGTGGCTGCGCCCAGAGTGCTGTTACGAAGAGATTCCAGCATTTAGACTCAGTGACAGTGAAGGAACAGCGGTATATCTCCCAAGTGTGATTGGTGTGTAGCTTGAAGGGAAACGTACAGGTCATTATGGTCCCATACACCTGCTACCCATGTCCTTCTAGATGGTCGAGGCCATGAGTTTGCATGGTGCTGTTAAAGGAGCCTTGCTGAGTTCCAGCAGTTCATCTGGTAGGTGGTACACATTGCTGCCTCTATGCGTTGGTGGATAGAGTAAATGTTTGTGGAAGGAGAAGCAATCAAGTGGCTGCTTTGTCCTGGATGACGTTGAGCATCTTGTGTTGTTGGAGCTGCATTCATCCAGGCAAGTGGAGAGTATTTCATCAAAACCCTGACTTGTGCCATGCAGAGGTGGAAAGGCTTTCTGGAGTCCAGATGTGAATTACTTGTCACATGATTCCTAGCTTTTGACCTACTCTTGTAGCTACAGTATTTATATGGCTAGTCCAAATCGTCAACGGTAACCCCCAGAATGTTGGGAGTGGGGGACTATGAGGTGGTAATGCCATTGAATATCAAAGGGCGATAGTTAGATTCATCTTGTTGGAGATGGTCATTGCTTGGTACTTGCAGGGCACATGTTGTATTTTGGGTTCTTTAGATGTCTCACTGACGAGATCTTGAGACTTGTATGTTTAAACATGAACTGTTCGATGTTAGTCTTTTAACTATTTACAGTTCCCGGATTACTGACATGCATGGTGCTGCTTCCACACAGGAAGGTTAATTCCAGAGTGTTCTTTCTGACTCTGTTATCATGTGACCCTATACAGTGCTCCAGTCCCACATTTAAAAAAAAATATATTTTTATCAAAGGCATTTTACATATATGCATTGAAATATCAGAAACAAAAACAATAGAACCAAAAACACCAGCCAACTGCGCCAACTGATATCGGGCCTGCAATGCACACCACCCCCTTATTTTTTTCCCCTTTATCTCCCCCCTCCCTCCCCGATATAAAGGGAAAACATGAAACCCTGACCCCCATTTAAAATTCACTTTAAAAGAAGTAAATAAGGGCGGCATGTGGCGCAGTGGTTAGCACTGGGACGGCGGCGCTCAGGACCCGGGTCCCAGAATCCCGGCCCTGGGTCACTGTCCGTGTGGAGTTTGCACATTCTCCCCATGTCTGTGATGGTTTCACCCCCACAACCCAAAGATGTGCAGAGTAGGTGGATTGGCCATGCTAAATTGCCCCTTATTTGGAAAAAAAATAAAATAATTGGGCGCTCTAAATTTATGGAACAAAAAAGAAGTCGATAAACGGCTTCTACCTCAGGGTGAACTCCTCCTCCGCTCCCCGTATCAGAGAGGCAAAGGCCGAAATATCGGCCTCTCTCCCCAACTGGACTCCCGGCTCTTCCGACACTCCAAATATCACCACCTCCTGACTGGGGCCACTCCTACGTCCAAAATCTCAGAGAACCCAGGCCAGAACCCCCTCTGCTTTGGACACCCCAGAACATGTGGACGTGATTCGCAGACCACCCAGCTCACAGGTCCCATAATTATCCTCCACCCCTGCAAAGAATCGGCTCATCTTTGCAACCGTCATGTGGGCCCTATGCACCACCTTCAATTGGATGGCGCTTAGCCTCGCACACGACGAGGACTCATTCACCTTCTGCAGGGCTTCCTTCCACAACCCGGCCCTCAACTCCACTTCCAACTCCTCATCCCATTTGCGTGTAACCTCCTCCACCGGAGCGGCCTCTCTCTGCATCAATTCTCCATAAATATCTGCCACTCTCCCCTCCCCAATGTCATTTTGGACAACAGCTTATCTTGTAGCACCGGAGGTTGCAACACCGTGAAGGACGGCACCTCTTTCCTCAAGAAGTTCCTCATCTGTAGGTACCTAAATCTATTCCCCTTAGGCAACTGATACGTTTCCTCAAGCTCTTCAAGGCCTGCCAACCTATCCCCAACAAACAAATCCCTGAAGTATTCTATAGCCACCTGCATCCAGCCCGGATTCGATCCCGGCCTCGGGCCACTGTGTGGAGTTTGCACATTCTCCCCTTGTCTGCGTGGGTTTCACCCCCACAACCCAAAGATGTGCAGGTTAGGAGGATTAGCGATTCTAAAATTGCCCCTTAATTGGAAAAAAAATAATTCTGCACTCTAAATTAATAAAAAGACCACAATCACCGAATACTCTGAATCGGCTACCCATGCCAACAGCGTCTTATCCATTAGAAAAAAGTCAGTCTGTAAGTACACACAGTGCCTAGAGAAAAGTGAAGAACCCCTTCACACCGAGTCTCCCAAACCGCCATGGGTTGCCCCCTACAGTCCATGAACCCCCCTTAACGCCTTTGCCATACCCAAAACCTTCAAAGACCTGGGACACGACCAGTCCAGCCTATGATCTAGAACCTCCATTAACAACCTGTGCATGTCCAGGTCCGGAATCTTCCCTAATACCCATCTCAAGAAATCCACATCACCTCAATTTGGGGCAAAAACGTTCACCAGAAACAAATGGAGTCCCCTCCAGCTACAATACTGCCAACATCGAATGCCACTTTCTTGTTGACCTGCACCACCACCTCCCTCGTCTTCATGTCCAACTCCGAGTGGAACACCTGCCCCACCCATCCATTTCTCATCCTCGACAGATCT
The DNA here is from genome assembly GCF_902713615.1 of Scyliorhinus canicula. Lineage (NCBI taxonomy): Eukaryota > Metazoa > Chordata > Chondrichthyes > Carcharhiniformes > Scyliorhinidae > Scyliorhinus > Scyliorhinus canicula. The sequence goes on along the minus strand of NC_052147.1, from coordinate 164,478,396 downwards.
CCCTGCTTCAGGTATGTCTGCTGAAGAAACACGACGTCCACCTTCAATGTACTCAGGAGTGCGAAAACATGCGACCATTTAACCGTTCCATCCAACCCCTGCACATTTCATGTAACCAATCAGGTCTGGGGGACATGTTTGCCACATACTTGGCGACCTGCGCTCCTTCAACACACTTGGGCATCCCCACAATCCAGAGATTTTGCCTCATGGAGCAGTTTTCAAGACCCTTCAACTTCTCCCTCATTCTTTTTTGGTTGCTCATCACCATCCCCATCTCCGCCTCTAGCAAGGTCAATCTATCCTCCATCTTCTGGATCGGCAGTTCCTGTGCCTCCTGCATCTGTTCCACAGGCTCAATAGCCACCCTAAGCGGCTCCACCACCTTAGCCAGGCCCTCTGAGGCCTCCTTCCTTTGCTGCTGGAACTTTCTGTTGAGATAGTTAACCAGCTGCTCCGTAGATCACTGGGCGGGCAATGCTGCACAGCCACTCTCCGGCATCTTTTCCTATGTCGCATCTTTATTAATCTATTGGTCAAGCTGCTGCCTCTTTTTCATTACACTCTTCGTCCGATAAGAACATAAGAACATAAGAACTAGGAGCAGGAGTAGGCCATCTGGCCCCTCGAGCCTGCTCCGCCATTCAATGAGATCATGGCTGATCTTTTGTGGACTCAGCTCCACTTTCCGGCCCGAACACCATCACCCTTAATCCCTTTATTCTTCAAAAAACTATCTATCTCTATCTTAAAAACATTTAATGAAGGAGCCTCAACTGCTTCACTGGGCAAGGAATTCCATAGATTCACAACCCTTTGGGTAAAGAAGTTCCTCCTCAACTCAGTCCTAAATCTACTTCCCCTTATTTTGAGGCTGTGCCCCTAGTTCTGCTTTCACCCGCCAGTGGAAACAACGTGCCCGCATCTATCCTATCTATTCAATTTCATCATTTTATATGTTTCTCTAAGATCCCCCCTCATCCTTCTAAATTTCAACGAGTACAGTCCCAGTCTACTCAACCTCTCCTCGTAATCCAACCCCTTCAGCTCTGTGATTAACCTAGTGAATCTCCTAAGAGATAAACCTTCCCATCAAACATACCTCAGATCGGGTGGGGAAGGATGAAAAAATTCCACCCTGAGCGGGAGCCACCAAATGTACGACACTCACTCCATGGCCACCACCGGAGGTCCAGTCCCACAGTAACCTTTACTCTGCTGGGCACATTACAATTACCGTATATACTCGCGTAACATGCGACCTTTGAAGACCTAAATTTTGACCTGAATTTGGGGGGTCGCATGATACGCGAGATACAAAATTTCGGGTGTGACGTACTGGTCAAGATTAGGCTGTTAGGCTGTTAGGCTGTTAAGCAGACCGTATCCATTAACGGAAAGTCAAATGGACATTATTATGGACATAATGAAATATAAAACAGGAATACATATGTAGGTTAATTAACAAACTTTAATAAAACTTTAATAAAAAAACTATTAAAACAAACTTTTGCAGGTTAACTAAAATCCGTCCAATTCGCTTTCATTGCTATCAGTGTCATCACCAAATAAAGCTTGGAATTCTTCTTCATCTAGGCAGTCGTCATACTGATCATCTTCCAGGTCTTCAATATTTTCATCCTCTCCTCCTGCATCTTCGAATATAGCATCATCGTCACTTCCATCCAAAGCATTTGCGATTCCACATTTTTAAAATGCTTTAACAATCAAATCTGCATCTAACTCAGCCCATGCTTCTTTTACCCACAAACACAGTAGAGGCAAATCCGGAGCCTTCATATTCCCTCCCTTCGTAAATGATTTCTCTCCTTCCATCATCCAGTCATTCCATTTCTTTCTTATATTGTCTTTAAATGGCTTATTAATGGATACGTCAGGTGGCTGAACGACGCTAGTCAAGCCAGCTGGAACGATTGCTATATCGGTGTTTGATTCGCGAACAGCTTTCACAACAGAATCCAAGTGATGTGACCTAAACATATCCCACACAAGTAAACTTTTTGGGCGTCGTAAACCACCTGCTCTTGATTCCCAAACTCTCTTTAGCCAAATCTTGCAACCATTATCGTTCATCCAACCTTTTTCATGGACATGGACAACGATACCATTTGGAAATTTTACTTTGGGCATTAATTTCTGTTTAAAGATAACCATTGGAGGAAGTTTCGTCCCATCTGCCATACACATTAGTACAACCGTAAAATGTGTCTTTTCATGCCCTGTAGTTTTGATAAAAATACTTTTCTCACCGACTTTATTAACGGTTGAGTTTGATGGCATATCAAAATTCACGGGTGTTTCATCCATGTTTCCAATGCACAATAACTGATAGCTGTTAGCTTTGTGATGTTTGATTACAAATGTTTGAAAACTAGTCACTTTTTCTTCTAATTCTTTTGGGAGTCTCTGTGCAATTTTTGTTTTTCTTCTTAACACAAAGTCATGTCTTTTCATGAACCGCGTACACCATCCAGGACTTGCAGTAAACTCACGAATGCCCATGTTTCTTGCTTCTCGTAAAGCATATAGTCTAATTTTAGATCGAGTTATAATATAACCATTTTCCCAATTTTCGGACACCCACTTTGAGACGTTATCTTCTAATTGCGGCCAGTGACATTTCGACACGCGATTAGCGCATTTATAGGAAGGACTTTCCATCAATTTCTCTTTCTGTTTTCTCCAGTTGCGGACACAGCTTTCTCCGACACCAAACAGCTTTGCAGCTTTAACGTTGTTGCTGTGTTCCGCTTCGGCAACGACTTGCAGCTTCAATTTGGCAGTATATTCCTTGGCAGATCTTTTCTCCATATTGGCTAATGGTAGAATGTATTCGACTGTTATGTGTTACGTGTTAGTTAACTGCTTATTACCGTGATTAGAAACCGCAAAACAGCTGGTTGTTAACGGCGTTGTTAACGGTGTAATTTGGTATCTCATTTGGTGTCTCAAAAAAGTGACTCGCATGATACATGAGGTATAGCATAAAATCATGTTTTGGGGTCTAAAATTTAGGGGTCGCATGATACGCGAGATCGCATGATATGCGAGTATATACGGTACCTGTACACAATATCACAACATCCCCCTTCTCGAAAGAAAGCTTACCTTCCAATGGAGTATTATACGGTCTTTACTTGTTTTCACTTCTCCTCCACCTCAACTCCCTGTGTTTGCAAATTCAGACAGTCTTGAGCATTGACAGTTCTTACACATCTGTCATATGTGGAGGCATGGTAGTTTACTGTGTGTTTCTGGTACTTAGCTATCTCCAGTTCATAATTTTTTTGTACTCCTTCAAGTTGCATTTCTCTTTGTTAACAACCTGTCTCTATTTTTCAGACACTAGCTCTGCCCCATTCCTGCCAAGGAGCATGTACACCCTGTTTATTCCTCGAGTCAACTCAGATTTTCTTTTTCCATGGTGTCTACCATGTTCTCACTGGATGCATACATTTTACAAAAGGAACCTTCAGTTCCACCTGATTCACAAATTTCAAACAAATAATTGTTTGCTGTTTTATTTCCTGATTTCTTTAAAAGCTTATGAATCTTTTCAGTTCAATGGTTCTCGGTGCATATGTAACATTCAGTACTTTTTCTTCTATTCGTTTCAGGGTCAGATTTACAGTTTCCAATCTTATTTTTGTCTTTTGTTTGCAGTTTGGAATGTTCTGTGGTTTTTCCTTTCATTGCTATATCTTTGTCATTCAACTAATTCTTCAGCTCTCTAGTCATTGAATAGAATCATAGAATTTACAGTGCAGAAGGAGGCCATTGAATTTACAGTGCAGAAGGAGGTCATTCAGCCCATTGAGTCTACACCTGCCCTTGGAAAGAGCACCCTACTTAAGCCCACACCTCCACCCTATCCCCATAACCCAGTAACAACACCTAACCTTTTTGGACACTAAGAGCAATTTAGAATGGCCAATCCACCTAACCTGCACATCTTTGGACTGTGTGAGGAAACTGGAGCACCCGGAGGAAACCCACGCAGACACGTGGAGAACATGCAGACTCTGCACAGACAGTGACCCAGACTGGGAATCGAACCCAGGTCCCTGGTGCTGTGAAGCAACAGTGCCGCCTGTTTCGTGTAGACTTTGGCTCCCTCCTGGAATATCGACCATTGCTGAGCCTCCTCTGCCAACTGGTTCTGCAGTCTTCCACTGATGTTGGGATCGAGGCTTATGTCCCGCGCTAGCTAAGACCCATTTGCATCCTCTTACCGAGCACTATATTCTCAGGGTCCTTGTGGTTCTGAAGTCCACTGGGCCAGGAATCAAGTGGGTGAGAATTGGTGCAGGTCTTGACAAGCGTGACCCTGATGTGGTGGGGCAAGGGGGTGAAGGGAGTTGCTACCAAAGTTCATATGCAACCCCCCCACACCCTCCCCCCCCCCCCCCCACAATGCAAGACCTGGTACCCATCCCCCCACCCCCCCACCTCTTCTATTGCCTAATTAATGAGACCTCAACCAGAGACCACCAAATTAAAGAGACTCCTACCAGAGACCTCCTAATTAAAGAAAATTCCCCCTCCCAAGCAGAAGAGAGACCCCTGCATGGAAGACCCCCCCCCCCCCCCCCCCCCACCCGCCTCACCCAGAAGAGAGATCCTTGTCTCGAAGCCCCCTAGAAGACAGATCCCTGTCTGGAAGCCAGAGGGCAGTCCAGACAGAGGCAGTAAAAAATACCACTGCTTTAAAACTCACTTATGCAGTCCACCTGCCGTCTCAGGCACATGAAGCAGCACCAGTCAATTCCTGGAAAGAGAAAAACAATCAGCTGGGTTTGAACCTCCTCAAATCTTTGATCTAAAGCCATTCATTCATTTCTCTGTGATATTGATTTTACTAGACTGAGATTGACAGCTTCCGCAAACACCCAGCAGTCTGCATTGTTTCATTCATCTCCCTTCAGGCTTGAGTGACTTTGAAGTAGTCAGCTGTGAAACTACCCACAAACATTTATAAACATCAAGCTATGATTGATAGCTTCTGGCCACATGAAAGGGAGTTAGGTGCTTTCTGTTAGTTTCACAGCTGACTACTTCAAAGTCATTCAAGCATGAAAGGAGATGAATGCTAGCAGTGCTAGCCACAGTGCCGCCCCTAATGTATGTTCAGTGTATTTTTGAGAGGTAGCTCAGGCAGAATCATCTGTATTGTTCTGAGGTTTTGCAAACATAGAAAATAGGAGCAGGAGGAGGGCATTCTGCTCGCCATTCATTATCATAGATTATCATAGATTTTAAAGTGCAGAAGGAGGCCATTTGGCCTATTGCGTCTGCACCGGATCTTGGGAAGAGCACCCTACTCAAGCCCACACCTCCACCCTATCCCCATAACCCAGTAACCCCACCCAACACTAAGGACAATTTTGGACATTAAGGGCAGTTTAGCATGGTCAGTCCACCTAACCTGCACATCTTTAGACTGTGGGGGGAAACTTGTGCTAACCACTATGCTACCATGCTGCCCAATGATCATGGCTGATGATCCAACTCAATAGCCTGACACCCGTCTTCCCCCCGTTCCCCCATATCCTTTGATCCTCTTCGTCCCAAGTGCTATATCCAACTTCTTCTTGAAAACAATATAGCATTTGTTGATTCATAGCCTGAGTCATAGACTGATGGATTGTATAATCAGCCCATCTACTGACAGTCATGTTGCGGGGTCAGTGTGGTGGTTTGGGAACATAGCACATTGACCTCTTTGACCTCTCGGCATGCTGATCCAAATATTGGGCAATTAAAGATGCAACCCATTTATAGGAGACACTAATACGAGTAAACCAGGACAGAATATCTGGCATAAAATGGAGTATGTAACAATTTCCTTCAATTACAGCAATTCTGTGCCACACCCTCCTTGCTGCTGTATTCAACATCTGTACAGAAAATGGGCAATAGTCGACTTTAAGAGAGTGAACCCTTTAACAACTATTATTATACCATTCATTGAACCCCCAGCATGCTCCCAGATCATCGCGGGATTGCATGAAAAGGGAATTGTTTGCTTTGTTCTAAAATATTCTATCCCGACTATTAACTGTTTATTGTTATATTCCAAGGCCATCAAGATAAACTTGGCGTTGCAGAGACCAAGCTTCTTCATACACTGCATTGGATGCTGCTGGATGCCCCTTTTGAATGCAGCAATGAGACTACAACTGCCTTTGGTACTGGAAGAGGAGGGTCCAGCTGGTCTGGGAGCAGCAGTGCTTTTGTTCACCAGGTGGAGAATCGTGGATCCCCAGGCCAGCCTGGGCAAGGTAGTGTCACAGAAGAGGAGGAGCATACAAGACCCAAGCTCTTTACAAATTCAATGGCCACTGTAGAATTGTTTGTCTTCTTGTTTGCACCTCTTATCCACAGAATTAAGGTACATTTCATAAATTTCTTGAATCTTGTACTTTTTAGTTATTTTGAAAATTAGCATATTTATTGAGCTAATTCATAACTGAAGACATTAGTGTATAAAATTAAAGCGCATGTGATTAGGGGTAGTGTATTGAGATGGATAGAAAACTGGTTGGAAGACAGGATACAAAGAGTACGAATTAACGGGTTCCAAATGGCAGACAGTGACTGCAGGGATCGGTGCTGGGACCCTAGCTATTCACATTATATATTAATGATTTGAATGACGGAAGTAAATGTATTATCTCCAAATTTGCTGATGACACAAAATTGAGCTGTGAGGAGGATACAGAGATCCTTCAGTGCGATTTGTCCTCCTTCAGAGTGAGTAAGCCGGGTGGGAGGGATCTTTGATTATGCTGCCCGCTTTCCCCCGGCAGCGGGAGGTGTAGATGGAGTCTATGGACTCCATCTACACCTCCCGCTGCCTGGGGAAAGCAGGCAGCATAATCAAATATCCCTCCCACCTAGCTTACTCACTCTTCCAACTTCTTCCATCGGGCAGGAGATACAGAAGTCTGAGAACACACAAACAGACTCAAAAACAGCTTCTTCCCAACTGTCACCAGACTCCTAAATGACCCTCTTATTGACTGACCTCATTAACACTACACCCTGTATGCTTCATCCAATGCCAGTGCTTATATAGTTACATTGTATATCTTGTGTTGCCCTATTATGTATTTTCTTTTATTCCCTTTTCTTCCCATGTACTGAATGATCTGTTGAGCTGCTCGCAGAAAAATACTTTTCACTGTACCTCGGTACACGTGACAATAAACAAATCCAATCCAATCCAATTTGGACAAGTTGAGTGAGAGGGCAATGGCAGATGCAGTATAATTTGAATAAATGTGAGGTTATCCACTTTGGTAACAAAAACAGGAAGGCAGTTTATTATCTGGATGGCCATAAAATAAGGAGAGGGGAATGTGCAACAAGACCTGGGTATCCTCATACATCAGTGCCTGAAGGTAATCATGCAGATGCAGCAGTCGGTAAAGAAGGCAGTAAAGAAGGTAAATGGTATGTTGGCCTTCATAGCGAGAGGATTCAAGTCCAAGGAGCAGGAATGTCTTACTGCAATTGTATAGGGCCTTGACGAGGCCACACGTGGAATATTGTGTGCAGTTGTGGTCTCCTTATCTGAGGAAGGATGTTCTTGCTTTCGAGGGAGTGCAGCGAAGGTTTATCAGACTGATTCCTTGGATGACACGACACATGTATGAGGAATGATTGAGTTGGTTAGGATTGTATTCACTGGAGTTCACAAGAATGAGGGATCTCATAGAAACCAACAAAAATTCAAACAGTACAAGACAGGGTGAATGCAGGAAGGATGGTGAGGGTGTCCAGAACCCTGGTCACAGTTTGAGGATATGGGGTAAATCATTTAGGACAGCGATGAGGAGATATTTCTTCACCCAGAGAGCGGTGAGACTGTGGAATTCGTTACCATGGAAAGTAGTTGAGGCCAAAACATTGCGGGCCGGATTCTCTGCTGGCCGACGTCGAAATCGGGAACTGCGCTTGAGCGGAGAATCGGTTCCGATGCCAAAATCGTGGCAGACACCAATTTGATGCAAATCGCAATTCTCCATCACCTCGAGAACGGCATCAATGTGCTCCGGAATGCACGTATAGTAGATGGATTCTTCATAGAGCAGGAAAATGTAGGGCGAGAGATGACAACTCTTAAATTTTGAAGTGTTTTGATACGGTAAATAAGGAGAAATGTTTTCCAGTGGAGAGATGGGTTTGTAACCAAAGGACACAGATCTAAGATAATTGCCAAAAGAACGAGAGCGAAGATGATTTTTTTTTCTACATAATGAGTTATGATCTGGGATGTATTGCCACACAGGGTTATGGAAGCACCTTAATATGTCTAGCAGATTTGAGACACAACAAACTGTGCAATTTTACTTATACCCAGTCACGTAGAAGACAAATTTTTTGTGTTCAGTCAAATTTGTGTTGAAATCTGGAGCACCACTGTGCATGGCTGAGCATATGTATGAGCCAGCATGAGAACAGTGCAAGTTTCGAGGAAACTGGAGCACAGAGCAGCCAAATCATAATGAGACTCTAAAACCAATACAATTTCCAAGAAATTTGAGTTGCCTCAGACAGTGATCCAGTTTGAATCGTGTGATGTAGTGGTTATTGCCACTGGACTACTAATCCAGAGGCCTAGGTTAATGTTCTGGAGATATGCGTTCAATCCCACCGTGGCAGCTAGTGAAATATGAATTAAATTAGTAATTCTGGAATTGAAAATTAGTCTTAGTAATGGCTTTAAAACTATCATTGATTGTCATTTAAAAAAAAATCTGGTTCACTAATGTCTTTCAGGAAATTTGTCAGCAGGGGCAGCAGGGTAGCATGGTGGTTAGCATAAATGCTTCACAGCTCCAGGGTCCCAGGTTCGATTCCCGGCTGGGTCACTGTCTGTGTGGAGTCTGCACATCCTCCCCCTGTGTGCGTGGGTTTCCTCCGGGTGCTCCGGTTTCCTCCCACAGTCCAAAGATGTGCGGGTTAGGTGGATTGGCCATGCTAAATTGCCCGTAGTGTCCTAATAAAAGTAAGGTTAAGGGGGGGGTTGTTGGGTTACGGGTATAGGGTGGATACGTGGGTTTGAGTAGGGTGATCATGGCTCGGCACAACATTGAGGGCCGAAGGGCCTGTTCTGTGCTGTACTGTTCTATGTTCTATGTTCTATGTTACCTGATCTGGCCTACATGTGACTCCAACATTGTGATTGACTCTCTGAATCGTGTATTCAGATCGTGTTTTCTGGATCCTTAAGGGGGAGGGGGAGCAGCCCCAAGTCGTGGTCCACATAGGTACCAACGACATAGGTAGGAAAAGGGATAGGGATGTAACACAGGAATTCAGAGAGCGAGGGTGGAAACTTAGATCCAGGACAAACAGAGTTATTATCTCTGGGTTGTTACCCGTGCCACCTGCTAGTGAGTCGAGGAATAGGGAGAGAGAGCAGTTGAACACGTGGCTGCAGGGATGGTGCAGGAGGGAGGGTTTCAGATTCTTGGATAATTGGGGCTCATTCTGGGGTAGGTAGGACCTCTACAAATGGGATGGTCTACACCTGGACCAGAGGGGTACTAATATCCTGGGGGGGAAGTTTGCTAATCCTCTTTGGGAGGGTTTAAACTAGTTCAGCAGGGGATTGGGAACCTGAAATGTAGCTCCAGTACACAAGAGGTTGAGAGTAGTGAGGCCATGAGTAAGGTTTCAAAGTTGCAGGAGTGTACCGGCAGGAAGGAAGGTGGTTTAAAGTGCATCTACTTCAAACCCAGGAGCATCCGGAGTAAGGTGGGTGATGATGCGGCATGGGTTGGTACCTGGGACTTCGATGTTGTGGCTATTTAGGAGACATGGATAGAGCAGGGAGAGGAATGGTTGTTGCAGGTGCCAGGGTTTAGATATTTCAGTAAGCTCAGGGAAGGTGGTAAGAGAGGGGGAGGGGTGGCATTGAAATGAAAAATGAAATGAAAATCGCTTATTGTCACGAGTAGGCTTCAATGAAGTTACTGTGAAAAGCCCCTAGTCGCCACATTCCGGCGCCTGTCCGGGGAGGCTGGTACGGGAATCGAACCGTGCTGCTGGCCTGCTTGGTCTGCTTTACAAGCCAGCGATTTAGCCTTGTGAGCTAAACCAGCCCCATTGTTAGTCAAGGACAATATTACGGTGGCTGAAAGGACGTTTGATGAGGACTCGAATACCGAGGTAGTATGGGCTGAGTTTAGAAACAGGAAAGGAGAGGTCACCCTGTTAGGGGTTTTCTATAGGCCTCCGAAAAGTTCCAGAGATGTAGAGGAAAGGATTGCAAAGATGATTCTGGATAGGAGCGAAAGTAACAGAGTAGTTGTTATAGGGGACTTTAACTTTCCAATTATTCGCTGGAAAGACTATAGTTCGAGTACTTTAGATGCGTCCGTTTTTGTCCAATGTGTGCAGGAGGGTTTCCTGACGCAGTATGTAGATAGGCCAACGAGAGGCAAGGCCGTATTGGATTTGGTACTGGGCAATGAACCAGGACAGGTGTTAGATTTGGAGGTAGGTGAACACTTTGGTGATAGTGACCACAATTCGATTACATTTACTTTAGTGATGGAAAGGGATAGGTATATACCGCAAGGCAAGAGTCATATCTGGGGGAAAGGCAATTATGGTGCGATGAGGCAAGACTTAGGATGCATCGGCTGGAGAAGAAAACTGCATGGGATGGGCACAATGGAAATGTGGAGCATGTTCAAGGAACAGCTACTGTGTGTTCTTGATAAGTATGTACCTGTCAGGCAGGGAGGAAATGGTCGAGCGAGGGAACCATGGTTTACTAAAGCAGTTGAAACACTTGTCAAGAGGAAGAAGGAGGCTTATGTAATGATGAGACGTGATGGTTCAGTTAGGGCGCTTGAGAGTTACAAGTTAGCTAGGAAGGCTCTAAAGAGAGAGCTAAGAAGAGCCAGGAGGGGACATGAGAAGTCTTTGGCAGGTAGGATCAAGGATAACCCTAATGCTTTCTATAGCTATGTCAGGAATAAAAGAATGACTAGGGTAAAAGTAGGGCCAGTCAAGGACAGTAGTGGGAAGTTGTGCGTGGAGTCCGAGGAGATAGGAGAGGTGCTAAATGAGTATTTTTCGTCAGTATTCACACAGGAAAAAGACAATGGGCGAAATTCTCCGACCCCCAGCAGGGTCGGAGAATCGCCTGGGGGCGCCTAAAATCCCGCCCCCACCGTGGCAGAGATTCTCCGCCACCCTGGAAGTGGCGGCGGCGGAATCTCGCCACTCCGATCGGAGAGGCCCCTGCGGTGATTCTCCGGCCCGGATGGACCGAAGTCCCGCCACTGGGAGGCCTCTCCCGCCGCCGAGGTTTAAACCACCTCTGGAACGGCGGGCTCAGCGGCGCGAGCAGGCCCCCGGGGTCCTGGGGGGGCGGGGGGGGGCGATCGAACCCGGGGGGATGCCTCCACGGTGGCCTGGCCCGCGTTCGGGGCCCCCCGCTCAGACTCCGGGCCAGTGCCCTGGCTGCACTATTTTCCTCCGCGCCCGCCACGGCGAAGCGGAAGAGAACCCCACATCGCGCATGCGCCGGCAGTGACGTCAGCGGCCAGCTGCCGCTGACGTCACTGCCGGCGCATGCGCCGACCGGCGAAAGCCTTTCGGCCAGCACCGCTGCCGGGGGCGCCGGTTTTTTGCGCCGGTCTTCTGGTGGCAACCGCTCCGTCGCGGGGCTGGCCCCCATAGGTGGGGAGAATTCCCCACCTTTGGGGAGGCGCGACCCCTGAGTGGTTGGCGCCACTCCCCTACTCCGGGACCCTCCGTCACGCCGGGTAGGGGAGAATGCCGCCCAATGTTGTCGAGGAGAATACTGAGATACAGGCTACTAGACTAGAAGGGCTTGAGGTTCATAAGGAGGAGGTGTTAGCGATTCTGGAAAGTGTTAAAATAGTTAAGTCCCCAGGGCCGGATAGGATTTATTCTAGGATTCTCTGGGAAGGTAGGGAAGAGATTGCTGAGCCTTTGGCTTTGATCTTTAAGTCATCTTTGTCTTCAGGAATAGTGCCAGAAGACTGGAGGATAGCAAATGTTGTCCCCTTGTTCAAGAAGGGGAGTAGAGACAACCCCGGTAACTATAGACCAGTGAGCTTACTTCTGTTGTGGGCAAAGTCTTGGAAAGGTTTATAAGAGATAGGATGTATAATCATCTGGAAAGGAATAATTTGATTAGAGATAGTCAACATGGTTTTGTGAAGGGTAGGTCATGCCTCACAAACCTTATTGAGTTCTTTGAGAAGGTGACCAAACAGGTGGATAAGGGTAAAGCAGTTGGTGTGGTGTATATGGATTTCAGTAAAGCGTTTGATAAGGTTCCCCGCGGTAGGCTATTGCAGAAAATACGGAGGCATAGGATTCAGGGTGATTTAGCAGTTTGGATCAGAAATTGGCTAGCTGGAAGAAGACAAAGGGTGGTGGTTGATGGGAAATGTTCAGACTGGTGTCCAGTTACTAGTGGTGTACCACGAGGATCTGTTTTGGGGCCACTGCTGTTTGTCATTTTTATAAATGACCTGGAGGAGGGCGTAGAAGGATGGGTGAGTAAATTTGTAGATTACACAAAAGTCGGTGGAGTTGTGGACAGTGCAGAAAGATGTTACAGAGGGACATAGATAAGCTGCAGAGCTGGGCTGACAGGTGGCAAATGGAGTTTAATGCAGAAAAGTGTGAGGTGATTCATTTTGGAAGGAATAACAGGAAGACAGAGTACTGGGCTAATGGTAAGATTCTTGGTAGTGTGGGCGAGCAGAGAGATCTCGGTGTCCATGTCCATAGATCCCTGAAAGTTGCCACCCAGGTTGAGAGGGTTGTTAAGAAGGCGTACGGTGTGTTAGCTTTTATTGGTAGAGGAATTGAGTTTCGGAGCTATGAGGTCATGTTGCAGTTGTACATAACTCTGGTGCGGCCGCATTTGGAGTATTGCATGCAGTTCTGGTCGCCGCATTATAGGAAGGATGTGGAAGCATTGGAAAGGGTGCAGAGGAGATTTACCAGGATGTTGCCTGGTATGGAGGGCAAATCTTATGAGGGACTTGAGGCTGTTTTCGTTAAGAGAAGAAGGTTAAGAGGTGACTTAATTGAGGCATACAAGATGATCAGAGGGTTAGATAGGGTGGACAGTGAGAGCCTTTTTCCTCGGATGGTGATGTCCAGCATGAGGGGCCATAGCTTTAAATTGAGGGGAGATAGATATAGGACAGATGTCAGAGGTAGGTTCTTTACTCAGAGAGTAGTAAGGGCGTGGAATGCCCTGCCTGCAACAGTAGTGGACTCGCCAACACTAAATGCATTCAAATGGTCATTGGATAGGCACATGGATGATAAGGGAATAGCGTAGATGGGCTTTAGCGGGGTTTCACAGGTCGGCGCAACATCAAGGGCCGAAGGGCCTGTACTGCGCTGTAATGTTCTATGTTCTATGAAACTGCCATCTGAAATGGCCCGACAGGCCAAGGGCAATTATGGATGGGCAACACATTCTGGCCTTGCAAATACACCCACATCTCATTAAAAACAAAATTGCCCATGATCCGTATTGAGCTTTGGAACATGGACTGGTGCTTCTTCCGAGTTGAAGGAAAAATTAACCTAGCGCACATAAAAGGTTTAAACAAAATTAATCCACAAGGATGAATCATTGAAGATTGGTTTCTTGTAAAACGGCAGAATTCATAGTTGGTTTTAATTAGCTGTGCATCAGTTATTTGCTGATAGTAGTTGCCTGAGGTACGTATGACCTGATCCAGTATGTGCCATCTTGTGATGCACAATCGAATTGAAAAAATATTCACTCTGAAAATCTGGGTGAAAATAGTCATTGATGAAAATGATTCTATTTGCATTAACAATCAAAAGTTGAACTAAATTTCCATAATATCAGTGAAACATGTCAACCGGTGCAATTGTGATTTAAGCATTTGAAATTGTTTGATTAAAATCCAGTTGGTTGTATGAAAATAATTTTCCACAATGTGTTTTTTTACTGTGTTTTCTTAGGAATCTGATCTCACTTTTCGCTTGGCGAGTGGTCTTGTGATCTGGCAACCAATGTGGGAGCACAAGCATCCTGAAGCACCTGCATTTACTGCTCTTGTAAAACCAATAAGGAATATTGTTACAGGTTAGAAAATCTTGACACTTATTTACACAATATATTTTTAAAGCACCTTCTCGCACCAAAACACCATGTAACTAAAAGATAACGACACGACTTAAAATATTTGTGTAAAATTCCTTTGCCCACTAATATGAGTGATCCCATTTAAAATAAAACGATGATTGCCACAATTGAAATAAACAAAGGGGTTCCATATGAATGGGTAAAACGTTTGTGCTAATATTTTGATTTCATTTGATTTGATTGTCACATGTACCGAAGTACAGTGAAAAGTATTTTTCAGCGGCGAGGGAACGTGCACAGTATGTACATAGTAGACAAACAGAATAATCAACGAGAACATTGACAAACGGTGATTGGTTGCAGTGCGGAACAAGGGGCCAAACAGCAAATACATGAGCAAGAGCAGCATAGGGTGTCGTGAATAGTGTGTAATTCTGTGTAATTTCAAGGACTAGTTCAAAAGTATTTGCAGTTTGCAATATCTCCATCTGTAATCACAGAGTTGGATATTTCTCTCACCTCCTATTCTATAATTTGAGCTGTAGATACATTTTTAAATTGATTGAGTTATTGATATTTATTGTCACATGCACTGAAGTACAGTGAAAAGTATTTTTCTGCAGCCAAGGGAACGTACACAGTGTGTACATAATAGACAAAAGAATAATCGGCAGAGTACATTCATAATGGTACATCAACAAATAGTGATTGGTTACAGTGCGGAACAAGGCCAAACAAGAGCAGCATTGGGTATCGTGAATAGTGTTCTTACAGGGAACAGATCAGTCCGAGGGAGAGTCGTTGAGGAGTCTAGTAACTGTGGGGAAAAAGCTGTTGCTATGTCCGGATGTGCGGGTCTTCAGATTTCTGTATCTTTTGACTGAGGGAGGGATCTGGAAGAGGGCAAAGCCTGGGATTAAGTGGTCTCTGACAATGCTGTCTGCCTTTCTGAGGCAGCGGGAGGTGTATACAGAATCAATGGGAGGATGGCAAGCTTGTGTGATGTACCACACGGGGAGTGGGCTGAGTTCACCACACAATGCAGGTTCTTGTGATCTTGGGCCAAGCAGTTGCCATACCAAGCAGTAATGCAGCCAGATAGGATGCCCTCTATGGCACATCTGTAGAAGTTTGAGAGAGTTGATACAGACATGCCGAATTTCTCTAGTTTCCGTAGGAAGTAGAGATGTTGTTGGGCTTTCTTGATTGTTGCATCAACGTGAGTAGACCAGGACAGACTGTTGGTGATGGTGACCCCCAAGCTATCGACCATCTCTACCCTGGAGCCATTGATGTTGACAGCGGGGTGGGGGTGGGAGGGGCGGGTGGGGGGTGGTGTCATGCTACGCTTCCTGAAGTCGATGATCAGTTCCTTGGTTTTACCAACATTTTGTTTTCGGTACTCCATGCAACCAAGTGAAATATATCCCTTGTGTGGTCTGATTCATCATTGTTTGAGATATGACCTACCACAGTCGGTATCATCTGAAAATGTATAGATTGAATTGGAGTTGAATCTTGCTACACAGTCCTGTGGGTGCAGAACGTACAGTAGAGGACTGAGTATACATCATTGCGGGGCCCTGATGTTGAGGGCTATTGTGGAGGAGGTGTTGTAACCTATCCTGACAGATTGCGGTCTGTTGGTGAGGCAGTCACGGATCCAGTTGCACAGGGAAGGGTCAAGTCCAAGGTTGCAGAGTTTGGTCATTAGTCTTGTTGGGATAATGGTGTTGAAGGCGGAACTGTAGTCTATGAACAGCAGTCTGACGTAGGTGTCCTTGTTGTTGAGGTGTTCGAGAGTGGACTGTAGGGCCAGAGAGATAGCGTCTGCTGTGGATCGATTGCCGCGGTAGGTGAACTGCAATGGATTGAGACCATCGGGGAGGCTGCCATTGATCCGTCTCATGACTAGCCGCTCGAAGCATTTCATGATAACATATGTCAGGGCCACCGGTTGGTAGTCGTTGAGGCACGCTACCTTGTTCTTCTTTGGTACTGGTATTATGGTGGTCTTCTTGAATCAAGTAGAGACCTCAGAGCGGAGAAGTGAAGTGTTGAAGATATCTGCGAATACACTCACCAGCTGGTCAGTGCAGACTCTGAGTGCTTGCCCAGGGACTCCGTCGGGGCCCGTCTCTTTCCGCGGGTTTACTTTCAAGAAGGCAGCTCTTACCTCTGAGGCTGTAATAGTGGGTATGGGTATGTCCAGGGCTGTTGGGGCGGGTGGCACTGATGTATTGGCTGACTGTTCAAAGTGAGCATTAAACTTGTTCAGTTCATTGGGAGGGATGTTCCAGCCCCAGAGATTCCACCTGGCCTTGCTTTGTAGTTTGTGATCTCATGTAAGCCCTGCCATAGATGTCTTGGGTTTGTGTCGTTGGCCTGGAACTCTAGTTTGATCCGGTATTGTCTTTTGGCGTCCCTGATGGCATTATGTAAGTCATACCTGGATTTCTTGTTTAGGTGGGCAGCACGGTAGCACAGTGGTTAGCACAGTTGCTTCACAGCTCCAGGGCCCCAGGTTCGATTCCTGACGTGGGTGACTGTGCAGTCTTCACGTTCTCCCCGTGTCTGCGTGGGTTTCCTCAGGGTGCTCCGGTTTCCTCCCACAGTCCAAAGATGTGCAGGTTGGGTTGATTGGCCAGGCTAAATTGCCCTTGGGTGAGGTGGGGTTGCTGGGTTATGGGGATAGGGTGGAGGTGTGGGCTTAAGTAGGGTGCTCTTTCCAAGAGCCGGTGCAGACTCGATGGGCCAAATGGTCTCCTTCTGCACTGTAAATTCTATGATAGGTCAGGATCATCAGACTTGAACGCCTCCAACCGGAACTTTAGCAGGGAGTGGACCTTTTGGTTGAGCCAGGGTTTCCGATTGGGGAACACCCGTATTGTCTTCTTTGGTACACAGTCCTCGACACACTTACTGATGAAATCTGTGACGGTGGTTGCGTACTCGTCCAGGTTAGCTGCTGTAGCCTTGAATATGGACCAATCCACAGACTCCAAGCAATCGCAGAGGATGTCCTCTGATGCCTTGGACCAGCACTGCATGGTTTTCTTGACTGGTTCAGCACGCTTGATTTGCTGTTTGTAAGCCGGAAGGAGGAGTACCGACTTATTTGGATTTGCCAAAGTGTAGTCAGGAATGGAGTGGTAGGCACCTTTGATGCTTGTGTATCAGTGGTCCAGGGTATTTGCACCTCTGGTGGGGCAGGATGTATGTTGAAGGAGTTTAGGTGGAGCCTTTCTGAGGTTGGCCTGGTTGAAGTCTCCAGCCATGATTGTCAGGGCTTCAGGGTGATTTTTGTCT